>NC_088380.1:26427500-27052500 GCF_037993035.2 Macaca fascicularis
AGTGAGTATATGTTTGACTTGCACTGTGACTAACTTGCATTTCCCGAAAGATTAATGTGTTTGATATCTTTTCCGTACTTAGTTGTCATCCACGTATATTATCTTTGATGTGTGTTTTCAGATATTTTGTTCATTTATTTAGAATTGTTTTATTGTTGTCAGTGTTTTGCTTGCCTTTTTCTTGTAAGACAGTATTCATCGAAGAGAAGGAGATTCAAAGTTTGATAAAGTAAAATTTATGTTGTTGAGTATTGAAATTTGTTGTATCTTTCAAAGAGTGTTTGATTTTGTTCGAGTATAAAATCACTTGGGATATGTTTAATCTTTTAAACGTGTGGCTTATAAGATTATGGCTTCCCTCTAAGGTTTGCTAGAGTGAGTCTACTACAATTTTTACTCAAGGATTAATTTAGACCTTTTATAAAAATTTACTATTTTGGATTCATCATCAAAATTTCCGTGTATTATAAGATCTCTCCACTTTCCCTGGTTGAACTCTGACTATTCCCACTATCTATGAACTCCAAAAATTGTGTAGTCAGTGTAAACAAAGAAAAAAAAAAATGATAAAACCCGCAATGACTGAATTAACCCAAGCCTTCACCACGGGAACACAAAGAAACCTGAAACACTTTTTCAGGCCCTGATGGGAAGGAGAGGTCAAACATGCTTTATTTTATTCTCCTCACTGTAGAGTTCAGTCACAACTAACCAGCGTTAGCAAGAAAATAGAGATTTTTACAGAACAGACACTTTGTGGCAATAAGATACCAATTCCAACTTGACTCTGGTATAACATCTCATGAGGATAACACATCCTAAAAGAAAATCCAAGTATTTTACCCTAAAATATTTTTCTTTGACATCTTTTTAAATGGCCCTGCAAAACTTTCTCTTGTGGGAAAAATTTGCATTCTGTAGGGAATTTTCATTCCCTACTAGCTTTCTCCACAGAATCTCACACCTTTGATAAGAGACATTCAATCTGAAGCCTGCTATCTGTAGGCTTCCTCTACGTGACAAGAACTTTGTCTTCCACAATTCCTTCCCTTTTATCTTAACTTGAGCTGATTTCAAATCTTTAGGCAGAGCTTAATCCTTTCAACCAATTGCCAATCAGGAAATCTTTGAACTCACCTATGAACTGGAAGCTCCTGGCTACCCCACCCCACTTCCAGATGACCCACCTTTCTTGTCTGAACCAATGTATAACTTACATGTATTGATTTATGTATTTGCAAGGAACTTTGGTCTCTCTAAAATGTATAAAATCAAGCTGCAACCTAACCATTTTGGACACATGTTCTCAGGTGCTCCTCAGGCTGTGTCACAGTTCATGATCCTAAACACTGGAAATATAAACTTCTAAATTGATTGAGATCCATCTTAGATACTTTCCAGTTTACATAGACTGCTTACCGGTGAATCCTACACTATCATCATGGAGTTACTCTCCACATATGTACGCTTGAATCTATAGCCAACGATTCAAGGAGACCTAATAATTGACTTCTGTAGCTCTCTTTGAATCTCTCTCTTCCATGATATTCTGCTACACAAATTCTTGTCATGTTACCCTCCCCGAATCTGATTTCTGTCTTCTCAGCTCAGTGAGATCATGGGGCACTGTTTCCTTTCTTTCTGCTGTGGTTTGGAAATTGCTTTCAGATAGTAAGTTAGGTTAAACACAGAGCTTACATATTTCATTTATTTCAGATATCACAGACCTGCTCTGCCTGTTGAGCAAACTATAGGCCCATGAATACAGGATTCTCTGTAATTGACCTAAATTTTGGCTATCCAGATAACTTTACAATGTCTTTCTTATGATTACTGTTTTTCTTATAACTTTAAAAAATGCTTCTACTGAATAAACATATTCTAATAGGATGTGTAAATAAATATTAAATTGAAAATGGTAAAAAATTATACATATCAACTATTCTTTGAGAATTTAGATATATTTTTCATTTATAATTTTTAAGAAAATTATTCAAAACTTAGAAGTCAAATTGTATACAATTATGCTTTAAGTATGACAAAGAATACCTCAGTTCACAGAGCCTCCCCTAAAAAATTTAAGCCTCTAAGAACATTTACCAATTTTTTCACTTTGCTATTTATTATTTAATTATAACCTAAATATTACTTTGTGCATTTCTGTCTAACAAAGATATATCTCCAAAAATATTGATATTGTTACCTGGTTAGATATTAGCCAGTATTGTATTAAGCAAGTTAATTTAAACACTCTTTACAATTACTGAATACATAAATTTCTGTTCCTCTAATATATATTTGAACCAGTTCACAAATATTACCTGTTCCATAACCAATTAAAGGGTTAAATAAATTTCAACATTAGCTTCTTCTATTTGGTATGAGAGTCATGTTTTTAACTTTTTGAAAATTGTACTTGGGCAGTTTTACAGGTCATCTCCCAAGATATCCAAGTGGACCCAGCTGTCAGAACCAATTTTACCAGGAAAGTAAACCTCGTGGACTTTTCCAGCACAGATTCCCTCAATCTTTCTCTCTCTCTGTCTCTTTCTCTCTCTTTCTGCCTTTCTCTCTCCTTCTCTCTCTGTCAGTCTTTTATCTCTGTCTATCTATCTATCTATCTATCTATCTATCTATCTATCTATCTATCTGTCTGTCTGTCTGTCTGTCTGTCTGTCTGTCTGTCTGTCTGTCTATCTATCTATCTATCTATCTATCTATCTATCTATCTATCTATCTATCTAGTGTCTTGATAGTTCAATTTAACTTCTTTTGTAGAGATAGCTAATTTGCTTATTTATTTATTTATTGTTTTGTCCCTATAAGTGAATGCCAAGTATTTTCAGTCTTGAGTCAAGATTCATTCTAATGTATGTTTGCACATAACAAATAATTTCATATAGGTGCCAGAATATTTGCGAATTATTTTTGGTTTGACCACATGGTGACCTTCTTTCTGGATGATAGTTATCTATTCTCTCTCAGAGGAAAGACAAAATGAAAGTGGTGTGTTAGACTTTTTCTGGTCTGTTAGTTCATTTGTGAGAAGAAAATATTTCAAGCGGCCCTTTAATATCTGGTATATTTAGTTTTTCCTCTCAGTTTATATTAAGCCATAGCTGAGGTTAAAGAAGTAGGTAGGAATGGCTGCTATTAAAAGTTTTTTTCTTGTGTGTGTATCAGTTGAGGTTTTTTACTTCTGGATAATATTGTTAAACTGATTATTTAAAAAATCTCTCAAAATAAACTTTGTTGTGACTTTCATAAAGATTAATATACACTTAGATAAATCTAATATTTACAGTATTTCCAGAAAACTAAAGAAATTAAATCTTTTATATTTACATATATTCAACATTAACAAAATTTATCCTCTGAGATAGTGAAAGTTTAGATTGATTTTTAATAAAAACACACGTTTTTAAAATTAAATTGAATCTTTGTACAAATCAGACTTTAAAAATTATTTTGTAAAATTCAATAAATACACACCTGTGTGTCTTTCTCTCATTTAATCATTGTAGGGAATAATTTAAAAACATATTTTTTTATCATGTTATAATATTTGAATTGTTTTCTCATAAACACACTAGTTATGCTTAACTTCCAAAATTCTAATACTGGTTAATGAATTAGATAAGCTGAAATTACTATTATGCAATGTTTAACATTATAAAATAGTAATGTTGCACATGATAGATTTCAAATTGCACTAGAATGAGTGATATCAATAGTAGTTAGGTTCCAATGTGAGTCAGCTAAAAGATAATTTTTAAGATTATTAGTTAAATTTAAAACTTTAGAATAGTATTTCCTTTAGTAACAAATACTTTTTTAGATATTTGTTTGATTTCTAATTAACATAAGTGCCTGAATGTATTGGTCTGTTCTTGCACTGGTATAAAGAACTACCTGAGACTGGATAATTTAAAAAGGAAAGGGGTTTAATTGAATCACGGTTCCACAGTAGTCTGTAAAAGAGGCATGGCTAGGGAGGTCTCAGGAAACTTATAATCATGACAGAAAGGTGAAGGAGAAGCAAGCACATCTTCATATGGCAGCAGGAGAGACAGTGAAGTGAGAAGGCTACACACTTTTAAACAACTAGCTCTCATAAATACCTATTTACTATCATGAGAACAGCAAGGGAGAAATGTGTCCCCACGTTCCAATCACTTGCCTCCAGGTCCCACCCCCAACAATGGGAATTAAAATTTGACATGAGATTTGGGTGGGAGCACAGAACCAAATCCTATCATTCTGCCCCTGGCCCCTTCCAAATCTCATGTCCTTCTCACATGCCAAAACACAATCATGCCTTCCCAACAGTCCCCTGAAGTCTTAACTCATTCCAGTGTCACCTCAAAAGTCCCAGTCCAAAGTCTCATCTGAGACAAGGCAAATCTCTTCAACCTTTGAGCCTGAAAAAAAAAAAAGTACATATATATATATATGTGTGTGTGTGTGTGTGTGTGTGTGTGTGTGTGTGTGTGTGTGTATATATATATATAGTTACTTCCAGGATACAATAGGGATACAGGCATTAGGTAAATTCCCCTAGTTCAAAAGGAGAAATTGGCCAAAACAAAGGGGCTACAGGCATCATGCAAGTCCACGACCCAGCAAGGCAGTCATTAAATCTTGAAGCTCCAAAATAATCTACTTTATATCCATGTCTCACATCCAGGCTACACTGATGCAAGTGGTGGGCTCCCAAGGCCTTGGGCAGCTCTGTCTGTGTGGCTATGCAGGGTACAGACCAAGCAGCAGCTTTCATAGGTTGTTGCTGGGTACCTGCAGCTTTTCCAGGCATACAGTGCAAGTTGTCAGTGGATCTACCATTTTGGGGCCTAGAGGATGGTGGCCTTCTCACAGCTCCAACAGGCAGTGCCCCAGTGGGGACTCTGTGGGGGATCCAACTACACATTTCTCCTCCACACTGCCCTAGTAGAGGTTCTCCTTGAAGGCTTCACCCATGCAGCAGGCTTCTGTCTGGACATCTGGGTGTTTCCACGTATTCTCTGAAATCTAAGGAGAGTGTCCCAAACCTCGACTCTTGCCTTCTGTGCACCCATAGGCCCAACACCATGTGGAAGCTGCCAAGGTTTGGGGCTTGTACCATCTGAAGCAATGGCACAAGCTGTACCTTAGCCCCTTTTAGCCAGGGCTGGAGCTGGAGCAGCAGAGACACAAGGGCACCAGGTCCCAAGGGTGCACAGAGCAGCAGGGCCCTAGGCTTGGCCTAGAAAACCATTTTTTCCTCCTAGGCCTCCTGGCTTATGATAGGAGGGGCTGCCACCAAGGTCTCTGAAATGCTCTGGAGGCAATTTTCCCGTTGTCTTGGCTATTAACATTAAGCTCTTCATTACTTATGCAAATTCCTACAGTCTTGAATTCATCCCCAGAAAATGGGTTTTTCTTTCTCACTGCATAGCCAGGTTGCAAATTTTCCAAACTTTTATGCTCTGCTTCCCTTTTAAATATAACTTCTAGTTGCAACTCATTTCTTTGTTTATGCAAATGAGCAAAGGCTCCCAGAAGCAGTCAGGCTACATCTTGAATGATCTGCTGCTTAGAAATTTCTTCTGCCAGATGCCCTCAATCATCTCTCTCAAGTTCACAGTTGCACAGATCTCTAGAGCAGGGGACAAGGCCACCAGTCTCTTTGCTAAAGCATAGCAAGAGTGACCTTTGCTCCAGTTCTCAATAGTTCATTATCTCCATCTGGGAGCACCTTAGCCTGTACTTCACTGACCATATCACTATTAGCATTTTGGTCAAAACCATTTGGTCAAAACCAAGTCTCTAGGAAGTTCCAAACATTCCCTCATCTTCCTGCCTCCTTCTGATTCGTACAAACTGTTCTACCTTTGCCCATTCCCCAGTTCCAAAGTCATTTCTGCATTTCCAGGTATCTTCATAGCAGTGCTCCACTTCTCTAGTAGCAATTTTCTGTATTAGTCTGTTCTCACATTGCTATAAAGAACTATCTGACATTGGGTAATTTATGAAGAAAAGAGGTTTAATTGTCTCACAGTACTGCAGGCTGTACAGAAGGCATGGCTGGGGAGGGCTTACGAAACTTACAATCATGGTGGAAGGGCGAGGGAGAAGCAGACACCTCTTCTCATGGCAACAAGAGAAAGATAATGAAGGAGAAAGTACGACACACTTTTAAACAACCAGATATCACGAGAACTCACTCACCATAGTGAAAATAGCAAGGGGGAAATCCACCCCATGATCTAATCACTTCTCACCAGGTCCCTTCCCCAATAGTGGGAATTATAATTTGACATGAGATTTGGGTGTGGCCACAGAGCCAAACCATATCATTGGAACTTTAATAATCAAACAGTTTTTTCATTCTTGTGGCTTTGCTTCTTACTTTTATATCTCCAGAGATCCTATTATTTTTGGTTCTCTGAATGAGTATATTCTATTCTGTTGCTTTAAACAAGTGAAAAAGACTTATGTATGGAATTGGATGATCAAATGATTAGTCATAACGGGCTTTGCTAATCTGATATTTACACAGTTATTACACATTATACGTATTCATACAGTTACATACATCCTAGTTTTCTCCTGGAAAGAAAAGTAAGTTGCATAGGGCAAATGATAATTGGTGTGGTTGGTTGATAACATACTAGAAGCACTCACAACAGCTGCATATTCTGTGTATCCAATGTAAAAGGATGTATTTTGCTTTCCAAGAAAAAAAATGCAAGTCTTCTCCTAAGGTTAAATGATATTTTCCACATAATATTAAAAAAAATAGTGAAAACAGTGATAGATTAAAGCTAAGCATCAATGGCCAATTGTAAAATACATGACAAAAGCAAATTTTATTTACCTTCATTTATAATGCCTGATATTAAAAAAGTGGAATGTATTCAAATATTGATGGGAAAAAAGTCTTTTGATAGCGATTTTTGTAATTTGTTAGTTTGTCGATTTTTCCAGATGCATGTTATGAATAATATATTGTATGCCTTCCTTTTATTTATTAAGAAAATAATGATCCAGTTCATCAGAATTAATTGTTACTATGTTTCTGAAGAGACACTCTTTCCATTTTGACAGTATTGGTTAGTGTAACAAATTAATCATTACTATATAGTTGTATCATCCAGCAGGTGGTTTACTCTTTCGTTGGAGGTTTGCCTGGAGGCTCTGCTATAAGCTCCAGGCAAAATATGTGTCTTCGATAAATAAGGCTGGTCTCTTAACATCAGGGAAGGTACAAAGTATACTGATACTTTAAAGGACCTGCTCCGAGAAGGAAACTCCCAAGCTGAGTTAAGATTCCTAGGACTCATTTAAGTCCAGAAACAGATGAAATGACCTCACATAAAAAGATATCTATACTAAGATAGAGTGAAACAGAATTTATTACATAAGACTGAATCAATTGATGAGGGATATATATATATATGCTTTTTAATAAATAATAAATAATTATAATATATTTATATATTTGTATATTATAATAATAATAAATATTAAATGTTATTTAATAAATAATAAAAAGGGATATATATATGCTTTTTAAAACATAATTGGAATTATTTTTAATGCTCTATTTTCTGATGATATATGCAGTTAGGGGATTTTGTTACTGAGCAAAAAAAAAAAAAAAAAACAATCACAACCTCCCAGTAAAACAGAATGAGCTTTTTTTGGAATGGTATTTTGATAAGTTTGCATAGAAAGAAGTGTCAGTCATAGCAGCAGACTTTCCAGAGACAGTAGCATGAGGCCATCACTCAAAAAGACCAGAGGCGAAGAAAGTGCTGAAGGAGAGGGGAATTAGAGAGGAGGCTTACATAGAGAGGTGATAGTGCACAGCGGCAAAATTATAGAGCTCTGAAGGGTAGCAGTAACTTAGAATCTTTTATAGCCTCACGGGTGATCTTACCTATGCCTAGAAGATGTGCTTATTTGATCTATATGCAAAATAGTTAAATGTGTTCAAATTTGAGTTTGGTGCTGGTGAACATTTGACCTAACAGTCTATAATAACTGTGTAACAGGGGTCATTATTGTCCATCTATACATTTGGGTATGTAAGAAAATACTTCATATTTGTTAGCTGTCTCTAAATCTTAGTAGACTTTAAGCTAAAAGAGAGATTGCTAAATACTATCATATTTTTACTGAGTTCTCGGTATTCATACTTCAAAAGAAAAATTATTTTATGAGGTCTCAGTACTTGGGAAGTTGAGTATATTTAATAAGAATCTCTTTTCCTATTTAACAGGAAATAGTTGTTCTAATAATTTTGAACCAGGAATCAAGGCTAATCCTGGAAGGTCATATGGGGAATATAGCTCATTCAATCAGGTATGAGCTTGTGGCAGGCCAGGTCTTGCTAACTCAGGCCTGCATAACAACTATTTCAGTACTGAGTAGTTAAGTTAAATATTAAAAGCTGAAAGAGCCAGCACCCTTATACAAAGGCTGAAATGTAACCAAAGCCCACCAGGAGTTTTACCTCAGCCTTTCCTGGGCCTTAAAGCATGACGAAATAACAAAGGAATTCTTAACAGGACCCCTTTAGGATTAAACAAGTTTTATTGGGCGGGGCGGAAGGGGGAATCTGAATAAACTCCTCAGGCCTCCACAAACAAGTTTATTGGGGGTCTGAAGGAACTCCCCACACCTCCATGATTTAGCAGGAGCCAAGATAAGGGTAATCACCCCAGCACCTGGACTCATTTAGATTAAATAAATTTACTGAGGCTCCGGAGGAATATCTTCAGGACTTAGACCTTACTTACATATTAAAAGAAATTAATCACTTATGTCTTTAGATGAATGCACACTTAAAAATAGACATAGAGCTTGGAAGTATATAAGCTCTAGAAATCTTTGTAATTTTGAGTTGGTCTGGTGATATTTTCCAGGCCTTCTCCGTGTAACCAGTTACAGAAATAAGAGCTCCCTTCTCTCCCAGTTCGGCTTATCTTGTTATTGGACCTGTATAATAAGCAGCCTGACCCTCGGTTAGGTCCGGGAACAAGCTGAGTTCTGAAGAGCAAGAGTGTTACATTATGTGACTCATGACTTACAAAGCCTTTCCTGAGAAACTCACCTGGTATCCAAATTACGGGGATTCAGCCTCATAATTTGTAAGGAACACTTGCTAGTGGTCCTGGGGCCTTCAAAGTTTTGAGAAACATCAAGAGGAGGAGATGAATTTCCTCAAACGTATTTACATTTCTGTAGGACCTTCTGAACAGAGATTCTTGAATGTGGTTATATAGCCTTGGGACAGAAGAGCCAAATAATAGAGTGATTTTAACATCCAGCCAAGATTGCTTACAAAAATTTCTACACACAAGTTAACTTTCTCGTCTCAGTTTGTTCAGTAAGTTATTTTTGACGAGCTTCATATGTGCTAATTATCAGTTTTTGCTGCACCTGTGAAAATAATTGTGTACAAAATAAAATGGGACCAGTGTGTCCTCTGTGTGTGTTTGTGTGTTTGTGTGACAGTTAATTGTTATGTGTCAACTTGATTGACTAAAGGGTGCCCAGATAGCTGGTAAAGCATTATTGCTAAGTGTGTCTGTGAAGATATTTCTGGATTATATTGGCATTTGAATCAGTTGACTGAGTAAAGAAAATTGTTCTTACCTATGTAGGCAAGCATCATCTACTCCATTGATGGCCTGAATAGAACATAAAGGTGTAGGAATAACAATTTGCCCTGTCTCTCTGTTTGAGCTGGGACATCCATAATCTTTTCTTCTTAGAGATCACACTCTCAGATTTTGGGCTTTTGGAATCAGAACAAAATGTCTACCATTAACACTCCACCATTGATTCTAAGGTCTTCAGCCCCAGATTGCATTGCTATTGGCTTTCATGATTCTCCAGACTGGGATTTCTCAGTCTCCATAACTATATAAGCCAATTCCCATAATAAATGCATATTTACATACATATATAGGTTTCAAGGTTCAATTACACTCACATACACAAAAACTACCTTTGGAGATTCCATATGATCACAAAAGAGGGAGAGAGGTTGTTAATAAAAGTTTTCTAAAACTTTGAAATAAGAAAATGAATGTAAAAAAGTTTATTTACTAATAATATAAACAACTTCAACATATCAGCTCTTTTCTGATCAGTTCTTTTTCATACTTTTTTTTCTTATCGTTGCTAAGGAAAAATGTAATATTTAAAACTTTGATATCCAGAGTAAGTAGGTTCCTATATACCTTCCTGGAAACTACTTAATAAGTCTATTCCATATTTGCTTAATTTTCTAAGAGGAGAGTCCTATGTTTGACTTTGCTATTCACTATTTCATTAAATCCCACTCACTATCAAGTTACATGTAAACTTGTAGATTTTGGTGAGTAGGTATTCACTATTTGATTAAATCCCACTAGTTACCAAGTTACACATAAACTTGTAGATTTCTGTGAGTAGGAAAACAATGCTGAAGTTTATAATTTTATTACCTGGTATTTTTGTTAGAAAATTGAGACCAGCATGTGTTTGACAGACTACGCAAAACTCCATAACTTAGGTTTTCTTAAACAACAGCTTTATTGAGATAAAGTTTTCTTACAAACAATTCACTCATTTTAAAATGTTCTAAAAAAGCCCACAGCCATTGTTATTAACCCCCCCAAATCTACAGATTAGCCTATTCTCGATATTTTATATAAATCAACCCATACAACGTGTAGGTTTTTCCCACTGATTTTTCTAACTTAACATTTTCAAGGTTCATCTACCAATATCAGCATGTATTAGTATTTCTTTTTTACTGCAGAATTTAAACCAGATATACTATTTTATTAGTTCCATGATTTATTGCTGAATTGAATAAATGTTTTATGTGTGTTCGTAGTCTTAATTTTATTTTGCATTTGTAGCTAAACACAATATTAAGGAGTGATTTTATGTTTCAAATTTCGGATTTTTGTTTTTTATTTTTCTGTTTTAAAGAATAGAAATATGTACATAATATCAGAAAAGCTTACATTCAAATGTACTGAAACAAAACAAAAAATCAACAAACATATATCATTTTTCAAAAATATAACTATATAAAATATTCAAGAATCATCAACCCTTACAAAGAAAATAGCATTGTAAAAATTCAGTTTTTAAATAGTTGAGATTCAGACATATTTCTGAAATTTTTTTTTTTTTTTTTTTTGACTGTCACCCAAGCTGGAGTGCAGTGGCACAATCTCACCTCACTGCAGCCTCTGCCTCCCGGGTTCCAGTGATTCTCCTGCCTCAGCCTCCTGGGTAGCTGGGATTACAGGTGCACGCTACCAGGGCTGGCTAATTTTCCTATTTTTAGTAGAGACCGGGTTTCACCATGTTGACCAGGTTGGTCTCAAACTCCTGACCTGGGGTGATCCACCCTCCTCGGCCTCCCAAAGTGCTGGGATTACAGGTGTGAGCCACCACTCCCAGCCTTGCTGTGGTTTTTTATGACCCTGTGAAGCAGAAAAGAAATGTCAAGTTGCACATTTCGATAAATTTTATATTTATTCATTTTGTTCATTAGAAACATGTAAAAGGCATTTGACATTGTTTGTATTTTTGTAGTTGTTTTCAATAATTTTTGTGAAAGTGTGAAATTTGTTGATTTTTCTGTGACCAGCCCACGAAATACATGTCTAACTGCTTGATACACTGGCTTCTTAGCAAAAAAATGCTCTAAATAAAAGATATGCTTTGAAATGCCAAACATCCTTCTTACTACATAAATCTAATCAATTTTTTTTTTTCATGAAAATGAGAGAACTGGAAATAGATCTCTGGATCTTTCAATTCTATGTGAACAAAAAGCGTTATAACATTATTACTTGAATGTGAGTTAAAAATGCAGAAAATCACTGTAGTTTTGTGTTTTGCATTTGTTTTTTACTAGTCCTAGGGTTTGACCACCATTGTACTGGGTTTTTCTAGACTTTTAAGTCTTTTTTCTTTCTATCCCATTCCTTCTTATGTCTATAAAGATCTAATTATAAAACATATACCCTGTGTCTGATATTAAAGTTACTCCTCTAAACTTGATGTACAATTCAGAGTAAATATATGTGGCTGATTTTTGTCTTCTAATCTGAATTAATTTGTTACTCAGTATATTAATACTTAATTAGCTTAATAATGTTGATTTAGTTATTATATAATCTATCAAAGCGCTCTTATTTGTGTATTTATACAACCTAGCTACAAAAATAGTATTAATCTTACTCAAATTATTTGGTCTAGTATTTGTATATTTTATGCGGAAGGATATCCATAATTATCTCATATTTCCACGTTTATTTTAAGATAGCATGCTTTAAGATAATTAAAATTCTTGCCATGAAACATTCAAACAATACTTTTAATTAAGTCGTATATTAGATTGCTTATATGAGGCAACTGTTTTGAAATTATTGAAGTGTTATTTGTTAGAAATATCTTTTTCTACCATTAAGTTAAATGTGTCAATGAAAAGATGAAGTGAGACAGTGGCATTTGGTTAATTCATCGGAATCAATGATGTTTATAAATTTTATTAGCAAATATATCATGCTGAATTGTTCAGTTTTGTTACTAAAACTGATGATTCTCTAGGAATATATTGTTAAGTTTAATTTGAGTTTTGCTCCTTTTTAAGTGTATCTGAAGCTAGATTATCAATTCTGTTATTTCGCTAAGTGGTGAGTATTCTTCTCCTAGGAAATGAAATAGATGTTCAAACTAAAAGACTTTCTCCCAGCTCTAAATTTTTTCAACAGCCAGCATAAATATTAATAAGGCTAGTGCTTGTAATAAAAGTTGAGGAAAAAAGTACTGCAATTAAAAGTAAAGAAGCATAAAGCAAAGCCTACCCCTTGACTACTAAATAGCTGGAGCCTTGGCAATCTTGGCATAATCTCTTTTTTCCTTAACCTTTTACATCATTCACATTTATTCTAGCAAAGAAAAATTGAACCTATAGATATATCTTGCCCTCATTTCTCCAAGCTGTGTTGTGGTATTGCATGTTAATTATTGACTGCCAAATTAGTCATGTGATGCAAATTACATATATATATATGTATATATGTGTATATATACGTAAATACAGTAAATACTGTATGTGCATGTTTGTATGTAGTTAATCCCATATTATTTGCAGATTCTGTATTTGCAAATTTGCTTACTCCCCAAAGTTTATTTGTAGCCACAAAATCAATGCCGGGGGTACTTTTCAGGTCATTCATTTTTAGAAATTTGCAAGCAGTAAAATAAATTCAGTAGCCCCATGCACATGAGATCCCAACAGAGGTTGAGTGAGAAATTTGTCATCCGATGAACATGTGCATTCCCAGCTGAGGTTGAACAAGGCAATTGTCTGTCCTTTTGTTTCAGATATAGTGCAAACAATTGTCTTTTCTGTGATCCAGTTAGTGCCTGGTTTTTGCTTTCTTTGGTTAATGTTGTTGTTGGTTACCATTTTACTGATATTCAAAAGCCATTGAATTTCCAACACTGATTTGTCTTAAAAAGAATATCTGTAGAACAAATTAGAGGGTTAAGAACTGAAATGTTTGTAATAACATATATTGCTACTAAATGAAGACAACATTTGATAATATTAAATGTTATCATTTCTATTTTTTCACTGTTTTAATTGTATAATGAAAACTTAGACACAATACCTAAAAAGATCCAGTTGTGATTACAGTAGTCCTGAACGCTATTCTTTAACTTTTCCTATTTTATATTTCTGACTTTTTTCATGCAAATTCAGTTTATATACTGAAAATGAACACATTTAGACTGTGAAATAGGTAGCCAAAATATATTAAGAACTACATTTATTAATCAATACTTCCTTTAAAAAGTGATAAAAAAAACCTTGGAAAAAGCAATTGAAACAGGTTTATTCATCAGCTAAAGTATTTTAAGGCATTTGAGTTTGAAACATTTATGTATGTTGATCTACTTCTTCCCTTTAGACTACAATGAGAGCCATGGAATTTCTTTAACTTACGTTAAATAACAATTATTTCTGAATCAAGTTTTTCCTGCCAAAGTAATTATCTCTGTCAAAGCAGTTTAACTAAAAAGAAACCATTCACTTTTCCTGGAAATAGTTCCTTTTGAATTTAATCATATTGAAATTCTATTAATTGGAAAAGTGTACTGTTGAAAGAAAAGCTTGTATAGACTTCACAAATAGAAATTTTAAAATAGAAGTTGATTCACATGAACACATGGATAGTTTAGATTTCTAAGAATACACCAAAAATACAAGCGAAAAAGGAACTAGGAAAATCTGTTAAATATGTTTTTCATCTCTTGTTGTAGCGTTACAAGTGTCGTCTTTTCAGAGAGGTCTTTCTTGACATGCTATGTTAAGATGATCCTCTCTACCTGTTATGTTTTCATCACACAGTTGGTTTATTGCTTTAGAATTTCTTTTTACAAATTTATCAGAAAACTATAGTTGTAATAATAATATTTAATTATTTGCTTATTTATGTATCGTTATTAGGCTAAATATCAGATACTTATGAATAATACAATTGAATGAAGTTTAGAGTATGTATAACTATTTATCCATAAGTTTTCATCTATTACATGTTATCTATTATATATATTTATCTATCTATCGATATATAAATATCAATCAACCAGAAGGACATTTCATGCCACCAGTACCAAAGAGCGAGCTTTTTACAAGTTCTTGGTTCAAAATAAAACTTTGACCCAACATTACTACTGAGGAGGATGAACTTAAAATACTTAACTGACCATGAGAAGCATTAGTAATGTCAGAACCTACAGAGAATATGATGATTGTCAACCTGAGTGGGCTAAAGGATGCAAAGATAGATGATGAAACAGTGTTTTGGGGTGTTTCTCTGAAGGTGTTTTCAAAAGAGATATACTTTAGTGTTAGTAGGCTCAGTAAAGAAAATCACCCTCTCCAGTGTGATGGCATCATCTAGCTTGTTGAGGTCCTGAATAAAACAAACAACTCAAAAGAAGGACCAATTCACTTATCTGCTTGAGAAGCTAAGACATCCATCTTCTGATCTCAGACAGAAGCACTTCTGATTCTTGGGCCTCCAGACTCAAAACAGAACTTAACACCTTTTCCCCGAGCCCCAACACCCTGTGCTTGAGCCTTCAGACCTGTACTACTACCTATGACACCTTTGTCTCCCCTTGTTCTTAGGCCTGAAGGTTTAAACTGGAACTATACCACCAGCTTTCCTGGGATTCTTAGTTGCAAATAGCAGATTGTGAGACTTTCATAACCAGGTGAGGCTATATGTCACAATGAATATTTTTTCTGTACTTCTGTATCAATATCTAACTAGTTCTGTTTCTCTGGAGAACCCTTATACAGAGTCAGAATGAAATCTGCAGTTGTGTTATATGTAATGATATGCACAGGGAGTTCTTTGAATTATTTTCTGCAAACTCTAAGGTGGAGACGATGTCATATACACAAATCACCTGTGCTCTTCTAAAATGTTACATGTTGCCATTGCTCTGAGAATGGTGCTATGCAAGCAGATCAAAATAGCCTGGATAATTTTGATCAATATTTTGCTTTATTTTGTTTTTTAAAGCTCAGAGACCAGTCAGAAGATTTGAATTCTTAACAATATATTTCAATTATAATTTAAGACATGCTTAGAACAAATATGAGATAGATATTGGTAGATATAATAAAGTTTGTCAGATAGGTTTATTATATCCATCACCACAAAGGGAGCATCTTAAACTAGCCAGCAGAAGAGTGTTTTTTGTTGTTGTTGTTTATTTGTTCGTTTGTTTGGTTTTTTCCTCTCATAATGGGTTCAGGGAAAGCCTGTGGGATTTATTCAATAAATTAAGTGGGAATTGATGGCCGCCAGGGTAGAGACACTCAACTCTTTAGAACAATTTATTGGGCATTCTGCATTACCTTCCTCACTTCAATATCAGATATTTCAGGAGCTCTTAAAAGCGCCTCTGCAGTTAAGTTTCATCTTCTATTACCACTAGATTTTCTTTTCTCTGCTATTGCCAAATTCCATTGATCCAGATTCTAAGATTAGGCTGAAGCCCTCCCAATGTGTAAACATGTAGAACAAATTAGGATTTAGGAAGCAAGGTTTTGCAAAATATTTCTGGGTAGATGGCCCATCACAAAATGAAATACAGAAATCTGCTGATCATGACATACTCGGCCTGGTTCAAATTGAGTAGTTGGTTGTGTTGCAGGTGTTCCAAATTTGAGTGTTGAAGTTAATGTCTCCAAACCTTAAAATATACACAGGGTGGATAAGAGACTCCTGCTTTCACATAAATGTTTAACCTAAACCGTATATTATTTTAAGGCCAAAAGAAGTCGTCAAAACTTGGGTCAACATGCAAGAGATTATGATTTTCCAGCTAAGTGTATGCATGGCTTTATTCACAATGTCAGGTAAGAAGTGAAAATCATTCAATTTAACAGTGCAGCTCTTCATGGGTATCTTACTCTTACATCCCTCACAAGAACAAGCAAGATAAAATATTAAGAAAAAAAAATACTTGTGGCTTACAAAAAATCACCAGAATGATTACATTTCTTTTATTTACTTGAGTTGTTAGTACCATATATCTGTTCATATATTCTATTCATATATCTATTCACATAGCTACCTTGGTGTCATAATATTAACTCTATTCTTGGAAAGGAGATAGCTCAATAACTTCAACTCCAGGTGGTCAAATACACATTTCTGTATTGCAGAAGCAGTCGCAGTCAAAAACTGCTAAAACTAGAGACTTATGAAATATCAGCTAATAGCAGTAGTGTTAGGATACAAGCTAAGCAAACCAAAAAAATTAGTCAAAAAGATCTACAAATTTTTCCACAGACAAAATAGCATCAAAACATCAAACATAATGCCTTTAGAATATTGACTTTATTTAATACTTTCTCAGAGAGATACAAAATCATGCAAAATTCAATGTTGTCATTCTTCGAAGCCCCTTAAGCTTATCATTATTATGGAAGTTTGAAAGGAGGGACTACAAAGAAAATGAAATAGATCAATACAGAAAGATATACTATGATGTTGTTTGTTTTAAGATAATATGTGGACCCTTTTGATTGGTGGTGGAATAATTTATATGCCCTGCAGTAATGATTCTTGATGTATTAGAAACTGATTAATAAAATAATACTGCTTGTCACAGCAAAGACTTTGGACAAAGACTTTGGACCTTGTTGTATGTAAAGAAGCTCCTTAGCATTCCCATTTGAGAAAACTCCATGGATGATATAATTGTAAGGAAACTACAACCATGGAGTGGTAAGCAGAAGTAATGTAGGCAAAATTAGAGGCAGATGTTTAAGGGAAAGACAGCAATCTAGGTTTGTCCATGTAGTGGAAAACGAGGTCATGGGGCGTCAAATGTGGAATGTAAACCACAGATCTGTATGAAAGCACTTTTCTGACAGTGTCCAAGTCAAAGTGATCCAGCTTGCAGAACTTGAGTTATGTGACTTGTGGGGGCCACTTGAAGAACATCAACATAACAAACAAATATGAAATTAACTCATACAATTTTTAACACTTTTTCTACAGTGAGAATTCTAATTAAACGATGTAATTGAAGTTGAAAAGTGCCACAAACAAAAATGCAAAAAAAAAAAAACCAAAAAACAGATTCTAAAATTATTATTTAAATCCCTGAGACATCTCTGTAATCCCTTAAATGTTTTTCTAAATTTTTGGCTGCCTACTCTTTGATCATCTGTCCAACTGACAAAAGTAAAAACAGAAAAAGACAGGTTACTATTATTAAATTGATGCTTTGTATATCCCAGAAAAATCTGGCTTCCTTATTGTGTTATTCACTGCTCAATTTACCATATGATTATACAAATTTTTAATAAATCTTAGTAGCATATATGTGGCAAAGCAAGTAAACAGAAAGAAGCTCGTATATGATAATAATCCAGATTTAAAGAGAAAAAATCATTAAAGTTGTGTCCAATGTCTATTTGGATATCATTTAAGTATTAAGCATATAAAAGTCATTACGGAGGCACCTTTGGTATATAGAACTATTTAATTACATATTATTTCATATTATTTTATATGAAATAATGTTAGGAGTGTAATATATCACTAAGAAAGGTTTTTTTAAAATAATGGCAATATTAAAAAATATTTAATAATCGCAGAATTTCACAAAACACACATCAAATTCCTTTGACAGACTTTAATAGTTGTCCACCAATATGTTTATAAATTTTCTATTTTTATGGACAAATTACGCAAACTGCAAGCCAGAAATAGGAAATAGGTGGGCATAAGACTGTAAATTTTAGGAAAAAAGTTGAATTATGATAATTTGAATAGGGAACACTGCAATTTTGAATTATAAACTTTTATTCAATATTCTAATACAACTGTTTTGTAACAAGACATGTTCAGTGTCAAGAGTGGTAGAAATCTGTATTTTGTTTTATCAAACTAAACATTTTTACTTTCTTAATTACTACATGGACGTGGTTCAGATAATACTTGAACCAGAAACAACTCTACTTTAAAAAGATATCTTTTAAATTATTTGTTAGGCTACATTAATCTTTTTAGCAATGCTAACATTCTTAACCTAGGTGTGGTTTTCCTATTCTCCAACTTGGAAGATTTGTGGATATTTTATACTTTTGTGAAGTGTCTACACTACCAGTGAGAGAGATGAAAACTATCTTAGCAAGCAATGATGAATGGATTCAGTAAAGTTGATTCATGCCACCTATTTTTATACTCCAAGAGCAGCATTCCACTCTCCATTCAATTGATACTATCAGCACAGGTTTATATTTTTTCCTGACTTGCCACAGTAAGCAAAATGAATGCTGCCTAGGAATTTATTGGGCAGTGAATAACTTGATTTGAGACGTCATCTATGCTGACTGATGTTTTTTAAAATATTTGATTTAATGGTCTACCTCCACGTACATCATCCAGTTAGATTATTTCTTTATTTATTTTTATTTATTTTTAAGTTTTTTGAGACAGAGTCTCACTCTGTCTCCAGGCTGAAGTGCAGTGGTGCAATCTTGGCTCACTGCAACCTCTGACATCCTGATTCAAGTTATTCTCCTGCCTCAGCCTCCCAAGTAGCTGGGATTACAGGCGTGTGCCACCACACCCAGCTAATTTTTGTATTTTTAGTAGAGACAGGGTTTCATCATATTGGCCAGGATGGCCAGGATGGTCCCGATCTCATGACCTCGTGATCTGCCCTCCTGGGCCTCCCAAAGTGCTGGGATTACAGGCGTGAGCCACGAGGCCAGGCCAATAATATTTTTTTTATACATGCTATGTAAGCTTCTCAAAATCAAATGCTTGGGCCTGCGTAAGTGTGTGTGTATGTTTATATGTGTGCAAACACATAAATAGACACTATAGTTACCACATAGATATTTTAGTAAATACCATCTGAGTAGGCACTTATTATCATGCAATGTAAAGGTGATGAAATTTTTTTTTGTATATGTCATCCATGCAATGTTACTAAGTACTTTATTATCCAAAGCAAATCCCCAGGGCACACTGGTGGAATAATTTATATGTTCGATTTGTGTGAGAACAGGGATTGAGATCTCTAATCTCTGAGCCTCATCAGATCTTGATTAGGAAGTGTTACTATGAACCACTTTTCTATTATCAAAACACAGGGTCAAAAAATAAAAAAGAGGCCAGGTGCAGTGGCTGATCATGAGAACAGCATGTGGGTAATGACCCCATGATTCAATTACCTCTCACAAGGTCCCTCCCACAACACTTGGGGATAATGGGAATGACATTTCAAGATGAGATTTGGATAGGGACATAACCAAACTATATTAAGCAACAAGCAACTTTTGTGGTTTCTTTACCTGTTGATCAAAACTGGCCTGACATATTTGTAATTCAGGAATACAATTCAGATAGGTAAATGATAGTTGATAGATAGGTAGTTAAATAGATAGAACATATTAACTTCCTAGGGCTGACAAGAAAGAACCGCAAACTGGATGGCTTATAAGAACAGAAAATGATTTTCTCACAGCTCTAGAGGTTGGAGGTCTGAAATCAGAAGGTTGGCAGGGTCAGTTCCTGAGGGCTGTGAGGGAGAGTCTGTACCATGTTGCTCTCCTAGCTTCCAGTAGCTTGCCAGCAATCTTTGACATTTCTTGACTGGCAGATGCATTGCTTAAATCTTCCGCCTTTCCCTAATGTTCTCTCTGTGTGTCTCTCATGTAGTCATCCCTTTGTGTTTGTCTGACTCTGTCTTCGTATTTCTCCTTATTTATAACGATACCAGTCAGTTGGGTTAGGGTGCACTCTAATGACTTCATTTTAACTTGATTATCACTGTAAAGATTTTCATTCCAAACTAAATCATATTCTGAGCTACCTGTGGTTAGGACTTCAACATATATTTATTAGGAGACAAAATTGAACTCATAACTGATAGGTATATGTACAGATAGATTGCTAGATTATATTAAAAGGGACATGGAAACTCAGATTGTTTTTGTATTCTTTACGCATGGAGGTGGTGTCAACCTTATCAATTATGTATTTATTCAGATTGTTAGGTCTCAGAATAAAAGATAAAACTTTAAAGTTGCTTTTTAATATAGGCTATCTTGTTTTTAACAGTTGATGAATTAACATGAAAGTATTATGTCCATCATTTGAAATGTAGAGGAAGAATTTATAGATCAAAATTTCTGCAATTATTTCAACATGTGAAACCTCATGATAAAACTTAATAATAACTTACATTTTTGGTAACTTAAATCAGTTGAGTTATTAAAACCTGTTAGAATATGTCACATTCCAGTCATGTAAAGAAATGCTACAAATATGAAGAATAAAGTATAGTTAATAACCTCAAGAAAAAAAAAGACAGTCAATAAAAACAGAATGGAGTGCTAAAAAGTTTGCAATTCATAGAATAAACTATCAAAAGTTATAGGAGGTTTTAAATGGGAAACAGAATTTTAATAAGAGAATTATCTATGTAAGATAGGTGAACACTGGTAGAATATAGAGCTTCTCTCTTTTTTGTGTGTTTTTGTTTTTATAAATAACCTAGAGAAAAGAAAAACTAAATGTGTTTTTAGATGACCTTTCCCTGGCCAATAAATAGTTACAGTGGAGTTGATATTCACAAGCTATGGTAACTAATTACATGTGAGAAATTTGGAAGGTACACGAATCTGCCACGCATAAACCCAAGTTACTCAAAACTTCATTCTGAGTGTAGTTACCAGGTGACGGTACACTGTTACATGATGAAAGAAAAGTTAAAATCTAAAACGCTGGAACACAAAAATATTTTGTTTCTAACATTTTGTTGAAATTTTTGCCTGTTTTTATTTTTTTCTTTGTTTTTTTAACTCTGAAAAAAAAGATAACAAAATTTTAAAATAAGATAAAATGGGAAACTTGAAGATGGGTTAAATGAAAAAAGACACTGGTATGTTTAATATATCCTACAAGAAGTAAGAAACTGTTTTCATGTGGTTCAGAGTGATTGGGAGAGAGGATAAATGAAACTCTAAAAACCAGCATAAAAAAGCTAAAGAAGAAGACCGGCTACCTACAAAAGCATTATTTTTTATAAAACCCCCAAAATGAAAGGTATGAAGAAGATAAGGAAAAAGGCTTGTGACCAGCTACCGGATAGGTATGATTTTTTTTTTTTTTTTTTTTTTTTTTTTTTTTTTTTTAAGACATGAGTCTTATTCTGTCGCCTAGGCTGGAGTGGAGTGGCACGATCTCTGCTCACTGCAAGCTCTGCCTCCGGGTTCACACCATTCTTCTGCCTCAGCCTCCCGAGTGGCTGGGACTACAGGCGCCCGCTACCACCTCCAGCTAATTTTTTGTATTTTTAGCAGAGACGGGTTTCACCGTGTTAGCCAGAATGCTCTTGATCTGCTGACCTTGTGATCCACCCACCTTGGCCTCCCAAAGTGCTGGGATTGCAGGTGTGAGCCACTGCACCCGGCCGGGATAGGTATGATTTTAAAAAGCAAGTTGAATAGAAAAGCAAGAGAATTGAGTTCAGCTATGCAGGATAGTTTGGACTTTGACATACATTGCATTTTGCTTTCTTTCTGAAAGTTTCTGCTTACCGAAAATATAGGAAGTGTTACTTCACAAAATTAGAAATCTGTGTGTCAGAATTATTTACATGACTTTGATTATGTTTTAAAATTTATATCTTCCTTTTGACTATCCCTTTCTGTTCTGTCATGGGGATTAGTGGGAGTTGGGGAAGGAACATGTTTGGTAAAGTCTGTCTCTTATACTGGAAGTAAGTTTCTTATATTTTTGATATACCAACAAATAAATTTAAAAAAAAAATTGAAACTTAGTGGATTCTTAGCTGCAAAATCTAAGTGAAAGGCAACCAGTCTAGGGTACTCGGGGATTTGCTGGTGAGAGGTGATAACGTGCTAGCAGCCCTCTCTCATTCTCGGTGCCTCCTAGGCTTCTGGGTCTGCTCTGGCTGCACTGGAGGAGCCCTTCAGCCCACCGCTGAACTGTGGGAGCCCCTCTCTGGGCTGGCCGAGGCCAGAGCCGGCTCCCTCTGTTTGTGGGGAGGGGTGGAGGGAGAGACACAGGCAGGAACCCGGACTGCGCACAGCGTTTGCCAGCCAGTATGAGTTCTGGGTGGGCGTGGACTTGGCAGGCCTGGCACTCGGAATGGTCAGCCGGTGCCACCAGCCCAGAGCAGTGAGGGGCTTAGCACCTGGGCCAGCAGCTGTGGAGGGTGCGCTGGGTCCTCCAGCACTGCTGGCCCGCCCACACCATGCTTGAATTCTACCGGGCCTCAGCCGCCTCCCCACAGGACAGGGCTCAGGACCTGCAGCCTGCCATGCCTGAGCCCCACCCTGCCAACGTGGGCTTCCCTGCAGAGGAAGCCTCCCCATGGGCCCGCCCCCTGCTCCACGGTGCCTGGTCCCATTGACCATCTAAGGGCTGAGGAGTGCGGGCGCACGGTGCTGGGACTGGCGCACAGCTCTGCCTGCCGCTCCAGTGCAGTATCCACTAGGCAAAGCCAGCTGGGCTCTTGAGTCAGGTTGGGACTTGAAGAACTTTTATGTCTAGCTAAAGGTTTGTAAACACACCATTCAGCACCCTGTGTCTAGCTCAAGGTTTGTAAACCGCCAATCAGTGCTCTGTGTCTGACTAATCCAGTGGGGACTTGGAGAGCTTTTCTGTCTAGCTAAAGGATTGTAAATGGTCCATGTCTAGCTAAAGGTTTGTAAACATACCAATCAGCAACCTGTCAAAATGGACTAATCAGCTCTCTGTAAAATGGACCAATCAGCAGGATGTGGGTGGGGTCAGATAAGAGAATTAAAGCAGACTGCCTGAACCAGTAGTGGCAAAGGCGGTTGGGTCCTCTTCCATGCTGTGGAAGCTTTGTTCTTTTGCTCTTTGCAATAAATTTTGTTGCTGCTCACTCGTTGGGTCTGCACTGCCTTTATGAGGTGTAACTCTCACTGCGAAGGTCTGCAGCTTCACTCCTGAAGCCAGCCAGACCACAAACCCACCAAGAGGGAGGAACAAGTCCTGCTTCACTCCTAAAGCCAGCGAGACCACGAACCCACTGGGAGGGAGGAACAACTCCGGATGGGAGGAATAAACAACTCCAGATCGCGAAAGTCTGCAGCTTCACTCCTGAAGTCAGTGAGACCACAAACTCACCAGAAGGAAGAAACTCCAGACACATCTGAACGTCTGAAGGAAAAAACTCTGGACTAACATCTTTAAGAACTGTAACACTCACCAGGAGGGTCTGTGGCTTCACTCTTGAAGTCATCAAGAACAAGAACCCACCAATTCCGGACACAGTGGTATATAGGTTTATATGAAGGAGAAGGCCTCCTGTGACTAGTGAAAAGTAGAGCTTGTAGAGGCAATACCACAAATTTTTACCAGGAAATGCAACCCCTTTCAATCAAACCCTTGGTTTATCACTTCAGAACTGATTGGTTACAGTGGGGTATGGCCTGGTGGAGTGCTAAAATTCTGTTTGTTGAGTCTAGCAAAAACACTTCAAAATTTATTATTTAGTTTTCTGCTGTCTGACCAGTTTCCCTAGAAACAATTGTTTTGATTCTTTTTTTTTTTTTTTTTTTTTTTTTTTTGTGAGACGGAGTCTCGCTCTGTCACTCAGGTTGGAGTGCAGTGGCGGGATCTCGGCTCACGGCAAGCTCCACCTCCCGGGTTCATGCCATTCTCCTGCCTCAGTGTTTTTATTCTTTTGTCTGTGGTCCTGACTGTTAGCTACTTTACACCCTTAAGCTCAAGCCTATGCAGTGGGTAAAACTTAATATAATTTTTTTTGTATCACTGTTTTATTGATAGTTAATGTTCAGTGCCCAGAACAATGCATACCATATTGTACATGTAGGGTAGTTATTTATTAAATGCATGGATGAATATCAAAACTTTTATCATCTTGCATAAACTTGAGCTAATCTGAGGGCTTTTAGTTATCACTGGCTTGGCAATGAAGCAAAGCAGTAGGTTAGAGAATTTACCCCAGGGTTCAGTTGCATGGTTCTCTTTTCCATATCCACTATTTATTAGCTATGCAAATTTGGGAGCTACTTTTAAATTTGTGTGCCTTAGTTTTATCTTCTATAACATAGAAATATTTGGTTTTTGTGTTTATTGTGAATATTAAATTGTGAACTAATATATGCCGTGCAATCAAAGTTAGCTATGAAAAAATTAAGGTGTGTAATGGATATGCTACAATAATAAAACAGCTAGCACAGCTGCAACAGCATAAAACTTTTCACAGAAGCAAGAACATTAATTCAGTGAACATCTACATATGAGAAGGCAAGTCCCAGAGTAATGAAGGACTGACTTTTATCTGGATTCTGACTCTTCTGTTTTGGCCCTAGCACTGCCCTTTACTACCACAGAGGTATGGGATGTATAATACAACCTTTTTGAATTTCGGTTTTGTCCTCTATATGTAGCAGATAATAATGCATGTTAGGTTTTAGATATTGTGTAGATAATTGTCTCTCATATTTCTTAAATCTGCGTATATCATTCCACTCTCTTGCCATGTGCACAATAGGATTAATTAAATGACCTCTCAACTGGTGAGGTCACCTGCAAGTAGGTCCCTCTTACTCTCTCTGATGCTAAATAAATAGTTTTTATAATTTTTATCAAAACATAGACAATTTATGTTCTTTGAAAAGAGAAAAAGAGAAAGGTGAAATGCTGAGGAAAAAGGAATGGAGGAAGGAAGGAAGGAAAGAAAGAAATGCCTGTGATCCCACTATACATGTATAACAATAATGTCTTATATGACATTAATGGAATTCTATCATGCATGCAGTCTTTCCAGGGTCATTTTTTTAATTGGTGGAATTATCTTACACCCACAATCCTCAAGCATAGATAACTGATTTTTTTTTACATTTTGTTTTGCATTTTCATATTCACTTATTCATGCTTCTATATTTATAGTGAATTAGATGTTGGCACATTTCTAGAATTATTGGCTTATATTTAGTTTTATGTTTTTTAAATCTTTATGATTAAGTGTGAGTTATTCGATAGTTTTAATTTTATACATGATATTTTTACATTGGAAGTGCTGGATTGAAACAAGATGAATTAGGAAACTCTATACTTTATGGGGGAAGAGCTCCAAAATAACTTCAGTAATTATAAAATTGTAGCTTCCTGAAAATTTAGTGAGTTGTTGGCTATGGAGCTGCCTGGACTGGTACATTTAAATGTGCATTTTTAATTACTTTTTCTTTGGTCAGTTCTATACTTATAGATCTGTTAAACTTGTATGGTTTTCTTGAGTCAATTTAAATTGTGACAGAGATTCAGCTATTTCCTCTGGATTTTAAAAATTATTGTAGAGAATTTTTAATATTTTCCATATCTATGATTATATCTCTTTTCTTCAAAATATTTTTGGAAGGGTCATATTTTATCTCTGTATTTTATTTTCAATTTTACTAATTTCATATTTTATCTGTATTATGCTTTTCTTACTCCATTTTTATATTGCTTTATTTTTCTAGTTTAAGGTGATAACAAATCCAGTTTTTTGTTTGATTAGCAAAAAATATTCTTTCTACTCTATCTTTTTGCCTTTGAGTAGAGCTTTAATTTTGTCTATTTGGACAAAGGTGCTTGTTTTTGCTGAGGAAGAAACACAATAATTGTAGATGATCTTAATTTGAATATATAACCAAAACTGACAGCATTTTTTCCCTTTTATCTGAGTTAAATAGTTTGCAAACTTTCTTCTCAATACAGATCCAGAACAACGAAATTGTCTCCCTCCTTTTCAAATGTTGCTTCACTATTTATTTGTCAGAGAAAATGAGTAAAGAGAATCAAGATAACACCCTTAGCTCTCACCACCAAATCTTTTCCCAAAACTGCACTTGAGCTCATATACTTTGTTTAAATGTTAAAATGTATGAATAGTGTGTTGCTCCTTACTTTACTGGACTATATGTCTTCATTCTGTTCCTGCACCATCATTCATGCACCACCATTTATCCACTCCCTGAGAGATCATTCACATCAACATGCAATCATGATGAATTAACTGCAATTAGAATAATGCTTGCCCTTAACCCCGCAATTCCTTCACACACTTCTTGAGTCTTCTTTATAGCAAAATCCCTAAGTAGCCCTCTATACTGGCTGTTTCTACTTTTTCACATTCCGTTTTCTAATTAAAGTGCTCTAATTAGGATTTTATCCCAGCACACTATTAATCCACCCTTGTTAAAATGACAACATTCATTCTGCCAAATCCAGTAGTCAATTCCCAAACTTTGTCTAAATTTTAATTTTCAATCCAATCTCCTTCTAGTCTCTTGTCTTAATTAGTGTTGCTTCCCCTTGTTCTTGGTTCCTGTTTCTAAAATATTCTGTGATTCAACTTTGGCTCTTTTTTTTTTAACCTATCTTACTTTAGAAATGATTCCTGTTCTTCACTGTATATTAGAAAAACCTGAATAGGGCCCAGAAATGGGGATTTTTCAAGAGGTTTACTTTTGTAGGCAGGATTGAGATTCACTATCTTCCAAGAATTCTCTAAGTGATTTTGTCCAAGTTTTAGTGATAGATATTGTATTTTGAATACATAAAAAATGGAAGAAAGTGGGATTAAAGTAAGATAAATGTTCATGTGATTACGTATTTAAATAAAACCAAGAATGTGTTTTATAGAAATGTGCAAAATGGGGTTATAATGATGACATACTTAAATTAAAAAAAAAAAAATCTCCTGCAGTGCCAAAGTCTCTGTAGTTACTTGTGTGAAATTTATCTGTGTGAAGCATCTAAGAACTAAGAAGATATAAATTTAAATAAATGTATGTTTTGAATGTATATTTGACTTTTAAATTTTAAAATTTAAAGTATTCATTTGTTAATATTTAACCTAAACTGTTTTACATATTACTTGTAAGAATACCATATGTAGTTTTGCTTAAATACTCTTTACTAGTGTTACTACATCAACAACCATCACAAATGCATGTGTCTTCCAATAATGCATACATGTTGTTAGAATGCATACTTTCACTCATGGAAGTGCTATTTGTAATAGCTTCAACTAGACACTGTTGAACTGTCCATCAAAACAGAATAGATCTGGCAAAACAAAATCCAAAAATAGACAAATGAGACTAAATTGAACTAAAAAGCTTCTGCAGAGCAAAGGAAACAGTAAACAGAGTGAAGAGACAACCTACAGAATGAGGGAAAATATTTGTAAACTGTTTGTGCAACAAGGAACGAGTATCCAGAATATGTAAAGAACTTAAAAAAAAAAAATCCTCAATAGCAAGAAACCAAATAATCCAAGTCAAAGGTAAACAAAGGATCTCAATAAACATTTCTCAAAAGAGGACATACAACTGACCAAAAAAAGGCTCAACATCACTAACCATCAGGGAAATGCAAATCAAAACCATAATCAGATATCATTTCACTCTAGTTAGAACGGCTATCATCAAAAGACAAAAGACAAAAAGTAGCAAATGCGATGAAAATATAAATCAAAGGAAATTTTTATACACCATTGGTGGTAATATACATCAATGCAGCCATTATTGAGATTCAGAAGGATGGCAAAACACAATCCAAGAAAAATAAAAATTATAATAAAGTGATACAGGAGCTGAAGGGTAAAATAGTTGGCACAAAAAAGAACCTAATGGGGGCCAGACACGGTGGCTCATGCCTGTAATCCCAGTACTTTGGGAAGCCGAGGAGGGAGGATCACGAGGCCAGGAGATTGAGACCATCCTGGCAAACATGGTGAAACCCCATCTCTACTAAAAATACAAAAAAATTAGCTGGGAGTGGTGGTGGGCACCTGTAGTCCCAGCTACTCGGGAGGCTGAGGCAGGAGAATGGCATGAATCTGTGGGGGGCGGAACTTGCAGTGAGCGGAGATCATGTCACTGCACTCCAGGCTGGGCGAAAAAGTGAGAAGCGAGATTAAAAAAAAAAAAAAAAAAAAAAAAAAAAGAATCTAATGGGTCTGGGTCTGACAGAGCTAAATAACGTAAATAACACAATACAAAGATTTCACAATCACAAGTATTGACAGCATAATATACCAAATTGAGGAAACAATCTCAGATCTTGAAGACTGGTAATCTGAAATAAGACAGACACAAAAATAAAGGAAAAAGAATAAAAAGAAATGAACAAAATCTCTGAGGAGCATGGGATTATGTAAAAAGCCAGAATCTGCAAATCGCTGGCGTCCCTGAAAGGGATGGGGAGAAAGCAAACAAGTTTCTTGGAAAACATATTTGAGTATATCATCCATGACAACTTCCCCAACCTTGCTAGAGAGACCAACAGTCAAATTTAGGATATACAGATAACTCCTGCAAGATTCTACAGAAGAATATCATCCCCAAGACACACAGTCATCAGATTTTCCAAGGTAGCAAAGGAGAGAAAGAACAAGTCACCTACAAAAGGAACCCTATCAGGCTAACAGTGGACCTCTCAGGTGAAACCCTACAAGCTAGAAGAGATTGGGCTCCTAATACTCATTGTTTATATTTAGCATTGTTTGTATTCAACATTCTTAAAGAAAAAAACAATCAACCAAGAATTTTATATCCAGCCAAACTATGCTTCCTAAGAAAAGGAGAAATATGATCCATTTCAGATAAGCAAATGTTGAGGAAATTCAACCACTAGACTTGTCGTACAAGAGATCTTGAAAGCATAACTAAATATAGAAAGTAAAGACCACTACTAGCTAATACAAACACACATGTAAGCACACAGACTAGCGTCACTGTAAAGCAACCACAAAAACAAGCAAACATAATAACCAGCTCACAGCACAATGACAGGATCAAATTCACACACATCAAGACTAACCTTGAATGTAAATGGACTAAATGCCCCACTTGAAAGGCACAGAGTGGCAAGCAATCCCAGAACTTTGGGTGGCCAAGTTGGGCAGATCATGAGGTCAGGAGTTCAAGACCAGCCTGGCCAATATGGTGAAACCCTGTCTCTACTAAAAATACAAAAATTAGTCAGGCATGGTGGCATATGCCTGTAATCCCAGCTACTCAGGAGGCTGAGGCAGGAGAATTCTTTGAACCTAGTAGGTGGAAGCTGCAGTGAGCCAAGATTGTACTGCTGCACTCCAGCCTGGGTGACTATGCAAGATTTTGTCTTGGGAAAAAAAGAAAAAAAAAGCAAGACCCAATGGTATACCATCTTCAAAAGACCCATTTCACACATAGTGACACTCATAAGCTCAAAATATAGGGATAAATAAAAAAATGTACCAAGCAAATGGAACATAGGAAAAAGCAGGGGTTGCAATCTTAATTTTAAACAAAACAGATTTCATCCAAAAAAGATCAAGAAAGACAAAAAATGAATATTACATAATAATAAAGGCTTTGATTCAACAAGAAGACCTAACTATCCTTGTGTATACGCACCCAACACAGGAGTATCCAGATTCATAAAGCAAGTTCTTAAAGACCTACAAAGAGACATAGACAACCTCACAGTGACAGTGGGTGACTTCAACACTTCATTGACAGTATTAGACACATTTTTGAGGCAGAGAATTAACAAAGATATTAAGGACCTAAACCCAATATTGGACTAAATGGGTCAGATAGACCTTGACAGAACTCTACAACAATAACAACAACAACAACAACAACAACAAAAAAAAAACAGAGTATACATTCTTCTCATTGCTACATGGCACATATTCTAAAATCAACCACATAATTGGACATTAAAACAATCCTCAACAAATGTAAAAGACAACAGCACAATAAAAAAAGAAGTCAAGGCCAGGGGCGGTGGGTCATGCCTGTAATCCCAGCACTTTGGGAGGCCGAGGCGGGCGGATCACGAGGTCAGGAGATCGAGACCATCCTGGCTAACACAGTGAAACCCGGTCTCTATTAAAAATACAAAAAAATTAGCCAGGCATGGTGGTGGGCACCTGTAGTCCCAGTTACTCGGAAGACTGAGGCAGGAGAATGGCGTGAACCCGGGAGGCGGAGTTTGCAGTGAGCTGAGATTGTGCCACTGCACTCCAGCCTGGGCGACAGAGCCAGACTCCGTCTCAAAAAAACAAACAAACAAACAAAAAAAAACAAACAAAAAAAACCCAACAAGACTAAGAAACACTCAAAACTATGTAACTATATGGAAATTAAACTACCTGCTCCTGAATAACTTTTGAGTAAATAATAAAAATATGGCAGAAATCAATAAGGTCTTTGAAAATAATGAGAACATAGATAAAACAAATCAGAATCTCTGGGGCAGAGCTAAAGCAAGGTTAAGAGGATAATTAATAGAATTAAATGTCCACATCAAAAAATTAGAAAAGTCTCAAATTAACAACCTAATATCACAACTGAAAGAATTAGAGAAGCAAAGAGAAATCAACCCAGGCTAGCAGAAGACAAGAAATTACAAATATCACAGTCAAACTGAAGAAAATCAAGACATGAAAAACCATTAAAAAGGTTAACAAATCCAGAAGATGATTAAAAAAAAATAATAAAATAGGTCACTAGTTAGAATAATAAAAAAGAAAACAGAAAAGATCCAAATTAACACAATTAGAAATAATGAAGGGACTATTATTACCAACCCAGCAGAAATGAAAACAACCATTGGAATCTACTATGTACACTTTTAGGTACACAAACTAGAAAACTGAGAAAAGATGAATACATTTCTGAATCCGTGTACTCTCCTAACACTGAGTCAGGAAGAAACTGATTCCCTGAACAGACCAATTATGAGCTCAAAAATTTAATCAATAATAAATAGCCTACCAACTAAAAAAGCCCGGTACCTGAATTCACAGTCAAATTCTACCAGATGCACAAAGAAGAGCTGGTACCATTTCTATAGAAACTATTTCAAAAAAATTGAGGAGAAGCATCTCCTCCAAATTCATTCTATGAGATCAGCATCATCTTGGTACTAAAACCTAGCAGAGATTTTTTTAAAAAAAAATTAAGGCCAGTATTGTTGACAAACATTGATGTAAAAATCCTCATCAACATAATTATAAATCAAATCCAGCACACTTCAAAAATCTTATCCACCATGATCGAGTTGGCTCTGTTCCCAGCATGCAAAGTTGGTTAAACACATGCAAATCAATAAATGTGATTCATCACACAAACAGAACTAAAGACAAAACCCACATGATTCTCTCAATAGATGCAGAAAAGTCTTTTGATAAAATTCAACACCACTTCATGTTTAAAACTTTCAATAAACTATTAATAGGCATTGAATGACATTCCTTAAAATAATAAGAGCTATCTATGACACATCCACAGCCAACATTATACTGAATAGGCAAAAGATGAAAGTATTCTCCTTGAGAACCTGCACAAGGTAAGGATGACTTCTCTCACAACTCCTGTTCAACATAGTATTGGAAGTCCTAGACACAGCAATCAGGCAAGAGAAAGAAAGAGCATCCAAATGTGACGAAAGGAAGTAAAATTATCTGTCTTCAGATGACATGATTCTATATCTAGAAAATGCCATAGTCTCAGCCCAAATGCTTCTCCAGCTGATAAACAACTTTAGCAAAGTAGCAGGATACAAAATTAATGTACAAAAATGACTAGCATTTCCATACATCAGCAACAGCCAAACCAAGAGCCAAATCTTGTATAAACTCCCATTCACAATTGCCACAAAAAGAATAAAATACCTAGAAATATAACTAACCAGAGAGGTGAAAGATTTCTACAATGAGAATTACAAAATACTGCTCAAAGAAATCAGAGAAGACACAAACAAATGGAAAAACATCCCAGGCTTATAGATAGGGAAAATCAATATCATTAAAATGGCTATACTGCCCAAAGCACTTTACAGATTCAATGTTATCCCAATCAAACTACCAATAACATTCTTCACAGAACTAGAAAAGACTATTTTAAAATTTATATGGAACCAAAAAAGAACCCAAATAGCCAAGGCAATCCTAAGCAAAAAGGATGAAGCTGAATGCATCACATTACCTGAATTCAAATTATACTATAAGGTGGCAGTAACCAAAACAGCATGCTACAGGTACAAAAACAGGAATATAGACTAATGGAACAAAAAAGAGAGCCTAGAAATATGACCACACATCTATGACTATCTGATCTTCAACAAAGCTGACAAAAACAAGCAATGGAGAAAGAGTCTCTATTCAATAAATGGTGCTGGGATAACTGGCTAGTTATATGCAGTAGATTGAAGCAGGACCCCTTCTTTATACCATACACAAAAATCAACTCAAATGAACTAAAGACTAAAATGTAAAACCCAAAATCGTAGGAATCCTGGAAAACAACAAAGGCAATATCATCCTAGACACAGGAATGGGCAAACATTCAATGACAAAAACACAGAAAGCAATTGCAACAAAAGCAAAAATTGACAAGTGGGATCTAATTAAACTTAGGAGCTTCTGCTCAGCAAAACAAACTATCAACAGAGTAAACAGATAACCTACAGAATGGGAGTAAGTATTTAGAAATTATGCATCTGACAGATGTCTAATACCTAGTATTTATTAATATTAGAAATGTAAACAAATTTACAGGAGAAAACAAACAACCCCATTAAAACGTGGGCAAAGGATATGAACAGACATTTCTCAAAAGAAGACATACATGTGGCCAAAAAGCATATGAAAAAAGCTCAACATCATTGATCATTAGAGAAATTAAAATCAAAACCACGATGAGATACCATCTCACATCAGTCAAAATGGTTATTAGAAAGTCAAAAAATAACAGACGCTGGGGAGGTTGCAGAGAAAGAGGAACACTTATACACTGTTGGTGGGAGTATAAATTAGTTCAAACATTGTTGAAACCAGTACGGCCACTCCTCAAAGCGCTACAAGAACTACCATTTGACCCAGGAATCCCATTACTGAGTATATACCAAGAGGAATGTAAAACATTCTACTATAAAGACACATTCACACAAATATTTACTGCAGCACTATTCACAATACAAAAACATAGAATTAGCCTAAATTCTTATCAATGACAGATCAGACAAAGAAAATGTTGTATACACCATGGAATACTATGCAGCTATAAAATGAATGAGATCATGTCTTTTGCAGGAACATAAATGGAGCTGTAGGCTATTATCCATAACCAACTAATGCAGGAACAGAAAACCAAATGCCACATGTTCTCACTTATAAGTGGGAGCTAAATAATAAGAATACAAAGAAGAAAACAACAGACACTAGGGTCTCCTTGAGGGTGGAGGGTGGGAGGAGGGAGAGGAGCAGAAAAGATAACTCTTTCATACTGTGTTTAATACCTGGGTTATGAAATTATATGTACCATAAAAAAAAATGACATGTGTTTTCCTGTAATGAACTGTTACATATACCTCCAAACTTCAAATAGAAGCTAAAAAATAGGTAAATACATTTTTTACAAATTCACATTGTTCATATCTTAATTGATTATTCTTGTATTGTTTCTGTGTTCATATATTGATATATTGAATAACCAGATAAGAGGATTTTTAATAAGATTTTTGAATATTCTCTAGCTCTATCTTCACCAGTTCTGACCTAATACAGTGAGTAGGTTCCAATATTTGGGTATTTAGCAAGTTCTCTGGAGAAATCTGACATATCTAATGACTATGTTTCGAGAAAAAAATCAAACTTAACAAAAAAATTGTAATGTCTCTTTTATCTGAGTAGATTTTTTGTACTTCTTAACATTGCTGAAGCGTATTTTTTTGCAAGTATTTCCTTACATTAAAAATGAATGTGATTTATATATACATATTAAAATTCTTTTTGCTGTTTATGAAGTAGAAACTTATTAGGAAAGACTATAGAGTACACAGAATCAATAAAAGATTATGAGAATCTTTTGAGCCAGAAAATAGTCTAGAGATTACAGAGCGATATTAATTAACACTAAAAGGAAATAAAAGCTTAGATGGATGTTTTAATTTAATCTAAATGTAAAAATTTGCAAATGTAGAGAAAAGATGAGGCAAAAAGCTGTAATATAACTGAAACTACAGGAACTACATAATTTGAATTGGGTTTGTTACATTAGACGACATGAATTGAATGTTTCATTTACTTTTTTAAAAGATGCTTCAAATTACTTCATTTTTTAAATTAATCATGAGTTACAATACAATTTCCTATATTCAAGAAATTTTATCTCCTATCAAGGGCATGTAAAAATCTTACTGACCCATTTAGTGAAATATCACTTTCTCTAAATAAATCCCATTCCTGTTGCCTTTCAGGAAACTTTTAGTTGTTAAAACCACTGCTTACAAAAAATAATCTTAATCAATTACATTTCAATATACTCACCCGTGGCACTCACCACCTCTGAACATATATTGCTGTTAATATAAAAAATTCAGTTCAGATATTCAAAGCAGAAATCAAGTAACAGCTGCAAAATTCACAAAAAGAATAAATTTGAGTGCAAAGGATCAACATAGGTATATTTTACTCTAAAGTCTATCATTGAATCGAATCTATAATTTAAAATATAAATTTAAAATCTATAATTTAAAATATAAAATGATAGCTGCTGTTTATTAAGAACTTGAGTGAATTGTTTCAATTGTTTGGCTATCCAAAACAATCATGAAGGAGGGTTAAAGAGGCAGACACTAAAACTTAGACATATTCAGTATGTTGTCCAAGATAAACATTCTGATGCAGAGTACAGCTCCACTACTATGCCTCAACTGGTATCAACTCTTATTCTTCTGCCAGTCAGTATCAGGTGCTTTATTCATTACTTTTTTCAGGTAACATCTTCCAGAATGAAAACCACCATTGACCTTATAAAAGAGGAGCTAGTCATTTTTCTACCCAGCCCAGAGGCTCTGAATACTTGCAAGTTTTACCTTGGGACTATAACCTAGATAAAATTCACACATGCACACACACATATGTGAAAAAAACATATATACATAAAATATATATTTTTTCACATATATAAGATATACATTTGAACTATATGGGACTATCTATGAATTTAACCTACGTGTTATACATATTCATATGTATTCATATATATGTATGTGCATTTATTTAATCTGTTATAGTCCCAAGAATTTTTCAGATGTTAAATAATTTTAGGCATACTTTCAACTCCCTTCTCTAGGATATAAGCAAATAAACAACCTAGAATAATTCCTAACATATGACTCATTTTTTAAAAATTGTTAGTAAATGTTCCTTTAAACTTGTTAGGTGAGTGAATTTGTACATAGGACAGAGCAGAAGAGTAAATTCATAAAGAGAGTACACAGAAGACAGAATAAAGTTACAAAAAAGATGGAAAATATTATTAAAAATTTTAATAGTCACATTACGAAGAAGATAGTCTAATACTAATCAAATTGCAACTGTAATTTGAGTAGAGAAGTGCAAATACAAGAACAAAGATATTTGAACAGATAATGCCTGAGTAGACATTGAGAATTTTCTAAGGTTGTTGGAAGAATGAATCTTTAGATATAGAAAATAAAATTCACAAACACACACACACAAAATAATCAATGATCAATTTGGTTTAAATTAATGGCTGAAATAAAAACTCTTCAGCAGTTTGCAAACTTTGTTGTAAAAGGCCAGATAGCAAATATCTTATGAACTATACTTTGCCTTGTCCATACTCCTAAAGCAGTGATTAGTAACACATAAATGAGTGCATGTGGCTATGTCCTGAAAAACAAAAACAAGGCATGTGGGCTATAATTAGCCAACTTCTGGTCTAAAGAAATATTATAATAACTTGCATGAACTCTAATTTATTTTCCAAAATATGAGAATTGGAATTGTGGAATTTATGTAATTAAAGTGCTAATATGAAATAACTGGAAAGTAACGGTCAACCTAGAACTGTATTCTCATCTTTTTGGAATTATGCAAATCCAAATTATTTGCAGAAAAACACAAAGACATTTTACCAGAGCAGAGCTAGCTCATGAAGAAAATTTTTTAAACAGTATTTTGGAAATAATAAATATTATGCCATATAAATTATTCTGAGATGTAAGGTAAAACTTGATAAAATATTGACTAATATGTTGATAATTCTAGGCAGAGTTTGGCCACCTAACGTCAATAATCATTATTTTTATTTGAAAACTGAGTAAAAGAATCATAGAACTGAAGTGCTGATTGTTAGTAAAATGTAGGACAGAAGAGGATTAGTCAAAGTTAGTATTATCTGGTTTTCTTTTTCTTTAGTAAAATTAATTATTGCAATTACATTTCTTTAAAATGCTTAATGAAAATATTAAAAGAATTATAGTTACTTTAAGACAGCAGTAGAAAAGAAATACAGAATTTAATTAAACAATAATGACAGTCCAGGTGCAGTGGCTCATGCCTGCAATCCCAGTTCTTTGGGAGGCCAAGACAGGTGGACCACGAGGGCAGGAGATTGAGACCATCCTGGCCAACATGGTGAAATCCCATCTCTACTAAAAATACACACACACACACACACACAAAATTAGCGTGGTGATGGGTGCCTATAGTCCCAGCTATTCAGGAGGCTGAGGCAGGAGAATGGCGTGAACCCGGGAGGCAGAGCTTGCAGTGAGCCAAGATTGCACCACTGCACTCTAGCCTGGGCAACAGAGCAAGACTCTGTTACAAAAAAAAAAAAAAAAAAAAAAAAAAAAAAAAAAAATAGATAAAACTGAAAAGTAGACTTAGGTAGTGAGTACATAAATGATTCTGATTATATCAAGGTAAATTGGTATTCAAAATAATGATTATTGGGCTAAAACTATCTCTCAAATTACAGAGAGATAAATATATTGGATAAAAATTTAAATGTATGTTAAAATTTGATAAATAATAAAAAGGCATTCTCAAATACAGAAGAGTACCAGATTCTAAATGAAAAAAAAAAAAAAAATGGATACATCTAGAAAATGCCACCTAAATTTAGTGTTTTTATCTGAATATTTTATATTTATGTGTAGTGATGAACACCAAATTTAGAATGGTGACCAGGTCAGCTGGAGAAAAATGACAATGGAATTAGGAGGTATTCATGAGCCTTCAGTTTAATTGCCAATATTTTATTTTCTAATTTTGCAAAAAAGTGACCAACCTCATTTATAACATGAGGGATACAAACTATAAGGGAACACAATTTTTCATCTATTAGATTGGCAGAAAACAATAAATTACATGATGTATTGCTTTGCTTTATCATATATTACTGGATTGAGTAAAATCTGGTATCACTTATCAATAACACAATATCTATTAAAATGTAAAACGCATACATTTATGTGTTATCTATTGCCTATTTAATAATGTTATTTAACAAACCACCCCAGAACTCAAGGAATTAAATACAATTAGCTTTGAACTCTCACAGGACTATAGGTCAGTGATTTACGGTGGTTCCTTACAAAAGCAAGCAAACTCAAACTTGAAAGCAACTTTCAAGCCTCTCTTTGCATCCCATCCTCCAACACTGCACTGACCCACAATTACATGGCTGAACTCAGAATCCAGGATGGGGGAACAAACCCTGCACCCTCACTGAGATTAATTAGAAAGTCACACAACAAAGGACGTGGATACAAGAGACGGTGAAGCATTAGAGAAATCAAAGCAGTCAATGTAATATATTCTTTGATGCAACCATTTTATATACAGAATTTTCCCCTACAGTTATACTTGGACAAATGTGGTATGATCTAGGTATAATAATATTTAGTAAAATATTACTTATATCAATAAATGAAAAATACCTAGTGTGAAAAATATCATTTATGTATCTGTAAGGGATAAATTTAAAAACTACCAAAATTCCATGCAAAGGAATGCTCTGTAGCAACTGAAAATCATTTACATAAAATATTTTTAAGTAAAAAAGCTACATGAAAAATGGGTTATTGTATGCTATCAGATTTTAAAATAAATAATATGTGCTTAGGTATTTCTTGAAGAATAGTTTAAAAAGTGCTAAAAATGGGTGGTTGCCATTGGAGAGGGGAACAGGATGGCTGAGCAACTAAAGTGCTCATAATCGTATTAAATACAATGCACTTTTCAATTCATTTAAAATTCTGCAGCATAGGCATACATTACCTATTTTACTTATTGAGTGGTTTTTCACACAACAACTGATAATTTTTTTGTGTGTGTGTATCTGTATTAGTCAGTTTTCACACTGCTATAAAGATATCACCTGAGACTGGGGAATTTATAAACAAAAGAGATTTAATTGAATCACAGTTCCACATGGCTGGGGAGGCCTCAGGAAACTTAAAATCATGGGAGAAGGTGAATGAGAAGCAAGCACCTTCTTCACAAGGCAGAAGGAAAAAGAGGGAGAGAATGTGTGAGGAACTGCCATACTTTAAAATCATCAGCTCTTGTGAGAAATCACTCATGATAATGAAAGCATTATGAGGGAAACTGCACCCGTGATCTAATGACCTCCCATCAGGACCCTCCCTCATTATATGGGGATTACAGTTCTAGATGAGATTTGGGTGGGGGCACAGAGCAAAACCATATGAGTATCCTACATCAATTAATAGAGAGCAACTCTGTAATAATTCATTCCAAGTAGGTAGATATTTCCAACATGTTTCTGATATATCATCATAATCATTGATGTTAATGTCTTAAAATGGAGTCACTCACATCAAGTGGTGCTAACCCTACAGTGAAGTTGTTCTCCACTCAAAGCGATAAGCATATATGGTACAGAATTTTAAACAGATTGAAAGGTACATTGTATTTAGTAAGAGACCTAAAACTAAGAAATAGAAAGTGAAAGGGGGATGAGAGAATGAGATAATGAGAACAGACACATCCGCAGAGGATTATAAAAGAGCCAAGACCCAGCCTTGTGCAACACACTTTTGGAAGTCTTCTTCTGACTTTGGTGGATACTGCTTTTCTCAGCTGAAGAAAGGCAGTGGTCTTACCCCAAGGTTCAAAGGACTTTTGTACCCAGTTGACTTGTCTGTGGGTGCATTGGTCTCTGAAGCCATCTCTGTGGTTCATTAGCCTCCATTAATTAATGCCTGTGGGCTGAATATTAATTACATGATTTACGATGTGTGAATGCCCCACAAGCAAAAGATGAATTTGAGCAAATATAATTGGCTATTGAGTCTTTGTGAAACCTAGGAGTTACTAGGAGTTAGCACATCTGTATAGCAGGAAATAAATTAACGTAATAATTTTCCACTCTTTAAATTATTTCATCTGAATTAAGATTAAACTGCACTATGTGAAATAGATGGCTTGAAATATGTAAATTTCACATAATTCATATGAATTGCAAAAGTTTTGTGTGTCTATATTTGAAATAGTGAATGTGGTTTATACATCTTTTCAATTTCTTATTTTGGTTATTTTTTCTTCATTTAGTTTTGCTAATAAGATGACAACTCTTCTTTTAAGAAAGAAACAATGTTTTATATTTTGTTCTCTGGATAGTTGCTTAGAGAGAGAAGCCATATAACACAGTAGAAGTGCAACAAGATTCTGAATTAAAGAGAACTGCCACAAATTGTCAGAAGGTAGAACCATTTGATCTTGAGCAAATTGTTTAATTTTTTTTTTCTGAGCATCAGTCCCATTTTAAGGGGGGAAAAGGGAAGAAATATTGTCTATCAACCAGTGGTAATCTGAATATTTCTCTTTCTTATTTGTGTTCTACCCTATAAGTTGTTGGTTGTTAATTGCGATATTTTATTGTTTGACATTAGTAAATGTATTCAGTATTTATTAGACTCTTCTCCATAATGATGACTTTTTTCCTGGTTAAAATAAAAATGATCCTGGGAAAGGCAATATATTTTTAAATCCGCTAATGGTTTGGACAATTTATATGAAATATTTTCTATTTTAATGTACAAACAATAAAATTTAATACAAACAAATCACACTGGCAATATTTTAGACTGGTCTCTTGCTGTTTGTAAGACAGATGGCAACATTTCTAAAGTTATAAATATAAATTATAGTGTATATGCCATTGGGTATTCAAATGCATAATTTCAAATATATTTGACTACTTATTTTTCATAAATATGTAAACTTTTTTTATCTTTAGGGACAAAATCAATGTATTATATTCAAATAATAATCCAAAGGGAATAAATATCTCTTGAACTTGATTCCAGAATTTATAATGAACATACTTTGCCAAAGTAAATGACTTTCAGGATCTGACTTTTCAAAGTGAGTAGCATATTGCAAGAAGAAACTGTTCTAACTGATATTAGAAGCTAACAATCTTCTGTATTGGCTTTACAATGGGAAAATAGAAAATAACGAATTTGAAGATAATGACCAAGAGACAAAAATGGAAAGAAAATCTAATAAAAACGTATACAAACAAATCTCATTCATCAGGTTTTTCTTTAATGGTTTAATTGTTTTTTAAAAAAGCATTTTATTTAAAGCTGCAAAATTGACATTTTCAACATTACCTAATTTACCTAGAAGGGGAGCTTATGTGTAGATAAAATCAAAGATTCTATTACAGGCTAATAGCTTACTTTCTCTGTATGTATATGTGTCCCTATAGATCAATTATATTATAGTATTTCTGAGTTCAACAAAAGTTGTCCTTTAGTGAACTTTATCTAGTGTCATGTACACAAGGTTCTCACATTCCTACCCAGATGACAATAAATGTTATTAGATCTTAATGAAAATCAAAATTTCCTACATTCAGTAATTAGCTAGTAAAACTAATTATTTGAGGACCTACAAAACTAGTGTTAAAGGTGATTAAGCCAAGTTAATGATTATAAAAATAATTATACATACACAGTGAACTTCAGAATTCTAATTGGACTGTCTATCCCAGTTAATTAGATAATTAGCTCACCAAGATTATTGAAACACTTTGAGCAGTTGGGAAAGTGCATTCTTTAGAAATCTTACATTTACATGTGCTCTTGAAAATGATTTTATATCACAAATCCTCCAAAGTTAAAAGGTAACCAAATACTTTTCATTATTCATAATAATTAGTAGATATCCAATTAATGTTATTCTTATTTTCTTTCCATTTTAAGCAAAATTTCATCAAAATTGCAACGAACTCCAAAAATACAAACTAAGATTAGGTGAATTTGTTGCTTGGTTGCCTCCAGCTGAATAAATTCTGGAAGCTTATACTATATTCCGTTAAGTATTCCAGGTAAAAATTAGATCATCTATCCTGAATAATTCAATTATAATATTTTACAGAAAACTGTTTTTAGTTTGGTCAATTTTTGGCAGTTTTGACAAGTCTTTCTATTTCAAGTGATTGGAGCATTGTCTTATGTATAAAATTATTTTAATGTTGCTATTTTAAAAGTATATACCTCATCAACTCACCATTATTTAGATCTGTTGAAGCCCAGTGTGAAATAACTGAGTATGGTGAACTGGGACGGGCATAATTAGCTTCACTCACACACACACACACACAGACACACACACATATATATGTTTGTTGGCAATGACTTACACACACACAAATAATAATAATAATAAATGAATTCTCTACTTCCATAATAATTATGTTTGATATTATAATTATTTGTTCAGAAATTTTCTCACCCAAAAAATAGATTGTTCTAAAGAGTAGACCCAACATGTTTCATATTCACAATATTTTTCTGTAATGCTTTGCTCTTAGAAGAATCCCATTAAATATTTGTTGAATATTTGGTTATGGTTTAGAAGAAATCAAGAATTCTTTTCCAATTAGACTCTCATAAAGTTTTGATTTAAAAGTTATTCACAATTTGTAAATTTAAAAAGGACCCATAATTTTGGTAAATACTTATTTTCAAATTTTCCTATCCAGGAGGTGACTATATGTAACAGGGAATATTTTTAAAATTTATCATTATAATACAGATGTATTGAAATTGCTTCTTTGATTGGAGTTGTTATTAGTTAGTTATCTAGATCTTTGAGAAGGACAAACACAGAAACCTCTATGGATTAGGTTTCCAGTATAAATTCAAACTTTGCCCAACAACCTGAATTCTTAGAATAAAGAGAATTCAAGTTCACTGCCAACCAGTGGCACAATCAAATATGGTCTTCCTAAGTTCAATCAGAAAAACAGAGTCATTGTAGGCATGAAAAGAAAGTGGATATAGGTTCAGAATTAGGGGATCCATGGATGCAGGGGAGGCTAGTGGAGTGAAGTTTGTGTTGGCTGTATGCAGGTCTTCTTTTGAGAAATGTCTGTTCATATGCTTTGCCCACTTTTTGATGGGGTTGTTTGTTTTTTTCTTGTAAATTTGTTTGAGTTCTTTGTAGGTTCTGGATATTAGCCCTTTGTCAGCTAAGTAGATTGCAAAAATTTTCTCCCATTCTGTAGGTTGCCTGTTCACTCTGATGGTAGTTTCTTTTGCTGTGCAGAAGCTCTTTAGTTTAATTAGATCCCAATTGTCAATTTTGGCTTTTGTTGCCATTGCTTTTGGTGTTTTAGATATGAAGTCCTTCAGAGAAATGCAAATCAAAACCACAATGAGATACCATCTCACACCAGTTAGAATGGCAGTCATTAAATAGTTAGGAAACAACAGGTGCTGGAGAGGATGTGGAGAAATAGAAACACTTTTACACTGTTGGTGGGATTGTAAACTAGTTCAACCATTATGGAAAACAGTATGGCGATTCCTCAAGGGTCTAGAACTAGAAGTACCATATGACCCAGCCATCCCATTACTGGGTATATACCCAAAGGATTGTAAATCATGCTGCTATAAAGACACGTGCATACATATGTTCATTGCGGCACTATTCACAATAGCAAAGACTTGGAATCAACCCAAATGTCCATCAGTGACAGACTGGATTAAGAAAATGTGGCACATATACACCATGGAATACTATGCAGCCATAAAAAAGGATGAGTTTGTGTCCTCTGTAGGGACATGGATGCAGCTAGAAACCATCATTCTCAGCAAACTATTGCAAGAACAGAAAACCAAACACCGCATGTTCTCACTCATAGGTGGGAACTGAACAATGAGATCACTTGGACTCGGGAAGGGGAACATCACACACCGGGGCCTATTATGGGGAGGGGGGGGATTGCATTGGGAGTTATACCTGATGTAAATGACGAGTTGATGGGTGCAGCACACCAACATGGCACAAGTATACATATGTAACAAACCTGCACGTTGTGCACATGTACCCTAGAACTTAAAGTTTAATAATAATAATAATAATAATAAACAACACTGCTGTGGGCTAGTTAGAGCAGTGAAGAGCTAGAACAGAGAGAAATGAATCTTGAACAGAATGAGCCAAAGCTTTTTGAAGTAAGTTTGAGGACGAGTCTGAAAATTCTCTCCAAAGTGGAAAGTGGTTGCAAGGTAGAAAATCGAAACTAGTGGAGAGGTCCTAACGCCATTGTCTCTGCACATCAGCAACTCCAAAGAATAATGCCTTTTGCCTCCTTTCCACCTTCCAAGTTGATGACAGTTTCTGTCCTTGCAAATTCTAACCCTGAGTCATATAAAAAAGGACATTTGGAAATAGTTTCGTACGTTGAAAGGAAATTGCACTGGTGCTTCCTTAATAGCAAATATGAAATAAGCCTAAAAATACATGAACATAAAAATATATGTATCAGAAATTATTAGTCAAGATACATAGATGCTTACTGACTGTGTGTGATTGTTGACTTCATGTGATTATAATCATAGAACTGTTCAAGGAATTCAGTGATTGTAAATTAAAACAAGGAGCTATGACTTTAAAAGAGACCATTTTTCTTATTTGCATGACTGTCTTAGTGAACTTTTCCATTCAAATGTATGATGTTGAATGTGTTAGATAGGTACAAAATAGAACATTATTCAATAGGGGGAAGTTCATATGCCAAAATGATGTAATTCAAACTACAATTGGTTGGAATATGGGGAAAATCCTAGATTGAGAGGAAGGACTGGATAGGCTGTCAAGATGCAGATGGGCTAGGGCTTCCCTGGAGTTACTAGGAGTCTAAGACACCAAATCCAGAGAGCTAAAGTAAATTCAAACCCATAAGGCTCAGCAACATTTGGTATTCAAGTGGTCTGGTCCTAGAGATTTGTGTGTGCCGAGGTTTGCAGGAGCCGATTTGAGTTGTGCTAGTTTTTGATCTCAGATAGATAAAGCTTTTAGTCCTAGAAAGATCTTTTGGGCTTTTGGGGTGATATAAAAATATGGTAAAATAAATACATTAGTTCAGATGTATGGTTACGAACTGCTTAAATCCAGGGGAAAAAAATAATTCCTAATGAAAAAAAAAAAAAACTTTATAGGAGAATGAACAAGTGCACTGAGAGTAACACAAGAAAAGTAAATGTAATTCCTGTATTGAAACCCAGACTGCCCAATTCATACCTTGTTCATGAGACCCAATGTAATGGCTGCACAGACTCATCCAAGAGCAGCCACTTAATGTGAATAAATAAGAAGAGCCAAGGTTTCTTCCTCTGCCCCAGTTTTTCAGACTGAAGACTTGACTATTCATGAAACCCAACATGAGAGTAGCAGGTGTCCATATTCCCAGTGTGAGGTGAGGTTTTCCCTAATACATCTTGTCGTGTTGGGTTTATAAGAGGATGCTTGTCTTTAATTCACATAGTGTTGGGACTGCCAGAGAAAACACAACAAAGCGTGCAAATATATCTGAGGAGAAAGAGAGAGAGAGAAAGAAGCTGTCCTACTATGTCAGTGTAGCAAGGGTTCAGAGCATTTTCTTAATTAAAAAATTATAGTCCAAATATAAGATTCAGTTTCAGTCAAAAGTATATTGATTTTCAAAAGTATTAATATTTTCAAATGTATCAATTTTAGAATTCAACATTGAAGCAGATTACAAACATTTTTCTGACTCATGATTACCCCACAAATATTTGCTGAAAAAAATAAAAGACTGACTGGGCGCAGTGGCTCACGCCTGTAATCCCAGCACTTTGGTAGGCCGAGGCAGGTGGATCACAAGGTCAGGAATTCAAGACCAGCCTGGCCAACATGGTGAAACCCCATCTCTTTGAAAAATACAAAAATTAGTTGAGCATGGTGGCACGTGCCTGTAATCCCAGCTGCTCAGGAGGCTGGGGCAGGAGAATTGCTTGAATGAGGACCCAGGAGGCAGAGGTTGCAGTGAGCTAAGATTGTGCCACTGCACTCCACCCTTGGCTACAGAGCAAGTCTCCAAAAAAAAAAAAAAAAAAGACTATGGTTAGGGAAAAAAAAGACATTATTCAGAAAAGTGCCAGGGACATAGTATTAAAGACAAATATAGTTAAGAAATTGATTAAAATATGGAAATATGTATGAAGAATAATTTTAGTGTATACTATTTTTCTGTTTAGCTATAATACATTTACTTAACTTTATACAAATGTGTTACTTTTTTAGAGTGAACTTGATTTTGTAACATCATTTTAGAAAACATCTATATCAAATTCTATACAACCAGTTTTGTAACCAAAACTTATCAGAGATTTGGTGTTGGTGATTTGCTTGCCACACAGAAATCCAATCACCGAGATGATGAGTATTGTCAGGAAAGAAGTCTTCATTCAGGTGCCAGTGAGAACAGATTAGTCTCAAATCTGTCTCCCATACCTACTAAAATTGAAGGTTTATATAGTGGGCGAGGAATGTAAAACAGGAATGAGGGAGAGGAAGGAAGCAATCATGATACATGAGAGGGTCTGATGTCTCATTTTCTGCATGCAGTGATCTGTTGAGTTTCAGTCCCTTGTTTCATGGTCAGTTTCCTGAGGGAGGAGCTCAGGTAAAGCACATGTAAATTTCAAGTTTTAAAACCAGGCGGGTCAATTTGTATGTGTGTTCAAAAACTCATTAATTTCTATGAAACAATTGGGCCAGTTTCTATTGTCCAATACATAAATACTTCAAAAATTACATAATTTTGTTTTTACTCTCTACTTTTAGATGGTAGATTACATATTTATCCAGCCTGTAAATTTTCTGCTTAGCATATTTTTAACAGCTCGTTATTGCTGATATTTATATGAGAATCTCATGGAGAGATCTGGATTCCGAAGGGTGGATTCTTTATTTGGACCTTTTATTTGTCTTTGAACAGGGATGAAGTTATACATGTCTTCAAGAAAGTTGCTTCTACAGTTTGGAATGTCTTGCTAGTAGAAACTACTGAAAGATTTACTGGCCACAATTATATTACTTCAAACATGGCACACAATTTGTTATAGGATTTGTTTCAAACATTTATTGTCTTAATTTACCTTGGTGAGGTGTAGTGGAAGCCAGAAAATCCCCTTGAAACTCCAGCTACTGCTCACTGAGATGCAAATCAGAACAAGCAACTCATTGTCACATACCCTTGAGAAACTCTGGTTATCTAAGGATGCCCTTATCATTCTAATACCATTCACTTATTATCTTTATGAGTGATGGTCTAGACTACTATTGGGACTAAAAGTAAACTGAAATAATACATGATCATCAAGAAACTTGCTATACCAAATATTTTTGTTTGGAGCTTATTTTATTTATACTTTTTCTTACACTATTAAAAATAACATGTATAGAGTCATATTTAATAATCCCTAATCTTGCTGATTAAAATAGTTTGCTCCTACTATAAGGTATTTTTATATTCAGCAAATATATGAGGGGTATCTATGAGTAAGAAAATGTTTAGATACTTACTAGTGACACAGAAGTAAACAAAACAGACAAAAATCTTCACCCTGGGGGGTTTAAGTTTTAGTGAAAATTTTTCATTTAATTTCACAGTAGAATAGATCAGAGAAATGTAAGTAAGAAATCCCAATATCCAGTTAACCTCCTTTTATCCATAACATCAATGTTGCTTGCTGGACTAGGTCCTCTGAGAATAGTTGTGCTCAATCCACAGGCTCCTGCCAAGTAACAGGAATGATATTGATAATTAATTTATTCCAGAACTATCTAAAATCTGCCCACAGATTTCAAAGTTGATTTTATTATGTATATGTAAAACATAGAAAATCTAATAAAAAACATTTTGCCTGAACAAAATTAATGTTTTTCAATATTTGCTTCACTTAAAAATAAAATATTATAGATAAACTTCAATCTCCTGTGGCTTTCTTAATCCCATTGCTATGCCCCTTGACAGATTTAACACTCTGCAATCACTAGGTAATATCCCTCTCCTGAATTGTTTTATAAGTTTAATATATAAAGCCTTCTTAACAAAGTCATTTGTCTACTCTGTATGTATGCACATACACAAACACAGACTTACAGGTACACGTACATGTATAATGTATCCATGCTGATATGTATAACTATCATCCATTCATTTAATTCATTTACATGAATATATCACAATATATATCTAATATTTTATAACAGTTAAGGTAATTTACACATGTTCTCAATTACACTAATCTTGGGGTACATATTCTTAAATATAACATCTTGAGTGAATGTGTTAAATATTTTCACAGTGCATTTTGCTGGTAGATTTGCTCTTTTATGGTATTCGTATAAGTATGATATAATTTATCACAATTTGCCGCCAATTTTTTTTCTTTTTTAACAACTAACATACAGGTATATTTCATTTTCTCATATCCTTACTAATATATAAACATTAAAAAGTTGCCATATTTATGAGATAGAACATTTTAGTGTTAAATATTATTACCTTGATTACCAGTGAGGTTGAAAATCTTTTGATAGCTTCATTGAATATTTAGTTTTCTTCAGTTCTGAATTGTCTGTCGTATTTATTACCTAATATACTATTATCTTACTTTTCTTTTGAGATTTATGTATTAGAGTTTTTTATATATTGTGAAAAAATTACAACATTCACTTAACCATAGAGGAATCATTAGTGAAATCTTATCAGATGCATTAATACACACTAATTTCTTAGTTACCACTGTTGAAAATTGTTGGCTTTGGTTCACTTTTTCATCAATTGAATCAATAGTTTTTAATCCTGGTGTATATGAAAATCACCTGGGGAGCATTTAAAGGCTACAATGTCCTCTTCAGAGATTTTGATTCAATCAATCCATAATAGGTCTTGAGCTGTATATGGCTTTAGAAGTTTCCCAGCTGATTGCAATGTGAAATCTTCGTTGATAATCACTAGATTAGATGTGGTCAAGTCTTTCTCTTATAATGCTGAAGAGAATGCATAAAAATCAGTGGTGTACATTCATTTCTGCTCAGAGAAAGAGTTCTGATTTACAATTGTTACCTGCATTTCTGCTCCTCCTCCCACTCCTTTCAGGTGTGTGAATTTTCCTTGGCTCTTCAGGACCTTGGCTTCTCAGTCAGTTCCTGCCCTTGGCATGTTTTAATTCTCCTTTGAAAACCCATTCTTAAATAAACAGACTTCAAGTATTCCAATATTTCAAATATCTTATTCTTTCTTTTATTATTATACTTCAGGTTCTAGGGTACATGTGCATAACGTGCAGGTTTGTTACATATGTATACATGTGCCGTATTGGTGTGCTGCACCCATTAACTCATCATTAATGTCATTATCTTTTTCAATTTCTTCCTTTGATCCTTTCCATTTTATATATATATAGACACACACATGCATATATATACACACATATATAACATAATTATAAATACACACATAAGTATATGTACAAATACACATATACATATGTGTGTATTTATATAATTATGTATATAACATACATATGTAATATACATATACACTTATATATAATTATATACAGACATGTGTATTACATATGTATGTTATATATGTATATATGTATATTACATATATGTCATATATGTATTTTTATATATGCATACATACATATGTGTATATATAACTATGTATATATGTATATGTGTATATATATAACATATATAGTTATATATATACAGAGCCATTGAAATCCCTGTACAGGTCTTTAAATCAAGTGGGCTCTAATATCATGACACTTTCTGTACTAGATCCAGCCCTAAAGAGATCACCCGCTCTTTTTTCTCCCAGATAAGGATGATTAGAATAAGACTCACCAAAATCCCATATTTTCATGTTAATCATTGTAACCAATGAAGCCAAAATCAACTGGGGTTGACTTTCTATATCTGTATCTACTATATCTATATCTATATCTATATTTATTTCTATGTGTCCTAACATGACTAAGTGTGCTATAAATTAATAATACTAAGAAGAAATTTTTATGGATGAAAGAGTATAACAAATAAATACACTTTTATATGATATGCTAGTCTTGAAATTCAGTTATTTCTGATATTGTATATCTCATATAGTTGTGAATATTATAATAATTACATGGAAAATTTCACGTTAGTATTTTAATAATAACTGTCATTATCTAATAATGTTCAGCGTTAACCCACCTGACCTTCTGTCTTTATAACTGTTAAAAAGATAAACTGAGTCCCTATTAAATTTTTAGAGGTTTACTTGAGCAACCAGTGATTCATAAATCATGCACCTTCAAACCAGAGGTGGTTTGGGAGCTTGGAAGAAGACGCCTAATTAATGGACAGCCTTTCATTGTGCAAATGTGGAAGTCAAACACAGAATTCATTTGACTGGTCACAGTTATACAGTTGCCTTATGTGGTCTACCCCACTGGAAAGTTCCTAGTTAAAGAATTATAAGTTTGTTGGCTGCTTTTGATTGGATGAGTTTAAGTTTTGCTTTTCTTTAATGTAGACATTTATTTAAAGAAACTCAAGTTTCTCTTTTGTTATCAAACCAAGCAAAGTTAAGGTCACTTATGAGGCCTAGCTAGCTTTGTCTGCTGAGGGATTCTTTAGACTTGGTCTCCATTTTCATTTACTTTCACATTACTAATCCAGGGTTTATTTATCATCTGAACAGGAGCCATACTGATATTGTCTCTATGCACCAATATATTTGTGCTTCTAAACTTCTATTCTGGCTCCCTCTCCCCTTTCCAGGCTCACCAGGCTTCTTGTATAAATTATTGTGTACACTGCATTTACATGTCTGCTGTCTTGCCTATGTTATTTTTTTTTCTCAGTATGACAGCCTTTTTCACATACATCTTATTTAATTTTCAAGGTTCAGCTCAAATCCAGAAATTCCTTCCTGAGGCTTATACAAACATAATAAATAAATATCATCTTAATTCTCTGTAGTCTTACTTTGTTCTCCTTTTATACTTCTTAGATAGAAAGGTATGCACTTGTAGATCCACTGCCTCTATGTGATTCTAATGTGAATAACAGCATTAATTCACCATTGTCTTCACAGAACATAATATGTAAAGCCTTGGCAATAATAGTTGTGCAACAAATATTTGCCTATTAAATGGAATTGAATATAACCCAATCGAAAACATAAGACAAAAGAAAATATGTAGGATCAGGTATACACTCATTCAACACTTATTTGTAGATAAGTTGATGCATATTTTATTTGGTTTAGAAGAGTGAATTAATCAATATTATCAATAATTGTAGTTATTAGAAATTCTATATTGGACAAATATTATATAAATTTGTACAAGAAAAACAATAGCTATATATAGTTTCATAATACTACACTATACAGATATTCTGAAATATGAGATTATACATCATACTACTTCCATGTATAATTTATTTTTTGGACTATTTCTGCCTTGAGTAATAATAAAGTATACTTGGAAAATGTTATTAAATTAAATTTGGTATGATTAAAATCGTGATTAAGTGGCTATAACAAATATAAAAATAAAAACAAATCACTAGAAGTGGCATTATATTAATTCAAAGTAATGAGTAAGTTGAAATAGTTTAAAAATGCAAACTTCCATTATTATGAAGCTTATTGCTTAATACAATAGACTCATCATCAAATATATCAAATATATTTTCCCTTTAGATAAAAGGCACAAACAAATGGATTAATCTAAAAAAGAGGTGTTTGTTTGGAACCTTCATTGAATCAAACAGATTCTTAAAACGTAATGAAAAGTTTTTAATTTCCATATAACATTTTCTCTCCAGTAGCTCACAAATCATTAGGAGTGCTAATGCAATATATATGCAAGCAGCCATCCTGGCAGAGTGGTATCAGTGCTTGACCATCAAGCTTAGTGGTCAGTAAAGATGCAACTAGCCTTCTTATTTTTGCTTTTGTCCAGGATAAGCCTACCAGTCATCTGGCCAAAGCACTCCTGCCAAAATCATCATCTAAAGATCAGCAGCACTGGCATCCTGTGCGGGATTTGCAAAAACCTCAACATCTTGGGGCTTCTACAGACCTCCAGAACAAGAATCTGCACTTTAGTAAGATTTTCAGGTGATTTGTGTGGGTCTGAAAGTTCGAGAATGACTTGTTACACAGCAACAAGATCCCCACATTACTTATAATTTATAACCCAGATATGTAACACTGATATCCAACTTTCCCTTGAAAAGCCATCTACTGACCGATAGTACTGCTTTTCGACACCAATTTTTTTCCTGTTTGTTACCACTTAGATCATTTTCTTCATAATTTCTTTGTCTGCTGTTGGCTGCTTCTTGAGATACTACTTTCCTTCAATTTCTCCAAGTCGTTGCTGATTATTTTCACACACCAACCCAATGGCCTTTGTGCTCAGCAAGGGGCAGCACAATTTAGTGCTTGCCTTGTGCATTGTTACCACTTCCAAAGTTACTATTCTGCTCTCTCAACATATTTTTGCTTTGTGGAAACCCATAACATAAAATAAAATCAAATCCCGGCATTAGAGAACTAGCTCATGCAGGCCAATTGCCTACAAAGCCAATTGGCTGTTACAGTTCAGAAAGCAGAATAGTTTAAGGGCATCTGTCAAATTAATTTTATTTTATTTAAAACCTGCATTGGAACCTCCACTTCTGCTGCTTCTAAGGTCCAACTGAAATGGCATCAATTCCAAGCTCTGATCTGCTGGCTAAAGCCAGAGCAGTAGCAATAATTCTACTAATTTTACTTCCAAGAAGACAAACACTTGCTTATCCAAACATATAAGTCAAAACAAAATAAAACAAAGCAAAACAAACAAAAAAATATATAAGTCAAGTCAGAAGGGCTTGCTTCATTACTGGTTACTAATTTTTAGTTAGTATACCAGGATTCATACTAAATGGACTTTCTTTTTCGTATTTTGAGAAACAGTCACATTTGAAAAATGTCTGTGGCATAAGGTCAGTAATATTGAGCATAGCATGTAATTGTCCAAGAGAGGCATATTAAAAATACTTCTCCTCTGTAGATTTGAATGTATCTTATAGGAGGATGGGCCCCTCACTGAGCATTATTATGTTATTTTATTATAGAGTTTCATGAAAGTATTAGTCTGTTCTTGCACCGCTATAAAGAAATCCCCGAGACTGGGTAATTTATAAAGAAAAGAGGTTTAATTGGCTCAAAGATCCGCAGGCTGTACAGGAAGCATGGCTGGGGAGGACTCAGAAAACTTACAATCATGGTGGAAGGCGAAGGAGAAGCAGGCACGTCTTATATGGCTGGAGCTGGTCCGGTGGGAAGTCACACACTTTTAAACAATCAGATCTTGTGAGAACTCTATCACAAGAAAAGCGCCAAAGAGGGAAATCTGCCCCGTTGGTCCAATCACTTCCCACCAGACCCCACTTCCAACATTGGAGATTACAATTTAACATGAGATTTGGGCAGGGACACTAATCCAAAATATATCAAGAATGTTGTATGATTAGGAATATTGGAGGAAGCTCAGTGAAAGTGGACATAGATTTTTTTTTAAATTGATTTTAGTCTACTTTAATTTTCTAGTTTAGGTTGTGCTTAATCACACGGATAATATTGTAGTATTTCTTGTTAACATAATCCCTACAGGTCTCTCTTTGCCTTGAAGATAATATTACTCAGCATATTATAAAGATTCTTTTACTTTGTGCACTTTTGGAAAATCTTGTGGATCCATTTTAATTAACACACTCATTTTTTGCATCCTTAATTTTAGAGGATATCACCTTTAACTTCTTAGTGGGGAAGACAAAGACTTAAGATATTGGCATGACCATTTACTGTAGACAGAATATATACAGAATGTAGAAATGTTTAGAAATATATGTTTAATTACAAATTGCACTTATGCCACCCTTCTTTCAATTCTGTGATCTACTGCATTAATTGACATTGCTTATGAACCATCATAGTCATATAAATAATATTCTCTGGATACCCGATCCATCTATAGTATCCAAAAGGACATATTTGAAGGCAGGTGCAATGTCAGGTCTTTAAACATAGCTCCCATATGTGGAAATCTAATGAATTTGTCACTGGTTAAATGCTTTGGGTTTATTTGGATTTATAACTCAACTTGATTCAATATATACAGTCAATGAAATCTAAAGTATTTCTTTTGATATCTCCAGTTCAGTTGATAAACAGTATGCATTGATTTCACATGTCAGGTTGGCAACTAGTGGAATTTAACCAGTGGCCCACTTCATATTCCTTCCAAATAAATTATGAGACAAGAACAGAATACTAAGACAGTTTTTATATAAAATAAAAAGAGTAGATCATTGTCATCCTCATATCAATAAAATTGGACCTGTGGGTCAGGTACACTGGTGATGAAAATGGTGCATTAGCTAAATTTAAGATTGTATAGAGCTTGCCTGGGGCTAGGTTAAATTCTTTTCCAAGTTAAAATAATGCCTACTCTTCCTTTCGTAATATTGAGAATATGTGACCCATATGGAAATAGTTCACTGTGAATTGATATATTTCATATGGTTATTTTATGGACCTAAGATGTTAAAGGTGTTAATTTATGGTGGCACAAATCAACCATTTTTTGCCCTTATGAAATAACTAAAATTAATTGATTGTATTATAACAGATCAAGAACATATATCACCCAAAGACTTATTATGGAACTATTTCTGTAAGTTGAATTAAAAATTGCATGTGACAAAGTTTTTATGTATGTATGTATGTATTTATTTGAGATGAGGTCTCACTCTGTTGCCCATGCTGAAGTGTAGTGGTGTGATCATAGCTCACTGCAGCCTCAAACTCCAGGGCACCAGTAATCCTCCTGCCTCAGCCTCCCAAGTAGCTATGATTACAGCCCGAGCCACCATTCCTGATGACAACTTGAATTTAAGAAAGAGAGAGGCCGGGCGCGGTGGCTCACGCCTGTAATCCCAGCACTTTGGGAGGCCGAGGAGGAAGGATCACGAAGTCGGGAGATCCAGACCATCCTGGCTAACATGGTGAAACCCCGTCTCTACTAAAAATACAAAAAATTAGCCAGATGTGGTGGCGGGCACCTGTAGTCCCAGCTACTCGGGAGACTGAGGCAGGAGAATGGCCTGAACCTGGGAGGCGGAGCTTGCAGTGAGCCGAGATCGCACCACTGCACTCTAGCCTGGGCGACAGAGCCAGGCTCCGTCTAAAAAAAAAAAAAAAAAAAAAAAGAGAGAGAGAGTTACAATTAGGTTATTTTTCTTCCACGTATATACCTTATTTGGTAGTTTTTCAAATTATTGGTGCAATATTGGAAAGTACTTTTGATGCTCATAAAAAAGCTGGAATATTTACCCAATTCTAATGTATGGTGGTACAGGCATCAGATCTTAAATCTTGATAGGATCTATGGTTCGTATATTCTGAAGACTCACACTACCAGTAGTAAAGCAGGAGTGTCTGAAATCTCCTTGGGACCTTACTCCTTCTGCCATAAAGTTTAGTGATAAATATAGATTCTGCGGTGCAGTGACCATAAATACACCTTCTCTTCCCAGACTTCATTCTATCACTCAATACCAAATTTATGGCTGTTGGCTTATATATCAGTCATAATTGTGTTAAGTGCTTTTGTTTCAGTCTCCGTAGTTACATAGTTTAGATCAAAGAGCTATAGGAAAATGCTTTTTAAGTCCTTAGAAAGTTTCTATTGTTAGCACGTTGACTCTGGTCTAAAATATTCGTTATAGGCTATCCTCTTAGATAGGAAGTCGATTAGGATCCTCCTTAAATACACTTACGGTTTAAGGTTGTGTTCAAAGTGTTATATCAGAGGAACAATTGCCTTCTGAATGTTGATAATTAGATTAATAAAGGGATGAAATGATGATGAAATCATTCATCTCTGGGTTAATGTCAGTGGATAAGTTTCCTGGATATAGAAGTTCATACTCTTTTAATCATTTCAACTGTTCCTTTGCGTCTTCGTACTTACTCAGTGATGTAAGCATTAGTTCATTGGAATTCTAAGCATTAGCTCACTCAGACTGTTAAAAATCTTCTGAAAGTATGACTGGGTTGGAGTTAAAATTAAGGTTGCAGTATGAGATAATATACTCTTATGTGACTTCTTTGACTTATTGTCTATTGTTCAGATGTACGCCAAAGATGCTGAGATATTATCCAATACTTTTGGCAAGGGTTTAGCAAGACAATAAAAGGTTAGGTCATACTCTCCCTGTTATTGGTATTCTACTTTTTATATCTTGTTCTCTCCATTCTCAAGACATTCCACCCCCCAGGCGATTGCAAGTGCATCTTGCAGAAGTAATTTAATTTTGCTCTCTTTGCACTTTGTTAGTTGGAAATCTGGATTTACTACCTGTAAATTAATTATATATTTTTCTGTCTACCCTTTACAACAAACCTTATAACTCTGTATAAATTTTCTCCTTGGCAGAGTTCATCCTTTAGAAATTAAGTGCTGCTTTTTTACTGAAAAAAATGTTACTAATATTTATTTTAAACTCACTAGGCCAGTCAGGAAGTTTTCCTGTTGCCATAAAATTAGAAAGCCTTCTATAGGGATGTTATGGGCAACAGACTCTTGGAGGTAACTTAGTTTCTACCCAGTGTTTTCGAGTCCCTCATCCTTCATTTTCCTATTTCCTAACTTTCTCAAACTTCTCAACTTTGACAGAAAGCCAAGACTTTTACAATGCACTGAACTCGGAGATAAATTCAACAACAGCTATTTTAACTACTATTATAGTTTCCTTTTCAAAAATCCCAACACTGAGCCAAATTTTCTGGTGGCCATGAACTGATACTTAGATGTGACTTTCTCATGTCTTTTTGGATAACACAGCATTTCATTCCTCAGTGGGGTATATTTCCTGTCATAATCATGATTATTGTGAGATTCGTAAACAACCTTTGTATCAGCCCTGCACAGCAGATCATCAGCGGTTGTTTAGCATGGAGGTTGGCAAGATCCGTGAAATATAAAATGTTTCTGCAATTTATTGGCATTACTGTAGCCCATCCAGCTACTTATTGTTGGGGAAAAAATGGTGAAAGGTAGAAACATTGAAGAATTCGACCATTTGGTTATTCTGAGATCTTTTGTTATCTTCAAATCTTCTGCCTCTGGCGTTACAATCAGGTTGTCAGACAATGTGGAATTATATTCATTTGAATGTTAAACTGAAAAGAAATAAGCTCATTCACTTATTATTCTCATGAATTCTATCAGTGCCTACTGGCTGATCATGCAATGAAAACTGCATATATGATTTTCTTTTACATTTAATTTATTTTCGTTTTTAATAACATTTTACTGGAAAATAATAAACACTATGATGTAATATTGCTATTTGAAATATGATTAAACCTGGAATTATCATAAAAAAGCATTTTTTCATTCCCTAAGTTTTATAGCAACACTATCGTCAAAGGGCATTGACAGGGCTATGATGAATTAGAAATCTCTTGTTTATTTTCTTTCAGGCTTTTTTTTTTACCTGTTCAGAAGAAACAGTCTAGAAAATTTAGTAGTAAGCAGTTTGTGTAATAATAAGGATGTTAGAAAAGCAAAGGTCCCTAGAAGACATAATTTGGTTCATGCAGAGAGTATACACATTATCTGAGTTCATGGCCTAAGCAATTAGGCTTTAATAAATGTAAAGTTTATCATGTACCCAGCTTATGTTTTCACTGTGCCTGAAAAGCAGTTCTAATATATCGCCGAAGGTAAATATCTCAATATTTTTGTAATGCTCCTTAACATGGAGAATGCACTTAGTTTTATATACTTCCTATGAAATTCTTAATCATTTAGTCTTTGACGAAATAATTAAACAACTATGAGCATGCTTAAAATCATGTAAATCAAAGTATAATATCTGCTACTATTCTTACAAAATAATATAATGATTATGTGTATAAGTGTAATGATTACCTTAATATTACTATATGACTGGCTACTATCTTCATTATTGTGCTATAGCTTTATTTAAAAATATCTCCAACTAAATGAGGCTTTCTTTTGGGGGGATTATTAATAAAAAAAAAATTAGCTTAAAATGTGATAGATTTTGTTGTGTGACCAAAAATGAAACACTCCCGTATTTAACAGTCGATTGCAATATATATTATCATTATATTAGTTAATAGCATACAATGAAATTTAGCTAAATTAACTCTCTTGAGAAAAGCTTTGGGAAGGAAAACAGAATGGTAAGTGGTCAAACATTATAGTCTCAAACACGAAACAAAACCTCACAGTCTCAAAACCTGGGGAGTGAGAACGAATAAAAGAAAAAATACTAAACAGAACAATCTGAGGTGTTGTTTGAGTCTCTTAGGAAATCATATAACAAGATTCAGGAAAAAAAATTTAAACCTCCAAAAATGGAGAGTTAGTGATAATAAAAAACTGAGAGTAAATTATTGGTATCTGAAAGGGTAACATGTAAAGTGGGAAAAACAGAGCCAAGGACAGAAGAGAGAACTAAAAAGGTAACCCTTTCTCACCATTAGGAAACCAAACATAAATCTTAAGAAATAGGAGAGAAGAAAACGAGGTGGGAGGAAAGAAAGGGTAAGAGGAGGAGGAGCCACTGGAAAAGGAGGAGTAGGAAAAGTTTAAAAATGAATTTCTAACATACAGCATGGAAGTGAAAAATAGGAATAATAGAAAATGTCAATTACTGCTTTCAATAGAAATTTCTTATGATTTGAGGTTACAAATGGCAAATGATTATTATTAGTTATGGGGAGTTTGTTTATAAACAAGGTAGAATAGATCATTTATGTCTTACTAATATCTTGTAAATTTGAGTTCCAGTAGTATAAATTGATCTACATTGAAAACTATATAATAAATGCATTTAATAGAGAGGCTTACTAATATGTTACATATATATTTCTGATCTATCCCTTCTTTTCTGTAATGAAACAATATTTAAAATACACAAGTGTGTTCAGTATGCATTAAGGAAATGTGAACAAATGAAAGTTGCTCATGAATTTATTTTTTAACATGGAAATATTAGATAATCATAACTTTTCATTATTACTAAAGGTGCCAATATGTCCTAGTGATTTTAAGAGCAAAGTGTATTATAATATTATGAAAAACAATTAGATCTTTAGAATGCAGAATCAGCAGTAACACATTTGATATTTATTTAAAGAAAGCCAGGGATCAGAGTTTTTGCTGTGATCCTTAGCAAGTGGTAAAGGAAATACAAAGACACAATTTTCTATTCATTAAATTGCTTGTATTTCAAAGGTTACTATCGATAATTCCAGCAGCCATTGCAACAACAAAAATAAACCTAGGGAAGCAGTCACTGAAAATTACTTACAGTAGAGCAAAATAGTTTAAAAAAATCATTTGAATTTCAACATTTAAAATAAATTATATACATATATACGTGTATGTATACAGTCACATGTCACTTAACAATGGGGATATGTTCTGAGAAATGCTTCTTTAGTTGATTTTGTCATTGTATGTACATGTAATAGTGTACTTACACAAACCTAAATGGTATAGCCTCCTGCCTATATAGTCCGTATAATATAGTGATTACTGTAGGCAATTGTAACACAGGGGTAAGTGTTTGTGTGCTTAAATATAGCTAAACATAGAAAAGGTACAGTAAAAACACAGTTTAAAAGGTAAAAAATGGTACTCATTTATAGGGCACTGATCATGAATGAAATCTGAAGGACTGGGAGTTGCTCTGAGTGAGTCAGTAAGTGTTAAGCAAATTGTGAAGTCCTAGGATATCACTGTTTACTACTGTAGACTCTATAAACACTCTACACTTAGCCTACAATAATTTATTTTAAAAATTCTTTTTTAAATAATAAACTAACCTTAGCTTAGTGTAACTTTTAAATTTACAAATTTTTAAGCTTTTTAAAGTTTTACTCTTTTATAATAACACAGTTTAAAACACAAATTTACAGCTGTACAAAAATACTCTTTTTATATCTTTGTTTTATAATATATTTTGTATTTAATTTTTTAACTTTAAAAAATTTTATTTTTTGTGGAAAACTAAGAAACATCTTAATTACAGATCAGGGTCATTAATATCACTGTTTCTGCCTCTACATCTTGCCTTACTGGAAACTCTTCTGGGGCAATCAGGGTCAGGATCATTAATATCACTGTCTTCCACCTCTTCAGCATCTTGTGCTACTGGAAAGTCTTCCAGGGCAATAACACATATGGCGCTGCCAACTCCTATAATAACGATGCCTTCTGGAATACCTCCTGAAGTGCCTGCCTGAGGCTGTTTTACAGTTAACATATTGTTTTTTAAATGAGTAGGAATACACTATAAAATAACAATAAAAAGAACAGTATAGTCAATGCATAATCCAGTTACATTGTATTTTATTATAATTATCAAGTATTATGTACTGTATATAATTGTATGTATGTAAAGTTCTATACTTTTACAGGACTGGCAGGGCAGTAAGTTTGTTTTAAAATGAACATGTAATTAATACCTTGTGTTACAACTTTGTGATAACTAAGAGGTCATTAGGAAGTAGAATTTTTTTTTTGCTTTTTTATAACCTTGTGGGATCGTCATTGTGTATGTGGTCTGTTGTTGACTGAAACATTACTATACAATGCATGATGATAAAATATATGATACATGTATATATAGTCACATGTATACATGCATATATACATATATTTTATAAATATACATATCACATTGCAATACTCACAGGATCTTTCTGATTAGAATTGGCCACATAAGGTATTTTTAAGGTTGTAGTTAATCTCTTAATTTTTATTCTTAATCATAAAATACGTTTTCAAAGGTATATCTGAATTTGCAACATAGATTCCCCTTTAAGTAGCATTTCCAGTTGTCCCACACTTAGTGTATACAAACTGAAATAACTATAATGCAGATTTCATTAAAGTTAGGAGACAATTCAGTAAAGCCACTTCTCAAGGAATTACATTTCTTTAGCTCCTACCAACAGAATGACGAATTCAAAATTTACATACACATCCAACAATATTTCGCAACCTCCGTAACTTCATCCCTGTATCTATTGGACATTTCTACATGGATGGCACATGAGCACCTAAAATTTTACATTTTCATACTTCAAAGATGCCTATCCTCTATAGTTCATTCCTTAGTAGATGACTCTACAATCCACCCAGTTATCAACTAGTCTGAAAACATCCTAGTCAGAAAAGAAGATATCTTACATGCCTTCCTCTTTTTTTTAAAATTTCTATATTTCAATGAAGTTGACAATTTTGTCTCACAAATTTCTATTGTATCTACTTATTCATATCTAAGTCCATGCTAGTACTTTAATTCAGGGCCACATCTTTACTTTCCTGGCTTCTTATCTAATCTTGTCTCCTCACACTCCTTTTTACACTCTCATTAAAATATCTTCTCATTAACATACATATTTAGTCTTGTTATGCCTTTGCTCACAGTTTTGAAATGGTTCATTTTAACTTTGAAAACTCATCAAATATGACATCACATTCCTTCATAGTATGCACACAACAAAGTTCTTTTTTAAATTTCTTTGTATACTCAATCACTCTCAAACTTTTGGACTTTGATTTTCCTGTTGCCTGCCATTCGACACGTTGTTTCCTTTGCCTTAAACACCTACATTGGATTTTTTCATTGAGTCTCAATAAAACCATGCTCTCTTCTGTAAAGAATTTCCTAATGTTGTTCATGGAAGCCCAGAAAAAATTCCAATTTAATACACATTGTTTCTCTTACAAACTTCCTTTATAGTAAGAGCCAAAATGTATTAGACTTTTCTATAATATTTGTGGGATATACCCTCATGCAAAAATGTAGACAACTCATTTTATTTGGAGTCTGAAGGCTTCTAACTCAATGCCAGTATTCCCAACTATATTGCTATCATTCCCTCTCCTATGAAGATAATTTTCTTTGTGAAGAAAAGGAGGCAAATTCATACTTTTTAAAACTTCAAGTGCCTCCTGCATGAACTGTATGCCATTGGTAACATTGTTATCAAATCATCAGGCATTCAGTCTAGCTCCTGCTGCTCACCACACAGACAGACAATCACTGAGACAATGAGTATCGCCAGGGAAGAAGGCCTTAATTAGGTGCTGCAGTTGAGGCAATGGGAGATCAGTCTCAAATCCGTCTGCCTGACTGACTAAGTTGGGGGGTTATATAGCAGGGAAATAATGTAGCTACATTCCAGTAAACAGGAATTTGGGAAGAGAAAGGAAAGCATGACGATATGGGGTCTGGCATCTCATGGTCTGGATCTGGTGATCTGGTGAGTTTCAGTTCCTTGTTATTATCTGGGATGACTGAGGATCTGTTCCTGAGGAAGGAACTCAGATAAGAGAAATGTAGTTTCAAGTTTTAAGTTTGAGAAGGTCAATTCTATCTTTATTTTAAAAGACTGTAAATTCTATGAGACAATTGGGCCAGTTTCAATATTTATACTAATACAGGCTGAATTTACTCTAAAAATCATCTATATATTTACTTAGCTGTTTACACAGGATGCTTACTAACTTGATGGAATCTATGGAACCATTTTTCAGAGATATATTAAATATGTTAATGACCTCCAGTCTTGTTAAAGCCCAATTTATTTTTCCTTCCATTATCTTCGATGTGGCATATAAACAGAGAATCTGGGGCATACAACTTGATTTCATCTTTCTATACTGGTTAATGCCCTTGGCTTAATGTATCTGATGTACCAACCAAGCACACACTATGGCAGCATCACCATAACTGAGACATGCTAAAAAATTGCTTTTCAAATATCAGAAAGGGAATTAGTTACCTTTTAGTACTTAGAGACACAACATTGACTACCCTTGTGTTATCTTCAAGGTATCTGTTGTTATCAGTTGGCAGAAATCTAGTTTATCAAAGTTGCTAAATGGTTACTAAGTTTTATAAATATCACTGGTAATTCAACCTCCACTTCTACTTAATCCTGTAACCCCCAAATATAACCTTCTCATGCAAGGGAATTATGTTAGCTGAAACATGGCTATGCCTACAATTGTCTTCTCAAATAAAAGCCTGTAATTCCTTATCTTTATTTTGATTTATCTCTCCAGAACTCACTGTTACATCAACAAAAATAATAAATTCAACATCACAATATGAGATGTCACATATGTCTTTTACAAATCCGTTTCCCCAGAAAGTTAATTCACGCCAACATCAATGACTTTTTGTGAGAGTAAGAAATTCTTGGATAGCAAGCTGAAACTGGACATAATAGAAGACAGAATTGGGGGAATTTTAGAAGATCAAATATTTGCTAAGTGCAAATAAATTCAAACCCAGATCTCTGTGACTGCAAAGTCTATCTTCCTTGCAATGAATTTCCTAGTACTTGTGCCCAATATTCTTAGACAAAATCTGGAGCAAACCTAGGCAGTTACTAAAGCCCAGTCTTCTGAATGATGCTCTATCACAATAACTAAGTACAGGTTGCATCTGAGAATGATTACATTTGAGTGTTCATTCCTAAGTCTAAGTTCATGGATAGGGAAACACTGACACTTTACAACAGATCTGTTACCATCCAATGTAACAAAAGTATGAGGACACTGTATTAGGTCGAAGAGAGTCCCGGAAGATTTATAGTATTAAGAGAATCACAGATGATCTTGAAAAGCATTGGGAAAATGACAGGCACGAAAGCCCATGCCTAAAATGCTGGCATTTTGCGAGGCTGAGGCAGGAGGAACACTTAAGCCCACGAGTTCAAGACTAGCCTGGGCAATACAGTGAGATTTCATCTCTACATTTTTTTTTTTAAACAAATTAGCTGAGTATGTTGGCATAGGCCTGTAGCCCCAGCTACTCATGAAGCTGAGCTGGGAGGATCGCTTGACTGCAGCCTACATTACTCCACTTTACTCCATCCTGGGTGACAGAGCAAGAAGCTGTCTCAAAAAAAAAAAAAAAAATCATATTTATAAACGTGGCTACAAATTCTACTATGTTATTCATTATACATCTCAGAATAAAATAAATCTCGAGCATTCTAAAATTCAGTTACCCAATTTTTTTAAGTGAAAAAGTGAGAGCACAAAATTTTTTGGACACATTCATCCTTCGTTAATATAAATAAATGTCAGTCCAAAACATAAAAATGTTTAATTTGAAAAGGAAATAATTGCATTTCCTCTAAATTTACATCTGCAAAGAATGAATCAAAAGCCAGAGTATGGCCTGGAAGAAATGTATTTGATATTCAGTTTTTTAAAAAGTGTCATGGACTACAGGTAAAGCAAATTTGACAAACTATCATAGTTTGGAGGATTGCAGAAATGTAAAACTGTTGGTATAGACTGTAGCCTGAAAAACAAACAAACAAACAGACAAAACTAAGTGAGGTATGATGTTTTGTAGGTAGAAAAAGTAAAATATATTTGAGAGAAAAACACAACAACAACAAAACAGATTAGTGAAATAAGAAAGACTGCCAAATTTTCTGTTGGCGTGCTACCGTTCTTTTCTGACCCCACTGCTACAGAAAGTAAGTAAATCACTGAGCTTTTTCAACTAAAACTTAAAATTCATTGCAACAAAATCTTTGGGATTATTACCAGCAGGTCACCTTTTGCACATGGAAGAAAAGACAGTTTCCATCCTTAGAAGAGTTTAAACTCAAGGAAAACTCTCAGCAAATGTGTCAAATTAATAAAGATTTTTTTTGTATTTTTCTACCTTCTTCTCTGTGCTTAGATTTCATCTTAGTTCTTTTGTATCCAGATATATCCTGTTCTAGGACCTATTCAATCTATCTAGGCTTGATATGGAAAAAATGAGATGTACTTAGAGCTAACTTTATTTTTCTCAATGTAATTCATGGAAATTCTAATGTGAATATTTTGGATTACTTAACTAACAACTAGAAAAAGAAAACATGTAATGTATATTAACATGGGAATACATTTAAGACATAGTGTAATGCATATCTGTTTACCTTCCTTTCATTATAAATCTAGTTTGATAAATTTGTACCAAAAAATGACACAATAAAATAAATAATATCTAAAGATTTTACAAAATAGTCAGGAGAAAAAAAAATACATTTCCAACTCCCCTGATCCCTGAGAATAATTACCTATTCTGCCTGTATTTAATGCCTTCAGAGTTTAGTCTAACTTAAATGTGAATGCAATTTTAAAATTGAAAATCAGTTTCTCTTTCTTATCAATATTGAAATGAGAAGAAATTCAGGAGAAATTCTGTGCTTTTCTTATGGAGAAGCCATGTTTCACACTTCTGAGTGTGTGTTTTATTTTTCTACAGCTTTTCAGAAAGTATAACTTTTGTGTATTTTTTTTTCTCTTTCAGAAACTCAAGATCACCTTGACAATGATTGCTCCATTTGAACCATTTGAGAAAGAACAGCAGAGCAATTTTACCAAGGACTAAATAGTTTCAAATGGGCTGAGATACTGATTCCAGACAGCCAAATGACCATTAAAACAGAGATGGGCGGTTGTGGAATATGAAACTAATTTGAGAAATGTGTATTTTGACATTTTTTATTACACAAGCAGTCATATACACTCTAACATTTCCTTTGAGATATGGGGAAAAAGTTATTCTTGCCACAGAAATGAAAGGGCAGTTAAAGAGGGAAACTCATTTATATAGATTTTCATGTGACTATGATAAAACCAACAATACCAAAATGATATAAGTGGGGGAAATGGTAAGTGCAGGAAGCCACTTAGCATCTAACCTTTGCCACTCTGATCATCTGAGAGACACCAGGAGTTGACACAAAATCAAGTAAACACACAGAGCTGGGAAAAATTAGAAAATGTTAAAAAGCTACATGGCACTTCAAATCAAGAACAGTGTAGTAATATCTTGGTACCTAAAATCATATCTCTGGAAAATATTTAAAATTCTTTTGGATAATTTGAACTTGTTGTGTTAAATAAAGAATAATGTTGCTTAGCTATGTAGATTTCAATCTGCAGCAGTTTGGTTGAATATAGTTCCTGATGTAGCACATAGAAACTGAGCAACACACATTTGTGTAATTAATAAAATTACATACTTAGTTTGATTTCACATAGCATTCTAATACTGCAATATATTATTACAATTTTACAACACAATATTTCATTGTTGGAAGAAGTACAATCATTTACCTTAACATATATTTTGTATAATGAATCAAGTCATTATTAAAAGAAGAGGTCTTAGGGGATTTCAGAGGTTTTTAACAAGCTGTTGTTAAATACACTGTGAATTACATTGGCAAGTATCAAGCATTTGTTTAGTTATCTTTATATTCTTAGAACACTATAGCTCAACACAAAAATGGAAAACAAAATTTACAACACCAAACAATACTAGTAATGCTCCTGTTCTTGAATTTTTATTAGTTTCCTAATTAAATATTCAATTCTAGTGGTATAATTTCAATAGTCTGTAGATTCTACACATGGCCGAGGAAACTCATTTGTTAAGGTATTTTTTGGTAACATAAAAATAACTCTTGGCCCCATTTATTTGTACCTTCTCTTTTATTTCTGCAACAATGTGAAGTTGTATTTGAAATTGTATCTATACAATTCTTGCCAATTATACTATTGTTCACATGCCACTTCAAGAATGTCACCTTACAATTTTCTGGTTATCATTTGCAAAGTCTGCAATGCCTTTGCCTTAGAGGCTATGCAAATTTTTTGTTAGATATAAGCCTTCTCATTTCTGATTTCAGGAAGTCAACATAACCCATCTGCTGCTTTCACTTCCCAGCTGTATGCAACTATGCCAAATTGCTCTAAGTTGAGCTTTATACTGTTTTCGTAGGCTATCTTTTACCCACCGTGCTTACATTTTCCTTGTGTAATTCACCCTAGACACAGGTGCAGATGGTATGTAGAGAAGAGCAATGCATTTGGGAACATGTAGTATTTGGCTTGCAAGGGCTTTGACAGAACTTCGAATTATAGTTCTAAAAAGTGAATTAATTTAGTAAAGGGATGGGCACTAGTGCATCAAAATGGATGCAGTTCTCAAAATGATGCCTGATTCAAATTCTGTTTCCATGTTTCTTGAAGAAGTCTTTTAGTTTGTTGCTTCCTTTTTAAACATTCCCAAAATAAAGTCTTGTAACTTTTCGGTAACTTTCCAAGGATGTGTTTTACAAGCAAATCTATAATCTATATAGAGAGATGATTGATAGACCAATAGATACATAATTTGTAGAATGATTTGTGTTTATTAGCAGTGTGCTATGTAGTTATAATATAGTCTTCTGACTAACATTAAGTATACTAAATAGGCTTATGTTCCACAAGACATTAGAAGTAAGAATTGAGCAGGTAGGCAAGTCGTTATCAACAAGACCATTATGATGTTTAACCCCTCTGAAATGCTCCCAAATAAAAACATATTGCAAGGAAGTTATAACCTCGTAATTGCCCATTGAAAAGGCAATTATGGACACCATCATTTTGTTATCCCAGATTTGTATATGGAAGCCATTAAAACTGCGTTCACTACTAAAGTGAATTTGTATACCTTAGCAGTTTGGACTACACTGATAATATTTGGGGCTGGCAGGTTGATAATGATTCTTTTTACATGCTAACATATTTTGTTACATTTATAAAGAAAAACAGTAAGATGAGAAAGATGAAGAAATATACTTTAATGAGCAGTGGCAGAAAGAGTAAGTCATTCATACTTTCAAATACATGCTCATTTTAATATAGTCACTGTATAGAGTGACTATAGATAATAAAAATCATGGAATAAATGTACTGCTACGCATGTTTATAAAGTATCTACCTTTAGGTGATATTAGAACCCAAGAATATCGGCATTTGTGGCAGAAACTGACCGAACACAAAAAATGTGTTGCTATTAGAAGTGTCAGTGTATTTCATGGTCTCATTGAATGTCTCGATTTGTGTATAACGGACACTTTTTACTAAGTGTAGCTTCTAATCTTGAACTGACATGATACATTCATCACAATTTAGTGTCAAGAGAGATACTATCATATCAGCTTCTTGGTGCCAGAGAATTCAGGATGAAAAAAAAAAAAACCCACAAGTTTATCTGTAAGGATGTCAAATGTTTCTTAGGATTTTGACTTACTTGTCAGTTTACGACTTTTCCAAATGTCCTAGATATGCATTTAAAATAAATGTTAGGAATAAAGGACAGCTCATAACTTGCATAAGTTTAAGAGAAAGGACAAACTGCACCTTCTCCTTCCTAATCCCTTGCCACCCAAATCAGGACACAATGGAATCATAGAAGATATTGATTAAATTTTTCACTTTAAGAAAAGTAACTTCAAAGATACTCTCTATATAAATACATTTCTGGTACAATTCTGTGAATAATGATGGATATGAAGTGACATAGAACAATGAAAGCATGCTCCTTAAAATAGATATGTAAATTTTACATTAAAAGTCTCACATTTTTAAAGGCCTATTTTCTTTCAAAGAATCTAGAATGAGATTTAACACAGTATTAACTAGTCAAAAGTTGTTCTTTCTAATATCGAAAAAAAGATATTTTTAAGTCCTGACATTACTTTAATCAAATATGCATAAATATGTATATCTTAAATGAGTCAAAAATCACTCAAAGTCAGAACAAACAATATATAGCAATTTCTGATTTATTTGAAGATGGGAAAAAATTTATTTTAAAGACTATTTTATTAAATCCTACGCTATGCTATGCTAGTCATGGAAAATATTTTCTGTAGAATGATTTTATTGCATAAAATCTCAATATTCCCTGATTCCTCAGCTAATTTCTTTTGGCCTGAATTAGTTCTACAATTACTTACTCATGCATGAAAGATGTGTGTGAGCCTATGGGATTTTTTATTCTATTATAGAAAAGCAGAGGTGTATATACACACATTAGATAGATAATTATTTATTTTCATAATTATTCACTGAGAGCCTAATATGAGTTCTGTGCTTGCTTTCAAAGAGTTTTATGTTTACTGACACACAGGTCCAAGTTCTATTTACCTGTAGTATATGGATAGTTAATGTCAGTTGGTTTTTCAAGCAATCCATCCAGTTGCTTATAGAAGAATTTGAAATGCTGCAAAATGGGCCATTGTTAACATTCCATAAATATGGGTAGTTAGTGGGACACACATACCCCATGAAACAAGATCATAGTGAGATGAAGAAGCTATTCTATCTTTCTCCAGGGAATGAGGGATTATCTGTATATCTGATAAGATTAAAATGGGAAAAAAAGAAAAGACAATCTCTTCTTTGTTACTAGACAAAGACACTGAACAATTACATGCATCTTTAGGGTAAGATAATATCTTAACTAATTCATGTATACATACCTTCTCCACCATCCTCCCTGCCCCAATCCAAAGAGCAATGTTTTAAACAACACAAATCTGTAACATCTTCACTCTAACTATTCATCAGCTTCCCAATGTGCTTGAGATAAAGTCTCTGAGCCCTTGTTTACCACCCTAGAGTCATCTGTGAGGAATTTTCTTTGGCTCCTTGCTTGCCTTCTCCATTTCCATGTTCCACTTCTTCACCATCACGAGACACCTAAAATAGAGCATTTCCATGTTATTTTCATCATTTTCACTTATTTACCTCCTACTTTCCCTTAAATCTCACCACACATATTCCCTTTAAGGGAAACCTTCCAAAATCAGTATACCACTGTTGCTTACTTCTTGTTATAATTAATTATAATTTTAACATAATATGCTGTTTTGATTGATGCCTTACTCTAACACTAGAAGCTCCAGAGGACAAAATTTTGTCTATTTTTACTCACTCATATATACTGTCATATTTCCCATTGATTGGCAGTCAATAGGTAATAGAAACCCAAATAATATTTAGTGAAGGGCTGTACCTCAGTGCGTACAAGCTGAGGAAAACATTAGCTAAATGAATATTGAAGTAGAATTTTGGGCAAGCTTTGATCAATTTAATACTTAGATACACCTTATAATTGTCTCTGCTGTAGGAGTTGTCTACTTAAAAATGTATATTTGATTGTTTACCAGGTAATGTTCCCATACATTATTTTATCTGGTCCTCACAATTCTATAATAAGTAAATGGTGGCTGATTATCACACACAGACATTAAGATGTCATTTACATACTTGTCAGATGTCCAGAGTATAGGAAATTGCCCTCCTCATCTTTTTGAATCAGTTATATCATATATCACAATGTACAACTCTATTTTACTGAAGTAAATGTCTCAGAGTAAGATGCTCTTTTACCTTTATTTATTTATTTATTTATTTATTTTTTTGAGACGGAGTCTCGCTCGGTCGCCCAGGCTGGAGTGCAGTGGCCGGATCTCAGCTCACTGCAAGCTCCGCCTCCCGGGTTCACGCCATTCTCCTGCCTCAGCCTCCCGAGTAGCTGGGACTACAGGCCCCCGCCACCTCGCCCGGCTAGTTTTTCTGTATTTTTTTGGTAGAGACGGGGTTTCACCTTGTTAGCCAGGATGGTCTCGATCTCCTGACCTCGTGATCCTCCCGTCTCGGCCTCCCAAAGTGCTGGGATTACAGGCTTGAGCCACCGCGCCCGGCCTTTATTTTTTTTTTTATCTCATTGCTTCAACTACTATTGGAAAATATGAGCAATTAATAAAGTTCTCTGTTTTTATTTTTGGGTTTTGAATAAGAATTAAAAGGAAAACTCCTTTCCTTACTAACTTTACTAGTTTGAAAAAGAAAAGCTAAGGAGTTAGTTATTTTAGCAGAATGAAAATAGTAAAGGAAATAGAGGAAATTGGGTTCTTAGGTTAAAGCCTTACATGTTTGAAGCCAGTGTGTAGTACACAACAGAAACTAACAGGATTATCATTGATTCTTCCTCAGTATTAAATTGAGTGTTCTGTTTTTATTTGGTTTTACCAAGCATTGGACAGCCTTAGAGCTGCAGCTAAAGTTACATATTTTCTTCCTCCATTTCAGAGGCTCATTGTAATGATTTTTTTTTTTTTTGAAATCAGAAAAAATATATTTTTTTGCACAAATTTGCAACCTAAAATATTTTGTTTTATTCATTTCTTTGATAAGACTAGTGTCTCGTAGATGCAAGACAAGGAAAATAGCTCATGTCTTTATATTATGAAAATAATTATCAATTTCCCATTTTTAGCTTTGTTGCCAACCTATTGTCTTAGGCAAGATTCCCTACCATTCATTTTACCCGTCTAAAAGTTTGACATAATATTGTCTATTTTACTTTAGGGTTAGAAACATGCTAGAGGAGGTATCAGTATTAACAGATAATTCTAGAATAAGTTTGAAAATATAGGATGATCTTTATATATTTCTAACTCAATTTATTTTCACCTAATTATTCCATCTTTCAATTCAGAGTTCTTCATTTATGATCTTTGATGTTCAAATTTACTTTTCTTGAATTCCATTTTTGTGTAACTTCCAGTTACAATATTTGGAAAAAAAAAATTCCTCCAAGAAAACCCAGCTTATTATCAAACTAAAACAAGAGAAAAATGTAAATTTTGCCTATATAGCATTGGTAAAAATGCCTAGAACAGACATTATCTTCCATAGTTTGGTAAGTCTTTAGAAAGTTGAAAAGTTTAACAATTAATCCTTTATCTTAAATAATGTAGAAGGATTCTCGTGTGTTAGAGCCGTAGTCAAAACACTTTACTATGCATAAACTATTTGTTTACAATTCTACCACGAAAACACCAAAGGGAACAAAATATTATAAATAAGCACACAGATAATCAAATTCTAAATTCTATATGGAGGGCTAAACAAGTCATAAGGTTAGAAAGTTGGGAGCTTTGTTATAAGAACCTCTGTTCAAGATTGTGAGGTTTCCCAAATGATGATTTTCTTAATTGACTAAAATTTTAAAAAGAAGATTGAAAAACTTCAGAAGCAATTTGAAAAGAACTATCATAGAACAGGAGAGTGTAGCAGATGACATGTCTCAAACATTTTCAATTTTCAGAAGAGGTATAGAAACTGGAGCACTTCTATTTAGGAGACATTTTATCAAAAAATTAAAACAAATAATAAATAAATAATAGATGTTCTAAAAATAAGATATGAAAAAAAGAACAACAGCAACACGTAACATAGAGTGACAAAGAAATGGAAAACATGGAAGGAATCCCAAGAGATATGAAGGATAAAAGGATAAAGTTTAACATAGATTTAGAGTTCCAGAAATAGTTAATAGAGAAAAATATTGGCGAGCCAGCACAGAAAGGTATATTGATTAAAATTTTTCCAGAAATGTTGAAAGTCATAAATTCTACTTTTTTTTTTTTTTTTTTTTTGAGATGGAGTCTTGCTCTGTTGCCAGACTAGAGTGCAGTGGCACAATCTTGGCTCACTGCAACCTCCGCTCCCAGGTTCAAGTGATTCTCCTGCCTCAGCCTTCTGAGTAACTGGGACTACAGGTGCGCACCACCATGCCCAGCTAAGTTTTGTGTTTTTTAGTAGAGACAAGGTTTCACCATGTTGGCCAGGATAGTCTTGATCTTCTGACCTTGTGATCCCCCCGCCTCGGCCTCCCAAAGCGCTGGGATTAGAAGTGTGAGCCACCATACCCAGACTAAAGTCATACATTCTTAAATGAAAAAGAATGAATACCAGAAAGAAACAAATAGATTCTCATTTGTTCATATCATAGTGAAGCTGCAAAGCAGCAAATGCAATGAAAATGTGTTAAAAGTAGCTGTGGGAGCAGTGTGGAAAGAAAGTATGTATAAATAGTGATGATTAGCTATAAACTACTGGGTAGCCCAAACCGGGGGGGGGGGGGGGGGGCGGTGGAGGAACACCAAATTAATTAAAACAAGAAAATAAATTTAAAAGAATATAAAAATAAAATGGGAGGATCAAGAAAGTATATAAATAAGTGTTCAAAAAGTCCAAGACTAAAAAGAAATTTTAAGATTAGAACTGAAGTACTTTTACAATATTTCCTTCTCTCCTCAAAGGAGAAACAATATTAGGGAAGAAAAAAAGAAGTGGGCCATAAAAGCAGCATGTATTTAAAAAGTATTTAAAAAGTAAGACAATATGATCAATATAATGACAGTATATTTGAAAATTTGCATTTAAAAAAAGAAAAATATAACTTAAAATAAACTCGAGTATAAATGTATAAACAATAATCAAATCAAAACCATTAATGTTAAAAAATCGTTTTACATACCAAATAGAAAATTCAGTCCTACAGATGAGTCATATCACCTACTTCAAGGAAGGAAGTTCCAACAAAACATTAATTCTTTCAAAATATACAAAAAGTGAAAATACTATCTGCAGTGAGTCTAGTCTCCCCATGGTATCGAAATAAAACAAGGACCATAGTAGAAATAAACACTATTGATATGATCAGGTTCTTTTGTTTCCTCTAAATTTCATGCTGAAATGTCATCCCCAGGGTTGGAGACTTCCCATTGTTGATGATGTGATCCCCAATGTTTCAGGTCCCAATGTTGGTCCTGGTGGGAGGTCTTTGGGTCATGGGGAGGGATACCTCCTAAATGGCTATTACTATGAGGATCATAGTAATGAGTTACCAGGCGATCTAATTGTTTAAAAGTGTTGGGACCTCCCCCTCTCACCACGTGATGCGCCTTCTCTTCTTCCTCCTTCTGCCATGATCATAAGCTTCCTGATGCCTCACCAGATGTCAAGCATATGTTTGTGCCATGCTTGTGCAGTTTGTAGAAATGCGAGTCAAAATTAAACTCTTTTCTATATAAATCATCCAACCACAGGTATTCCTTCAATGCAATGCAATGCGGAATGGACGAATACAACTATAGTCAAGATTTTTTATAAAATACATGCAAAAATCTCAAAGAGAATAGAAACATATATAAAACATATTTTAAACATACTAAGGATAGTACATACATACATGTACATGTGAAAGTCATCAGAATCAAAATGGAGTCATGTGTTTTAAAAATTCTGACAAGTTGGGGCCGGGCGCGGTGGCTCAAGCCTGTAATCCCAGCACTTTGGGAGGCCGAAACGGGTGGATCACAAGGTCAGGAGATCGAGACCGTCCTGGCTAACACGGTGAAACCCCGTCTCTACTAAAAAATACAAAAAAATTAGCCGGGCGAGGTGGCGGGCGCCTGTAGTCCCAGCTACTCGGGAGGCTGTGGCGGGAGAATGGCGTGAACCCGGGAGGCGGAGCTTGCAGTGAGCTGAGATCCCGCCACTGCACTCCAGCCTGGGCAAGAGAGCGAGACTCCGTCTCAAAAAAAAAAAAAAAAAAAAAAAAAATTCTGACAAGTAGATCCAGGGAAGACCACGAAGGTAAGTCTTATGCATAAATGCCTAATAACAAGAACTATTACAAAAGACTCTGCAAAATGCACAGTCTTACACAAAGGCCACCAGTGACATTGGTGGGCTAGGGGAGGACCCCAAATGCCGGTAAGACCTCAAACCCAGCTGGTGTCCAGGCTCTTGACACCATTTTAAGAAGGAATTTAAAAATGAGTCATAAAATAGTGAAAGTACAGAGATTTATTACAAAGTGAAAAACACTCAAGAAACAGTGTGAGCATATTTAAGAGAGAGTTGTTTCAAAAGGGATTTGGAGTTTCTATCTTTAGGTTTTTTTGTTTTTTTTTTTTTTAATATATTTGGAGTCTCACGCTGTTGCCCAGGCTGGAGTGCAATGGCACAATCTTGGCTCACTGCAATCTTGGCTCACTGCAACCTCTGCCTCCCAGATTCAAGTGATTTTCCTGCCTCAGCCTCCCGAGTAGCTGGGATTGCAGGCTCCCGCCACCATGCTCAGCTAATTTTTTTTATTTTTTAGTAGAGATGGGGTTTTGCTACCTTGGTCAGGCTGGTCTTGAACTCCTGACCTCAGGAGATCCACCCACCTTGGCCTCCCAAAGTGCTGGGATTACAGGCATGAACCACCGTGCCTGTCACTTTATTTATTTATTTATTTATTTATTTATTAATCAATGGGTGGAAAATTCATGAAGATTCCTGGAAAAAGGTAAAGATTTCTGAAACTGTTGTACTATTTTTACACATATTATAGATGTCCTGGAAACTGTCAAGTGCTGGTGGGTGTGAAATTTAGTTTGTTCATTAGTGTATAGTGAGGTCCTAGGTGAAACCTAGGTCAAACCTAGGTCAAATCCAGTGCCATGTTGAGTTCAGTCAGCCTTAGCCAGGTTGGTGCACACCCTGGTTTTTCACGGTCTTATCAGTCCCTAGCTTCTGCAGCTATTTCAAGTTTCCTTTTGCTAGTATTGTGAAACTGCTGACTGGAATTCTTTATTCTCCTGGGACTACCCTGTATCATTTCTATCTCACCACAGTCTTACTCAAGAATATACTGATGCAAGGACATCTGCCCAGCAAATGCCTGTCTAAGCTTGGACTGGTGCCACCCTTGCTATTGGTTCTTATAGCCAGAAAAATGTATCTCAAGACAATTATGTATCCTCCCCATTTTTTTTTTAAATCTATGTCTTTCTTTACTTTCCTGAATATGCACATAATTTACAAGAGCATACATACTCCCACTGCAATGCCTAATCATGAAAAAAAATAAATGTTTCTCTTCTAGAGAGTCTCCCTCTCTGTTTGTTATTTAGATTGAAATAATGATGCCTCAGAAGTGAAACTGAAGTTGACTGACCGTGGGTAAATCAGCATCCAGTGGGAACCCAGCGCAATAGTGACTGAGCCCTTTGCACTCTCTGATTCCAAGAGTCACCATTTCTGTCCTGTGAATCTCCTCTAGAATTCGCGGACTCTTTTCTCTTGGTGAGTTTTTTTTTATTTTTTATTTTTTACATATTCTGGATCTAATTTGATCATAAGCCACCATTAATAAAAGACCCTGCATCCCTTTTGGGGATATAAAAGTCTTTTCTGGCAAACCCTTTCTGATAAGTGTTCTTTTAGAGAGGACTCTGGTGTCTACAAAATGTATATTTAGTCTGTGAGGACTTCGTATCGTTTCTTGCATAGTCATTTTTTTGGTTCTTGTGATCAAAACAAACGGTGTGATCTGCAGGCTTGGCTTAAAAGTTTGGGGAACAGTCTGATTTTGGTTTCATTTTGGTTTTGATATGCATGTCTGTGAAAAATCTGAATCTTTTACATTTTTTACCCTTTTTGTTTCTGAACATCTTCTGGAACAAAAATAAATATTTTAAATGGTGAGTACAATATGGTTAATAAAAGTCAATAGAAAAACAGTGACCATCTAAAACACTGACTCAAATTCCTGAGATTTCCTAATAGAATTTATATATTTATATAAATTATATATATATAAATTTTATATATATATAAATATATATATATATATTTGCTCCTGGGATACTAATGAAAAATGGAATAGGATTCTGAAATTCTAAAGACATTCAACAATAAATTTCCTTCAGGGATTCCAGCCACTATATTACAACCCATTCTTATGCACACTCTTTAAATGATTTATCAATTACTCAGTAAAACTGAGTTCAATGATCATTTTTTGAACTCTCTAAGAAAAGTACAACTACCTATCATATTAAAATGTTGAGCCTTGTATGTTCCATTTGTCTCTCTATTTTCTTTTTCTTTGCCAACTTTCAATTCACTGACTTTTCTGTAATTATCAAGATAAACTCACTGTTTATAATGTTCCAGTCAAGATTTTTAAAATAGTCTTAAAGGAGTTTCAAATTAATGGCTTTACAAATTATAACAGCTCCACGACAATGAGCAACATTGCCTTTAAAAACTGAGTCATTTCTTTCAATGCAAATTTGGGCTTACCTCCCTAACAATCACTTAGGGTGATGGAAGAGTTAAATTTATATAAAACAATCTAAAAAGAGTAACAAGTTAGATAACTGTTTATAGAAAAGTTACGCTCTCAGATTAAATGGGACAAAATCTGGACTCAGAGTAATAATATATATCTGTCTAGTATATAAATTGCTTTGTTTGCCATGCAGGGGCCAGAAAAAGCAAATTAAAAGAAAATGGCTAAAATGCTTCCCCATGCAAACTAGTCAACCAAACGAGACAAATAAAGGAAAGCTTTGTTACTAACTCAAAGTTGCTTGAAACTTTTATTTTTCTTATACAATTCACCAAGTCCTAACTAAAATCTAAACATTTAAAGATTTAATGCTGAACTCATTTGAAAATGAAAAAGGTAAAAAAAAAAAAAAAAAAAAAAAAAAAGATTTTGTTTAAAAAAAAACAAACTGATATACCCGAAAATTTGGTCCACAGCCTTCATAAAATTATCTGTTGGGACAAGCAAAGTTTATCTATGTGAATAGGTCCTAGTTCATCAAAACATAATTTGGATCTAGGTGTCCTTTTATAAACTGGTTAGTTTGCATTACTACAGTTTACTGTCTGATGACTAAAATTCTAAAATGAAAGCCATAAGATCTTTCTATGTATGTGTGTGTGCGTGCGCACACTTAGGTGTGTTTTCCTATGTAGGCATGTTTCATTATACAGTGTGTCTATTTGATGAAATCTGTAGTTGACCAGAAATCCTTAAAGGATTTTATTCTCATTGGTGTAGATAAAAAAGCATTCATAAAATTTTAAAAAATTTATAGTTGCTAACCCAAATGTCTTTTAGTTCTCATGACTTAAATAAATGCTTAATACGCAAGCTAATTTTAAATGTATTGTAAAAATAAAAACGTCTTCAGAATTGTCAGCATAAATTTTTGCCTGGATTTACTGTTCAGTAGAATTCTATTTGTCTCTGCTAGATGTCTGAAGGTCATAGAACTCTAAATCTAGCTTAAAAACAGAATGATTTTTGTTTTTTTTCAAATCTTTGATTAGTATTACATTATCAAATTAGTATATTTGATATTGTTGGTTTCATAAAAACAATTGTATTTTCTGTATTGTTGACAAAATATCATATGTTTAGTGTATTTTATTCAGGTGAATAGTAACAGGATTTAAAAATGATTACCAGGGAAATAACTTGTACTGATGACTAGCTTTGTCTAATATCTCAGTTTTCAAATGTGGTCTAGGTATAATCATAAAAAATAAATATATTGGGTAAATATAAATGGAATAAACATTTATAAATAAATGTCATGTAATTTAAAGTCTTAATTATATGAGATTAAGTAGTAGATACCTATAAAATGCATGAATCATTTCTAACTAAATTAAAATATTTAAAGATTAATTACTCAAAATAATTATAAGTTTGTTCTTGATTTCTTAAATTTTAGGTACCAGTAAGTAGAAGACAGAGATATGAATAAATAAGTATAAATACAAAGATGCATTTTAGTACAAAAGATTAAAAAGAGAAGAGAGTAATTTTTCAAAAATATAAGAAAAAGTACTTTTATTATTCTAAAGTTGTGAATGGTTATTTAAGAAAGAGGAAATATAGTACAAAACTAAAGGTCAAAACATGTTGTGGAAGGTTTTTAGTAAGTCGTGGAAGATTTTTGAAGCATAAATATACAGAAGAAATTTTGTGCATTATCAAGTTTGCTACAATTAGAAGGGAATTATTTCTGTCTTTCTAAATACTGAGCGTTCATATTAAATATGCACTAATACAAAGCTAACATTTTGTGGGGCCCTTTGTTAGAATAACAAGGTTGTTTTGAAGTATTGATCTACAGTTAGTAAACTTTGAAAGAGGTTTTATTTAATTTGAAAACCTGTTGATTTAAAATTTCAACCATCTTCTCCATTGCAGCTTATTTTTTTTCTATTTTATAGTACACATGTAAATCCCTAATTCTGACCAGCCGTGTTTGCTCATGCCTGTAATCCCAGCATGTTGGGAGGCTGAGATGGGTAGATCATTTGAGGTCAGGAGTTTGAGACTAGCCTGGCCAACATGGTGAAACACCACCTCTACTAAAAATACTCAAAATAAAATTAGCTGGGTGAGGTGGTGGTGCCTGTAGTCCCAGCTACTTAGGAGGCTGAGGTGGGAAAATTGCTTGAACCAGGAAGGTGGAGGTTCCAGTGAGCCAAGATGGTGACACTGCACTCCAGCCTGAGAGACAGAGTAACACTGTGTCTAAAAAATAAATAAATAAATAAATAAATAAATAAATAAATAAATAAATAAATAATAAAATAAAATATATCCCCTAATTCTAGGTTAAAATTTATCCTTTTTTAATGTAGTATGACAATTCTGTTTCTCAGGGTAGAGTTTTCTTCTTGAAGCTTTTCATATCTGTATCTCAGATGTTCAACTTTTGCTATATCTGGCTGCATGTGATTCGCAGTCATACATCACTGCTTTCTGGTTTTTCTCTTTCTCTCCTTGAGAAGGTACATTATTTTGTTTGACTAGGGTGATCACTTAGTCTTTTAACTTTTTCATCAGCTCTTGTAACCTTTTTCTTCTGGTTCTGATTCTGCCATTATGGCTTGACACTGTATGTTCTATCTTGAAGGTTTAGAAAAACAATGCTTTTCTCCAGTATAACTCAGTTCTGTACACATAGCTTTCATTGATGTGTCTGAATTGTTTCATGCAACCAGGATATTTTCCATGCTTTCTGTCCATACTAACAGCCATGTATTCTCCTGCTCAAGACACTAGTAAATTTGTTTACATTCCTCTATAACATGGTGTGCAATCATAAACTTGAACACACTCTTCCTTTTTCTGATTAAATTCAAGTACCTTTCCATCAGGCTCAACTTACTGTTATCTAAATGAGTTTCCTCTAAGGATAGGCAATCATACGGCAATTAGGTTTGGGTTTGATTTTGATTTTTCAAAAACCTTTTTTGGCGACTGACCTGGGAAATACAGATTTGATAATTTCCTGTGCTTCTTGTTGTCTTTATTCAGGTTTTTATTTTATTCCTTAAGAAAACTGAGCTTTGAAAAAGTTAAGATTGTTGTTGTCATTGATCATCAATGTAACTTTCTGTATTTACTTCTTACTCTGGTTAAGTGAAGGACTATTATTCTACAATAACTTGTTTTGATCAAGTGTTTCTAAACTTTTGGTATCTTTGGTGGGTTTCCCAGTATCAAAATTTAATCTTTTTTTTTTTAACCTCAAGTTAACTTTGGGATATGTAAGAAGGCCCCAGTACTTCTCAAATGTTTACAAAAGACAGATATTGAACTACATCAGATTTATTTGAAATATTGAGTTATATGTAAAGAACTGTCAAATGATAAAAGATGCTAGATCTTCTTTCAATTACATTAATGGATACATTATTAATATGAATGTTCCAAAAATTATACAATATTTTAAAAATCTAATATGTCGTGATAATTTGGGTTACGTGGTATCACACAAAATTAACCAAATATCCTTGTCAATTTCAATATCTGATTATATTCAACTTTAATCAGATTTCAATTTTTGATATTTATAGTTATTGTTTTGAATTATCTAAATGATTCTGCCATTAAATTCACGGAAAACACTATAATAAGTACTATTGAATACAGATTTCTAAAAACTTTACAACTAAGAGACTAAAGAAAAACGTTCCAGAATATTAATGAAGAAATTGATGATCTTGCGAAACTGCAAATCCATATCAACCAAAACAAAAATTAACTACATCAGATTAAATCACTGCTAAAGATAATGTTTTTGTGACTTTTATTTGAAACATACCTGGTTCTTTAATCTTTTGTTTTCCAGATTTAAAGAAACTTTCTCTTTTAAAATATGTGGAGTTTACAGCAATCGGGTAAAGTATATCTTTATGAACAAAAGTGGGAGCATTTACTTGTTCTCCCTATTTGATCCTTGCAAAATGTAGGAACAATTCATGAGTTTTCTTATTTTCTATGTCCATATTGTTATTTGCAGAAGTTCAATCACAATAAGCTCTCTTTATAACAGGATACAAATAGAAACATTGGTTATATTACCAAGACTTTGATTAGGATGTTATATTTGGGAATATGCATAGACTGCCTAGCTTCAAGGGTTCTGAGTCTCACAGTGAGTGAATAGAAAATTGTGACCTCTTGTGACCTCTTGGAAGTCCCAGAAACCTCAAGATATTAGGTACTGCAGATGAAATCTAAAATCTTCCTTGATTTGGCTTTTTAGTCTTAAAAAAAGTTTAAATCTGAGATTACAAGGTAATCTATTACCTTGTAATAGATTTGATTACAAGGTAATCAAATCACTATTCTTTCAGGACAAATTTGATAACCCTAAAATTTTACAAACAGATTTGTTTGATTATCTTAGGTAAACGATGGGGAAGATTATAGAGAGAAAAGTTGTCTTTCTAAAGAAAAGACTGTAGAACCATGAGCCAATTAAACCTGCTTTCTTTATAAATTACCTAGCCTTAGGCATTTCTTTATAGCAAGACAAAAATGGCCTAAAAATTATCTATTAACCAACTAAATAAATAAATATCTGGCCAGACTCAGTGGCTCATATCTATAATTCCAGCACTTTTGGAGGCCAACACTTGAGGATCCCTCTAGCCTAGGAGTTTGAAACCAGCCCCTGTCTCTATTATTATTATTATTATTATTATTATTTAGTTAGCTGAGTATAGTGGTACATGCTTGTGGTCCCAGAAACTCAGGAGGCTGAAATGGGAGAACTGCTTGATCCCAGGAAGTTGAGGCTGCAGTGAGAGCTGTGATTACATCACTGTATTTCAACCTTGTTTTTTTTTTTTTTTTTTTTTTTTTAAGTCTGTGCTATTGCTAGTATGTCATGCTGTATCTAAATAAATTTCTTTTGGAAAGTTGAAACCCGTATATACAAAATAGGAAAGCAGGGCACATGGTTAAAATAGATGCCACCTAATTGCTTTTTCTCATTTGATTTATTGAATTTGTTGCCTTTAAGCATAGGTTCACAGCTCAAAACCATTAGGCAAAGCCGAGCTATGTTCTCATTATCAATTTCACTTCATATTTTTCTTTTTAATTTTAAATGCTGTAACTGTTATTTGTTAAATGTATGTACAAGTACAACTCCTAACTGAATAATGCTGGTCCAGCATTTTAAGGTAATAGACACACAAAATTGAAGTTAACACTGAATTTTAGCTAAACTTAGCCTGAGAGCCACTATTTCCAAATCTCCCTTGTGACTCAAATGTGGCAAAAAAGGTTTTGACAGGCTCCTAGCTGCCAACTGCATCCTCCAATATGGGGCTAGAGCTACAGCCTGGGACAGGTTCATCCCAGTACCAAGAGACATCAAACCTAGCTACAGAATGACTCATCAGTGGTGCTTTCAGAGAAAGACCCTGACCAAAACTGTGAAATATGAATGTTGTCAGAATAAAATGGAATCATTTGTGTTAAAAAATGCTGATAAATAAAGCTAGATAAGGCCATGAAGGGAAGGTTCCCATGCACAAATATCTGGTAACAAGAACTATCACAAAAGACTACAAAAAATATAAGTTTTCACAAAAGCCACCATAAACTTAACTAAAAATACACTTATCTGAGGACTTGTTCCTAGCAATTTCCTGTCCAATCTCAGACTGTTGCTAATTTGTTATTGATCCCTGTAGCCAAGGATAGTTATCTCAAGAAAATAATTATTCTAATTTTTCCTTTAAAAACCTTTGTTGTCCTTTGTCTCCCTATATATGCACAGTTTACTATGGCATGTATATTCCCATTGCAATGCCAATTCACAAATAAATATGATTTTCTTTTAGAGTCTCCCTCTTTGTTTTATAGGTTGACACATGCATACATATTACAAATTTGATTCACCATATTGATATACTAAAGAGAAAAAACATCAATTACATGAGAAGTTGCTGAATAAATAATTTGATAAAACTATTTATATTTTTATTATTATGAATATTATATAACTATTATTAATTATATATAAATTTATATAAAAATATATAAATATATAATATATAAATTATATATTATATAATAATTATATAAATATTATTAACATTTATATATTAAAATATTATAAATATTTATAAAGCAAATGAAACTTTGCAAAATAGAAAAAAGACAGGATAAGCATGCTACTATCTGCTACTATATATTAAAATAAAAAAGCATTTATAAAAAATGCTGAAAATGGCTGGGCTTGGTGGCTCATGCCTGTAATCCTAGCACTTTGGGAGGCCAAGGTGGTTGGATCCCCTGAGGTCAGGAGTTCAAGATCAGCCTGGCCAACATGGTGAAACCCCGTCTCTACTCAAAATACAAAAAAAAAGTAGCCAGATGTGGTGCCACACACCTGTAATACCAGCTACTCGGGAGACTGAGACAGGAGAATCACTTGAAACCGGGGGACTGAGGCTGCAGTGAGTCAAGATGGCGCCATTGCACTCCAGCCTGGTCAAGATTGAGCGAGACTCCTCAAAAAAAAAGAAAAAAAAATAGTGAAAATGTCAAAGATATCACTATTACTAAATCAATTCACTTTATTACCTACTTTGGTCAGTGAAACAAGAAGCCAAAAATTCCCAAAACGTGTCTCCCATTTCAGTTTTTACTGCCTACAGTCAAGCCTCCAACAACAATTGGAGAAATTAATTTGTTACTTCCCTGTGGAAATCAATCCAGTTTTGTTCTCAATTTTCTTAGTGTAGGATCTGGCCCTCTTTTTCTCCTGGACATATTTACTCTCTGTTCCAACTACCCTGGCTCTGTGGCTTAAGCAGCATGTCCATTTTAAGATATTTGCAGTGGAGTTACCTTGGCCTGGACACAGAATCTCTAAAGTGGCACCTCGCCAGATGCGGTGACTCACACCTGTAATCCTAGCACTTTGGGAGGCCTAGACGGGTAGATCACGAGGTCAAGAGTTCGAGATCAACCTGATCAACAAAGTGAAACCCCATCTCTACTAAAAATACAAAAATTAGCCGGGCATGGAGGCGTGTCTATAATCCCACCTACCTGGGAGGCTGAGGCAGAAGAATCGCTTGATCCCGGGAGGCGGAGGTTTTAGTGAGCTGAGATACCACTACTGCACTTCAGCCTGGGCAACAGAGTGAGACTCTGTCTCAAAAAAAAAAAAAAAAAAAAAAAAAAAAAAAATGCACTTCTACTCATTTCAGTCACTGCTAGGTATCACTCTGCAGTGAGGTCTACCCCTGCAGCCCTTGTAATTTGTAACTCCCTCTCCATCATCTCCCACACTCTGATACCCTCCACCTCACTTTACTAATGCTTTCCCCGAAATACTTATTTACATAACATTGTAAGTAATTTACCTAGTTATTATGTGGATTGCTAAGGTGACCATTCAATGTTTCATCTGAACCAGTAGAATTTGAGGAATGAAAGAGGTCACTATGCACAGTATCTCATGACAAGAGGAATACATTGGAACTATCACAGGCAAGCAGGGCTATGGTTATTCACTCTATGGCTTATTATATACTTTTTTTCTAATGGTATAGGTTCCATGAAGGCAAAGATATTTGTTTGCTGAATTAATGATGTAATTCAGGTGGCTAGAATAGTACCTGCTAAAATAATATTTGTTCAGTAAAGAAATAGCTGATAATCATTTTATAGCCATAAAAAAATTGTCTTTCTTCCCCCAAATACTTTGTGATTATAAAAGTAATCAGATATTCTTGATCAGCTAACTAGGTAGCAGATGGAATTCCTAAAAATTCTATTCATGTAACATGAATTCCCTGTTGTTCCGCAAGCAAGAATTATTTCTAAGGTGTACATGTACGTTAAGATGGCTTTGTATAGGATTCTCTGGAATGTAAAGGTTTGTATTTTGACACAATGCCAGAGGGGTTTTTTATTTTTTTCAATTTAATATGTTTTCTTCAAATACTAAAGTTTATTTCCCTCTCTTTTGAAAATTAGGTGGAATTTTGCAAAATGAAATGGAGAAGCAGGTGTCAGCAACTACAACACACACAGGCTGGCAGGGCTGGCAGATGCAAAACAATTAGACCAACCAAAGCATTTGGAGCCTTTACATTCTTGCCAGTCTGATGCCTTAGCACAATCTGCAAAGTGCTGTGAGGATTGTCCTTATGTTTATTCATTGAATAAGAAATATTTGCAAATTTTCTTTTCCCCTTTGGATGTAAAGTTCTGTAAAATATGATAAAGTAAAAGGAACATTTGAATGGCAGAATCTGCATACATACTTTCATTACAGGCAATAGGAGTATTTGTGATTTTTTCTCATTCAAGCACTGTACAAACATATATTTTAAAATTTACTAATAGATATTTTGCGAGAAAATAGCCAATAGAAAACTTGAGTAATTAGTTTTATTTGTAAATGTAATTATTTAAAATAACTATCATTTTAATGACTTAAATCTGACTTCAGAATCATGAGAGAAAAAATTCAACACAATTTTATCACATTCAATTGATAACGATTGAACCACGATTGGATGTTAATTTTTTTAATAATAAACATTTTTTCTTTATAGTCTTAAATAGAATTTTTTATGGTGAACTTCCCTTTTCATAAACCAGATTAGTTCTTGTATGAATAATTTTGGCAATATACATTTCTTACCAGTTACTGTGCAAATGCAGGCTGTTTAGAACACATGGGATTGTAATTGCACCTGTAGATTATATTCATTTGTTTTCTGTCTCTGAAACTCTGACTCTGGTTGCCTGAAACTCATGAAACAAATTCTATTATTACTTCCATTGTAGATTAGACAATAAATACACACATCCATATACATTATACATTGCATATCATATCTTGTTTATATACACATATATCAAACATGCACAGATATCAAGATATACACATGCAACACACAGATGAACACACACTAGAGATATAAATTTCAATTGCCAATGCCACATCGGTTAAGAAGTTGGTTTGGAAATGAACCCTCAACTACAATAAATCTTCCTTATCACTATTTAGAATAAGGGTCACATGATGCTTCTTCTAGATGTATAAAAGCAGCTAGTACAATCCTAACAATATTGCTCTACAGTTGCATGCATGAGTCTGAGAATCCACTCACAGAAGGACATTTCTAAATTAATTTGTTAGCTGAGAGCCTGAGCTAAAATAGTTGCTAACATTATTACTGGAAAGTAGTTGAAGTCACTCAGGAATCAAATGTCCAAAAATTTGAAGACTTTTTTTTTTTTTGTAGACAGATAACACAAACATTTCTGAACATGTTATCCTCATGTCACCCTCAGATGTTAACGAGGAGATTGCACACTGGTCTAGTGCCGTCTATGTCTTTGTAAACTCATAGAAAAATCCTCCTTCACAGATTTATATTTATCACAACTCTGTCCCAAATAATGAAAAACCAGTCACAAGCAAACAAAAAGTTTTCAGTAAAACTGGAATTGTAACATCCACGCCACCAGAGAAGTCAGTTGAGTGTAATACAGAAAGGATTTGTTTTGTTGCCAGGCAGATTAGAGATTAAATCTTGTTATCAGTATGGGCTAGCTAGGTCAGCTTATTTATCCTCTCTAAGCCTTAGTTCTGCCGCCTCTAAAATTGGAATAATTCATAGTTTATCTGCATGTGCTGAATATTAAATAATATAAAGTATTTGATGTTGATCTCAGCTTATAACAAACTCAGTGTATGCCATATGTTACCATGATCTTCTAAGGTTAAATATTATGATTTTGCCTTTTATATTTAAGTGATCTGAATTTTTTTTATTTGAAATATTCTAGAAGTATTTTAATCTTTATTTGGTTGGTTACTGGAAAAATCACATATATAAGACATAAGTCACTAAACTTTTCCCGCTAAGTATCATTAATAGTGGAAAGAAAGAGGGGTGGAATACAGCTAGAATTTTAACATTAGTGTTACTTTTTGCAAATCATTGTGTTTACAGCTACTGCTATGAGCACTCAATTTTTCCTCAGTTACTTTAGCCTCCTTCTGAATAGTCACTTTTTTCTTCTTGTTTCTTCACAGACATATATTTACCATCAAGCACTTTGTGAGTTACCACCATTATAAGCCATTAATATGACTAAAATAAAAAGATATTTAAAAAATACACTTAGTGGGTGATATCCATTGTTTTATCTAATTGTAAATATTTGCCTAATCTTAGTTTTCTTATTTATTTCAAGCATATTTTAAACACTTTTAAGTGTACACATTTTTAGTTGTGTCCTAAGGTAACTTTGTTAGGACCCTGACTGCTCTCTTTGACAATATCTGCTCTCTTTGACAATATCTGCTCTCTTTGACAATATCTGCTCTCTGACAATATCTGCTCCCTTTGACAATATCTGCTCTCTGACAATATCTGATCTCTTTGACAATATCTGCTCTCTGACAATATCTGCTCTCTTTGACAAATATCTACTTACAAGGATGGCAAGTTTTCATCTGTTTCTTAAAATTCACTTATCAAGGCAATTTTCAAACTTTTCTAAAAGGATGCTCCAAGCAATTAATTAATTTGCTTGTTTGATTATACTTTTCATTGCATTGCTCCCAGCTAAGAATTTTCTCTTTTGAGTTGCAAAAACAATTTGGTCATATTCATTCACAATTTGCATTATTGGCTTCAAAATATTCCTCTGAGTGATATTTCCATGTAGTTAATGCTCAGGATTTTCTCTCATAAGAAACAACAGAATGCAGACTCTTTTGAAACTTCAGAGAAATCAAATCCATATTTTAAGTAAGCAGCCACATGAATTCCACTCTTTTTACTTTGGTTAATGAATAAATTGCAGTTGCGATAGTCTACTTGGAAGCAGGAGTATATTCTTTCGACTTCTATTTCTAGTTACTATGAATTTTGTCCTATTTTTACTGATTACAATATCATACATTAACTATCCTTTAATGTCTGATTCTTATCCTACTTTTTAAAAATAAAATTATAATGTGTTGCTTTCTAAATGGAAAAAAATCTGAAAATTAAAAAATACATTAAGATCCATATGCATAAATATATTTGCTTCATTATGGAACTCGCTGAAAGGGTATTTTAAATAGAATGTATTTCCTTTATTTGTAATAAGTATGTTGGGCACTCACCAAATCACCAAATACAATAAGATAGGATTATGTTGTAAACTTTGAGAACACATTTTAAAAATACTTCCAAATTTCTCTACTCTAGGTGACCAGCACGGATTCTGTCTTGTTCTTGTTTAAGTAGAATAAAGTTATTATACCACAGTGCTCATAATTTCATGTTAAAGATAAGACTTTTGAAAAGTATTTTTCAATGGCTATATAATTATTTGGGAATTGACAAAGAGGCTTAAGATTGACTAACATGGGAATCTTTATTAATTGACTAGTTTTCTTGTGGCAAAAACTTTAAGGAGAAATATATTCATAATATGTGTTTGCTTTGTTTAAACTGTTAAGAAATAAGCAGTCACATACTCATGTGTTGCCAGTAAACCTATGCTCTAGCACACAGGCCAGTAGTATTATATCTTATATTGAAAGTCTAACTAAAGTGGAGACAGGAATCATTGAAATAGTTATCTTCTTTGAAGTCTAATGATATTAAATAGACTTTTATAACTATAACTGATTAATTACAAATTTTCCAACATATTTAAAAAGAATTGTTACACTGATGATCACCTATCATCTGTATTCCATTGAAATTGTGAAACAGTTATGATAAAAATATTCCAAAGTATGACATCCTCAAATTTAAAGTAGTTAACGAAACTGTACAATTTTTCAACATTTCTTGGTTCTACAGATGTAAGTTTTACCACAAGAATTACACCATCACTTTATCTTTTCATAATGGACATGACTTCTTTATGACATTCATTTAGCAGTAGAAAGAAGAGTCCATGGAGACTCATTCTCCCTTACTCTTATGTCTATAACAGATGTTTTGTGTGATTCCAAAAATTAATGTCCCCTATATATACTTGACAAAGATGAAAGTTAAAAGTTAGGGAAAAAAAGGAATAATTTTAGGTGCGTTGTCTTACATAGGCATATAATCACATAGTCTTATACAACAATTAAGTATATAAAGAATGCTACACTAATTTGAGTCTTTATTACAAAATGTTTAGAGCAGACCTACTATGTTATTGGTTCTCTGATAAGCATATGAGAAGATAAAATGGACACATCTCTTCTTTCAAGAAACATACTTTATTCATATTTTAAACTGAGATTGCAAATGGAAATAATAATCATGTTTGGATCATAGATACTAAGGGTTTACACCTAATCATTGATATTTTAGACTCAGAACTATGTCGCTTACAATATATTTAGGGTGTCATAGCAACATTTAATTTAAATATCTACCCAATTCAAGTATCCCTACTGCCTAGAGGTTGCAAACTGGCAAATCATCTGCTCTATATTACCTAAGTTGAGATTTTGTTTGGATAGAAAAATATTGCTCCACAAGGAAGTATCTGTGTGTGTGTGTGTGGTAATTAAATTTGTTTTCAAATATGTGATATCACATAACTTTTCAGAATTTTAAATTTGTAGTTCACACATAAATTTGTGCATATTTACAGAGTAAAAAAATACATTATGATACAGATACACATTGTCTATGATCAAATCAGGATGATTTCCATGTCTATAACCTTAAATATTCATTATTTCTTTGTGAAGGGAATATTCAAAAATCTGTTTTCTAGCTATTCAGAAATATACAATGTATTATTGTTATCTCCAGCAATTCTATATGGAATACAACATCAGCACTTATTTCTCCTAGTTAAAACTTTGTACCCCTTGACCATCTCATTACTAATTATGTGTTCGTTCAGTATTTCTATTTGTTTATGAATCAATGTTGGCAACTTGCATGTCTCTGAAAATGTATCCACTTCTTCTAAGTTTTCCAATGTGACTGATGATCTTTTGAATTTCTGTGGTATCAGATGTAATATTTCCTACTTTTGTCTCTGTTTCTATTTGTCTTCTCTATTTTTTTCTTAGTCTTAAAAGTTTTTTTAGTATTGTTTATTCATTCAATACATCAAGTCTTTGTTTTACTGATTCCTTGCACTGAATTTTAGTCCCAATTTTATTTACTTCTGTTATGATCTTTATTCTTACTTCTACTAGTTTTGGGTTGGTTCGTGTCATCTCTAATTTCTTTATATATATATATTTTTTTTTTTAATTGTACTTTAAGTTCCAGGGTACATGTGTACAACGTGCAGGTTTCTTACATATGTATACCTGTGCCATGTTGGTGTGCTGCACCCATCAACTAGTCAGCATCCATCAACTCGTCATTTACATCAGGTATAACTCCCAATGCAATCCCTCCCCCCTCCCCCTTCCCCATAATAGACCCCGGTGTGCGATGTTCCCCTTCCCGAGTCCAAGAGATCTCATTGTTCAACTCCCACCTATAAGTGAGAACATGCGGTGTTTGGTTTTCTGTTCTTGCGATAGTTTGCTGAGAATGATGGTTTCCAGCTGCATCCATGTCCCTACAAAGGACACAAACTCATCCTCTTTTATGCCTGCATAGTATTCCATAGTGTATATGTGCCACATTTTCTTAATCCAGTCTGTCACTGATGGACATTTGGGTTGATTCCAAGTCTTTGCTATTGTGAATAGTGCCTCAATGAACATATGTGTGCATGTGTCTTTATAGCAGCATGATTTATAATCCTTTGGGTATATACCCAGTAATGGGATGGCTGGGTCATAAGGTATTTCTAGTTCTAGATCCTTGAGGAATCGCCATAATGTTTTCCACAATGGTTGAACTAGATTACAGTCCCACCAACAGTGTAAAAGTGTTCCTATTTCTCCACATCTTCTCCATTTTAAAGATTGCCATTCTAACTGGTGTGAGATGGTATCTCATTGTGGTTTTGATTTGCATTTCTCTGATGGCCAGTGATGATGAGCATTTTTTTAATGTGTCTATTGGCTGTATGAATGTCTTCTTTTGAGAAATGTCTGTTCATATCCTTTGCCCACTTTTTGATGGAGTTGTTTGTTTTTTTTTCTTGTAAATTTGTTTGAGTTCTTTGTAGGTTCTGGATATTAGCCCTTTGTCAGATGAGTAGATTGCAAAAATATTTTCCCATTCTGTAGGTTACCTGTTCACTCTGATGGTAGTTTCTTTTGCTGTGCAGAAGCTCTTTAGTTTAATTAGATCCCATTTGTCAATTTTGACTTTTGTTGCCATTGCTTTTGGTATTTCAGACATGAAGTCCTTGCCCATGCCTATGTCCTGAATGGTATTACCTAGGTTTTCTTCCAGGGTTTTTATGGTATTAGGTCTAACATTTAAGTCTCTAATCCATCTTGAATTAATTTTCGTATAAGGAGTAAGGAAAGGATCCAATTTCAGCTTTCTACTTATGGCTAGCCAATTTTCCCGGCACCATTTATTAAATAGGGAATCCTTTCCCCATTTCTTGTTTTTCTCAGGTTTGTTCAAGTAGATGTATGGTATTATTTCTGAGGACTCTGTTCTGTTCCATTGGTCTATATCTCTGTTTTGGTACCAGTACCATGCTGTTTTGGTTACTGTAGCCTTGTAGTATAGTTTGAAGTCAGGTAGCGTGATGCCTCCAGCTTTGTTCTTTTGACTTAGGATTGTCTTGGCAATGCCGGCTCTTTTTTGGTTCCATATGAACTTTAAAGCAGTTTTTTCCAATTCTGTGAAGAAACTCATTGGTATCTTGATGGGGATGGCATTGAATCTATAAATTACCTTGGGCAGTATGACCAGTTTCATGATATTGATTCTTCCTATCCATGAGCATGGTATGTTCTTCCATTTGTTTGTGTCCTCTTTTATTTCACTGAGCAGTGGTTTGTAGTTCTCCTTGAAGAAGTCCTTTACATCCCTTGTAAGTTGGATTCCTAGGTATTTTTTTTATCTTTGAAGCAATTGTGAATGGAAGTTCATTCCTGATTTGGCTCTGTGTTTGTCTGTTACTGGTGTATAAGAATGCTTGTGATTTTTGCACATTAATTTTGTATCTTGAGACTTTGCTGAAGTTGCTTATCAGCTTAAGGAGATTTTGGGCTGAGATGATGGGGTTTTCTAAATATATAATCATGTTATCTGCAAACAGGGACAATTTGACTTCTTCTTTTCCTAACTGAATACCCTTTATTTCTTTCTCTTACCTGATTGCCCTAGCCAGAACTTCCAACGCTATGTTGAATAGGAGTGGTGAGAGAGAGCATCCTTGTCTTGTGCCAGTTTTCAAAGGGAATGCTGGCAGTTTTTGCCCATTCAGTATGATATTGGCTGTGGGTTTGTCATAAATAGCTTATTATTTTGAGATATGTTCCATCAATGCTGAATTTATTGAGCATATTTAGCATGAAGGGCTGTTGAATTTTGTCAAAGGCCTTTTCTGCATCTATTGAAATAATCATATGGCTTTTGTCTTTGGTTCTGTTTATATGCTGGATTACGTTTATTGATTTGCATATGTTGAACCCGCCTTGCATCCCAGGGATGAAGCGCACTTGATCATGGTAGATAAGCTTTTTGATGTGCTGCTGGATTCAGTTTGCCAGTATTTTATTGAGGATTTTTGCATCAATGTTCATCAGGGATATTGGTCTAAAATTCTCTCTTTTTGTTGTGTCTCTGCCAGGCTTTGGTATCAGGATGATGTTGGCCTCATAAAATGAGTTAAGGAGGATTCCCTCTTTTTCTATTGATTGTAATAGTTTCAGAAGGAATGGTACCAGCTCCTCCTTGTACGTCTGGTAGAATTCAGATGTGAATCTGTCTGGTCCTGTACTTTTCTTGGTTGGTAAGCTATTAATTATTGCCTCAATTTCAGAGCCTGCTATTGGTCTATTCAGGAATTCCGCTTCTTCCTGGTTTAGTCTTGGGAGAGTGTAAGTGTGCAGGAAATTATCCATTTCTTCTAGATTTTCTAGTTTATTTGCGTATAGGTGTTTATAGTATTCTCTGATGGTAGTTTGTATTTCTGTGGGGTCAGTGGTGATATCCCCTTTATCATTTTTTATTGCTTCTATTTGATTCTTCTCTCTTTTCTTCTTTATTAGTCTTGCTAGTGGTCTGTCAATTTTGTTGATCTTTTCAAAAAACCAGCTCCTGGATTCATTGATTTTTTGGAGGGTTTTCTATGCCTCTATCTCCTTCAGTTCTGCTCTGATCTTAGTTATTTCTTGCCTTCTGCTAGCTTTTTAATGTGTTTGCTCTTGCTTCTCTAGTTCTTTTAATTGTAATGTTAGGGTGTCAATTTTAGATCTTTCCAACTTTCTCTTGTGGGCATTTAGTGCTATACATTTCCCTCTACACACTGCTTTAAATGTGTCCCAGAGATTCTGGTATGTTGTATCTTTGTTCTCATTGGTTTTAAAGAACATCTTTGTTTCTACCTTCATTATATTATGTACCCAGTAGTCATTCAGGAGCAGGTTGTTCAGTTTCCATGTAGTTGAGCAGTTTTGATTGAGTTTCTTAGTCCTGAGTTCTAGTTTGATTGCACTGTGGTCTGAGAGACAGTTTGTTATAATTTCTGTTCTTGTACATTTGCTGAGGAGTGCTTTACTTCCAATTATGTGGTCAATTTTGGAATAAGTGCGATGTGGTGCTGAGAAGAATGTATATTCTATTGATCTGGGGTGGAGAGTTCTGTAGATGTCTATTAGGTCCGCTTGGTGCAGAGTTAAGTTCAATTCCTGGATATCCTTGTTAACTTTCTGTCTTGTTGATCTGTCTAATGTTGACAGCGGGGTGTTGAAGTCTCCCATTATTATTGTATGGGAGTCTAAGTCTCTTTGTAATCTCTAAGAACTTGCTTTATGAATCTGGGTGCTCCTGTATTGGGTGCATATATATTTAGGATAGTTAGCTCTTCCTGTTGAATTGATCCCTTTACCATTATGTAATGGCCTTCTTTGTCTCTTTTGATCTTTGATGGTTTAAAGTCTGTTTTATCAGAGACTAGTATTGCAACCCCTGCTTGTTTTTGTTCTCCATTTGCTTGGTAGATCTTCTTCCATTCCTTTATTTTGAGCCTATATGTGTCTCTCCATGTGAGATGGGTCTACTGAATACAGCAAACTGATGGGTCTTGACTCTTTATCCACTTTGTCAGTCTGTGTCTTTTAATTGGACCATTTAGTCCATTTACATTTAAGGTTAATATTGTTATGTGTGAACTTGATCCTGTGATTGTGATATTAGCTGGTTATTTTGCTCGTTAGTTGATTCAGTTTCTTCCTAGCATCGATGATCTTTACATTTTGGCATGGTTTTGCAATGGCTGGTATCGGTTGTTCCTTTCCATGTTTAGTGCTTCCTTCAGGGTCTCTTGTAGGCAGGCCTGGTGGTGACAAAATCTATAAGCATTTGCTTATCTGTAAAGGATTTTATTTCTCCTTCACTTATGAAACTTAGTGGATATGAAATTCTGGGTTGAAAATTCTTCTCTTTAAGAATGTTGCATATTGGCCCCCACTCTCTTCTGGCTTGTAGAGTTTCTGCCGAGAGATCTGCTATTAGTCTGATGGGCTTACCTTTGTGGGTAACCCAGCCTTTCTCTCTGGCTGCCCTTAACATTTTTTCTTTCATTTCAACTTTAGTGAATCTGACAATTATGTGTCTTGGAATTGTTCTTCTCGAGGAGTATCTTTGTGGCATTCTCTGTATTTCCTGAATTTGAATGTTGGACTGTCTTACTAGATTGGGGATGTTCTCCTGGATGATATCCTGCAGAGTGTTTTCCAACTTGGTTCCATTTTCCCCCTCACTTTCAGGCAACCCAATCAGACATTGATTTGGTCTTTTCACATAATCCCATACTTCTTGAAGGCTTTGTTCATTTCTTTTTCCTCTTTTTTCTTTAGACTTCTCTTCTCGCTTCATTTCATTCATTTGATCCTCAATCGCTGATACTCTTTCTTCCTGTTGATCGAGTCAGTTACTGAAGCTTGTGCATTTGTCACATATTTCTCGTGTCATGGTTTTTATCTCTGTCAGTTCATTTATGGCCTTCTCTGCATTGATTATTTTAGTTATCCATTCTTCCATTCTTTTTTCAAGATTTTTAGTTTCTTTGCGCTGGGTACATAATTCCTCCTTTAGCTCTGAGAAGTTTGATGGACTGAAGCCATCTTCTCTCAACTTGTCAAAGTCATTCTCTGTCCAACTTTGATCTGTTGCTGGTGATGAGCTGCGTTCCTTTGGAGGGGGAGATGCGCTCTAATTTTTTGAATTTCCAGCTTTTCTGCCCTGCTTTTTCCCCATCTTTGTGGTTTTATCTGCCTTTGATCTTTGATGGTGGTGACGTACTGATGGGGTTTTGGTGTGAGTGTCCTTTCTGTTTGTTAGTTTTCCTTCCAACAGTCAGGACCCTCAGCTGTAGGTCTGTTGGAGATTGCTTGAGGTCCACTCCAGACCCTGTTTGCTTGGGTTTCAGCAGCAGAGGCTGCAGAAGATCAAATATTGCTGAACAGCAAGTGTTCCTGTCTGATTCTTGCTCAGGAAGCTTTGTTTCAGGGGTGTACCCCACAGTGTGAGGTGTGGGATGTCAGTCTGAACCTAGTGGGGGATGTCTCCCAGTTAGGCTACTCAGGGGTCAGAGATCCACTTGAGCAGGTGGTCTGTCCGTTCTCAGATCTCAACCTCCGTGTTGGGAGATCCTCTGCTCTCTTCAAAACTGTCAGACAGGGTCATTTGCATCTGAAGAGGTTTCTGCTGCTTTTTGTTTAGCTATACCCTGTCCCCAGAGGTGGAGTCTACAGAGACAGGCAGGCCTCCTTTAGCTGCTGTGGGGTCTACCCAGTTCGAGCTTCTAGGTGGCTTTGTTTACCTACGTAAGCCTCAGCAATGGCAGGTGCCCCTCCCCGAGCCTCGCTGCTGCCTTGCAGTTAAATCGCAGACTGCTGTGCTAGCAATGAGGGAGGCTCTGTGGTCGTGGACCCTCCCAGCCTGGTGTGGGATATAATGTCCTAGTGTGCCGTTTGCTAAGACCCTTGGTAAAGTGCAGTATTAGGGTGGGAGTTACCCGATATTCCAGGTGTTGTGGGTCTCAGTTCCCCTGGTTAGGAAAAGGGATTCCTTTCCCCCTTGTGCTTCCCAGGTGGGGCAATGCCTGGGCTGCTTCAGCTCTCGCTGGTTGGACTGCACCAGCTGACCAGCACTGATTGTCTGGCACTCCCCAGTGAGATGAACCTGGTACCTCAGTTGAAAATGCAGAAATCGCCCATCTTCTGTGTCACTCACACTGGGAGCTAGAGACTGGAGCTGTTCCTATTCGGACGTCTTGCTCCAGGTCCTCCATCTCTGATTTCTTTAAGCAGTAAAGTGTCATTGTTATTGAAGAGATATTTACTAAAGAATTTCTAAAAGAAAGAGGTTCTTATTTTTCTATTTGTTTGTGTCATCTCTAATGTCTTTGTGTAGTAGTGCATAGTTCTCATTGAAGAGATCTTTCACCTCCCTAGTTAGCTATGTTCCTAGTATTCTATTCCTTTGTGGCACTTCTGAATGAGAGTTCATTCATGATTTTCAGCTTGACTGTTGGTGTATAGGTATGGTAGCAATTTTTGCAAATTGATTTTGTATCCTGTAACTTTGCTGAGGTTGCTTATCAGGTTCAGAAGCTTTTGAACTGAAATGATGGGGTTTTCTTGATAACAGGATCTGCAAACAGGGATAGTTTGATTGTCTCTCATCCTATTTGAATGCCCTTTATTTCTTTCTCTTGAATGATTGCCATGAAGAGAACTCCATTACTATGTTGAATACAAGTAGTGAGAGAGGGCATCCTTGCCTCGTGCCAGTTTTCAAGGGAAATGCTCCCATCTTTTGCCAATTTAGTATGTTGTTGGCTGCAGGTTTGTCATCCAGATTTCATAATGAAGACACCAAAAGCCATTTCCAAAAAAGAAAAAAACAAAAATTGACAAATGGGAACTAATCAAAGAGCTTCTGTGCAGCAAATAAACTACCAACAGAATGAACAGATGACTTACAGGATGAGATAAAATTTTCACAAAGTATGCATGTGAGAAAGGTCTGATCTTCAACAAAGCTGACAAAAACAAGCAATGATGTAAGAGTCCTTATTCAAAAAATGGTATTGGAGTAACTGGCTAGCCATATGCAGAAGATTGAAGCTGGACCCTTTCCTTACATCGTACGCAATCAACTCAAATGAAGTAAAGGCTTAAATGTAAAACCCAAAACTATAAAAACCTAGGAAGACAACCAAGGCAATATCATGCTGGACACAGGAATAGGCAAACGTTTAATGACAAAGACACCAAAAGCAATGCAACAAAAGCAAAAATTGACAAGTGGGATCTAATTAACTTAAGAGCTTCTATACAGCAAAAGAAATGATCAACAGAGTAAACAGACAACCTACAGAATGGGAGCAAATATTTGCAAACTATGCATCTGACAAAGTTCTAATATACAACATCTATAAGGAACTTTAAAAAATTATAAGATAAAACAAACCCTATTAAAAAGTTGACAAAGATATGAACAGACACTTCTCAGAAGAAGACATTCATGCAACCAAGAATAATCAAAAAATCCTCAATATAACTGATTATTAGTGGAATTCAAATCAAAACCACAATGAGATATTAGGTTTGTGCAAAAGTAATTGCAGTTTTTGCAATTACTTTTAAAACCATCTCTGGCCGGGCGTGGTGGCTCAAGCCTGTAATCCCAGCACTTTGGGAGGCCGAGACGGGCGGATCACGAGGCAGGAGATCGAGACCATCCTGGCTAACACGGTGAAACCCCGTCTCTACTAAAAAATACAAAAAAAAAAGTAGCCGGGTGAGGTGGCGGGCGCCTGTAGTCCCAGCTACTCGGGAGGCTGAGGCAGGAGAATGGCGTAAACCTGGGAGGCGGAGCTTGCAGTGAGCTGAGATCCGGCCACTGCACCCCAGCCTGGGCGGCAGAGCAAGACTCCGTCTCAAAAAAAAAAAAAAAAAACAAAAAACAAAAACAAAAAAAACCATCTCACACCAGTCAGAATGACTATTATGAAAAAGCCAAAAAATAACAGATGCTGGCAATGTTACATAGAAAAATATGCAGTTTTACAATGTTGGTGGTTGGTGGGAGTGTAAATTAGTTCAACCATTGTGGAAGACAGTGTGGCGATTCCTCAAAGATCTGAAGAGACAGCTACTATTTGACCCAGCAATCCCATTAGTGGTTATATACCCAAAGCAATGTAGATCATTCTACCATAAATACACATGTATTCATTTGATCATTGCAGCACTAATCACAATAGCAAAGACATAGAATCAACCTAAATGGCCATCAGTGATAGACTGGATAAAGAAGAAGAGTTACATATACACCATGGAATACTATGCAGCTATAAGAAAGAACAAGATCATGTTTCTTGCAGGGACATGAATGGAACTGGTGGCCATTATCCTTAGCAAACTAATGCAGGAACAGAAAACCAAATATTGCATGTTCTGACTTATAAGTGGAAGCTAAATGATGATGACATATGGACACACTGAGATGAACAGTACACACTGGAGCGTATTGGAGGGTGGACAGTGGGAAGAGGGAGAGGATCATGGAAAATAATTAATAGATACTAAGCTTAACACCTGGGAGATGAAATAATTTGCGTGACAAAACTCCATGACACATATTTACCTATGTAACAAAATTGTACACGCACCCCTAAACTTAAAATAAAAGGAGGGTTTTTTTTTTTTTTAAGGGTATCAGAGGCTCTCTATTGATTTCCATGTGCGTGGAATATACTTTATTCATCTCTTCAGTTTCAGTTTATGTGTTTTCTTACAGCTGAGGTGGGTTTCTTGAATGCAACAACTAGTTGAGTCTTGTTTTTCTGTCCATTCAGTCTTTTAATTTGGTAATATAATCTATTTATACTTAAGGTAGCTACTAAAAAGTAAGGTCTCACTGCTACCGTTATGTTTCTTGCTTTCTGGTTTTATTGTAGTTTTTTTCTATCTTTCTACCTCTCACTGTTGTCTTTTGTGCTTGAGTGACATTCTTGAATAGTGTGTTTCAATTCTTTTTAAAAAAATTTTGTGTATCTATTGTAGGTTTTTGATATATGGTTACTATAAGGGCTACAAAAACATGTTTTAGTAGGAACAAGTTACATGTAGTAACAAGTAGCAAGCAGTAACAAGTCACAAGTTACTTTAAACTGATAGTAAACTAACTTTGTAGGTAGAAAAATAAACAAAAAAAATTTAAACTTTACACTTTATACTCCTTCACATTTAGAATTTTGATGCCCTATTTTACACATTTTGTATTATTTATTTCTTGACAAATGAATGTACTTATTATTTTTAATAGTTTCTTCTTTTAGTGTTTATACTAAAAATATAAGTGATTTACTGACCTTTTACAGTATTTGAAGATTCTGAAATTATATATTTACTCTTAAAAGTGAGTTTTACACCTATAACTGTTTTCTTATTACACATTAGTGTGTTTCTTTAGTTTGCAGAACTCCCTTTAGCATTTCTTGTAAGACCAATAACTTTTTTTAGCTTTTCTTGTAAGGCCAATCTGGTGGTAATAAATTTCCTCAGTTTTTGTTTGTTTAGGAGTTTTAGTCTTTCTATTTCTGGAGGATAGCTTTGCCAGGAGCATTATTCTTGATTGGTAGCCTTCTTTTTTACATTCAGCACTTAGAATCAACTCACTTTCTCCTGGTTTGTAAGATTTCTGCTGAGAAGTGTGCTGCCAGGTGAACTGGAGCCCACCTATGTGTTATTTCTTTATTTTTGCTTGCTGCTTTCAGAATCTTCTCTGAAGGATTCAAGACAATTGAGAGCATGATCATACATGCTGAATCTTGTTGGTCTTTGACGTTCTGTATCTGGAATATTTATATTTATCACAATAATTATTCTGTACCTAGATATTTTATTTATCATAATAATAGGGTACATGCTGAATCTTATGGGTGATCTTTGACATTCTATACCTGGATATTTATATTAATCATAATAATTATTCTGTACCTGGATATTTAAATTTATCATAATAATGGGGCACATGCTGAATCTTATTGGTGACCTTTGACATTCTGTACCTGGATATTTATATTATATTTAAATTTTATCTAAATTTGTGAAGTTTTCTGTTATATCTTTGAATACACATTCTACTCATTTGACATGTTAAATTTCCACTTGAACCCCAATGACCCAAATATTTGTTATTTTGCTGTTGTCCTATAGTTCCCATAAATGTTCTGAATTATTTGTTTCTTTAATGGTGTATTTTCAAAGAGCCTGTTTTCAAGCTCACTGACTGTTTCTTTTGCTTCTTGGATTCTGCTATTGATTCCCTCTCATGCATTTTTCATTTCATCCATTGCATTGGTTAGCGCTGGGATTTTTGATCGATTACTTAAAAACTATTTCAATAACTCTGTTAAATTTATCTGATAAATTACCGAATCATCTTCCTGTATTTTATTGAAGTTCATTGAGCTTTCTAAAAATAGTTTTTGAAGTTTCTGTCTGAGAGATCACACATTTTTATCATTGTATGGTCTCTTTCTGGTATATTATTTTGTCCATTTGGTGAGGGAGGTCATGGTTACCTGAATACTCCTGATGCTTGGGCCAAGTGACAACATCTGTGCGTTGCAGGATTAGGTATTTATTCCAATCTTCACAATTTGGCTTTGTGCCCCTTCTTCCAGAGCTTTTAAACAGGTTGTATTATTATTATTTTTTTTTAGATGGAGTCTCATGTCATCACCCAGACTGGAGTGCAGTGGTGCAATCTCTGCTCACTGGAAGCTCTGTCTCCCAGATTCATGCCATTCTCCTGTCTCAGCCGCCCAAGTAGCTGGGACCACAGGCACCCACCACCACACTTGGCTATTTATTTTTATTTTTATTTCATAGAGATGTGGTTTCACCATGTTAGCCACGATGTTCTTGATCTCCTGACCTCATCATCCACCCACCCCAGCCTCTCAAAGTGCTGGGATTACAGGTGTGAGCCACCGTGCCCAGCCAAACAGGTTGATTGTTATGTTATCTGATCCAATGTTATATGCTATTTGAGGAATGGATGGCATCCTAAGATCAGAATTACCATGAGTCCATAGTTGGTGTGTTGCAGCTTTTACAGCACTAGAGAGTGATCCAAGGCCAGCTTTACTGTGAGCCTGTAATTGATGTGTTGTTTCTACCTGGATAGTCTAAAGGAGGGCCTAAAGAGAGTAGTGCATATAACTGGGTCCTTGAGTTTCTACTTTGGTCCAGAATTTTTTCAGAAGTCTCTTCCAAGGTCACCAGCTTGTGGTCAAGTGCTGTGGGTCTCTGTTTGCCTCTTGGCTTCATTATGGTGGGTCTGGCATTGGAGTCCAATCCAACATTTCCTGTGCCTACTTCCTTCTCCTTCTCCCATGTGAACAATGTTTCTCTCCATGCTGTGCTGTCTGGGCTTGAGGAAGGGACAAGGCATGCATTTCTGTTGCTATTGCTGCTGGACTGTATCTGAAACCCAGAGCTACAGAGACCAACAGAGTACAGAGATACATCCGAAGCTCGTGTTGCTACAGTCCGCCTGTTGCTGAGGCTTATTTGTGACTTGAGGCTGTTGCAGAAGGCTGGTGGCAATGTAGGCTGGAATTGGAGTTTGTCCTACCAGGATGGAGGGTCTCTACTTAGCATGGGGATGGGTTCAGAGGCTCTTTCCATGGGCAGCAGCCTGGGGTCAGGGGGCATTAGGTTCTATCCACTGTTGGATTTTATTTTGGCAAGCTTAGATGTAAATTCTAAGCAAAGTCCTGCAGTTACTTTCCTCTCCTTCCTTCAAACAGACAGAGACACTCTCCACACTGTTTCTCAGGGCTGTGGAAGAGATGGTGAAGTCAGTTCTTTGTCTGCCAAGGCCCACAGTCATGAGGACAAATACATCCTCAGGTTGTGCCCCAGGTTCATGCTGCTATAGCTTGACCGCACTTGCTTTCCTCTCTGTTCTTTAAGATAGCTATGTCTCTCTCCATGCTGTGCTACTTAATGTTGAGGAAGGGTTAATGTGGGCAATGTAACTCTACCCTTTCTATCCTCTTCAATGTGTCTTTTCTTATTATTATGCTAAAATCAAGTACCGTGATCTTTCACCTGATTTCCTTAGTCCTTGTGAAGGTAATGTCCTATATAGATACTTGTTTAAATTGATATATCTGTGGGGAGACAATCACTGAAGGTTTTTTCCCACCATCTTGCTCTTCCCAATCCACATCTCAGATTTGAACTTTTCTAAAAATATCTAACAAGATTATTGTACTACTCCATTTTCATGCTGCTGATAAAGAGATAACTAGACTGGGCAATTTACTTAAGAAAGAGGTTTAATGGACTTACATTTCCGCATAGCTGGGGAGGCCTCACAATCATGGTGGAAGGTGAAAGGCACTCCTCATATGGTGGCAGAAAAGAGAAGAGAGTTTGTGCTGGAAAATTCCCCTTTTTAAAAGCATCAGATATAGTGAGAATTATTCATTACCACAAGAACAGCATGAGAAAGACCTTCCCCTGTGATTCAGTTACCTCCCACTGAGTCCCTCCCACAACACTTGGGAATTCAAAATGAGATTTGGGTGGGAATGTAGTCATACAATATCATTCTGCTCATGGCCCCTCCCAAATATCATGTCCCTTTCACATTTCAAAACCAATCATGCCTCCCCCATAGTCTCCCAAAGTCTTAACTCATTTCAGCATTAACTCAAAAGTCCACAGTCCAAAGTCTCATCTGAGACAAGGCAAGTCTTTTCCATCTATGAGCCTGTAAAATCAAAAGCAAGTTAGGTACTTCCTAGATACAACAAAAGTACAGGTATTGGGTAAATACAGTCATTCCAAATAGGAGAAATTAGCCAAAACAAAGGGGCTATAGACCCCATGCAAGTCCAAAATCCAGCAGGCCAGTCACATCTTAAAGCTCCAAAATGAACTTCTTTGACCCCATGTCTCACATCCAGGTCAAGCTGATGCAAGAAGTGGGTTTCCATGGTACAACCTCCATCCCAGCTGCTTTCATGGACTTGCATTGAGTGTCTGTGGCTTTTCCAGGCACATGGTGCAAGCTGTCAGTGGATCTATCATTCCAGGGTCTGGAGGACAGTGACCCTCTTCTCATAGCTCCACTAGGTGGTGCCCTGGTAGGGACTCTGCTTGGGGGCTCCAACCCCACATTTTCCTTCTGCACTAACCTAGCATAAGTTCTCCATGAGGGCCCTGCCCCTGCAGCAAACTTCTGCCTGGGCATCCAGCCATTTCCATACATCCTATGAAATCTAGTCAGAGGATGCCAAACTTCAGTTACTGACTTCTGTGCACCTACTGGTTAAACACTATGTGGAGGCTGCCAAGGCTTGGGGATTCCGCCCTCTGAAGCAACAGCCCAAACTGCAGCTTGGCCCCTTTTAGTCAAGGCTGGAGTGGCTGGGACTCAGGGCACCAAGTCTCTAGACTTCACACAGCAGAAGGACCCTGGGCCCAGCCCATGAAACCATTTTTTCCTCCTAAACCTCTGGGTCTCTGATGAGATGGACTGCCGCAAACGTCTCTGACGTGACCTGGAGACATTTTTCCTGTTGTCCTGTGCCAAACTTTTGTGTTCTGTTTCCATGTTAAAACTGAATGCCTTTAACAGTACCCAAGTCACCCTTTAAATGCTTTGTTGTTTAGAAATTTTTTCAGCTAGGTTCCCTAAATCATCTCTCTCAAGTTCAAAGTTCCACAAATCTCTAGGACAGGGGCAAAATGCTGCCAATCTCTTTGCTAAAACATAGCAAGGGTCACCTTTACTACAGTTCCCAACAAGGTCCTCATCTCCTTCTGAGACTAGCCCAGCCATATCATTATTCATTGTCCATATCACTATCAGCATTTTGGTCAAAGCCATTCAAGAAATCTCCAGGGAGTTCCAAATTTTCTCACAATTTCCTATCTTCTTCTGAGCCCTCCAAACTGTTCTAATCTCTGTTTCCAAATTCCCAAGTTGCTTCCACATTTTTGGGTATCTTTTCATCAGTGCCCCACTCTACTGGTAACAATTTACTGTATTTGTCTGTTTTCATGCTGCCAATAAAGACATACCTGAGACAGGACAATTTACTAAAGAAAGAGGTTTAACGGACTTACAGTTCCACATGGCTGGGGAGACCTCACAATCATGGCGGAAGGTGAAGGGCACGTCTCACATGGAGGCAAACAAGAGAAGAGAACTTGTTCAGGGAAACTTCCCTTTTTTAACCCATCAGATTTCTTGAGACTTATTTACTATTACAACAGCAGCACAGGAAGTACCTGCCCCCATGATTCAGTTATCTCCCACTGGATGTCTCCCACAACATGAGAGAATTCAAGATGAGATTTGGGTAGAGATGCAACCAAACCAAATCAATTACCCATGTTTGTCCCTTTGTAACTCTCTTATTTTTCTTCTTAAAACAACAACAACAACAAGACAGTATACATGAGCAGAATGTGAAGGTTTGTTACATAGGTCTATGTGTGCCATGGTGGTTTGGTGCACCTATCATCCTCAACAAACACAAGAACAGACAATTAAACACCACATGTTCTCACTTAAAAGTGGCAGTTGAACATTGAGAATACATGAACACAGAGAGGGGAACAGCACATACCAGGGCCTGTTGAGGGATGGAAGTGAGGGTAGGGAACCTTTGTAACACTCTTACTCAGCTACATAATGGCCACCTATTAACTATATCACAGAATTTAATAGTTTGCTACTGACCACCTCTTCTCATCATTTTTGACATTCAGGCCCAGTGTCTACAACTGTTAATTACCACACTTATTTTGTGTTTTTTTCATGTCAAAATCAAAAAGAAAGAAACACTTTTACTGTATCCATGACTCCATGAAAACTGAACAATGTAAAAAGATAGATCTGTTTCACAATTCTTGAAGACGTGAATCTTACATCTAGCTTGATTCATTCATTTTTATTATATACTAACCTCTGCAGACATTTGAGACATTTTTCTCTGTTATACAACATTCCCAAAGGTGATTATACGATAATTGTTTTATTACCTTCCGTGTTGGAAAGCTTTATTGTCAGGCAGCCATGCCATCAAGGAACAGCTGTGGCAGTTAAAGTTATCTTACTCTTTTCATTTTCAATATTTTCTTATTTTCTTAGAAATATGATTTCTGTGACTTACATTTAAAAGTGATCTGCTTGTTGCAGCAAAAATGTTGAAGAGCATGTTCATGATCACAAATACATGATCAAAATGATTTCTCTCTCAGTCCAATCATATGTGTGCACTAGAGTAATACATCATCATAGAATATAAACTAAACTAAACCTTCAGAAACATATCTAAATATCTCCCTGTAACCTGCATTCACAATCATGACATGTAGTTCCAATAAATTAGAAAAGCATGGCCTTCACTTACAAAATAAAATTATTTAGATCGACTTAAACCATGAGTTTAAAAATAGTAGAAGAGTACTTTATTAAGTGTCAATGGAACACATTAGAAAACATTATAAAGGCTAATAAAATAAAATTAATTATATTTACATATACAATTATGTCTAGGCATAAGTATCCTAAGGTTAAATATCTATCCTAATGTTGTACCTATTTTTAGTTTGGTTAGCATCTAATCAGTGAATTAAGATGGTTTTTTATGTTCTGAATACAATTCTTCTATTGCAATATGATGTGTAAATATTTTCTCCCAATCTGTGGCTTACTTTTTGGTTTTCATAATGATATCTTTTAAAGTGGAGAGAGGTTTCAGATTTGATAAAGTCAAATTGATTTTTTTTTTTTTCTTTTAAAGATCATGCTTTTGGTGGTTTATCTAAGAAATCTTTGCCTAACTCATAGTCATGAAGATTTTCTCATATGTATTCTTTTAGACATTTTATAGTTTTTGCTCTTATATTTGGATTTCTGAATCATTTTGAGTTAATTTTATGTATGGTGCAAATAGTCTAAATTATTTCTTTTGCACATGCATGCCTGATTGTCCCAGCAACAGTTTGGAAATATTATCCTTCGCCTATTTGCATTCACACCTGTGATTAATTACTATTACTATAAACGTAAAGGTTATCTTTGAATGCTCAATTTTGTTTGATTTATCTCTATACCTGTTCTTGCTCCAGAGCTACACTATTTTGATCACTGTGCCTTTATAAGTTATTTCCAAGTCTACACAAATTTTAGGTTCAACTTGTCAACATCTACAATCACGTCTGTTGGAATTTTGACAAGGAATGTGTTGAATTTATAACCAATTTGTAAGAATTGCTCTCTTGACAATATAGATACTTTCATCCCATCCATATGAAATAAAAGTTTTCTACTTATTTTGATTTTCTATAATTCCTCTCAGCAATGTTCTATAGTCTTTGAGGTGTACGTTTTGCACTTATTTTGTTAAATTACTATTTTGATGTTAGTATAAACACATTTTAAAATGTTATCTTTTCACTTAAAAGTTTGAAAATTGAAAAACAGCCAAAGCAGACAGGAAGAATATCAATGTGTCTATATCATTCTAAGTTCAATATGTATGCCATATTTTTTTAATTAAAATAGATCAATTTTTAATAGTTGATGTAAGCTAGAACAGTAAACCGTTAATATGCATTTAAGTATTCAGTATACATATCCTGTTTGATGTCATCGATGATTCATATATGCTTTTCTTCTCCTCTGAGAGTTAAATGAGAATACCAAGATACAAAATTGTAAATAAGTATGAATTATCAATGGTTGTTCAGTAAGTAGAACAGACAAAATGGAACACCACGCTTGTTATTCAGTAATACTATGGGATAACTTATTGTGCTATGTATAACATGCTTTTTAATGTCTTATACTTTCTAAAATTATATGAAACATATAATAAATAGAAAAGTAACATTTAGACAAATCTATCCTTTTGAATGTATTGTTTTATTTGTATACATTTTTTAAAACCTCAGTATAAGGTGAATCAATTTTGGTTTCATTTTTCTGATGTGAAAATATCCTATGTTATTTATTGGTTATAATTCTAATTTCTTTTGTGTGCATTATTTATTTTGATTATTTACTTTATTATGATTCATTTGCAAAAAATAATATTTGTTTTAACAATGTGCATAATTATATTTCATAAAAGTTTTATTGTTAAAATTATATATTTAAGAAAGTTTATTATCTAGTCTGAAAAAGCAGGCGTATGTCAAGTTATTAAATTAAAATTTACGGTGAGTAATGTATTATTTTATATGGATAATTAGTCCCTTTGGGACATTTACTCAAAAGTAGGTCATAATTTTATTATACTGTACATTCTGATATATATATATATGCACATAAACAAACATTTAAACATACATATAAAATAGTTCATATTCCTCTACTAATTATGCTTTTAAAATTATTTACATTGGCCGGGCGCGGTGGCTCAAACCTGTAATCCCAGCGCTTTGGGAGGCCGAGACGGGTGGATCACGAGGTTAGGAGATCGAGACCATCCTGGCTAACACGGTGAAACCCTGTCTCTACTAAAAAAAATACAAAAAAAAATTAGCCGGGCGAGGTGGCGGGCGCCTGTAGTCCCAGCTACTCGGGAGGCTGGGGCAGGAGAATGGCGTGAACCCGGGAGGCGGAGCTCGCAGTGAGCCGAGAGGTCGCGCCACTTCACTCCAGCCTGGGCGACAGAGCGAGACTCCGTCTCAAAAAAAAAAAAAAAAAAAAAAAAAAAAAAAAAAAAAAAAAATTATTTACATTAAATTTTTCATTAGAAATTATAAAACTTGGTTCTTCTGTTCTTAGTCCATGTTTCTCAAGCCAAATATATTTAGAGTAGATATGTTTTATTTTAATAACACACTGTGACTGATCAATAACTATGAGCTAATAATTATAATTAACATGAATATAAGTTGATTTCCACAAGCGTTAATGTCCAATGTTATTCATATTACCCCTCAATGTCAGTTAAAGCAATTAACTAAAAGTTAAACCGTATTTCTTTGCTTGTCATGGCACAAATGGAGAAACAAAAACACCACTTAGATCATCTCATTCAAGCAAGCCTCTGTCCACCTGAAAAGTGCATATTAGTTCAAAGTCTCCAGTGCTCAGAACCTTCAGAATCTTCCTATGCTTTCCAGCAGCATCCATGCAGGTATCAAGGAGACCCCCAGCCAATGGCTGACCAAGATGATATTAAAAGGATTTGCCAATTTCCACTCCAAACAAAAGCTGCTTTAAGGAACAATATTTGCTCTGAAGACTCTCCACTGGACTGGCTCAGAATTTTGGGGGCCAGGGTCATGGTCCCGTTGGCTTTGCCCAATTCTACCTGTTTTTCTTTCTTTTTTTTTTTCCACAAGTGTTACTACCCAATATAATATTGCAATTCTGCTTTTCCCCAGACTTTTTGGGGTGTAATCGACAAATAAAAATTGTGTATAATCAGTGTCTACAGTGTGATGAACTGATATCTACATACATTGTAGTGATGTGTAAAGATTACCACAATCAAATTGACCAACTCATCTATCATCAAACATAGGTATCTTGCCTTTGTGTGTGCCTTTATGTGTGTATGGTGAGAATACTTAAGATCTTCTCTGTTAGTAAATTTCAAGTAAAGAATGCAGTATTAGTAACTAAGTAACCATGCACTACATTAGATCTCCTGTACTTATTCATCTTATAACTCAGAATTTGTAAGGTTTGATCATCTCCCCATTTCTTCCAAACTCGAACTCCTGGCAACCATCAATCCACTTTCTGATTCTGTGATTTAGACTATTAAACTCCACATGTTAGTGAGATAATACAGTATTTGTCTTTCTGTGGCTGGCTTATTTCACTTAGCAGAATGTTCTTTACATTCATACAGGGAGGATTTTCTTTTATTTATGGGTGAAGAATGTATCATTTCACACACACACACACAAACACACACACAATGGTGTATCATATATATATAGTGTGTGTGTGCACATAAATGTACACAATTTTATTTATATATTATATATAATTTTTATCCATTCATCTGTTGCGGACACACAGGTTACCATGTCTTGACTATTGGGAATAATGCTACAATGAATATGGAGTGCAGATATCTCTTTGAGATACTAATTTTATTTCTTTATTTCTTTTGGATATATAACTAGAAGCGAGATTCCTGAATCATAGTTCCATTTTCAGAACTACTAAATTCTCATGCTAGTTTAATGTTTTGAGGAACTTGCAAACTGTTTTCCATAATGACTGTTCCAATTTACGTTCCCCCCAACAGTGTATGAAGCTTCTCTTTCCTCCACATCCTTGCCAACACTTGTGAGCTCTTGTTCATTACAGCCATCCTAACAGTTGTGAAGTAATATCTCACTGTAGTTTTGTTACATTTCTCTGATAATGAGTAACATTGAGTACCTTTTTGTATACCTGTTGGTCACATATATGTCTTCTTAAGGAAAATGTCTCTTCAATTTCTTTGCCCATTTTTAATTGGGTTGTTTCAATTTTGTCATTGTTTGTTTTTCTCTTGAGTTGCATGAGTTCCTCATATATTCTGAGTATTAACTCATAATCAGATTTATGGCTTGCAAATATTTTTCCCCATCCCATAGGCTATCATTTTATTTTGTTGGTTATTTCTTTTGCTGTGCAGAAGATTTTTATCTGATATAGTTCCACTTTTCTACTTTTGCTTTTGTTGCCTATGCTTTTGATGTGATATCCAAAAAAATCATTGTCAAGAACAACATTAAGGAGCTTTTCTTTTCTACTTTTTATCTGGGGTTTTTATGATTTTAAATCTTATATTTAAGTTTTCAATCCACTTTGAGTTGATTTTTGTATACACAGTTGGACAAATGTCTAATTTTATTCTTTTGCATATGGACATCAGTTTTGCCAATACAGTTTATTGAAGAGATTATCATTTCCCCTGAGTATATTCTTGGTGTCATTGTCAAAGACTGGTTGACTCTGTACGCATGAGTTTAATTCTATATTCTCAATCATGTTCCACATAGTTCTGTGTCTGTTTTTATGTTGGTACTATACTGTTTTGATTACTATAACTTTGAAATATCATTTGGTATTAGAAAGTGTGGTGCTTCTACCTTTGTTCTTATCTCTCAAGATTTATTTGGCAATTTGAGTTTTTTTTTAATTCCATGTGAATTTTAGATTTTTTTTTCTATTTCTATTTCTATTTTAGTTTAATAGAGATTGCATTCAACCCATGAACATAAGATTGTTCCATTTATTTGTGTCTTATTCAGTTTTGAACCTATACACTCTACCAAAATTGTTAAACCAACATAGAAATGCAGTAAAGTAGAAGGATGTGATATTAACTCAGAAATATATATATATTTTGGTTCTATACACTAACAAAAAAATCTGGAAAAGAAAGAAAAAAGTCAATTCTATATACAATAGCATAAAATGGTAAAATATTTAGGAATACATATAACCAAGGTGGTGAAAGATCTGTACGCTGAAGACTGTGAGACATTGGTAAAATAAATTGATGATACATTGGCTATTCTAATTCTATCTCAGTGCCTGCCTTCTGGAAAACCGAATTTTCATCATTTGAATCAGAAGAAAATCAGAAGGAAAATAATGATAGAAGGTTTTAAGGAATCAATTTCCATCCAACATGTTTCCTAGAACAGATAACAAGGGAGTGCAAAGCAGGGGAGATTATCAGGGGGCTAAACAACAAACAGGAAATATACCACCTTCAGTGCTTTTGTGGCTGGGACACATGACATTTTGAGGCTTAAACTGATGCTTTGCCACTCAAGAACAATACGAACAATTGTAAATGAGAACCCAATGAGTAAGGATTTCAGAGATGACATTAGTTTAAAATCATTCACAGCCCCAAGTAAAGACACTGAAAATAAATAACCTGAAATCTTAAGTAAGGTAGTAAAATCACTTTTATCTTTTTACTTTTTATACTTTAGACCCAAATCGATAGATGGTTTTGCCAGTTTTAAATATGTAACAATAATAATTTTTATTCATTTTATCATGAAACATGGTGAATCTTACAATATCATATTCATCATTTAACTTAGTCTAGAAGGCTTTCCTCAGTAAATAACACATCAGAATTTCAGGAGAAATCTTTTTTCAACCCACTTGCATCTCCTTTGTAGTTCTGAGAAGCTCTGAAATGCAACATACTCTATCTCAAAACAATAAGAATTGTTTGTGGAAAAAAGATTTGTTGCTCTTGTATAAAACAACGGTATAAAAATGGATGGCGGAAGTAAAACAGCCATTATTACTTGATTATTCTAAGAAATACAAAAAGCAAAAGAAAGAAATATAGTTCATGTTGAGTTGTAGGAACTAGAAGTAATAGTAGTACTTACTGATAAGGTAGCAGTACTGATAAAAACAAAATGAAGTGAATTGAAAACATATGAAGAAATGTGGAAATAACTGAGTGGGCTTAATATTCTCAAGATATGAAATAGTGCTATACACAATGTGGTTACCATAGAATTTAGTTGATACATTGTGGCAGCAATTTAATAAATGGCTGGAATCCTGAAGAAAACATTTTATAGAGTAGTAAGATATCCAGCAAAATTAAAATAAAAATAGAATAACACAACGAAGGAGTAAGCCTGGAAATATTTTAAAATATGAGATAAAGTCAGAAAAAGAACCAAGTTTATCTTACTTCATAAAGTTATTTTTAAAGTTCTCTACTAATATTTAAACCATAGAGGACACATTTTAGGCTATGCTTTATGCTAAGTACCTTTACATACATTATTTCGATTACCTTATAATTTAGTCACTATTGTTACTCCATTTTGTATATGAGTTAACTATGGCAAAAAGATATTAAATCAATTAACCTTTAGTCATATGGCCTCTAAACTAAATGCAAAATTCCAACCTATACAGTAATTCTCCAGGAATAGTATTTACAGACATTGGGATTTAAATGAATAAAACAGGTATATCTACAGGAAAATATAGTATTACTTAATCTATGATAAGCTGTCTCATTTGTATTAATCCACATGTATTATATGATTTACAAAGGTAAATAAAAGGACAAGCTTCAGGTTGGTAGAAAATTTGCATATCTCATATTTGGTAAATAACTTGTGTTGTAAACAAGAAAAATCTCTCAAATTTGTCAGTGCAAACACACACACACACAAAAAAAAACCGTTAAAAATGGCTAGGCGTGGTGGCTCAAGCCTATAATCCCAGCACTTTGGGAGGCGGAGAAGGGCGGATCACGAGGTCAGGAAATCGACACCATCCTGGCTAACACGGTGAAACCCCGTCTCTACTAAAAAATACAAAAAAATTGCCGGGCGAGGTGGCGGTCGCCTGTAGTCCCAGCTACTCGGGAGGCTGAGGCAGGAGAATGGCGTGAACCCGGGAGGCGGAGCTTGCAGTGAGCCGAGATCCGGCCACTGCACTTCAGCCTGGGCGACAGAGTGAGACTCCGGCTCAAAAAAAAAATCAAAAACAAACAAAACAAAACAAAAACATTAAAAATGTGAGCCAAAGTTTGAGCAGACACTTGACCGAAGAAGAAAGATGAAAGCAAGTAAGTACATGAAAGGTATACAAAATTGTTAGTGATGAGGGAGGTGTAACTTAAAACCACAAGTAATACAGGCATACCTTATTTTAATGCACTTTACTTTATCTTGCTTCGCAGACATTACATTTTTTACAAATTGAAGATTTCTGACAACCCTGTATTGAGAGAGTCTATTGGCACCATTTTTCCAATAGCATGTGTTCACTTCGTGTTTTTTGTGTCACATTTGGTAATTTTTATAATATTTCAAATATTTACATTGTTGCTGTATTTATTATGGTGATGTGATCACTAGTCTTTGATGTTACCATTTTAATTATTTTTTGGTCACATAACTACAGCCATATAAGACACCAAATGTAACCAACACAGAGCTCTGATGGAGTCGTACAGGGAGATTAATCTTCTTTTCCTTTCTTTTCTTTTTTCTTTTTTTTTGAGACAGTCTCGCTCTGTCACCTGGCTGGAGTGCAGTGGCACGATCTTGGCTCACTGCAACCTCCACTTTCCAAGTTCAAGCGATTATTCTGCCTCAGACTCCCAAGTAACTGGGATTATGGGAACTTGCCATCATACATGGCTAATTTTTATATTTTTAGTAGAGGCAGGGTTTCACCTTGTTGGCCAGGCTGGTCTCCAACTCCTGACCTAAAGTGATCCACCCACCTCAGACTCCCAAACTGCTGGGATTACAGGCGTGAGCCCAGCTGATAAATCTTATTTTCATGCCTGCTAACAAAAGGTCCATTGTGAAGCCCATGGATCAAGGAGTAATTTTGACTTTCAATTCTTATTATTTAATAAATACATTTTGTAGGGCTATGGCTACCAGAGAATAGTGATTCTTCTGATGGATCTGGACTATATCCTTTGAAATATTTTGAGAAAGGATTCAATGTTCTTGATGTCAGTAAGAATATTTGTGATTCACTGGACAAGGTCAAATGATCAACATTAACAGTAGTTTTGAAGAAGTTGGTTCCAATCCTCATGGATTCCTTTGAGGTATTCAAGACTTCCATGCAGGAAGTAGCTGCAGATGTGGTGAACATAGCAAGAGAATTATAATTAGAAGTGGAGCCTGAAGATAGGACCAAATTGCTGTCATTTCATGATTAACTTTGACTGGATAAAGAGTTGCTTTTGACAGATAAGCCAAGAAAGTGTTTTTTGAGATGAAGTTTGCTTCTGATGAAGATGCTGTGTCTCTCTGACCTTCAGCAACCACCACTCTGATCATTCAGCAGCTGTCACACTGAGGAAAGACCCTCCACCAACACAAAGATTACAGCTTGCTGAAGACTCAAATGATTGCTGGCATTTTCAAGCAGTAAAGTATTTTTAATTAAGGTACGTGTATTGGTTGTTTTAGACGTAGTATTATTGCACACTTAATAAAATACAATGCAATGTGAACAGCTTTTTGTTCTGTTTTGTTTTTCTGTTTATGTTTTTTTAAATTATATTTTAAGTTTTAGGGTACATGTTCACAACGTGCAGGTTTGTTACATATGCATACATGTGCCATGTTGGTGTGCCGCACCCATTAACTGGTCATTTATATTAGGTATATCTCCTAATGCTATCCCTCCCCCCCTTCCCCAACCCCACGACAGGCCCTGGTGTGTGATGTTCCCCACCCTGTGTCCAAGTGCTCTCATTGTTCAATTCCCACCTATGAGTGAGAACATGTGGTGTTTGGTTTTCTGTCCTTGTGATAGTTTGCTCAGAATGATGGTTTCCAGCTTCATCCATGTCCCTACAAAGGGGCACATGCGCACGTATGTGAACAACTTTTTATGTGTACTGGGAAACCGAAAAATACTTGTGTGCCTTGCTGTATTATCGTATTCATTTTATTGTGGTGGTTTGGAATCGAACCCTCAATATATACGAATAATGCCTGCAATTGTATTCTGACTTTATTTTTTTCACCTTTATATTCCTATATACTATCCTTGAAATTCCCATATAATATCAATAATATCAATAGTTATGCATAATAAATCTGACATAACTATAATATTTGGTTTGCTTTTTCAAAACTATATAATGTCACAACAATCACAGATAGAAAAACCTCTGCCAAATTTTATTAATAAGGATTTTTTTTTAAATTAATGCAAGTTACAAATAAGAAAAGTGGCTATCAATCTACTCATTTTTGTGGCAGAAAATGGTCTCAAACTGTTGACATTTCAATATCTCCGATTCCAAGTGATTCTGGAAGCTCTAAACCAAAACACTGCATTATTTACATTCATAGTTTGCTTGCTTTTGAGGAAAATGACATCTGTGCAATTTTTACATTCCAAAACACATTAATTTCTACATAGGGTGAATTTAGAGCTGGAAAATCTAATGCGGAATGCTACTCCTGTGCTGTCAAATGAAAAATACTAAAATTAAAAATATGAATTTTCTAGTAGACATAATCTACATAAATGAGGACAGATCAATGCTTTATACTATAAATATATGCCAATTTTATACTCAAGTTCCTTAAAATATTTTTTTAATTTTTAAATGATAGTTTAAAATGATATTATTCTTTTATGGTTAGCATATTATTCTTTTTTGGTTGGCATGCAATTCTGTGTTTTTTTGTTTTGTTTTGTTTTGTTTTGTTTGAGAGGGAGTCTTGCTCTGTCATCCTGGCCAAAGTGCAGTGGAGCAATCTTGGCTCACTACAGTCTCTGCCTCCTGGTTCAAGCAATTCTCTTGCCTCAGTCTCCCGAGTAGCTGGGATTACAAGCACCCGACACCACGCCTGGTTAATTTTTGTAGTTTTAGTAGAGACGGGTTTTTGCCATGTTGGCCAGACTGGCCTTGAACTCCTAACCTCAGGTGATTCACCTGCCTCGGCCTCCCAAAGTGTTGGGATTACAGGCATGAGCCACTGTGCCTGACCTCTGTGAGTGTTTTGTTGTCGTTGTTGTTTCGTGACGGAGTTTCACTCTGTCACCCAGGCTGGAGTGCAGTGGCGCGATCTCTACACGCTGTAAGCTCCACTTCCCTCGCTCAAGTGATTCTTCTGCCTCAGCCTCCAGAGTAGCTGGGACTACAGGCGCCTGACACCACGCCCAGCTAAAGTTTTGTATTTTTAGTAGAAACGGAGTTTCACGGAATTAGCCAGGAAGGTCTCAATCTCCTGACCTCGTGATCCGCCCGCCTCAGCCTCCCAAAGTGCTGGGATTACAGGCGTAAATCACTGGACCCGGCCCTCTGAGTTTTAATACATGCAGAGATTCATGTGTCCATCACCATAAACCCAGATACAGAAGAAGTTTTTCACCCAAAATACTCATTCGTGTTAACTCTTTGTAGTCAAACTCTCCCTTCACTGCTGACCCCTGGCAACACTGATTGTTCTCCATTTCTGTGGAGTTGTCGTTTCTGGAAATTCGTAAAAATTGAATTATGCCATATTCAACCTTTTGAGATTGCCTTCTTCAACTTAGCATTATGTAATCTGCAAAATTACACAAAACTGTTAGTGATTAGGAAGGTGTCACCTAAAACCACAAGTCATACAAGCATGCCTTACTTTAATGCACTTTGCTTTATTGTGCTTCGCAGATACTACATTTTTTACAAATTGCAGGTTTTTGACTGCCCTGTATTGGCCAAGTCTATCAGCACCATTTTCCCATAAACATGTCCTCTTCCAAGTCATTGTCTGTGCCAATATTTTGTTTCCTTTTTGTTACTGAATAGTATTCCAATGAATGTATGTACTACAGTTGCTTAATTATTCTTTTTCCAAAAGACATTTATCTTATCTCCACTTTGGAGGAGGAAACAATGTTTCTATAAATATTCAAATACAGGTTTTTGTGTGACATAGTTTTTTTTTTTTTTTTTTTTTTTTTTTTTTTTTTTTTTTTTGTCTCAGTGGAATTTCTGGTCACATTGTAACCACATGCTTGACTTTATAAAAAACTGATTAACTGATTTCCATGATGCGTATACCATTTTCTGTTCTCACCAAAAAGTATGGCAATCAGTTGTTCTACAGTCTTGTCAACTTTTGGTAACATTTTGTATTACTAGGTTTGTTTTGTTCTGTTTTAGCCATCCTAATAGGTATATATTAGTTATCATAAGTTATACCTCAGAGATACCACAAGTGAAAAAGACAGATGGTGCATGCTCCTGTGAACAAAATAAAATATCCCTGAAGGGTCATATGTAATAGCTAATATTTTCATATGCTTATAAATGTTAATATTTTAAATGGTACCAATGAAAAACATGTTATATATCTAAATGAAATATTTAAATTAGATATGCACTTTTAAATGAGTTGTGGGCATACTTTATTTTAATAATTGAAACATTTAATATTTTAATGTTTTGGAAATTAAAAGTTCTTATATTATTTCTTTTTATAAATGGAGCCCTGATCATTCTCTGCATATTTTGAATAAACTATTTTTAAGTCATTTTTTTCTCCAGTGTTTTCTTCTCATTCCCAAATCAGAGGAGAAATATCAACCAAATTATCAAAGGTATGTATGGATAAAATTCACATTTAGATTTCTTTTCATAAAATATCATATAATTAAGGATATTTACTTTGAAAATAATGAGAAAGTTTTGGCAAAGTGCTTCAAAATGTAGAATTTTTTTGCGTTAATCATTCTCTTCCTAGTAAGACAAGTATTTTTAGAGAAGGGATCTAGAATAGTGGTTTACTATGTTTACAACTTAGCTCTGCTATATCATAAACATCTGCTATATCATAAATAAAGCATTTAACTTCTCAGTCTTAGGTTTTTCATCTCTGAAATGTGGATAATAATTGCATATGTCTCATAAAATTTTATGAGAAGTGGATATGTGGTATAGAGCAACATGTGATAAAAAATAATTTATTGGTATTAAAATCCAGTTGTGTTATATATTCATCAAATGTTTAAAATTGATGAATATATAAGAATGCCAGAAAGTGACCATATCAGTCCTGTATCCTATCAATTTGCAGGCAGTTTGATTTTTCTTCAGCAATCGTGCTACTTAGTTTAAAATGCGTAATAAAATTTGGAAACCATTACTTTCCATGTTTGCTCTCTATCTTTGGTTATGAATTTAACACTTTCAAATGTTCCAGAGCCTTAAATGAGAGAAAAACAAAAGCACTAGCATCAGACATTCAGCTCGAAAATCTGCTTTCTGGAATCACTTGATGTTCTTTTCCGTAGTATTTAGGTTATGTTTGCCTAATAAATAAAACAGCCAGTCACTTCAGTCAACAATCTAGTTATTAGGCAACCCGGAGGGGGAAAATATAACAAACTGTATTCATCCTTTCAAAATTTTGCCTTGCCATGATAAGTAGGTATTATGAATTCGAGAGACATATTCAATCTCAGAGAACTATTATTTTACATATTTATAATAAATTGCTATTTAAAATAGTATTTGATATAAAAGGGAAATTTTTGTGTTACTTTTAAAAGTAGTTTTATATTTCACCCCAAGTTATGTTTTCATCATTTAATGACTTGTAGAATATTCCTATTTATAACATTGGCTTTACAATATCAGTGAATTCTTCTGGGGTTCAGTAAAACTAACCATAAAGAGAGCATAGTCTGGAGCTTTCAGTTAATTTCCAAGTCTGCTCTTCACATCCTAAACAAAAGAACTTCGGACATTTACTGAAATTCTCTAAGATCCTGTAAGAGAATTATAGAGACAGTGAGTATCTCTTAGTATAGAATAAGGTGAGAATGTCTGTTCTTTATATCTTCCTATGACTCTCTGCTTGCTTGAATAGCTTCTACTTCCATCGAGAAAGCTGTCAGATTATTATTTTTTGTATTGTGGATATTTTTTCCTTTCATTGCTGAAGTTTCCTAGGCAGAGCTCACAAGGAGAATCTGCTGTATTCCTGTAATCATTACAACCTGTCTCCGTGGTTCTTTTCCCACTAATCAAGTAATTATCATGATTTTTTTTTTTCAGAGACAGCATTTTGTGTTTATTCTTAACTCCTTAGCATTAAGAAATTTGTCTGAATTTTTGGCTATAACTCAGGAGTGTCTTTTCCTGCCCCTAAACTAGGATTTTACTTGGGCTCCAATTCTTTCTAGCTTCTACAGAAACGCTCTCTTGATGGAGAACTGTATCAGCTCCTTCGAGGTTCTCTCAGGTAAATTGGAAGCCTTTCTGGAAACTGTTCATTTTATAGATCAGATATGCACTGGCCTGGGCTTAATTAATCCTTCCTGAAAACTCAATCTTTAAAGCCAAATCCTGCTTTTCAGTATCTGAACTTGATTAAGCTGAGTGCCTGTCAGCACGGATCTGTGAACTCTATTAGCATGATTCCAGAGAGAACGGAAACATATAACATTGCTTTGTCTTCCAAATGCTGAGTGCAGGATTCTAGTATCCTCTGGGGATGCCCTACCTTCTAGGATAGTTACAAAAGTAGGGGTAGCAGTAAAGGCAGATAGATGCCCCGGTCCCACACTGGCTAATGCAGGACACCGAAAGTAATAGCTTGCTGTATTTCCAACTCTTGGTTTGTTCCAGATAGTAATGCTGATGAATAAGAAAATACAACACAATATTAGTATGAAATTATGTGATTAGTTATCTACATTGACTTTCCCAGTGTTAATGGGAGAAACTGCAGGCCAGATGTACCCAGAAATGCTTTAGTACACAGGTTCATATTATTTATCTTTTTAAAACACTTATGAAAGAAGTTATTGTCTGTCACACATGTCCCATTATCTTTCTCCATAGACTTTCAACCAAGAGGGAACTAGCTTGTCCATTCACGAATTTACATTATTCATTGGGTAGAGCATTCTCAGGCTGAGAGATGAAATTCTTCTAGGCACTTTGTAACTCCAGTGCTTAACAGACACAAGTGAAAGAGTTCCCTGGATTAAAAAATAAATCTCAATACAGAAATTATGGATTCTCACATGTTAAATTTAATTAAACATGATATAATCATAGTTCACTAATAAAAAACAGATTATTATGCATGAGAATTAATATAACCAATAAACGGGAATGTGTTTGTGCTCAAAGCTGTCAAAGCCTTTTATTTTCCAAAACAGGGTATAAAATAACCATGGATAAAACAAGTAAATATATAACAAATTTTGTTGACAACATAAGAAAATAGAACCACTTACAATGGCCAAGAAGAAGAAAAAATATTCAACTCTGGATATGAAAAATTAACTCAGAAATGAACATCAATTAATGGATAAAGCACCAGATTAGTCACAAAGAAATAAAAATTCTGTTAATTGACAAAATATTTTAAAAGATTATCCACAGTACAGTTTGAAGAAAATAAAAAACTTTAAATATGAAAGAATAGTCAGATAAAAAGGACTAGGAATTGAAAAGACTTGAAAAGGAAAGTGAATCAGTGTGTGAATTTTCCAGACTGAATAAAATATATTAAATTAGAGCTAAAAGAACAGAAACAGAAAATAAATAGAAATAAAATAAATAAAAATCGACTAGAAAATAAATAAAAATCAACTATTTTGTGTACAAATCTAAGCCGAAACATTATCAAAATGAAGGTAAAAATACTACATTAAAATCAATCAGGGAAAAAAGGAAAATTCACCACTACCACACAGAAAAACAATACTGCGGACAGGAATTATATTAAAAGCAATAATATGGGGAAAAGTAGGATAATAACTGTAAAGAGCTGAGAATAAATAACTGTCTACTTAGATTATGTGCTCCTGAAATTATTTGTCAACCATGAGGGTAAAAAACACATAACAAATAATCAAAACCATTTTGTTTTTGTCAAGATAATATTAAAGAAAGATAATTTAATGAATGCACTACAGGAAGTGCCTAAATTTATATATTGACTGAATAATACAAGTATACAAATGATGATGAGAAAGAGGGAGGAAGAATAACAATGATATTTATAATTGTGAGGTTAAAAAGTGCAGTAAATCGTACTACAATGATGTATAATAAAAACATAAACTAGTTGGAGGTGATGAGACAAGTATTTGTAGTGTCTTTTAATTGGGGGGGATTAACAGTAGTGATTTTCAATTATTTAAATTTTAAAATATCAAGTACAATATTTACTCAAGGAATATTAGTTTCATGTACCAATAAATCATTTTAAATCACTATGTTAATTCATGTGGTCACCTCAGAACGTGAAGAAATGTATTTGAAAAAATTTAGTACACATTTTAGATCCAAAAGATGAAATTAGAATAAAAAATATTAGAATTAATAGGAGGGATTTCTAGGAATTTTACTGAAATAAAATAAATACTCCCAAAATAAATTTCACTTGTGCATACATCTAACATAAAATTAGCATAGTTTGGCCAGGCACAGTGGCTCATGCCTGTAATCCCAGCACTTTGGGAGGCCGAGGCTGGCGGATCACGAGGTCAGGAGATCAAGACCATCCTGGCTAACATGGCGAAGCCCTGTCTCTACTAAAAATATAAAAAAAATTAGTCGGGTGTGGTGGCGGGTGCTTGTAAGTCCCAGCTACTGGAGAGGCTGAAGCAGGCGACTGGCATGAACCCGGGAGGAAGAGCTTGCAGTGAGCCGAGATCGTGCCACTGCACTCCAGCATGGGTGACAGAGCAAGACTCCGTCTCAGAAAAAAAAAAAAAAAAAAAAAAAAAAAAGGCATGGTTTAAATGATGATATAACAGCAATATTATAATGGCCAATAGTTGCACAAATACAACAAAAGTTTAATGAACTAAATAATATTTTTAACAAGGTACACTCAGAAACTCTTTTAACAACAATATAGCATTTTACAGAAGTATATAATAAAAAGCTAAATTAATGAGAGATACATCATGCTCACATACAGGAAAACATGTCAATTATTCCAAAATTGGACTACAGATGGAAACAATTTTAGTGAAAATCTCAATATGCCTTTTTGGAATTTGGCAAAATAATGTCAGCATATATATGAATGAGCAAATAATTAAGAATTGTCAAGATGTATAACAATCATCTTTCAGTAGATTAAACTAAAATGTGAAGAGCAAATTATAAACACTTCAAAATATATTACCCTATTTTTATATCTACAGGTAAACAAGTGTTTTTAAAGTAAACATAAAAAGGAACAATCCTAAAATAAATGACTTATTATTATGGCAGTCTTAAAAATAAGATTCTTGATTAATGGAAGAACATTATCTATAAAGGAATTAAAGCAGTCATAAATGGGCATAATTGCTCTTTCCAAGGATTTCAGATTCAAAGTTTCTGAAAGGCTTAGACATATCCTTTTGCTTAGGCAGGCTATTGTCACAAGTTTACATGCCACAGTTTTCTTAAAATAATCTGGATGGGAGTTTTACAGAACAAAATTGTGATGTTAAATTTGAATCCTTCAAGTGTACGTCAGTTCTTTTTCATTCTAGTGTCTCTCAACTTATCTCAAAAACTGGACAGGACCTATGATTCTAGATTAATGGCTCAATTCTGGTCTGTGTTTCAAAACTAAAGGTATTTGGTAGGATTCATTCTTACATGAATCAAGTAAATAATATAACTTTCTTATTTCCTTCTTTTCAAAATCCCCGTAATTGATTATTTATTACCAGTGAAAATTATGTGTAATTGTCTTTTCTGCAGATTATTATCTCCACCCTATTTTTCATCACGGTGATGACACTATGTTTATTCTGGCTTTGGAGCATCTATAGGTAGGGCATAAAATCACAATGTTAGATATCAAATGGATTGCTGATATGCTGTAATGTAAACACACTCAGTTCTTTCAGTCAGACAGACATGGTCCAAGGTAATTCAAATCCACTGGCCAGCCTCCTTTGGACACAATCCAGTTTCTTGCCTTACCTTGACATACTATACCCATTTTACAAACAGTATTTTCTGTATGTGCCATGAAATCAGAAAAATTGAGAAGCACCGTGTTGGGTCATCCTGGATTCCTACTATCCACGGGTATTGCTGAGATCAGAAAAAATATTGTAATTATAATGCTGCCCCAAGAATTTCTAAGAGAGCGGAATTAAACAAAACAAAACCAAAAAACTCTGGCATTCTATAGTTGAATCTATTCTTCACCATAAGTGGTGGGAAGAAAGATTTTTCAAGGACATACTTAAAAGTGGCTTCATGAGACATACATAGTGATACGGTTTGGACCTGTGCCCCCACCCAAGTCTCATGTTCAGTTCTAATCTCCAGTGCTGGAGACGGACCTGGTGGGAGGTGATTGGATCATCGGGGCAGTTCCTAATGGTTTAGCACCATCCCCCAGTGCTGTTCTTGTGATACAGTTCTCATGAGATCTGGTTGTTTAAAAGTCTGTAGCACCTCTCTCCCACCTCTCTTCTTCCTGTTTCAGCCATATTGAAGTGCTGGCTCCTCCTTCATCTTCCACCCTGATTGTAAGCTTCCTGAGGCCTCCACAGTCATGTTTCATGTCCAGCCTGTAGAAACGTGAGGCAAATAAACCTCTTTTCTTTATAAATTACCTAGTCTCAGGTATTTCTTTAAAGCAGTGCGAGAATCAACTAAAACACGTAGTTACTAAAAACTGGCATTTAACTTTTAATATCCTTTCTCTTAAATTTGACAAACTGTTTCTAACCTTTACATGCCATTTGGAGTGGGCCAGTGTTAGATTAAGGTTCACATAAATCAAATGGCAACCTGGTGATATCATATTTTTCTGCTTACCCCAATAAAATTAATCCAAGTTATCTAGCATTTTGAATTTTGGCTTACTACGAAATTGCTTCCCACCTTCCTTGCTCAAATATCCGTTTAAAGCATTAGTAATAACATTCTTTAGGTTGTGACTCTGATTCCTACACAAAATCGTCATTGAACTCCAAGAGCAGGTTGATTCCAGGTGTCCATGGGCATTTGACCAATAGCAGAAGAGTTAGTTTCCCTTTCACTAAAGCAGTGACTCTCTATGTGAATAAAAACATTTTATTGCACTTTGGTAAGAGAGAAGTTTTTAGGTCTTCAATGTTTTTGAGTTCTTTTCTTTTTAATTGTTCTCTTAACTTTCTTAAAAGAGCAACACTGATGGTTTGAATTCAACTATAAGTCAGTAAGTAACCTGTGCAAACATTCTATGAATTAAAATTTTGGCAGTCAGTCCTATGACTACGAAACTAAAAGACGGTCCTATCAAGATCACATAAATATGCTAAAGTTAATAATGCACCTGGAGTGAGGCAATTCTAGATGTGAGATCTTTGTAATTATTTGTTCATGCAATTAGAGTGACCATCTCACTTATTCCTCAAGGATCTTAACACACATTGTCTTTGTATCACCCTTCTATCTTTTGTGATTGTGAAATCAGGTACTTTAATTCCGTACTGATTGACATAAAACTGCAGTATAGTATCAGTATATATAAAATTATTATTTATATTGATTCTCATATTTTATTTTTTTCTCTTCTATTTATTTTCATTTTTTAAATCTCTACTTTTTTATCTAAATAGCTCCACTTTTTTTGGAAAATGCTCTTTCTGTCGATCTCCTAGAGAGTACTTTCTCAGATTTATTCCATGTCCTTGTGCCACATAAGCCCTGTAGAAGAAAAGAACGGGAAATTTCTCCATGTTCATGATCTGGCATAGTTAGGTTTTGCTTCCATGAAGCTAAAAGCCTAACAAGCTAATGTAGATTTTCTAGTCCTCTTGCTATTATTGGTTCCTAACAGATACTCTACAATTCTTCCACAATCCTTAGTCAAGCTCTTACTTATAATGAAGTTTTCCTCTTTTGTATTTTCTAACAACAAAATGGCATTTAAAATTCAAAAATCTTCTACATGACATTGGTCATCAAAGTCCTGAAAAACCTTATCCAAAAACAGTCTGTGCTTTCTTGTTACCCAGTTCCAAAATGGCACATTTAATCTTCCTGGCTATAGAAAAACTTGAAATCAATGTTGATTTTGCCCTATACCCTTGCACTTTACCATCACCAACGCTAATATATTTTATAATTTTGACTGAATAATTGTAGAATTCCTTCTGTTTTACATTGTCCAAACCCTCTTAAGCCTAGCTATATGGTTACTTTATTTTAGGTATATTCATTAAGGAACAATATAATGTATTTTAGGCATATTCATTAAGGTGCATTATGAGTAGCAATAAAATAGTGCTACTTAGAATAATCCTGTGTTTTCATTGCTCTGATTCTAAGACAAGGTATTTTCACTCCGTGTATGCCCTTAAAATTTCCCTTACAGTGTATTAAATTGTGAGAAATATACTGATGATAACCTCCTTGGAATAAGAGCAGCAACAGCTGTTGTTTGGTATGATCATATATGAAAAGTGACTGCCTTTGAGTTATGTCTCAATATGTGATGGAAAGGAAGAGGTCATTTTCACATCCTTATACCATAAATAAGCCTCAGTCCTCTCTAAGAAAAAATTTATTGTTCATCACCAAGTCAGAGTGGGACAAAGACAAAGGGACATTTTATTTTAATGTGACTTTTTTTTTTTTTTTCTCTTAAAAGTAAATCAGAAAACTGAAGTTCTTTACAGGACACAGCATCTGAAAATTATTTAGGTATCATAATATTTTTATTACTTGATCTCAGTTACCAGTACAATATTAACTGTGATATGGTGCATATTTTAATTCACATTAGATAAAAAGCTAAGTTGAGACTTTTACCTCACTTTTCATTCAAAAACAATCGCATATGTTTTCCATTTTATTGCCCTAAGGAGATATAAAGGCAATTTTAAAATAGAACCAAAATTCTTCTTTGGTACAGCACTACTGCCAGTTCTCTCATTCCTGTTCTCAGTGTGTTTTGCCTAGAATATCCATAAAACTCTCCCTTTATTTCTTTTTCCCACAGGGTCTGATAATATTTCACTTTCCAAGCAAAAAAACAAAGAGAAGCAATGGCAACAAATTTGTCAGTGTCTTTTTTCACACCTCAATTGTAGTTTCCTGATGTTTAATTTTCTGTTTGAACTAACCTAACTCAACATTCTCAGCTTTATCTTTTTCCTTTTTAAATGTTTTTAGTTAACAAATGAAAAAATGCATATTTATGTTGTACTCTGTGATTTTTCAATGTGTATAAATATATTTTGTAGAAAGGTTAAATCAAGGTAATTAACACATCCATTACCTCACATACTTATCGCTTTTGTAGGGTAAGAACATTTCACATCTACTCACTTGGCATACATACATTGTTACTCATAACGGTCACCATGTCGTAAGTAGATCTCCTAAATGTAAGTGTCTAACTTAATGTCCTGACTAGCTCAAATTTTGAATCCCTTGACCAACATTTCTCCAGACCACCCCAGGCCTGACAACTACCATTCTACTTTCTGATTTATAAGTTCAATTTTGCTAGATTCCACATATAAGTGAGATCATGCAATATTTATATGTTTGGTTTGTTTCATTTAACATAACATTCTCCAGTTTCATCATGTTATTGCAGCCAAAAGGATTGCCTTCTTTTCAAAATATGCTTTATCTTTTTCTAATTCCTTTAATGAAGTCCAAGACCTATGCAAAATAAGTTGCTTCTTATGTTTTGGGGCTTTCCATGCCTCCATTATTTCTATACACATGTTTCTTAGTCTTCACTCATCTCCCTTCACCATAATCTGCTTAAACTTTAAAGCCTATCTTAATTAATCGAAAATATTTTTTGATCTTTCACAACCTATGAAAAGTGATTTCTTCTCTAAATGATACATGACCCTGATTTTTAACTATTTTATGACCCATAGTTTTCTACCTATGTTATATTTTTGTCCATATTTTATTAACTATTTTACATTTCAAAATCTTGCAAAATATGTTTATATCTAAATATCATTTATATTTCTCATACTGAACATAGTAGATACCAGATAAAATATATATAATTTCCATGGTTCTAGCAAGTATCAGAATTAAATTGGAAGATTAATTACCTAAGATCCAAAATCTTTGTTTTCTTTTATCAAAATTGAAGAAAATAATTAAAAATCAAATGAAACAAACATCTGACAATATCTCTCTGTAACAAAAATAGAACTGAGTAAAGACTCATGAATAACAAAAAGACTAATTAATAGTTATGATATGCTGTTAAAACTCATTATAAATAAATACTATGACCCCTTGTTAAATATAATGAGACAAAGTGACCATAATTTTATTTCAATACAACAGAAACATGCACATATACCCTCATATATAGCCCTGTCTTCAATCTAATATAGTACAAAGGAAGCATCAAGATTTATTATAATCAAATTGACTTTTTATCACACGTTGAATTTCAGGCAATAAGACACAGAAAATGATGGGTTATTTCCATAGTGATAAGTCCATAAAAATAGATTTAATCATAAAATATGGTTGACAAATAATAAGGTTAGTTTTCCTAGTTACTTTTTTGACACCTCAAAAGAGACCACTTTGAATTGCTCATGTCATACATTAGACATTTGTTGAGAACTCTTACATGTCAGCCAGTGGAAATCAGGACAGAAATCATCTGTGAAATGTTACTGACTTTTAGGTACAGAGGTTCTCTTTGGTTTTGTTAGATTGTGAACATTAAATTGTTTTAAAAATAACATTGTCCTAGTTCTCTATACCTGGCAATACACTTTACAAAAATAAAAGTTTGAAACAGAGTCAAAAGGGGTATAGCCATGAAATACAATTTGCTGTATGGTTCTGGGGGTGAATCACTCAGCTTCGGTTTAGGTCTCCCTTCTGCCTTTTTCTGTTGCGGAATCTTTTCTTCCCTCTTATCATGGAAACATGGTACCAACACAATCAAAACATTTTTAAATTGTGTATGTAAAAGCCTCCTATAGTCAATAGGCAGATGTGACTCTGTTGGCCTACATTAGTCATAAGTTGTCAGTTAGAGGATGTGTTAGTGAAACATCTGCTTTCACTTTAATCCCTTCAACAGCCAATTTTCTGGCTGAAGGAACTCAGCATGAGTACCCACACTGAACAAGTTTGTGGTATTTATGGAGAGTAAGCCCTATTCATCACTGCCAATAAGGCGTTGCCACTATGCCCCAGCATCTTCATTATCTTGTATTCCCTTATTTCAATCACTGCATTAATACTGCTGAGTTTTCCTGATTATGAAGTAGTAATCATCATCTATTTCAGAGATGCATCTTGTAGGTACACGTGGCCCTTTCAGTCAGTGCTGAAAGCATTTGAACATCACCTTCAGAAAGTGTAAATCCTAATCTGACTGTGAGTTTGCCATGACACTAAGAGGCAATACAAATTCTTCATATTTCCCCTTTTATATTAGCAATACCTCTCATTTGTAACAGCTTAGCAGAAAAGCAATGCAGAATACACCCTATGTGTAATTATCATACGTGCATTTTCCATAAAGTTATGACTTTTTAATCTCTTCAATTTCCTACTTCCAAATCTTACTATGCATACTTACTTATCATGCTTATTTGATTAAAACCAAAACAGATAACTATAAAAAACTTCTATACTCATAGAAGTTTATATGAACTAATAAAAGATTATGTGAACTAATAAAACTTTATGTCATGTGTTCTGATTGCTGTGGAATCTATGATTTAATAAAAATATATTTTAATGTATTTTATAAGGTGGCTTATCCAGTAAATCAGAACATTCGTGTATTTTAATCAAATATAATCTGACTATTTCTTATCCATACCTGTATACAGATTTGTTGGGTGAGGGCATGAGTTCTTATATTCTCAGAACAAATCCCCCACAAATTCATGCATTCCTGCATTCAAAAACATTTCTGAGAACTTTGTCTGATATAAATATTACAACCTGCTTTCTTATTGCTTATATTTGCTTGGCATCCTTTTCCTATCCTTTCAGGCTCTATGTATATGTCTGTTTTACATAAGTTCTTGTACAGAATAAACTTAGATTTTGATTAGTGAACAAATCCAGAAGTAGAATATTTAAGACGATTTATAATATTGGCATGACTGATATGCTTAGTTTCATTTTTTATGAGATCTTAAGTTCTTTTATGTAGTATTAAGCATATTTCTGTATAACACGTTTTCTTTGCTCTATTTTGCTAATTCTGGTATTTACAGTTATAAAGATTTTGTTTTAGTTCAAATGGTTACCTATACTAACATGTTTCATAATGCCCTTAGTCTCCTTTTTCAATATTTAGGTGACTGCATTTTATTTTATTAGCTTTGTATAATATCCTTGAATTTCACCCATGACTTTTGCAAACACCAATTAGCTTATTTTACTTTCACTTTTAAGTTTCCTTTCTGTCACATTATTTATTTCCACTTATAGAATTTATAAAATTTAAATATTATTAGTTAATTTTGTTCCCACCTTTGAGTCTTATTACTGCAGTTAAATACATTGAATGATGACCATTTTCTTCATTGATGTTTCATGAATTCAGATTTCTCAGAAAGAATTTATGACTACATTCTTGAATGTTTAGTCATTCTCCTATCCTTTATAGTTGAATGACTGCTTATCTGAATTTTAAAATTTTGCTTATCATTTTTCTTTGTGTTTTTCAAAATATTATTTCACTGCTGTCTTATATTGTATGTTGTCAAGAAAGCTGGTGTTGACCTGTTTTTACTTATATATATATATATATATTTGCAAATGCCTTGACCTCTTTGCCTGGAGGTTTTGTCATTGTTGTTTTTCATGTGACTTTTAGGTCTAATAACTTTATCAGGATATATCCTAAAATAGTCAGTCATAGTAAAATTTTCTTAGTTACTGCTGAAACATTCAATTTATATTGAAACGATCCATAGTAGTTTTAAATGTTACTTCTATCTGCTTTTTTTATTTATTCTTCTTTCATATCTTTATGTAAATAATAGATTAGGATATTCAAAATATTTTATTTTTTAATATTTTTATCCTAGTGTTTTATTTTAATTCACATCCCCTTTTTGTTTTTGTGTTCATTTGTTTTTTCCCTCACAGTGAGATGTGATTTTCTGGGCATCTTGTAAATCTGTCTTTCTTTTGGTTTGGTTTGGTGAGTTTGTTTAGTGAATGTTCTGAATTATGTTCTCATACCTTACTGTTTTCTTTTGAATTTATTGTGAGTTTTAAAATTCCCTGATTCATTTTGTGCTTTCATAGTTGCAATTGCTAGCTTAAAGATATGTGGTTTATGTTGGAATTCTATTTTCACAATTTTGTTTCTGCTAACTTAATATTTTCATCATGTGTAAATTTTATCTATGTGGTATTATAATAGCTTTACAAATATGGGTTTTTTTGTGTTAATTGTTGTGAGCTTTCATTGAGAGACAGTAACAATTGTTTCTCTGGATGTTGTAATATGTTTTATTAGCTTACCGAGATTCTTACTGCAAGATCACCTCTACTGTTAGTAAAAGAAAGTGTGTTTATTTCAATAAATACTTCCATAGAAAAAAAACTATTGTTTTCAGAACTGTAATTTTATTTTTACTTATTTTTTTACTGTAGGACTCTAAGGTGGTCATATTCTTTCTTTTCTTCTGTATAAAGTCAACATGATATGTCTCTCCCTTCTGAGTTCCTGTCCCCCACACTGCTGTCCTAAGGATGCCAACTCTGACTCCATGAGCAATCGAGAGCCTAATTCAATTACACAGTAGCCAGGGCCTGTATTTGCAAAGCCCGGCTCCTGTTCTGGTTGTTTTTCTTTCAGAAGCAGACTCTTCTCAAAGGGATAATATCCATGGCTGTTACCACTAGAACTCTACCACACTCTTCTTTTTTCCTGCCTCACTCTGTGCTCTGTTATGGGCTTTTGAGCTTCCTCCTCTGGTTCCAGCAGTTTATCATCCCATCTATGTGTAAGTTACATTTTTCGGAGTTCTGTGTCCTCTTAGGCCTTCTGTAGAAGTGAGTGATAAGTGGTTTTACTTGCCCTCTTCATTGAACTCTATAGTTTTTAAAGATGTAAATTGAGATTTGACTTACGTCATCACTATCCTAGGAAAACATCTATTCACCATTGTCAGTTGTTTCAATGTGGTCAGACTTCTAACAATTTTATTGTGTTAATTTATATTATTGAAAAATATATACAAGTTGAAAAGCATGAGATATATATTGTTTCAATCCTCATATTATCCTCTTTTTAATGTCCTGATATACATAAGTACTTCATGATTATAAATAAAACATGTCTATTTCAGGTATGACACTGTATTTTGTATTAGCTTCATATCGTGTACTGTTTAAACTATTCCTCAACAAGTAAGAGATTACCCACTGTTCTGAATAGCCACTGATTTTCTTTTTTACACTCAAAACTTAAATTTCTCTGCTGGAGTCCTTTCTCCTTACCTTCATTAAGTGTAAACAAAATTGATATTTTCGGTGCCATTTCATATAAATAGGTTTTTTTTTCTTTTATAATACTTTTCACAGGAAGAATTATATTTAGTAATAGCAATTTTTCAAACTGCTATTAAAATTTGTCCAAAAAAGTAAATAAAATTTTGATATACTAGTGTACTCAGATGAATTTTAACCATTTTTCTTTCTCTTGTCTATGAGAAATAAGGAATACAGGTATACCACAGAAATATAGTGGGTTAAGTTTCAGACCATCACTATAAAGTATCACAGTAAAGCAAGTCCAACATGTTTTTTTTTTTTTTTGGTTGCTTGGTACATATAAAAGTTACATTTACACTATAGTTTTCTTAATATGCATATTAATAATTTACATTATACTGTAGCCTTAGCATTATATCGAAAAATCAATGTACATAATTTAAAAATACTTTATTGTTAAAGCATGATCATCTGAGTCTTCAGCAAATCATGAAGTTTAGAAAAATATAGTACAGCAAAGATTTTCTAACAATGACATACAGTATTATCTGCATTCAAAGAAATACAAACAAGTACGGAAATTAATCAATTTAATATTTAAGGCTACAAAAGGCAATATTACTTCTCATAAATTTCTGGCAATTACAAATTTAATACCCCAAATTATAAAATATTTATAATCTCTTTTTTTGAGATTCTACACGTAAACAAATACCCTGCAAGTTAATATATTTAAAATGTATATCTAGCGTTTTCTAAAATCAACAGCTGATACGGTTTGGCTGTGTCCCCACCCAAATCTCATCTTGAGTTGTAGTTCCCATAATCCCCACGTGTCATGGGCGGGACTTGGTGAGAGGTAATTGAATCATAGGGGTAGGCATTTCCCATGCTGTTCTCATTATAGTGAATAAGTCTCATGGGATCTAGTGGTTGTATAAAGGGGAGTTCCCCTGCTCATGCTCTCTCTTATCTGCCAACGTGTAAGATGGGACTTTTCTCTTCATTTGCCTTCTGCCATGACTATGAAGTCTCCCAAACCATGTGAGTCAATTAAAGATCTTTCCTTTATATATTACCAGTCTCAGGTATGTCTTTATTAGCAGTGTGAAAGTGAACACAAACATACACCAATGTTTGTGTTATTGCATGAGCCAGAATTGGAATACGTATAAAAGAACCTGTAGCTCAGAATTCTTTTTACCAAACAATCTACTTCACACGTTACATCAGTGATATATGAATATTACATTTCCTTTTTTAATCATAAAAATAATGTCCCATAATAAAACCTAGAAGAATACTCTGAGAAAACATTCATATTTATGTGTATATCAATATATTTACACCATGGAGAAAATTAAAAGTTAGTCAATTAAAATTTTTTTGCCATGTTTAGAAGTTTGTGGAAAATTAGATTGTCTTTCATTCGCTATCAATCAGAGTGCCTCTGACTTTTTTCCAGCACAAAAAGTAGAAATTGAATTAGGTAAGTAAATTTATACATTGAGGGTTTGGAACTACATGTGGAAACTTATTAATTTTATTAATAATGTTTGAGAAAATACTAATGATGGAAAAAGAATTGGTTCTAAATGAGAGGAACCCAGTGATATAACTATATAACTAACTCTGCCTAGGGAGTTGAGTAAATTTAACCAAGTCTCTTATTGTCTTTGAATTCTATTTTCTGAAGTGTAAAAATCAATATTTCTTTCAATGCAAATGAAAGATTTACTGAGCATCTTCTCTAAATGAAGTGCTTCAAAGTGTTACAAAGGTGAGTCAAAGATGGTCTCTGTATATTAGCTCCTAAGATGTTTATTTCTTCACAGCATGCTGAGATCTGTTCACTCAAAAATCTGCTAGTGCCAAACTCAGAATTTTATAAATCTAATGTTTCTTGTGTTTTAATGGTACCAGGAATGTTTCCCCAGCAAAGAAATAGAATATTTTCCCTATATTAATTTTTATAAAGATGTAATATCCTAGTCTATTTGGGCTGCTATAACAAAATACCACAAAAGTAGTTTATAAACAACAAATGAGCAGATTTTTAGCCACTTTGTCCTCACAAAGTTATTTCCATTATCTACCAGCTGTGGAAAGCCATTGCTGCTCTTCAGAGGCCTCTGACCCAGAGACAATCTTTCTGGCTACTGGGGAACATCATTGAGATATGTAAGTCCCCTCTCCAATACCCCTTTCCTCAAGAGTTCACTGGCCCTCCTTCTCTTCTAGACGTTCCCCAAAGTGAGGATATGGAGAACAAGCAAACCAATGTATTCCCCAGTAAAGTCCTGTGTGCTGCTGCCGCCTCCTGGTCATGGCTTTTTCCTTGTTCAGCTCTGAAATCCCTCAGAACTCCTGCTACTAACAACAGAGCCTTTCTTAATGTCACTAGGGTTGAACAGATTACTGTTTATAAACTGCTGTATTGAGAGATGTTGACATAAAAAAGCTGTACGTAGTTTGGAGATAAGTGAAACCCAGGAAACCATCCCCACAATGCTAAACTTATAGAAGCATAACAGAAAGATGGATTCCAGAGGTTGGTGGTGGGATGTGGGGTGGGGGGTGAGAAGTGGAGAGCTGTTGGTCAAAAGGTGCAAAGTTTCAGTTATAGAAGATGAATGAAACATTATATTTAGGTTGTCTTCAAACTAGATATGTATATATATTTTTTCTTAAAAATAGCATTCAGTGAATGTTGGCTTTCTGATTATCCCTGCAATATATACGGACAGTTCTACCGTCTATAAAGTTTAGAAATTCCAAAATAAAAAATATAAGAATAAAAATATCTACTACTACATTTTTCAGATTAAGTCACAGTGCTGTTCATGAGAGACATAAAATAACTGACATTTTAAAAATCTCACTTTGACACATCTAGCAAATGCTTTTCCAAATACATCATAGTCATTCAGTTGGGTACAAAGAAACAAACATTCATGTTCCAGATCTTTGCCAGTATTGACCGTTGAAAATGTAAACAAAAAGCAGAGATTTTTAGTTTTATAGTTGAAAATGGAATATCATTTAATTATACATTTTATTACTATCCAGGGAAACATTGGAACATTTTTTAGACTCTTAAGAAATTGACATTATTGCATAACATTTTTCAGCCATTATCTTAGCATTATTTAATCGATTAATAGAATATAACTATATATCTGATATTATGAACTTTTATTTTTTAATTTTTAAACTTATATATGTTAAATATTCTTATATCTAAAACCATTTTTCCTTGTAGTATTTCATTGTTTCAGAAATGACTTCCCAACAAGAAATAAAATATTTTTTCTCTATTATGTTTTCTAAATATTAAATATTTTAGTCCATTTGGGCTGATATAACAAAATATCAGAAATGATTGGCTTATAAACAACGAATATTTGTTTTTTACAGTTCTGGAGCCTGGGAAGTCCAAGAGTAAGCCACCCACAGAGTCAGTGTCTGATCAGAACCCTCTTCCTTAGGGGCAGCACATTGTTCCCGTGTCCTTATGTGACGGAAGAGGCAAAGCAGCTGTCTTGGGCCTCTTTTATAAGGATGCTAATTTTATTCATGAGGGCTCTGTCCTAACTTGTTAATCGCCTCCCCAAACTCTCATCTCCTAATGCAATCACTTTAGGAGTTAGCATTTCAACATATACATTTTGAGGGGGACACCAACATTCAGACTGTAGCATTGAATATCTCTATTCTACAAGACTTTATATGCCGGTCACATTTCCATTGTTATGATAAAATACACATACTATAGCATTTACTATTGCCACCATTTTTAAGTGTGTAATTCAGTGGCATTAAATACATTCACATTATTGCACAACCATCACATCACCACCATATATCTCCAAAACTTTCTCAGCTTCCAAATGGAAACTCTTTACTTATTAAGAAATAACTCCCCATTTCCTCTTTCCCTCAGCCTCTGGCACCTACCATTCTACTTTCTATATCTATGAATCGGGTATGTCATCTCAGTCGTATTAGTGAAATTGTGCTTGGACAGAGATCTCTTTAATCTCACCCAAGTCAACTTTACCTACTTACCGAGAATGATCATCAGGCCCTTTCTGGTTATCATGTAATGACTCCCAGTTAAGTGTTAATACCTAACGCTTCTTAGAAACTTGATTATATAAAAGTGCTATGGGAAATGATTTCAATTAGTTACCAAAGTTAACAAATCTGGTAGAGATCTAAGGTGGCAGCTCAGGCCACAAACCTAATTTTATGATATTACTACATGATAAAGGGTTTGGACGACAGTCACTTACCTGTTCAAGGAATAGACCTGTGTTTTTCCAACCTTCCAGTACAAAAAGCCCATAGCCAAAGAGTCAGGTTGTCTGACTGTATGTAATAATATGGGGAACATGGAATAATATACATGATATATTACACATATATATTATTAGTAATATACATATATTTGTAATATATATAGAATAATTACCATAAAACACCATTTCTAGTAAAATATACATAGAAATTCAAATAAGGTTGATGTTTAAGTTCCTTTCTAACAATGACTCTACCAATTTTATAACTGTTTAAGTCTTCTCTTCATTCTTATAGACATATAATTGTTACTTTGGGAATCAGTTAACTTGTCTTTTATATTTCATTTCCTAAGTGCTAAGTGGAGTTTCCCTGGGAAAAGCTGTCGTTTGCTGTCAATATCTGGCTCCCAGTTACATTTGCAGCACAAAGCATTTGAATTGACTGTTACAATGTAAGATTTCTTGCAGCCTTATCTTTTATACACTTCCTATCTTGTTGTGGAAAAGCAAAAGTCATATACCACAGTAAGAAGGAAGCCTTCTGATCTAATCTTCAACAGAACATAAGGTCAAATGCTTATGTTCTGGTGAAGATTAAAGAATATATATTCACTACTTATGTGACATTATAATACCTTATTTTTCTTCTAATCATTAATATTGAACTTAACTATCCATAATGTAAAAGTAAATGCATTACCATAGAAATATGGGCTTCTTATGAAATTGTGGAGCATTGTTTCTAGTTTACTATATATTTAAATACATTATATTTTTAAAAGCAAAATGATATAACACACACAAAGCGGTATAAGAATAAAATAACGTTTCAATAGAAATTTCCTCTCTTTGAACTTCAATTTATAGATGATACATAAAGCTAGAAATATGTTGAAACTTTCTAATATAATCAATGAATTTTCTCTTTTAATCAGAATAATTCCACAAAACAATTCAAAATAACTAACATATGTTATACAAATAGAATAGATTACACAGTGGATTTTTAATCTTCTACAAATAGTTTATAACAGCTTTGCACATTGGCAGTATTATAGCTAGAGGTTTATTCAAGAAGTGTTTATTGTTAATTGAAGACGTTCCCAATTCCTCACCATGATGACTTGTAATATAGTCAACATTGGCAATTTTTGATATTATCCACAGAAACTAAAAAAAAAAAGTTTATAACAACAAATACCAGTTAATATGTAAAGGATAAAGCAATGTTTATATGCCTTGAAACTTTAGTATACTTGAGTAAACAAGTATAATAGTGACAAATTCTTTAACTTTTACTCAAAAGCTGTGATATCTGAGCCTTAATAAAAATAGATAAATAATAAGTAAAAAAAAGAAGACTTGTTGCTAAATTATAAATCTTTCTTTTTTTTTTTGGAGGGATCTCACTCTGTTATCCAGGCTGGAGTACAGTGGCGCGATCTCAGCTCACTGCAAACTCTGCCTCCTGGGCTCAAGGGATTCTCATACCTCAGCCTCCCAAGTAGCTGGAACTACAGGCATCTGCCACCATACCCAGCTAATTTCTGTATTTTTAGTAGAGACGGGATTTCACCATGTTGGTCAGGCTGGTCTTGAGCTCCTGACCTCAAGTGATCCACCGACCTCAGCCTCCCAAAGTGCTAGGATTATAGGCGTGAGTTTCCGCGCCCGGCCTAAATTGTTATTCTTAGAAAACTCATTTTAATAAGTGGATAATACTAAAAGAAATATAATAAATGCAAATTAACTTGTAAAATTGATAGATGGATTTTAAGAGGAATGAATGTCTAACAGAATTTCACCAAAGCAAATTACATTAGACTTAATTTATTTAATAAATAAGATGCCTACATTTGAGATTTCTTATGAAGATATAGCAACTACTTTTCAGAAAACATTTTATTCAATTTGAAAAGAAAATTTGTGCAGCAAGTTTTAGTAGAGTAAGGATAGAAGAAATATTTTAATTCATAGAGTGTCACAGCAGTTAAAATTATTTTATGAAGAAAATATAAATAGCATTTTTTATTTGAACTCTAACTTAAGAATAAGGAATGTTATGCATCATTTAAATTTTTATAAAAATAATAAAATGTGCTACTTTTACCATTTTAACCAAAGAAAGAAAAAAATGGTTCAAAGGAAAACAGTTAAAGAAATGTAGATGCTGACTCAGATGGAAAAATGAGAGATCATCAAGTCAGTAAAGAAAATCATTTAGAAATAGACATATAAAGTCACATTCAATATGACCATGCTGAAAAGAAAAGAGAATATGTTATTTTGTTTTTGAAACAAGGGGCAATTTATACAAAGAAACATGGCAGGTAATATTTGGTTTATGGAAATTTCACCAGTGGCAGTAGGAATGCATGGGTTAGATCAGACCAAGTGTCAGTGCTAGTTAGTTCTTAACAGAAAAAAGTACATGGAAGCAATACAAATGGAGTGAATGTTAATCTAAGACTGCACATAATGACTACTAGACTAATTTATTCACAAAGGATCACACAAGCAGTGAAATTCAGAGATAAAGCAGAATGCCTGCTAGACACCAAGCTGTTATTAGAAGTGGCAGACATGCAGTGTGTGATTAAAGAAGCAGTAATAGTTGAAATAATTCACTGTGCGAATTTCAGTTGCCTGCACTTTCTTCCAGTCTGTTAGTAACTGTTTCTAGCAGAACAAAATCTTAGAATAAGGGACCTGTAAAATTCACTGGTTCTTTACAGTCAGCAAACCAAAGATATGAGAGAGGCTCTTGACACAAACAAATGTACCATTTCATAAACTGACATCTCTATATTGTACTTTTTTTCAATTTATACTTTTGAAAACTGTTACATCTGTATCAGTTAAAATGATTGTCGACATTGGTAACATATTTTTCCTCGTTTCAAAATGTACATAAATCTAGTTTTATATGGCCCACAGAACAGATGTCTATGACCAATAATTTCAATTATCTTGAAAAATAAATGAAAAATGAAATTGATCAAATGGCCAAACACAAAACCATAATCATTTATAATTTGGGATGAATAAATAATTGTAACCTATAAAACAGATTATTAATTGTGATGGTTAATTTCTTATTTTTTGAGACAGAGTCTCTCTCTGTCGCCCAGGCAGGAGTGCAGTGGCATGATCTTGGCTCACTGTAAGCTCCTCCTCCTGGGTTCACGCCATTCTCCTGCCTCAGCCTCCTTAGTAGCTGGGACTACAAGTGCCCACCACCATGCCTGGCTAAATATTTTGTATTTTTTTCGTAGAGACCAGGTTTCCTGGTTTTAGCCAGATGGTCTCAATCTCCTGACCTCGTAATCCACCCACCTTGGCCTCCCAAAGTGCTGGGATTACAGACATGAGCCACGGATGGTTAATTTCATGTGTTAATTTGGTTGGGACACAGGATGCCTAGATAGCTGGCATTATTTCTGGTTGTGTCTGTGAGGATGTTTCCAAAAGAGACTGATATCTGAATTCTACTTAGGAAAGCAGAGCCATATCTCAAATGTGGACGAGTGTGATGGTTAATATTGAGTGTCAACTTGATTGGATTGAAGGATGCAAAGAATTGTTCCTGGGGAGTGTTTGTGAGGGTGTTGCCAAAGGAGATTAACATTGGAGTCAGGGTACATGCAGAATCGTCCTCAACCTGGGTAGGCGCCATCTAATCAGCTGCCAACTTGGCTAGAATAAAGCAGGTAGAAGACAGTGGAATGGGGAGACTTGCTGAGTCTTCTGGCCTTCATCTTTTGCCTGTGCTGGATGCCTTCTGCCCTTGAACATCAGACTCCAAGTTCTTCAGCTTTTGTACTCTTGGACTTACACCAATGATTTGCCAGGGGCTCTTGGGCCTTCGGCGGCAGACTGAAGGCTGCATCGTCGGCTTCCCCACTTTTGAGATTTTGGGACTCGGACTGGCTTCCTTGCTTCTCAGCTTGCAGAAGGCCTATTGTAGGATTTCACCTTCTGATCGTGTACGTCAATTCTCCTAATAAACTCCCCTTCATATATACATATAGCTTATTAGCTCTATCCCTTTAGAGAATCCTGACTAATACAATGTGTATCATCCAACTTTCTGAGGGCCTGAACAGAACAAAAGAAGGTGAAGAAAGAATTTTATTTCTGCCTGATTGTGCTGGTACATCAATCTTTTGCTCTCCTTCTGCACTCTCGAATGGGCTTGCAGATTGAGACTGGAATCTACACCATTGGTTCTCCAGCTCTTAAGTCTTCAAATTACACTACTGTATTTTCTGGGTCTCCAGCTTTCAGACAGCAGATCATGGAAATTCTCAGTGTCAAAATTGTGTGAATCAATATCTTTATAATACATGTCACGTACCTATATCCTATTCTTCTGTTTCCCAGTAAAACTCTGACTAATCTATTTGCTAAAGTAACCTTAAATCATATCAGAGATTTAGGTAACTCAAAGTAATATAGAGAGCCATGACCATTCAATGGGGAAAGGACGGTATTTTTAGCAGATGTGTTAGGCAAACTAGACAAACTCATGAAAAAGAGAATGAAGCTGGATGCTGACTTTACACAGTATATGAAATTTAACCAAAAATGGAGCTGAAACTCTTAAAGATAACAAAAGGGAAGTATTTCATAAAGTTAAATTTGGTGACCATTTCTAAGATATAAAGCAATATTTTTAGCAAAATTTAAATTTTTGTGCATCTAAGAACACTATGGACAGAGTGAAAATGCAACCCATGAAATGGGAGAAGATATTTGAAAATTATATACTGGATGTGAACTTAATATCCAGAGTATATAAAGATCCCCTATAATGCAATAAATATAACAAAATGAATTTAAAAATGAGTAAAAAACCTGAATTGATGTTTCTCCAAATTAAGATCTACAAATGGCAAATAAACACATATAAAATGCTCTATATCACTGATCATTGATGAAATTCAAACTAATTGCACAAGATACCACTTCACGTTCATTAGAATAGTTGTTATAAACAAACAAAATAGATCATATGTGTTGGTGAGGATATGAAGAAACTGGAATGCTTGTGCATGGTTGGTGAAAATGTAAAATGGTACAGCTACTATAGAAAATGGTATGGCAGTTTATTAAAAATTGAAACTTAGAGTTATCATATAATCCATTTATTTCACATTGGAGTATATGCCCAAGGATTGAACAGACATGTCTGTGTGTGTATCCATATTTCATGTATGCCAACATTTATAGCAGCATTATTTAAAGTAGCCAAAAGGTGGAAGTAACTTGAGTATTCATCAGTGGATAAATGGGTAGACAAAATGTATTATATACATACAATGAAATATTTTTTCAGCAAGAAAAAGGAAACTTTAACATATGTTACAACATGAATGAATCTTGAGACATTATGCTAAGTGAAATAAACCAGCCACAAAAGACCAACTTGCATAACTCCACTTATATGAGTTACCTCGGGTGGTGAAGCTTATAGAGACAAAACAAAATGTTGGCAACAAGGGGCTTGGGGAGGTAAAAATGAGGAGTGATTTTTTTAATGGGCCCATATTTCAGCCTGAGAGATGCAATAAAAGTCCTAAAGATGAATAATGCTAATGGCTGTACAAGAATGTGGATATAGTTATTACCACTAACCATAGTCATAAAATAATTGAAATAATAAATTTTATGCATATTTTACCACAATAAAAAATAAAAAAATCATAAAGCATTGATTATAGTATTGTATTGATGAACATATCTTGTATAAATAAGTACCATTTTTACAAGAAGGCATAAAAGTGGAAAAAGAGGAAAGTGTTATATATTATTAGCAAAGTTATGTTGGTATTAATCAAAACTAGATTCCTTTATTGTAAGGTACAAAGTGAAATGTCCAGGCCAACAACAACAAATACACATGCGCACAAACCAAACCAGAAAAACAAAACAATAACAACAACAAACTTCAAAAGTAAATTAAAACAAGAAAAGGAAATCAAAATTCCGTGGTAGAAAAAATATATTTTACAGAAGGCATAAATTGAAATATATTTTAAAAATATAAATTTAATTACATTAAATGTAAATAGAGTAAACATTCCAATTTTTAGTGGGAGATACTTGAAGAATGGGTAAAAATTCTACGATCAATCTATAGGCTGTCTACCATGGACATATTTTAGGTCTTCAGATACAAATCAGTTGAAAGAAAAAGAGCAGGAAAAGATGTACAATGTAAACAGTAAAAATAAGAGCTAAGATCTCTATACTAATATTAGAAAATATAGACTTTAAATATAAATGAGTTACTAGAGACAAAGAACAGTTTACAACAACAAAAGCATTAATCCATTCAGAAGACATGTCAATAATAAAACTTTACATATATAATAAAACAGCCTCACAATACGTGGAAACAAGGACTAACAGACCGAAGACAAGGAATAGACAAACCGTCATTGGTGTCATTAATATTCAGTTTCAAACATGGATAAAACTACTACACAAAATATCAACAAGAAAATAGAATACTTAAACAAAACTATAAACCCATTATGTGCCACTGTCAAACATTTAATGAATAATTAACACAACTCCTACAAAAACTCTTTCAAAAAAATTAGAAGAAAAGAAATTCCGCTCCAATTTATGAGAACAGAATTACCCTAATTTCAAAACCAGACAGTGGCAGCATATGAAAAAGAAATTACAGAAAACCATATCTAACAAACAAAGGAACAAAAATTATTATAAAAATATTTGCAAAAATGCAAATCGATGACAAAAATAAGCATACATAATGACCAATGAGTTTATTTCAGGAAGGCAAAATTTAACATTCAAAAATTAATCACCATAATATTCCATATTAAAAAAATAAAAGAAAAAAGTATGTAAATCTCAAGATATACAAGCAAGGCATTTGAAAAAATTAAACACTCATACTAAAAGCATGTAAAAACAGGAGTTGGAGAGAACACTTCAAACTAAAAATGAGTATCTATGAAAAATATTCACGTGTTACCATATGTAATTGTAAAAAATAGAATACCATGGAAAGGCAATAATTTTCACTCTCAGTACTTCCATTCACCAATGTACTAAAGGTCCTTTTTGTCGCATTTAAATAAGAAAAAAAAGTAAATGACATCCTGATCAGATACTAGAAAGTAAAACTATTAGCAGTTAAAATGATCATGTATATACAAAATATAAGGAATCCGCTAATACTATTATAATTAATAAGTGCGTTCAGGAAGTCTTCAGAACATAAGATCAATGTACAAAAAATCAACTGTAGCTCTATATATCAGCAAGTGGACAATCTGAAAATGAAATTAAGAAATGATTTTATTTACAAGAGCATCAGCAAAAATAGGAATAAAGTTAACAAAAGAATTGCAAGACTCATATAGTGAACTATGAAACGTTGTTGAAGAAAATTAAAGAAGAACTAAACAAATGGGGAAACACCCATATCATAGAATAAAAGACTTCTTGAAAAATATTGAGAGTAGATTTTGTGTTCTCATCACAATAATTGTAACTTTGTGAATTAATGTATATGTTAATTAGCTAAATTTAGCCATTCCACAATGTGCGTGTGTATATATTTTTAAACATCATATTGAACACAAGAAATGCATACAATTTTATCTGTCAATTAAAAAGGCAAAAGTAAAAAGAAAGACTACAGTTAAATGGGCAATATTCCTGAAACTTTGTACAGATTCAACATAATGGTATGAAATCTCAACTTTTTTTTTTTTTTTTTTTTTTTTTAGAAATTGGCAAGCTAATCATAAAATTTACATATATGTGTCTGTGTGTGTGTGTGTGTGTGCGCGCGCGCACGCAAAGAACTCAGAATAGGTAAAACCATTTTTTAAAATGTAAGAGGATTCATATTGCTTGATTTCCAAATTGATTGTAAATCCAAAATATTCATGACAGTGTTACACCGAAATAAGTAGAGACGTATAGATTAAGAGAACTTTTTCTGAAATTCATAAATAGACGTTAAATTTACGACCAATAATTTTCTACAAGGTTGCCATGACATGTCAATGTGAAAAAAGCAGTCTTTACAACAAATTGCAGTGGGAAAACTGCATATCAATGGGTAAAATAATGTATGGGGCCTCAGTACTTCATACTAGAAATTAACTCAAAATAGATTAAGACCTATATACATAACCTAAAATTATAAACCAGCTATAAGACAACATAGAATTAAATCTTCCTGGTGGGTTTTGGGTAAGGCAATCATTCTTCAATGTGAAAAAAAACATGAGTGACAAAAGATAAAGTAGATAAATTGAATTTCCTTGAAATTAGAAACGTTTCTACTTCAAAATACACTATCAAGAAAGTGAAAAGACAATCCACAAAATGAAAGAAAAGATTAGCAAACTGTGGTTCTAATGAGCGACTTATAAGTCAGTACTATATAAAAGACTTTTACAATTCAGTAATAAGATAAATACAAATAAAAATGACAATTTAAATAAACAATTTTCTAAGGAAGGTAAACAAATAAACAGTAAGTACAAAAAAGGATACTCAACCTCATTAGTCATTTGAATAATGCAAGCCAAATAAGAATAAGGTTGACCTATTTATTATTTCTTTCTTTCTTTACCTCCAGCAAATGGCTAAAATAAAAAAGGCAAACAAATATAAGTATCAAAAAAGATGTAGAAAAATGAACTGAGTGAAAACAAACTCTCATTCATTGATGGTGTGTGAAATGGTACAACCTCTTCGGAAACAGTTTTTCAGTTCCTCACACTATGTGTAATAGAGTTACCCCATAGCTCAGCCAGTTCGACTCCTAGTTATATAATCAAAAGAACTAACAATGTGTGTTCACAAAGAATTACACATTAATAATCATAGCGGCATTACTCACAGTAGCTAAAAAATGTTAAAAATCTGCATGTCCATTGACTGACTAATGCATAAACAGAACGTGGCATATCCAAACAGTGAATATTATTTGGCTATAAAGAGGAATTGAGTACCCACAAAGATTAAATATGAATGAATCTTGAAAATATCACGTAAAATGAGGTAAACCAGTTATGAAAGGCCATATACTATATGATTTCATTTATGTGTATTGTCTAGAAAAGGACACAGCAGTTCAGATTCTCCCTCCTCCCAATTATTTTTGTCTCACCTTTCACCTTTCAAATTTTCCCTCCTGCATGCAAAGTCTGAGTCTTTCCCAGATTACCCAACTGTCTCATTAATTCACTTTTTCAGAATAAATAAATAGGAAGTATGCTCATCATTTATTTAGTAAAAAAGTCTGTTATCTTTGTCTGTTATTTAATCTCAGAGATAAGACAATAAGGTAAAGTACAGCACTGTATGGTGCATAATAGACACACTAGAATGATATATGTAAGTAGTTTTAGTGCACACAAAAATGGAAATATTCTATTTTATGATTCAGTTAACAAACATTAGAGGTAACAAAGAGGAGAAAAAGACCAAGGAAGAACTATTGAATACAAAGGAAAGAAATGGAAGATGAAAGAGAGGCAACGTGGGAAAGAAGAAAGCAAAGAAACAGGAAAGGAAAGGAAGGAGGAAAGAAGGAAGAAAAGAGGATGGGAGGGAAGGTAGGAAGGAAAATAGGCAAATGCAAAATATTCGAAGACTTTGTTTTGGCTTGATTTAGTCTGGTGTTTGGCTCAGGTTAAAATTTTTCTCTATTTGTTAATTAGGCACCAGCAGAAAGACAATAAATTATATCCCCAGATATCTGAAGAAATCATTAAGGAAATAATGCAAAAATAAGAATGTCACAATAGCTAAAAGACAGAGTAATGTGCTGCAAGGAAACAAATCCACAAGATTTGGGTTATTATTTCTATAAGCCAAAAACTGTTGTAACATCATTTTTTTCAATATGTTAGTAACTAACTTCTTTAGGCTGAAAAACATCATTCAAACAAATATATATCTTTTGAGATAATTATAGGAGTGTGAAGTGAGCTTAGAAGAATTTACCTCAAATATTAAGAAATCAGTTATTTTGTCTTCTGTTCATGTTTCGGTAAATTATTTCTTTGTAATAAGAAAGTGAATGAAAGGGGAAAAAAGGGATAGAAAAGGAAATAACTAAATACCTGGAAATTTTGGCGGGATAGTCAATTACCTCAAATTTTAATTGTGTGATGTAAAACTTATTAGGGGAGCATAGACTTTCTAAACAGAAGTTGACACTTTTCTAATGATTTAATATTCAATGAAATAAACAGTCCTAAAATTTGTCCTGCCACTGTGAGTACTTTTTATAAAAGCAGTGTTGTCTCCTTCTGGGATAGTCCATTATATGACCTTAAGATTTGTTCCTATGAGTTTTGTACTTTGACCTAGACACGTGGTACATGTTTTACCAATATTATAAATTTAGTGCTCAAACATTGCTAGGAGATAATTTCTAACTTGCATTATCAATATGAAATCTGAGGCTCAGAGAGTTTTTGTTGGGAATAGTTTTTGACTATCATGCCTTTAATCTCATTATTACATTGCTTCTTGAAAGGACATTTGTGCCTGATAATTCCCACTATGAAAATAAAAAGACATATAAAACAAAAAACACATGAAAATAGAATCAGTTATTCATGTGGCAATCTGTAGATATTTAAAGAAAATGTCTAGGTCTCCTCCCACCAGGAATATCTTTGTGCTCTCCGCTGTAAACCGGCCTACTTGCCAGCCAATGTCATACAGTTTTTTGTTGTCATTTGTTTTATTGTTTTGTTTTTGAGATGGAGTTTTGCTCTGTCACTCAGGCTGGAATCCAGTGGCACAATCTTGGTTCACTGCACCTTCCAGCTCTCAGGTTCAAGTGATTCTCCTGCCTCAGCCTCCCAAGTAGCTGGGATTACAGGCGTGCACCACTACACCTGGCTAATTATTATTATTATTATTATTATTATATTATGTATTTTTAGTAGAGACAGGGTTTTGCCATGTTCGCCAGGCTGACCTCAAACTTCTGGCCTCAAGTGATCCGCTTGCATTGGCCTCCCCATATTCTGGGTGTCACACAGTTTTAAGTTCTCATATTGTTCATGTCCCTGAGTGCCCTTCTTGTCCTCGTACACACTGTCAAGTTTGTTAGTGTAACTCTTTGAGCATAGTATAAATGTGGACATAGTATATTTGTTGTGACTGAAATATCATAGACTATATAAAATGCTTTGAGTATATGCAAATCCTGCAACACAGAACCTGAGAAAAATGTGGGCAAAGAAAGGAATCTGTATTTGAATTACAATCTAAGCTTAAAATGATTGCATTATTCTATGTCAGCTAAAAATAAGGTATTGTTTTACTTAACTAATTTAAATGTTTAATTATGTCAGAACTTGAAAAACATATACCGTGCATCCTCACAAATGCGCTATAAGATTCTTTTGTTCATGTGCCTCTGGCAGCTGTGGTTGTGTATTTGCACTGCCACTGTAGGAATCTGATACTGTAATCTGAGTGAGGTACATGTTGAGCCTCTGGGATCCCACCAGAACTGCCTCACTGCAATATATTCTCTATAATTGGTGAATGTGTTCTATCAGCAGCAGTTGAATTATTCAATTATTACTCATTAGTTGTCTCTAAAAGGCTGATCTTACCCCTGATTACATTATTGACAGTTTAGGAAAAGGTCTGTGAGGTCAAGCAGGAGCCTCGCTCCTGACAATATGTAGCCTACATGTCCCTCCGCCTGTACTTGGCTATCCAGGCTTAGCAATTCTGAACAGTGTTAATCTTCAAAGTCCAACGTGTCTGCAATAGAGTGTAGCTCGTTTCACTATCTAGGATGAGTACTTTACGTCTCCGAATGACAGCAAACTTTTATTGAGCCTAGTCTTAAGACTGTTTTAAGCGCTTTCAATGGAATTCTTTCTATGTTTTCATACTTTTATGAGGTAATATGGTGGCCACAAGAGTGCACCTCATAAACTCCCAACTACAGAGAGCATAGTTGATTCAGGGCCTCACTGCTATAATTTGAAAAACATCTCTGAAATTATGTTGTATCTTTGCTTGTTTAGGGTATTCCTGGCACTGATTGAGCCCAGCCAGAATACCACTGCAGACCCATTATTGCGAGACTTCAGGCACCCCTGACAGCTGTCTTTGGCTAGAAGACTCAACAATGACCTCGTGGCAACTTTCTACTTTGCATAGACGTTAATACACCTGCCCAACCTATTTTAATTATTTTCTTCTCTCAGTGCCATCATTCAATTGTTTAGATGACTGCCCCCGAAAACTTACATTTTCTAACTTCCTTGCATGTTTAAATCATCTTGGTGTGTCCAGCATTGGTGGGTCATTGGTCTCGTTGACTTCAAAAATTTTGCAGTAGACCCTCGCCATAAGTGTTACAGTTCTTAAAGATGGTATATCTGGAGTTTGTTCCTTCAGTGGTTCAGATATATCTGGAGCTTCTTCTTTCTGGTGGGTTTGTGGTCTGACAGGAGTGAAGCTGCAAACCTTCCCGGTGAGTATTACAGCTCATAAAGACAGTGTGGACCCAAACAGTGAGTAGCAGCAAGATTTATTGCAAACAGTGAAAGAACAAAGCTTCCACACTGTGGAAGGGGACCCGAGCACGTTGCCTGTGGTTGGTTCTGCAGCTTGCTTTTATTCCCTTATCTGGCCCCACCTACATCCTGCTGATTGGTCCACTTTACAGAGAATTGATTAGATCATTTTGACAGGGTGCTGGCTGGTGCATTTGCAGTCCTCTAGCTAGACATAAAAGTTCTCCAAGTCTCCACTAGGTTAGCTAGACACAGTGTGCTGATTGGTGTATTTACAAACCCTGAGCTAGACACAGAGCGCTGGTTGCTGTGTTTACAATCCTTTAGCTAGACACAGAGAGCTAGACATAAAAACTCTCCAAGTCCCCAATAGGTTAGCTAGATACAGAGTACTGAGTGGTGTATTTACAAACCCTGAGCTAGACACACACTGCTGATTGGTGCCTTTACAATCGCTTAGCTAGATATAAAGGTTTTCCACGTCCCTACTAGATTCAGGAGCTCAGCTGGCTTCACCTAGCGTGTCTCGCAGTGGGGCTGTAGGCAGAGCTGCCTACCAGTCCGTCACCATCCCCCCGCCCCCCCCCATAGCCCCTGGGCGGTTGATGGGACCGGGTGCCGGTGCCGCAGAGCAGGGGGCTGCCCTACTGGGGAGGCTCAGCTGCGCTGGAGCCCACGGCACTGGGGAGGTGGTTCCGAGGCAGCTGAGGCCAGTGGAGAACTGTGCTGTTTGGGCCAGCGGGGGCTGTTGGGGGACCTGGCGCACCCACTGCAGCTGCTGGCCCGGGTGTTAATCCCCTCACTACCCTGGACCTCCGCCCAGGGCTCCGAGTGCAGGGCCCTCAGAGCTCGAGCCCACGCTTGCGGGAACTTGCGCTGGCTTGTCAGCGCGGCATGCAGCCCCTGTTTCCGCCCGTGCTTCTCCCTCCACACCTCCCCAGAAGCAGAGGGAGCCGCCTCTAGCCAGCCCAGAGAGGGGCTCCAACAGTGCCCTGGCGGGCTGAAGGGCTCCTCAAGCGCCAACAGAGTGGGTGCCAAGGCAGAGGAGGCACCCAGAGTGAGGGTTGCTAGCAGGTTGTCAGCTCTCATTGGTATCTACTTCTTTGATTAATTAAACCAGTACAAGCATACACTAATATTAGTCCAAATTTTATATGATGGTGGAAATTAAGATACTTTGTCCAAGATCATTGACTTAGGAAGTTACAGAGCTGGGTTTGCATTAAATCTTCTAAAGGAGAATCCTCTTAGGCCTGATCAACTTACTCATTGCAATGGTAAGTTCTAGAAAACGGTACATATTAAACCTCAGAATCTCAACATAGATTAAAAGCTTTTGCATCTCTTACGTTGGGTTAGGGCTTTCAGTGATCACATTTAGACAGGAAGACGTCATGTTTGTAAAAGGAGTCTAATTTTAATGTATTGAATACAGTGCATATATATTCATTTAGGCTTATTTAAAATAGGTGTGTCTTTAGGTATTTATTATTCAACTCTATTTAGTAAATATATTTTTAGACAAATTTACAGTTTACTAATTTAAAAGATATTTGAAATTTATACTCATCCCTGAAGTTTTCTTTTAAAATAAAATAATGAAATCTGTTCCATTTCTTTTTTAAATTATTTTTTTAATTAATTAATTAATATTTTGAGACCAGATCTCCCTGTTACTCAACCTGGAGTGCAGTGGTGGGATCACAGCTCACTGCTGCCTTGACCACTAGGGGTCACACCTTCCACCCCCCTCAGCCTCTCAAGTAGTTGGAATCACAGGTATGTGCACCATGCCTGGCTAATTTTTTAATTTTTAATTTTTTTTGTAGAGAATGGTCTCACTATGCTGTCCAGGCTGATCTCAAACTGTTCTTTTTACCTCAGTCACCCAAAATGCTGGAATTACAGGCGTGAGACACTCAGACCACCCATTCTGCTCCTTTTTGTTACCAAATTAAAAGAAGAAATTATTAGGGTGCTCACCCAATGCATACTAAAAATTTCCAAATGGTTGTAATATAAAAGGTATTTTTCCTTCAGGATAATCAACTTCAAAAAAAAAATAAGTAACTTTTATTATGAGTTTATGCTTATGAGAGCATGTTCGGAGAGCCACAGAACTATGGTAATGTCAGTGATTCAAGAGGAACTGTAGAAGAGGTATAGTGTTTTAACAAAATATTCTTTAGATCAGTTAGCCATTTCGCTGGCAACATCTGATTGAAACATGAAAATATCCTTTCTTTGACCTTTGATGTTTAATCACTTTAACAAATTTTGTAATTATCTGAAGTTAAATACTATAAAACAAAAACAAGTATAAGAAACAAAAATAAAGCGTAGGGAGGAAGGAAACCTGAGAGCTATTCACACAAAGCTAGACCATTAGTGGACTGAATAAATAACTCACAGTAAACTTTTATCAAACATCTTCTCATGCATTAACAATAACTGTGGATTCTTTGCATGGTAGTGCTCTTTTGAAAAAATGTTCTAATATTTATTTACAGTTGATTGTCATTTTATTGCTTTAATGTATTTTTGTCTTTATTCAGGGGTGAATGACCTGAGTTACTTGGAGAGCAATAGTGTTCGCATTTGTACTCCTCAGCACTTAAAAAATATAACTATATCTGAGTCCATTAGCCAGCTTCGATTTATGACTTCTGAGACTGTATTATTTTCAACAAATGATGTTGCATAAAAATCTATGAATTTACATAATGGAATCTACAAATGTCATGGATTAACTACATTAATGTATTTATTGCAGTAATTTGATTTTTCCTTTTAGATAAAATACAATGTTTTAAATTTTCCTTTAAAAGATATTATTAATCATATTGACTTTGTGGCTAAACATGCTGTCAGATCAATTTAGCACTGAGGACAAAAATGTCTTATATTTGAGATTCAAAGATAAAAAAAGCCATAAGTATTTCCAAAAGATTGCTTTGAATATAAACAGATATATAAGATATACAAATACATCAATGGGAAGCAAAAAAAAAAAAAAAAAAAGGCCATACTACATCATTTGTGATAACTGAAACAAAAAGTAATATAATGTTAAATCCAAAATGGACATATAATACGTATATACAGTCTTATTAGAGCATTACTGGCCTTATATGTTTTACATTTATAAATACATTATATTTTTACATTTTTACATTTGCAAACAAAAACATAACATCAAAGGCAATGTTTTTAATAAATGAGGTTTAAAAATAAAAATTTATTGACTTTATTGCTATCTAGTTTTGCAATAGCCTATCTGTATCATAATAACGTTTCACTTGAAACTATATTAATTTAATTTGATTTATCTGAATTCTAGGAAACGTATTTTCTCTAATAAATAGTTGTAGATATCCTGAATGTTATTAGGAAGCACACATGTATATGACTTTGAGTTTGTAAATGGCTAACACATAAAATTACTTCTTTATTGGCCAACATTTATGAAATTAATATAAAAATAAAATTAAAATGCAGCAATGCAGAAAAGGAAGGTGAGGCAGCAGTATATCCAAATATTTAGGAGGTTCTGCAGGGCATACAAAGAATAAAAATTTGACAGTAAAATTCAATGGAGCTGAGAAAAACACAAGCACATTCAGATGAAAATGAGAATCTCAAAAATTGCCAGGTTTTTCCTAGTGTGACTCCGAATATGGAGGTATTGGAAGTTAGCGAGTGTGGACCATATAAGTAATTAATTACAGAACAGTAGAACAGCTTTAGTGGACCAATGCTCTCAGAAAAAGTGTTTTCTGATGTAAATACATAAAAAGCCCTTTCAGGTAAAATTTGTAACAAAATGATGTTGAGACTAAAGAATATAATAGTTTCCAAGGTAACTTAAACCACCAATGGAGAGAAGAAGCTTATAATTCCAAAGGTACACTAAAAATACAGATAAATAAAAAAAAGTATTTATTTTCTATTAATGCAAAATTAATTACCACAAATGTAGTGGCTTCAAATAACATCTGCTTGTTATATCACATTTCTGCAAGGTAGGAGTTGAGATGGCTCTGCCCAGCCTAGGGTCTCATGAGGTGAAATGAGTATGTCACCAGCCTGGCCCATTCTCAAGTCTCTGGAGGACGACCCACACCCATTCATTTTGGTTTATGGCAGAATTCATTTTGCTAATGCAGAAATTAGCAGAATAAAATATAGACATACATACATGTTAATAATCAGACTGTTTAGGTAAAAGAGTAAATAAATAAATAGAATCAAAGAGAAATTAAAGACAAATAAAACAATCTCATTTGTAAATAGCCAAAACTTTTATAAATTAAATACACTTGTGACATATGTAACACACATACACACACAGAGAGACTCAATGAAACATAAAAGAAACCAGCTGAAATCCAAATATGTTGAGATCAGAGAACAAGTCAACAAATTATTTTAGAATTAATGATAAACTAAAAATTGAAAATAAATAGTATTTAAAATAGCTACAAGTTTCCACTAATCCAACAGAGATTTCAGAATGTGAGAAATATAATATAATTGAAGAAATGTGAGAATAAATTGAAAAGATACACAGCAAATAGAAAAGTAATAAAATCCCATTGATGAAGGAATACTCAAACCTTCAGGCTAAAACATTTGCTTGGTGACAATAAAATAAAATAACTAATACTATTTATATAGAAAATATTTCATCTTAGAATAAAACAAATCTTATAAACTTTTGCAATCAAGCACACAAAAAGCAGTCAACTTTGGTTGTCTAAAAGGTCAATAGAATAAGGTCAGCCAAAGAGTCTCATTTGTAATAAAAGATGATAATAGGAAAAAGCATTTTTAATGTTTTAAACATATTCTAAATTTAGAAAAAATACACTTAGAAAAATATTTTTCATTTAGAATTTTTAATTATAAAAATATTTTCAATTACTGAAAAATTTAGAAAGTTTAGGCCTCTATATATCTCTGGAAAATAAGACATTTGATAATTTATTTCAGCAGAAAACAAACTAAAATATAAGAAGTAAGGCATTTGATATAGAACAAAATTTGAATAATATAAAACTGTATAGAATATAAACTTTTATATTTATTAATAAGATTTATTCTTAAGGTGGTAGTTGAGACAAGATTCTTTAAAAATGCAATAGTAGGATATATACAATGTATATATACACATTATATACACATACATATATGCATCATATATGCATACACATGCATTATACATACATATATACATTATACATACATATATACATTATATACACACATGTTATATATACATTATATATGTTATACATTATATATACATATGTACATACATGTATACACACAAGTATATGTATATATAATTTTTGAGATGGCATAGCACTCTGTCTCCCCAGGCTGGAGGGCAGCAGAATCATTGCAGCTCACTGCAACCTCCACCTCCCACGTTAAAATGATTCTCTTGCCTCAGCCTCCTGAGTAGCTGGGACTACAGGTATGCTCCACCACAGCCCGCTAATTTTTGTATTTTTAGTAGAGATGAGTTTTCACCATGTTGGTCAGGCTGGTCTTGAACTCCTGACCTCAGGGGAACCACCCTCCTCAACCTTGCACAGTATTGGGATTACAGGCATAAGCCACCACTCCCAGCCATAATAACATATGAAGTGATGCTGATATACATTAAAAATTATATCTATTTCACCAAAACAGGAAGCAGTGATAGTCAAGAGAAAGCCATTAAATTATGCCTAATAATAATTTCTCATTGGTCTAGGTTTTAATTATTGCCTAACTGTAGACATCAATAGCTTAAAAATTTGCTTACTTATAAAATGTGGCCAGGTGTGGTGGCTCACACCTGTAATCCCAACACTTTGGGGTGTCGAGGAGGACAGATTACTAGGTCGGGAGATCAAGACCATCTTGACCAACACGGAGAAACCCCAGTCTCTACTACAAATACAAAAATTAGCTGGGTGAGGTGGTGCCTGCCTGTAATTCTAGATACTCGGGAAGCTGAGGCACAAGAATCGCTTGAACCTGGGAGGTGGAGGTTGCAGTGAGCCGAGATCGTGCCACTGCAGTCCAGCCTGGCCACAGAGTGAGATTCTGTCAAAAAAAAAAAAAAAGTAGTATCTTCATATTAAAATAATTAAGGGAATGAATTCACAGAATTAAATGAGTAATTGAGGTCGTAATGTTGGCCTCCAGCTTGAGCAGAACCTAACCAGTTCTTCATGTGGAAGGTGCTTGAAAACCACCGTGTGTGGCGCAATAGGAAGAACATTAAGGTACTGATCAAGCCGACTGTGGAAAAGTGAATGCAGAAGTCACTTGTCATCCTTGGCATTATGTTCGTGGAAATTTTGTCTACACAAAGAGGACAGGCATTGTTCTACCAGAGTAAGGGGAGAACTGGATGTCTGAGAGCTAGTCCAGGAATGTATCCTTTGGTTTCTAGGTCTCAAAGAAGAGTACATGTTATTCATGAATGTCCTAAACTGGAAGTGTGTAAACAGTGTGTCTGTGTGTGTTTTTGCAGACAGTGCAGCATGAAAGCTATTGTTTCTGCTTTCAAAAAGGCAGTAGAAATCAGTATATAAAGAGCTAAGTGCCTGCTATGCTTACAAATATTCGCATATTTTGAACCTATGATTTCTAAATTGGTATTATAATTTATAGAATTATAAATGCTAACCAATCTCTTATCATGGGTAAAAGGCCACCTTCAGCATATGTATATACTGAAAAGGATATCTAAAAGTTGGTGGTATAACAGGTAATCGCATTGTGTGAAAGCATTATTCCTTACTACCCTTTAAATTGAGAAGGGGAAACATACCTGGCTTTTACATTTTCTGGTTAAATAAAATATCATATTTTGGGCTATCTCCAAGACAGCTAACAGATGATGTGAGGATTAGAATAATTGGAGAGTCATGTAAGATCTGGATGCCATAAATATCACTGAACAGCTTTTACAACATTATGATAAAATTATGTGGTTACACTGTCTAGAGAGACAGTGGTCACAAAATGTGGGGTTTAAAATGGAGAGTAGAGCTCGACAAATTCTGGAATGAGAAGCCCCAAATTCTGCTTCCTCCATGGACACACTGATAGAACAACAATACATGGACTAATTCACTTTGTGAGAAATCTAGAAACCAATTAGGAGAGGCCCCTGCACCTCCTGTACAAAAACAGCTGCATTCCAGTTGGTAGGAAAATTTGTCACACATACTCATCATTGTTCCTCCTCATGGCTCAGTGTAGCAAAACAGGGAGAAAACTCCCAGCTCCTGGTTTCACCTTGTGAAGGGAATTAGGAGACCGAAACATCCTGTATAGACATTTCAGGCGACCACCTAAGGGACTGGTTTTTGTCTTGCCTGAATCTAAGCATTAATGAAAAAGGACAGGTTGTTGCAGATCACTGAGAACAAAGGGATGGTTTGGACTAGTCCAGCACTCACTTGCTATATCGTCCATTTCCCAAGCTCAGCTCAGAATGAGCAAGAGAAAACCCCAACCCTCAACATCTCCCTGCAGAGGGAGTGAGTTGGAGAGTGTGATCAATACTCTGGGTTTCGGAGGGATGCCTGAAGGTCTGGTTTATGTCTCACCTTTCTTGGAGAACTGATAAGACCTGCATACTTTAGAGTCCTGAGGACCACTAAAAACAAAAGAGGAAAAGCTAGCTTCTGCTCCAGGCAGCCAACGCTTGGTATGGCGGGCAGATTCTAAGCTCAGTGGCTTCTGTCTTAGGAGTCAAAAAGAAGAGTGGAACAGTGGTCCAATGTTCTGGCGTTTCAGGAGACTGCCCAAGGGACTGGTTTCTGCCTCCTGTGATACAGAACCCTGATGAGATCCTGCATACTCTAGAAGTCTGGAAGGGGCTGAGGACATAATAAAACTGGGAATCTTGAGGCAGCTCAACAGAATCTGCACTACCACAAACAGACACCAGAAAGAACAAGAGATTATAAGCACCTGAAAAAAGAAACTGACAAACCCCTTTACCTGGGAATTTATATCCACAATTCAGAAAAGACACATCTGCAGAAAATGTTTGAGTGTGTACCAAAATCTCTAGCCCAGCTGATTAGTGAAGGTGTTTCCATGAATAAAACCCATCCATAAAAACAAGATAAATGGCTACTTTTTCAAATATGCTGTTCCCAATACAAAGTTACAAGGCACACAAAAAGAAACAAGGAAGCATAGTCCTGTCAAATAAAATAAATCTCCAGAAAGTGATCCTAAAGAAACAGAGGTATATGAATTACCTGATCCTAAAGAAACAGAGGTATATGAATTACCTGATAGTTCATTAAAATAGTCATAAGAAAGGTCATCAACAAGCCGAGGAAAACAATAGATGGACTGAAATTTCTAGTGTTAATCTTGTGGTTGGAGACAATTAGTGGTGTTCTACATGGACTAAACCTTACTAGCTTGAATATAAAAATAATAATAATGGAAGGTAGCGTGTTATTTTGTACATACTTTTTGAAAGAAACATTGAAATTTGCATAAATTAAGCAGCCCTTCTGATCTTCATTTTGACAAACTGTTGCTGCAAACCGTGTATGACAGCTTGCCACAGCATAGGCTACTTTGTACAAACATTACAAGTACTTAAAAATAGGCTGGGTAAGGTGGCTCACCCTATAATCCCAGCACTTTGGGAGGCCGAGGCAGGCAGATTGCCTGAGCTCAGGAGTTCGAAACCAGCGTGGGCAACACGGTGAAACCCTGTTTCTACTAAAATACAAAAAATTATCTGGGCACGGCGGCATGCACCTGCAGTCCCAGCTACTCAAGAGGCTGAGGCAGGAGAATTGCTTCAACCTGGGAAAGGGAGGTTGCAGTGAGCCGAGATCACACCACTGCACTCCAGCCTAGGCGACAGACGGAGACTCCCATCTCCCAAAAAAAAAAAAAAAAAAAAAAAAAGTACTGAAAAATGCCCTGAGGCAAAGTGCACCTTCTTCATTAAAACATGAATTAAAAATGTCAAAATTAACTTATAACTGCTATCCCAAACTCCTATGTGAATTAAGAGGACAAATTGTGTGTGGTCTGATTATTATTATTTTTTATCAGCATGATAGGATATATTTTCCACAACACATTTATTACAGTTGGTGTAACAGTGAAAATATAAATGACACTACATTTCTGGAATTACATAAGAAGATTACATTAAGGAATATAATAAAAATCATTATCAGTATTAATAGAAATAGCAATATTCAGACATAATAACAAGGTCTCTGATCATCCATGAAATAGAAAATTGTTTAATTTTTGTGCTTCTAATTAAATTTCTTTCACGTATCTTATAATTAAGAATACTTACTTTCTAATTCACCTTCAAAAGAAAGAAACTCTGAGAATATTTAACATATGGACCTGATCAATTAATCAAAGCATACTTTTGTGCCAACTTTCCATAGTTATTCACTACATGGCGCTTCAGTTCCCCCAGTATTGATCATGTTATAAGACTGTTGTAAGAATTTGTGAGCTTTTTGTAAAGTGTGTAGTGAGCTTAAGAGTTGCTCCAAACTCAAATGTTAGAAATGTTATATGTTAGAAATTGTCCTTATACATTATTATCTCTAATGTATGGAAAATTTGTAAAAACGCATAAGATTGAGAGTGTTGGTAACCATTAAATATAAAGTTATCATTGTTTTCCATGATAAACAATCATGGAAATAATAAAAATATATAACTAATATAAAGCATATGCTCATTTTTATTTTCCTATAAGGTGGAAAGTTTATAAATTGAAAACATGTTTTAAAATATGCCATACATGTATGAAGAATTTCAAATATAGACACAGTTCTTAATCTTTGACAGAGTAAGCGAATAGTAGAGTATTTTTTCTAATGAGAAATGGACAAATATACCATACATATATTTTTTTCCAGCAGAAATTGTGCAAAAGGAATAAAAAGCAGTGATTTGCCAACATTATGCATTACTAAGAATATTTTCATCTTATGAAATAAGTAAAAATTTAAAATATTTATTTATTTATTATTTTTGTAGAGACAGGGTCTGTGTTGTCCAGGATGGTTTTGAACTCCTGACTTTGAGTAATCTTCTTGCCTTGTCCACCCAAAGTGCTGGGATTACAGTCAGGAGCCACCATGCCTGGCCTTTGTAGTCATGTTTTAAAAGCACATTTACTACTTTGTGATGTTATCATATACTGTTAAGTAGAAAAACAGGTTACACAACTAAACTCAAATTTTATTAGGAAATACATTTGCATTCATACCTTTTATATCTCCTGTCTCTCTGCTCTTGACCAAAGACATTCCACTTGGCTGAGGAGGCCTGCTACGTGTCTTTCTGAAGCAGAGGCTGCCTAGAAAGCATCATATACCACTGTTCTGTATCTATTCAACGCATCTGCTTTGTCCATGACTCTTGCTGCTCTAGGTTTGCAAATCCCAATAAAGCATTGTCACTTTATATCTCCTATCTCTTTCTCTACCTCTAATTCTCTTTCTTTCTCTCTGTTCCTCACACACACACACACACCCACACACAGAAAATGATTGGAAAAAAATATACTAAAGACATTAGTATTTGACCCTAGGCTTCATTTTCTTATTATTTAAAAAAATAGTTGTGAACATTTTGAATGTATTACTTCCATGTAGACGGAGCTTGCAATGAGCGGAGATTGCACCACTGCACTCCAGCCCGGGTGACAGAGCGAGACTCCGTCTCAAAAAAAAAAAAAAAAAAAAAAAAAAAAAGAGAGAGAGAGAGAGAGAGATTATAGCTTTATGGCCAAGAAGCTCTCTCTTTCCTTGTAGCTTCATGGTTTAGCTGAATTATTTGACTTTTGTGTATGTATTAGATTCATATAAGCACTGCCTTAAATTATCTTGACTTAATTTATTCTGACTCTTTTCCCATTAGGTGACCTTTAATTTCGGGTCTACCTGCTGCCTTTATGCAGGGTCATCCCTCCAAGCCTGGATACTCCAGTGATTTGCAGAATCTGATAACACACCAAATGCAAGAACTGGGGTGTAACTTCCCAGGTTCACGCCATTCTCCTGCCTCAGCCTCCGGAGTAGCTGGGACTACAAGCCCCCGCCACCACACCCGGCGAATTTTTTGTATTTCTTAGTAGAAACGGGGTTTCACCGTGTTAGCCAGTATGGTCTAGATCTCCCGACCTCGTGATCCGCCCACCTCGGCCTCCCAAAGTGCTGGGATTACAGGCATGAGCCACCGCGCCCGGTCCATAAAGCTATAATCTTTAACCATAATACAACAGTAGAGAATGAACATTGAAAACATGTCTCAAACTGGATTAAAAACACTGCATTATATTTTTCTTGCATAACTATAAAGAAAAACCTGAGACTGGGTAATTTATAAAGAAAAGAGGTTGCAGTGGCTCACATTTCTGCAGGCTGTATGGGAAGCACAGTGGCATCTGCTTCTGGGGAGGCCTCAGGAAGCTTACAATCACGCTGTAAGGTGAAGGGGAAGCAGACGCATCACATGGCAAAATCGATAGCGAGAAAGAGAGGGGAGGGGATGCCACACACTTTTTAATGACCAGATCTCGCAAAAACTCACTCACTGTCACAAGGACAGTCCCAAGAAGATGTTACTAAACCGTTCATGAGAAATTCACCCCCATGATCCAATCACTTCCCACCAAACCCCACCTCCAACATTGGGGATCACAATTCAAAATGATATTTAAGTGGGGACACAGATCCAAACCATATAAAAAACCCTCTACATAACCTTCCTGTCAAAGGATAATCAGTGGAGAAATATAAATATAGCGATTGTGAAAGATTTATCAATAAGACTTATTATAATATAATAATATAATATATATTATTAATATAAATATAATAGAATATATAATATAATATAAATTATATTTATATATTATATAAATATAAATTATATTTATATATTATATAAATACAATATATAATATATAAATTATATATAATATAATATAATAATATAATATATATATAAAAACTAATATCCCTAGCTGTCATTGTGAACATTATAATTTTTTGTAATTCTTTGTGAAAGTGGATATCTAAGTGTAAAATAAAATACAAATGTATTATTTTTTAACCAAAAATATATATTTTCTACCAAGTCCAATAAAATAGGTTAAATTTTATACTTCGCCTCACTTTCTGATACCTAGGTTTATATAGTTATATAAAGTTTTATCTAGTTTTATATAAGTTTTATATAGTTGTATAAAGTTTATATAATTACATAAAGTTTATATAGTTAATAATATAATATATATTACTTTAATATATATTAGACCTAATATAATATATATTGGTTTATTAATATATATTAATAAACACTAATATAAAAACAGACTGGCGATTCAGGGATAGCAGTTTAATAGTCTTCCTTGGTGTGACTTCTTTCATGTTTCTTGTGCTTGGTGTTCTTTGAGAGTTTCAGAGAATACGTTTGAGTTTGTAGCTTTGATCAAATTTGGACAATTTTGGCCATTATTTATTTAAATATTTTTTCTGCCTCCCCCTCTAATGTTCCCAATTGAGACTCTAATTAGAAATGCACATTAGGACTTTCAAAGATATGGCCTACTGCTCATGGATTCTCTGTTTATTATTCTCCATTCTTTCTGTGATGAATTTTGGATGGATTTATCTTGCTGCTTCATTATGATAACTAATCTTCTGTGGTTTATTATTTGCTGTTAATCTTAAGCAGTGTATTTCTCACTCAAATATTGTAGTTTTCATCTCTATCAATTTTATGTTTCATATCTGTCTTCTAGATCTATATTGAACATGCTCAACTTCCACTTAGTTTGAACAAATCAGACAAGACTAAACATTTCAACACGTTTCACTTTGAGTCTGTGTCAAATTATTTACATTTTTCCTCATATGGGTTATATTTTTCTGCTTTTTTTGCATGTCAGGTAAGTTATTATTAGATTTATCCTCTGTTCTCTATTTTATGTTATTTATTTTAGTGATCATAGAATTCAGACTATCATGAAAGCTGAATAACTTGGCCTATATTTTTAAATCTGTAATAAAAATGCTTTGACTGAAATGCATTTAATTGTTATCCCATTGCCCTCCATTAATACAGAGAATTTTGTTTTTCATAAAAGAATATTGTGAAAGTCATAATTCCTACAATTTTTCCTAGTCTCTTTATGGGGAGCGATGGGAAGAATTTCACAAAGTATGCCAGCATAACAAATAATGAATACTTGGAATCATCTCTGTGACTGGATTGGCTTTGGCATAAACAATAATTTATGTGATTTTTTAACCTAAAACTACAGGTCTAAATGTGTAATTTGACAGCTCTGAAAGTGTAATTTTGGTGGTAATCTGTTAAATTTATCTTATTTCTTTAATTACTATTGTCCTTTTGTCCAAATAGACCAAAATGGAGTGGTAGATAGGTAGGTATATTGGTAGCTATTTGCCCTTTCCTGACTCTTCTAAACTAATTTTTTTTTTTTGCTTGCCTGCTTCAATATTTCCCACTTGATACTTTTAGACATATTTAGTTCTATATAATTAATCTCTTGTATGCTTACCAATGGAATCTGCCAGAATTCTCCTACCCTAACAGATTTTTGGAATTGGCTTCTTTTTCATAGCCATATCCTGCTGCTTCTCATCCCTATGTATGACCGCGGCAGTGCCCTGAAAAACTGTGCCAAATGATGAGCTGATGGGAGAATAATTAAAGTCATTTAATTATCAAGTGTTTATGGAAGATCAACTTTGAGCCAGGAACTTTGCTGCATTATGGAGATACGACAGCGAACCTGACAGATATCAAATCTGCCTTCACAAATATCTAGTGTCAGAACGTATTGCTTTGAATTTCCTCCAAGAAAGTCTAGCCACAGTATATGCAGGAGACTGTTCTGACATAGGAAAAAGTACGACATGTTCTTTAATTTTTTTAACCCTAAGTATCTCAAAAAAAGACAATCACAAAATTTACATCTAAGAATATAAATTGATGTCTTATGTATAATCATGTTATTTCTAAATTACTTTATTAATAATAATTTAAGCAATAAGCCTCTAATTCAAATGGATAATTTATTGGAAAGGAAATCAGGAACAGTTATTAGAAATAAGTAACTTGTGATTACTCAGGTTTAAACAAAAATATTAATGTCACAGCTCCAATATATTGAATAGTCATCATCTTAAACTACATAGAGATATAGGGGAGATGAAATGCAAATTGAAACAGATAGGTTTGAGGTGGGAGGAAGGCAGGCAGAAGAGTAAACGTAGACAGGCTATTATTAAGTTCTGGATTGCTGTAGGGTTGACAAGTTCAGAGAGTAATCTTAAAACTTTAGAATTCTGATAATTTATTTTTGTTCCTCAACTGAGACGGAGATTCAAAAAGGAGGTATCAGAAAGTGAGACAAATGTTAAAATTTAACCTCTTTTATTGGCCGTGGCAGAAAATATTATATATTTTTGGTTAAAAAATAATAATATGTTTGGGTTTTATTTTACACTTAGATATCCACTTTCACAAAGAATTACAAAAAATTATAATGTTTACAATAACAGCTATGGATATTTATTTGCAAGAAAAGTAAAACAGAGTCTTAAAAATAGTTCATTAAAATAGTTATTAAAAATAGTTATTAAAAATAGTTCACTATATAAGTGGAATTAAATGTAATAGATGTATAACATCATATATATTTCCATATGTTTAATTATATACGTTTTTATATATGAAGATATGTATACTATTACATATATATTGTATTGCGTATCATTTATATATGAACAGATATGTTCCATTATTCTAAAATACACATGTAATCATGCAGTCTTAAATTTCCTTTCTTCCCAATCCCACATGTAACCAACTTTCAGCCATTTGTTAATTTAATCACTGTTGATGGACCTGCGATACTCCAGTTACCATTTCTGGTTGTTAGATTGAGTGTTGAATAAGAATAAATCATCTCTATACTCATAGATCATGCATTATAGGAGGAAAGAGAGATGTTACACACGCACATAAACATAGCAATTAATAACCCTTTGTTTTGAACAAATGGATGAAATGGGCAAAACAATATTCTCACTTTCTTTTGAAATAGAGACTTTTTATTCATAATTTTTAAAGACTTCATTTTTAGAAATGACAATTGTTTTTCTCTAATGTTGATTATACTCCTCTATTAATTAATTTTATTCCTCTATTAATTTAATATTGGTCTGCATCAAAAAAAAAAAAAAGAAAAAGAAAAAGACATGTTAGTTAAGAGTTTAATATGATACCAAACTAAGCTTCTTAAACGAAAGAGAAATAAAGTACTTTCCAGACAAGCAATCGCTAAGGCAATCTGTCACCATTATACTGGCCTTACAAGAGATGCTAAAGGGAGTTCTAAACATGGAAACAAAAGAAAAGCATTGCTACATAATAGTACATGCAAGCCAGTACCCCATAGAACCCATAAAACAACCATACAATCAAGACTGCAAGTAGCTAAGTAGCTAGCTAATAACACTATAACAGGAACAAATTCTCACAAAGCAATATTAATTTTGAATATGTAGTCTAAATTCTTCCCCTGAAAGATATAGAGTGGCAAATTAGATTTAAAAAACGGCCATCCTTCTCCTGTCCTTCAAGAGACCCACCTCACATGTGATGACACTCATAGGATCAAAGTAAAGAAATGGAAAAAGTTATATCGTGGGAATGAAAAACAAACAAAAGTGCAGGGGTCACTAGTTTTGTGTTGGATGAAGTATACAATAAGCCAATAATAGTAAAAAAGAACCCAAAAAGGGTATGACATTGATCAAGTGTTCAATTCAACCAGAAGACTTCACTATTCTAAGCATGTATGCACCCAACATTGGAGAACCCAGATTTATAAAACAATTACTTTTAGATTTAAGCAAAGACTGACAGCCACACAATAATAGTGCAGGACTTCAACACTGCACTGACAGCATTACAGAGATCACTGAAGCAGAAAACCAAGACAGAAATTCTGTCTTAAAACCAAGACTTAAAATTCTACATTTGATCAATTGGACGTAAAATAGACATCTAAAGAAGACTCCAACCAACAATCCTAAAATACACATTATTCTCATCTTTGCATGGGACATGCTCTAAGATTAACCACAGGCTTGGTAATAGAGTCTCAACTGAAATCGTCATCTCAGACCACAGTGGAATAAAAATAGAAATCAATAGGAAGGGAAATGTTCAAAGCCACAAAGTACATTGAAACTAAGCAACTTCCACCTGAATGACTTTTGGGTAAACAATGAAATTAAGAGAGAAATTTAAACATTCCTTGAAGTAAATGAAAAGGAGACAAAACACACCAAAACCACTAGGATGCAGCAATAGCAGTCGTAAAATGAAAGTTTCTGACACTAAATACCTACGTCAGAAAGATAGAAAGTTATCAAATGTACTGTTTACCAACACACCTAGAGGAACTAGTAAAACAAGAACAAACTAAACTCACAGTTAGCAGAAGAAAGAAATAACTAAAATCAGAACAGAGCTAAATGAAATTGAGACCAAAAAAAAAAAAAAATACAAAGATTAATGAAACCTAGCCTACTGAAAAAATTGAAACCAAAACTACTGAAACTATTCCAAAAATTGAAGAGGAGGGATTGCTTCTGGACCCATTCACTGAACTAGTATCATCCTGATACCAAAATCTGACAACAAAAACAAAGGACATTTTTTTTTTCTGAATAAAATAGACACAGAAAAACAAACAAACAAACAAACAAAAAATACTGTCAATCCAAATCCAGCAATAAATGAAAAACTTAATTCATCCTAATCAATTGGGCTTTAGTCTTGGGATGCAAGGATGATTCAACACATGCAAATCAATAAATGTGATTCACCACATAAACCAAATTAAAAACAAAAACCCTATAATCATCTCAACAGATGCAGGAAATGCATTTGATAAAATTCAATATCACTCATGATAAAAATCTTTAACAAACTAGGCATCAAAGGAACATAGCTCAAAATAATAAAACACATCTATGACAAACCCATAACCAACATCATACTAAACAGGCAAAAGTTGGAAGCATCTCCTTAAGAACTGGAACAAGATAAGGATACCCATTCTTACCATTTCTATTCAACATAGTATTGAGAGTCCTAGCTACAGGAATTAAGCAAGAGAAAGAAATAAAAGGCATTTAAATAGGAAAGGAGGAATTAAAATTATCTTTCTTCACAGACAATATTAGTCTACACCTAAAACACACAAAAATTGTACACAAAAGACTCTTAGACCTTGTAAATGACTTCAGCAAAGTCTCAAGATACAAAATCAGTGTACTATATCAGTATTATTTCTATACCCAATAACATTGGAGTTAGGAACCAAATTAAGAACACAATCTCATTTAAAATAGCCACAAAATTAAAATGTCTGTGAATACATCTAACGTAGATGATGAACGATATCTATAAGACAAACTTTCAACACTGTTGAAAAAAAATCACAGATGACACAAACAAATAAAAAAGCATTCCATGCTCATGCATTGGAAGAATCAATATTGTTAAAATGTCTCTACTGCTTAAAGCAATCTACAGATTCAATGTTATTCCACTACCAAGCTAATTATTTACAAAATTAGAGAAAAATATTCTAAAAATTGTATGCAACCAAGACAGAGCTGAAATACACAAGGGATGCCTAAGCAAAAATAACAAAGCCTGAGGCAGCACATTACCTGACTTCAAACTATTCTATAAGGCTACAGTAAGCAAAACAGCATGGTACTGAAAAAAATTGATGCATAGACCAAAGAAGCACAATAAAGAACCCAAAAATAAAGCCACATACCTACAACAAAAATAAACCATGGGGGAAGGGTTCCCTACTAATAAATGATTCTGAGAAAGCAAGTCAATTATATGAAGAAAAATGAAGCTGGACCTCTACTGCTTACCACATACAAAAACTAAACTATTCCCCAAAATTGAGATCCCAGCACTTTGGGAGGCCGAGACGGGCGGATCACAAGGTCAGGAGATCGAGACCAGCCTGGCTAATACGGTGAAACCCCATCTCTACTAAAAAATACAAAAAACTAGCCGGGTGAGGTGGCGGGCGCCTGTAGTCCCAGCTACTCGGGAGGCTGAGGCAGGAGAATGGTGTAGACCCGGGAGGCGAAGCTTGCAGTGAGCTGAGATGCGGCCACTGCACTCCAGCCTGGGCGGCAGAGCAAGACTCCGTCTCAAAAAAAAAAAAAAAAAAAAAAAATTGAGGAGGCAGGACTCCTCCCTAATTCCCTTGACAGGTTTGGGTATCAAATCTGGTTGATTTTATGAACCAGTAGCATCCTGATACCAAAATCTGGCACAGAAGAAAAAAAAAAAAAAAAAAAAGGAAAGTACAGGCCAATATCCCTGAGGAAAATATATACAAAAATTCTTTAAAAAAGAAAGGTGGAAGGTGGATTAAAGACTTAAGTGTGATTCATCAAACTGTCAAAATTATAGAAGAAAACTTAGGAATTACTCTTCTAAACATTGGTCTAGGCATATAATTTATAATAAAGACGCTAAAAGAAAATGCAACAAAATTACTAAAGACAAATTGGACATTATTAAACTAGAGAGCTTCTGCACAGCAAAATAAACTATCAATAAATTAAACACAATCTTCAGAATGTGAGAAAATATTTGCAACCTATGCATAAGACCAAGAAAGAATACGCAGAATCTAAAAGGAACTTACACAAATCAACAAGAAAAAAGCAAACAGCCCTATTATAAAGTGGGCAAAGGATATAAACAGACACTTCTTAAAAGAAGATAAACAAGTGTTCAACAAACATATGAAAAAATGCTCAACATTCTTAATCTTTAGATAAATGCAAACCAAAACCACAATGAGATACCATTTCATACCAGTCAGATGGCTATTAAAAAGTTAAACAAACAAACAAAAAAACAGAAGTTGGTGAGGTTGTGGGTAAAAGGATACGCTTATACACTGTAGGGTGCAATGCAAATTTGTTCAGCCCCCATGGGAAACAGTTTGGAGATTTCTCAAAGAACTGAAAATAGAATTGCCATTTCACTCAACAACCCCATTACTGGGTACATACTCAAAGGAAAACAAATTTTTCTACCATAAAAACACCTGTACATGAATGTTTACTGCAGTTCTATTCACAATACTAAAGACACGGAATTGACCTAGGTGCCCATCAATAGTGGGTTGGATAAAGAAAATGTGGTATTTATACATTGTGAAATACTACACAGCCATTAAAAAGAATGAAATCATTTTCTTTGCAGGAACATGGATGCAGCTAGAGGCCATAATCCTAAACAAATTAACGCAGAAACAGAAAACCAAATACTGCATGTTCTTACTTGTAAGTTGGAGATAAACATTTGGTACACATGGACACAAAAATGGGAACATTAGACAGTGGGGATTCCAAGAAAAGGGAGGAAGGGAATAAGGGGTGAAAAACTACCTACAGGATACTATATTTGCTACTCAAGCTGGGCGACTGGATCCTTAGAAGCCCAAACCTCATCATCATGCAATATACTTATGTAACAATGCTGCACATGTACAACCTGAACCTAAAATTGGAAAATTAAAGCAAAAAGTAAACTACTTAACACAGAGTCTTCAATTTGTGTTAAAAAGAAGAAAAGATCATTTCATTTTGTTTTGTTTTCCTGTTCTTAAATTAGAAAACAAGAGATATCAGAAATGAAGTAAAGCCTTAGTTAATGTTGATGACTTCAACTCTGAAATTTCCTTACTTTATTTCAAACATCATAGAATTAGACATAGGCTCCCATGTTAAAATAATAAAAACAGGGGCCGGGCGCGGTGGCTCAAGCCTGTAATCCCAGCACTTTGGGAGGCCGAGATGGGCGGATCACGAGGTCAGGAGATCGAGACCATCCTGGCTGACATGGTGAAACCCCGTCTCTACTTTAAAAATACAAAAAACTAGCCGGGCGAGGTGGCGGGCGCCTATAGTCCCAGCTACTCGGGAGGCTGAGGCAGGAGAATGGCGTGAACCCGGGAGGTGGAGCTTGCAGTGAGCTGAGATCCGGCCACTGCACTCCAGCCTGGGCGGCAGAGCGAGACTCTGTCTCAACAACAACAACAACAACAAAAAATAATAATAATAATAATAAAAACAATAGTAATATGATGTATTAATATGGTTATTATTTACTGAGGGCTTGCTCTGTGCCAAACAATCTACTACAGATATTACCTATATTATTGTTTTATTTCTCAAAACAGCTGCTTGAGGTATACATTAGTGCTATATTCTATATTGTGTGAAGGACAAACGCTAAAGGAAAAGTAGGCTTAAAGAGATTTATACTTGTTGTAGACTCAAGAAAATTAACAATACCAGCACACACTTTTTGCCAGCAGAGATTAGATGGGATAGAATGGCTGAATGCCTTTTCTATTGCTCTTAAGTGAGCTCTTCTATGGTCTGCGTTTCTTGGCTAAAGATCCTCTGGTTAGGTATTGGCGTTGTCTGTTTTGTGCTGTTTTCACATAGTACCTGAGACGGGGTAATTTATAATGAACAGAAATTTATGATTTAACAGTTCTGAAGGCCAGGAAGTCCACAATCAAGGGGCCACCATCTTGCCAGTGCCTTCTTGGTACATCATCACACAGTGGAAGGGCAAAGACAGGGCCAGAGAGAGCAAGGGGGTCAAACTCACCCTTTTACAATGGCATCAATTCCACCCATGAGTGTGGAGTCCTCATGGCCTAATTACCTCTTAACCATTCCACCTCTTAATACAGTTCCAATTGCAATTAAATTTTAATATGAGTTTTGGAGGGGACACATGTTCAAATCATAGCAGGTATCATGATAATTTTTCATTCTTCTTAAAATACTAGGAATATTCTCTATTGTTTTCATTAGCTATTACACGGGGCCTCAATTTCTTTGCAAGACCAACATAGTAAAAGGAGTGAGTCATAAATGGGTTAAAGTAGAGGCTTTTATGCCTAAGAATGTGTCTGTCTCATAATACAAGTGGTCAATCCAGCCAGCACCACCTTCAATCAGACAGGGTTGTCTAACACCCCTTCAATCAGAGTGCTAAGCCAGCTTTGATGCCCTGGGATTTTCTGTCAACAAGAGTAGCACTGTAGGATATGATTTGGCCTTATATTTTGTAAGTAATTCCCAGAAAGGCAGCGTTTTACATGAACATCGGCAGGTCTCTGCCCCTGAGGGTCCTGCAGACCCTAAACTTCTTCCCTAATTACACAGATAACAATTTAATTTGAGAACAGAGTCAAATCAATATATCGCTATGATAGGATTCAAATCAATGTCTCTACTTGAGTGGCAAAGAAAAATAACATCATCTAATATGGAATTAATTAGGTAGTAAATATTAGATAACATGAAAGTGTCAAAGAAGAAGGAAATTTTATTTCTTCAATTTTATATCCTACTGTAATCCTCCATGTAGTGATCTTATAAATCACTATATATATATATATATATATATAAAATAAATGATATAATTCTTATGCTAGATTTCTAAACAAATATTTCCAGGATTTGAATTTTGTTTTCATTCTGGCTTCTTGGCTATTTCAATCAGAAGAAGAAATTTATATGCCCAGCCACAATTCATAAACATGTACATGCCAGCTTTCTGGCAATAGTGATTTAAATGTCAAAACCAATATCCACCCAGGTGACAGTAATAAGCAGACTCTGAATTAAAAATTCCTGATACCTTTTGCTTTTCAGAAACACTTATGTGGTACAATCTTGGTTTAAGAGTGGTAATAACAGTAGGGATTGCTACTGGTGACCTCTATGTTAGAAATAGAACAAATAAATAAACTATATGTTTTGCAAACCATGGAATGGGAGGTAAGCAGAGAAAAGGACAGAAATTATTTGACGTTTTGTTGGGAGACTTCTGTTCAGTAATGGAAAATGAGAGGGACAGCCGGAAGAAGATCTGAAATATATAAGGTAATATATTTTAATATTTTAATTTAGGATGTTAACTATTGGGCAAAGAAGTCCCTGCTTGAGAATTGTGTTTCCTTAACCATTACTTCCCAAACTTAAGTTTAACTAATTAAAACCTGCAATTCTGGGTAAAACATACACTCTTGGTCCTACTCTCAGAGATTCTGAATGAGTAGGACTTGGATAGGGGGACAATAATTTGCATTTCTACCCCACTCACAGTTGTTGCTAATGCTGTCTACTTACACTTGCAGTAGAGACAATAATAACCCTTTCATAGAAGTTCAATTCCTAATCCCTAGAACCTGTGGATACATTATGCTACATGGCAAAGGGGAACTAAGGTACCAAATGGAATTAAAGTTGCTAATCAGCCAACTTTAAATTAAGGAGATAATCCTGGGTTATCCACATGGACACAATATAATGAAGAAAGGTATCAAATGAGCAAGAGGAGGTAGAAGAGTTAGAACAAGAAGGTGATGGCATTCTGAGAAATACTGGACTGGCTGTTGCTGGCTTGAAAGTGGAAGAAGCCATGAGCCAAAGGAATGTGAATAACCTCTGGAGTCTGGAAAAGGCCAGAAAATATATTCTCCTCTAAAGACCCCAGGGAGAAAAGCAGCCCCAATGACACCTGAGATTTTGTCCAACAAGACCAATTTTAAATTTCTGACCTTCAAAGAGTAAGATAACCAGTTCCCAAGAAGTTCCTCATCTCCATCAGAAACCACCTCAGCCTAGACTTCATTATCCATATCATTATCAGCATTTTGGTTAAGCCCGCTGAACACGTCTCTAAAAGGTTCCAGTCCTTCACACGTCTGCATGTCTTCTGAGCCTTCCAAACTGTTCAAACCTTTGCCTGTTAACCAGTTCCAAAGTTGCTTCCACATTTTCAAGTATCTTTATAGGAGTACCCCACTACCTCGGAATCAATTAACTGTATTAGTTCATTCTCACATTGCTATGCATAACTGCCCATGACTGGGTAATTTATTTTTAAAAAGAGGTTTAATTGACTCACAGTTCTGCATGGCTGAGGAAGCCTCAGGAACTTCCAATCATGGTGGAAGGGGAAGAGGCACATCTTACCTGGTGACAGGTGACAGAGAGAGTGTGTGAAAGAGGAACTGTTAGACACGTATAAAACCATCAGATCTCGTGAAAATTCATTCACTATCATGAAAACAGCATGGGAACACTGCCCCCATGATCCAATCACCTCCCACCAGGTTTCTCCCTGGACATGTGGGGATTATGGGGATTACAATTCAAGGTAAGATTTGGGTGGGGACACAAACCTAACCATATCAATTTACATAGTGAATGAATATGTATTAAATGTGAGTGATATGTTAGGCAATCAAACACTAGTCTATAATATTTGGTGGGAGATGCATAAATACAGAACAAAACTTCTGCATTCAGACATTTCATATTTAAGTCAAGAAGATAGTAAAAGACAATGATTCAAATACATATAATAGTATGTTGATGATAACTGGGGAAAAGGACAGAGAAGAGTGTATGTAAAATTGGAAAGTTTCACTTATAAATAGCATTGTTAGAAGAACCTTTGCCAATAAATGTTAATATTTGAATTAACACAAAAAATTAAATGGGGTATTAAACCATGTAGATAGCTGGGGAAAGACTATTTCACTAAAGAGAAGAGCAAACAGAGTTGGGTTAATTTATGCAGTTTTTGAGTGGAAACCAGAGACTGACGTAGTAGGAAGTTAGAACAAGTGAGAGACAGAGAAGTAGGAAGAAGGCCAGAGAGATAATGAAAGGTCAGTCCATGCAGTTACTTACCTACCACTGCAAACTTTGATTTTACCCAGAAGGACACGGAAATTCAATCAAGTACATTAAAAAGAGAAAGCCTAGCTTATATATGGTATGCTTTTCTGGCTGCTTTCACTGAGAATAAATGAAAAAAAGAGGGGAAATTAAAACAAGGAGACACCTTGAGATACTATTGAATAATTTAGTGAGTATGTGATGGTCACTTGGACAAAATTCCAGTATTGAAGGTTAAATATATTTAGAAGCTAGAAGGAAAGAAAAAATGCTGGTAGGTTAACTACAGGTTATACAAGAAAGAGAAAAGTCAAGGATGACTGATATTAATTTGGCTTACCCACAGAATAAATAGGATTTCTATCGGTCTAGATGAAAATGATGGCAGGAGGTAAAGTAAGGGAAAAAAAATAATGCTCCCTTTTGGATTGCAGATACTAGATTGACCTATGACTGTAGACCTTGAGTATGCAGTTGAATCTATGAGGCTGGAGTTCAGGGGAACGATTCAGGCTACAATAGAAATTTGAATTAATTTATTGATACTATTACATGCATGAGCTCTACAGTCCTCTTAAGTTAATACATCAGGAAGAAAAGGAGGAATTAGCAAAAGAAACTGAGAGACTGAAGGTAAAGTAGTAGAATTCTGTGTCCTGGAACTGTTAAGTTTCAATGTTTCAAGTAAGGCAAAAAATAAAAAAAGGACTATAAATTTTGCAATTTAAACATTATCTGTGACTTTGGCAAAAATAATTTCAGAGGAGAGGCAATTAAACCCTTGTTAGGTGGGGCTCGAGAAAAAATATCAGGAATAATTTGGAGCAAGCTAATATAAATGTCATTTTCAACGTGTACTTCTTGAGGAAAAAGAAGAAATAAACCCACAGATGTAGCTAAAATTATGTCAAAGAACATTTTTAGAAAAGAAAGGGGAAGAAATAAACCTATGTCTGCATGCAGTGGTAAAAAAGGTATAGAAGTAAACAATATGCATGATAAAGTAGATAAAAACTTCTGGATCAGTATCTTTTGAGTAGATAACAAAGTATGGGATCTCGGTTGCAGATGAAAGGATTGGGCTTTGTTTGGAGCAAGGGGCAGTTCTCCCATAGTATCTTGAAGGAAAGAGCAGATGCATAGAACAGCCAAGGCGAGTAGATCAATGTGTGGGAGCTTTTAGTCTTTTATTTATCATAAGGTTATCAGGTGAGAGTGAGAGAGTTAAAATAGGTATCAAGTATTTTGTTTGAAAATGCATTTATAAGACCCCTCTCCCTTTACATGCTAGTTACAGAAACAACCATCACCCAACTGTTGGTTTTCCTTCTAATCTATCTCTGCTTAGTGACTGCCCAATGTCTAGGAATAGTTTATGGAGAACTTTGTTATAATTTTAAAAATACACTTAAAAGCAGAGGGAATGAATGTCATTAACATTAAATATTTGTATTTTATTTATTCTATAATGTTTGTCAAATTACACATTTTTGTGCTTTATTTTTTATATGTAAAATGAAGATGAATATATTCAAATATATTCATTTCATATTTTTTAAAGATTGAAGGTGTCTGGAAAAATATACTAAACCTACAAACTGGCAAAAATTCCTGAGTGTTTTTTCAGTGATTTTTAAGAGCCTACACTTTTAATTGGCTTTCTATTGACTGGACAGTTTCTCATTTGTCTTGAAGAAAACACAAGTCTTAAAGTTACTCTTATTGCTTAGTAAAATATTAACCAATTTTGTACCTTAGCTTAACATTTCAATCTTAGTTTAACATTTTATATCTTAGCTTACCCAAACTTAGCTTAACATTCCTTTATTAAATTACATAGAGAGACCTCGCTTTTCAAATGTCCTTTGAACAGGTTTTAATCTGGTTTTTAGTTTCTTCATTAATTAATCAGGTAAGTACAATTTTAACGCTTGTCCATTTTATAACTACATGAGCATTTAAAATTTTAAGATGTATAGTTTAACAAATGATAACATCGTAATCTCTAGCTGAGTGTCTGACATGTATTGCTTCATTTGCCTTCACAGCCCACTCTCAAATCTATTTCAGTCATAGCTTTTAGCCTTTATTATTAAAAATATTAAAAACACAGTTGAGTATTTACAAATACAGTTATAATATTATATCCTTTTACTATCCTAATAATTGGAGAGATTTACTTTGCACTTAGCAAATTATTGATAATTTCTCATGGCTCAATACTGGAAATACTTAAAGTGCACCTCTAATGGGAACTAGGGTTTGGTAAAAAGGTTACTGGATTTGGTCTATGACAGAATTCAGAATTTTTTTTTTTTTTTTTTTTTTTTGAGACAGAGTCTTGCTCTGTTGCCCAGGCTGCAGTGCATTAGCACAATCTCTGCTCACTGCACTCTCTGCCTCCCGGGTTCACACCATTGTCCTGTCTCAGCCTCCTGAGTAGCTGGGACTACAGGCGTCCACCACCATGTCCGGCTAATTTTTTAAATACTTTTGGTAGAGACGGGGTTTCACCATGTTAGCCAGGATGGTCTCGATCTCCTGATCTTGTGATCCGCCAGCCTCGGCCTCCCAAAGTGCTGGGATTACAGGCGTGAGCCACCATGCCTGGCTGGTCTATGATAGAATTTGGTCAGAATCCTGGCTGAATTATTTAGATGGCTTGATTAGCAATTTTTTAATCCATAAAATAATGAAAATAAAAGCCCCCAGCTTTTGCCTGGATGTGTGAAATAAAGAACACAACAGTTTCTGCTCCTTATAAATTCACTAATATGTTATTTGAATTCTAGAATTAACGCTCCAAAAGTCTACATTTAACCATGCTTATCATGAGCCCTACATTTATTCTACTAAAATTCATTACTCATATCAGAACTAAATACCTTAGTTGGAGACTCCTAAGCCTTTATTTTGAGCTTGAATGAGGCCCAGACTCATCGCCTTTATAATGTCAACAGCTCGACAACTAACATATATTCCAGCTCATCTCCTCCTTCTTCTGTGTAAGTGCCTAGAATACATGTTCTTCTCATCTTCCATTTCAGAAAATCGAGTCATCTTCACTCTGCCTCTCTTTATATACAATGCTGACATTAATATTTAATATTTTGTCTTGACTTGACATCAAGTAAAATTGGGAGAGCTTCAAGTGCTCTAATTGCAAGTTTTCCACCTCCTTTGCCCTAGTGGCAAAGGTTCCCTACCCAAATAACTATTTATCACAGAGACCAGACACATTGACTACTTATTCCTTAGTAGTGAACTTCAGTTCTCTGACAGCCCTAGAATTATTCAAGTCAATGACATCCTCCCTCTTGATACTACAACACCAGCTTCCTGCATGCCCTTCTTGTTTACTCTGGTCTCCAGTGCAGCCTCCACATGGCCCTGTGTGGCAATGCCTACTTACCTCTGGCTGTGAGTGTCCTCTTACCTCTGGCTTTAAGTGTGAGTGTGGTAGTATCCTCTTAACTCTAGCTGTGACCAGCAACAAGCTGTCAATCTCAATTGACCAGTGTTAGGTGTCATGCTTTCAGCCATCCCCTAACATAGGTCAGGAATTTCTCCTTCACCAGTGAGATGAAAAGAGGAAAATAAAATATATCTGTTTAAACATCAAGTTTTAGGTCTAACATTTAAGTCTCCAATCCATCTTGAATTAATTTTTGTATAAGGTGTGAGGAAGGGGTCCAGTTTCAGCTTTCTACTTATGGCTAGCCAGTTTTCCCAGCACCATTTGTTAAATAGGGAATCTTTTCCACATTTCTTGTTTTTGTCACGTTTGTCAAAGATCAGATGGTTGTAGATGTGTGGTACTATTTCTGAGGGTTCTGTTCTGTTCCATTGGTCTATATGTCCGTTTGGTACGAGTACCATGCTGTTTTGGTTATTGTAGTCTTGTAGTGTAGTTTGAAGTCAGGTAATGTGATGCCTCCAGCTTTATTCTTTTGGCTTACGATTGTCTTGGCAATGTGGGCTCTTTTTTGGTTCCATATGAACCCCAGAAGAAAACCTAGGCAATACCATTCAGGACATAGGCATGGGCAAGGACTTCATGTCTAAAACACCAAAAGCAATGGCAACAAAAACCAAAACTGACAAATGGTATCTAAATAAACTAAAGAGCTTCTGCAGAGCAAAAGAAACTACCATCAGAGTGAACAGGCAACCTACAGAATGGGAGAAAATTTTTGCAATCTATTCATCTGAGAAAGGGCTAATACCCAGAACCTAGAAAGAACTCAAGCAAATTTACAAGAAAAAAACAAACAACCCCATCAAAAAGTGGGCAAAGGATATGAACAGACACTTCCCAAAAGAAGACATGTATGCAGCCAACAGACACATGAAAAAAGGCTCGTCATTACTAGTCATCAGAGAAATGCAAATCAAAACCACAATGAGATACCATCTCACACCAGTTAGAATGGCGATCATTAAAAAGTCAGGAAACAACAGGTACTGGAGAGGATGTGGAGAAACAGGAACACTTTTATACTGTTGGTGGGACTGTAAACTAGTGCAACCATTGTGGTAGACAGTGTTGCCATTCCTCAAGGATCTAGAACTAGAAATACCATTTGACCCAGCCATCCCACTACTGGGTATATACCCAAAGGATTATAAATAATGCTGCTATAAAGACACATGCACGCGCACGTTTATTGCAGCACTATTCACAATAGCAAAGACTTGGAACCAATCCAAATGTCCATCAATGACAGACTGAATTAAGAAAATGTGGCACATATACACCATGGAATACTATGCAACCATAAAAAAGGATGAGTTCATGTCCTTTGAAGGAACATGGATGCAGCTGGAAACCATCATTCTCAGCAAACTATCGCAAGAACAGAAAACTAAACAACGCATGTTGTCACTCATAGGTGGGAATTGAACAATGAGATCACTTGGACACAGGAAGGGGAACATGACACACCAGGGCCTGTCATGGGGTGGGGTGAGGGGGGAGGGATATCCTTGGGAGATACACCTAATGTAGATGACGAGCTAATGGGTGCAGCACACCAACATGGCACATGTATACATATGTAACAAACCTGCACGTTGTGCATATGTACCCTAGAACCTAAAGTATAATAATAAAAAAATCAATTTTTTCCTCATTTTCCCCTCATTCCTCCATTTATCCATATAGCCATCCATTCATCCATCCATTCATCCACCCATTCATCCACTCATTCACCCATCCATCCTTCCTTCCATCCATGCATCCACTTATTCCATGCATCCACCTAATAAATACTTAATAATAATTTTCAGAATCTATTCTATTAATTCCTATAAGCATCTGAAAAATATTTATTAGTAACTAATTATGTTCAATATTGCAATTTGATTAAAATATTAAAATTATTTTCTGAATTATTTCCTAAATGTATCTTTTTTCCAACTTTTTTACAACTTTGCACTAATTCAGTCTTGATACATTTCAATATTGTAATTAAAAAAATATAAAGGCAAGGAAAGAGGGAAAATGCTGACTACTCATAACCTATTACTTGTTTTAGTCACACGATGATATGCATTTATTTATTCAATTTATTTTTATTGAACCCCTACTTTTAGCCAAGGATTGTTATAAGTTTTGAGGATAATGCAGTGAAGTCAAAGTAAAACAGAATATAACACAACCAAAATGTAAAATAAAACAAACAAACAAAAATCACTGGTGTCATGACACATTCTAATGGTAATAAAGAGATAGAATGTAAGCAATAAACCATCAATAAAAATATTGTGGTAAATATGAAAACAATCTAGCTAGAATTTTCTCAAATTATGCATGCTTGGAATAACCAAGTAAAGAACAGGAGGCCAGGAAGTATGGGACAGAGTGAGCTGGTGGCAAGACTTAACAGATTATGAGGCCAGAGAAAGAACCAGTGGCCAGAACATATTGGTTATTGGGTGCAGAGTAAAGTCTTTAGTCCTCAGAATGGTGAGAATCCATTATAGGGGGATAGCCAAGAAACAGTCATGAATATATTGGTGTTTAAAACGGAACTATGCACCCTCTGATAGAGAATAGACAGCAGGAGAAAAGATAAAGGTAGGGAGACAAATTAGGAAGCTACTATAATAATGCAGGTGAAACAGGATTGAAATACAGAGATTACTACTGAATTACTCTAACACAAATGTAGAGTTTATTCTACAAAAATGATTCAATTTCATAAATATTTTTAGGGATTTTCTTTCTATTGTTAGCATTGGAAACACTGCTCTATTATCCTATCTATATATGTAAAATATTTATTACTATTCAAAAATAAACAAAGAGCAATAGTAAAACAATTAGTTAATTTTACTCAGAAAGTTTAAGATTTCCTACTGAATGCAAGTTAAAAATACTACAATGCAAAAATGCATGTTTGCTTCATTTACTTTGAAATATTAAGTGGCTTGTTAGCATAATTGCCACTTATGATCCCTGAAGGCTTTTCTTGTTAAATGATATTAAAATATTCACTGCACTTGGATTCAAATTTACAGAACAAACTATTATTGGGAAATCTCTGTTTACATATACAAAATAGTGATACAAACAATTAATAACCAGAAAATGAGTTTAATTGTCTATATTATCTCTTTATTGGCCTTTAATAGGATATGAGTAAAATCTTTGACCAACCTCCCTTGACCAACACACATGAAAAATAAATAGATGTTATCCTATGACTTGAATTTCAATTCATCTACAGTTTATTTCCTGAACAAGAACTACATTTTAGACTTGCATACCTCTTTTGAGATTATAAAGGAAACATATTTAATAAGAAACAAAATGAATACTTTCAATAATAATGTTTCTTTTTAAATGAAGAATAATATTTTACTAATGCTTATAATATTCTGACAAAAAGCTATTCCCTCATGAGGCTATTCTAAAAACATACATAGTCTCTGCTCTATGGGAATTAGCCTACTTGTGTTAACAAGTATGCCATATAAATGTACATTTGCTCTTGTAGTATCATGATGCAATAGCTATGGGCACCTTAGGTTGGAACTTCTTCTTGGGTGAAAACTATAATGTTTATTTCAGTTCAAAATTTTATTTTGCACTGTGAAAGGAATTAAAAGTCATATTTAAAGCACACATTAAGTAGTTTTATCGGCAGTCATAAACTCACACAAGAACCTTTGGAATCAGCAGCTTCAATAATTTTTATACAAGGCAGCAGCCCAACAACATGAATGCCAATTTTGCTTTGTTGACAATTTGCTCATTTAATTTCAATCTCTGACTCAGACGTCTCCAAAATGTAATTTTTAAAAAGGAGTTTGGGAAGAATTCAATGGAATAAACTAAAATCTTATAGTCATATGTGTGAGAAAAATATATTATTTAAAAATTATTATATAAATATGCTGCAATAATCTTATTGAAGCATAATCAGAGTTATGTATTAGCCTTTCTTAAACTCTGTTGTCCAAAAGCAAAGAATGAAATTTAACTAAGTATTAATATTTAAGCTTCAGAAATTTAACACTGGTTGCTTATCATTTTCTTAGTCGATATGTTAAATTAATGTTATATCTTTTATATTTGATTATCACATGATAGAAGATAGTAAAAATAGAAAAATAGAGAAAAAATTATCACTTTTATAAAAATAAAAATGGCCGGGCGCGGTGGCTCACGCCTGTAATCACAGCATTTTTGGAGGCCGAGGTGGGCAGATCACGAGGTCAGGAGATCGAGACCATCCTGGCTAACACGGTGAAACCCCGTCTGTACTAAAAACACAAAAAATTAGCTGGGCGTGGTGGCGGGCGCCTGTAGTCCCAGCTACTCGGGAGACTGAGGTAGGAGAATGGCGTGAACCTGGGAGGCGGAGCTTGCAGTGAGCCAAGATCGCGCCATTGCACTCCAGCCTGGGCGACACAGAGAGACTCCATCTCTAAAAATAAATAAATAAATAAATAAATAAATAAATAAATAAATAAATAAAATTAAAAAATAATGGTTTATAAATAAAACAGATAAATAATACTTGGTTGCCATTTATCAAGCAAGTATATTGCTGTGAACAATACTTCAGATATTTATCTCCCAAAATCTCATTTCAGCAAAAAAGACAAAACAAGCTTTGGTTTCCAAAACGTGAAAGAAACAAGTATATACCATTTACCTTGCTATTCATTACATTCCTAAATCTGATATGGACTTCAAGATGCTTCTATAACACAACTCCCATTTTTCCAGTGTTTAAATATTAACCCAGAGTTAAATCATAGAGAACACGGTTGATCCTTCATTTGTTGTAACACTTTTATCTTGGAACACTTTTGTACATTTTGCCTTTTCAAATTCTGCTCCCCCCCACTGCCCCAGACGCAGAGTCTCGCTTTGTCACCCAGGTTGGAGTGCAGTGGCAGGTTCTCAGCTCACTGCAAGCTCGACCTCCTGGATTTAAGCAATTCTGCCTCAGCCTCAAGAGTAGCTGGGACTACAGGTGCGCACAACCACGCCCAGCTAATTTTTGTATTTTTTTGTGGAGATGGGGTTTCACTATGTTGGCCAGGCTGGTCTTGAACTACTGACCTCAAGTAATCCACCCCCACCCCAACCTCCCAAAGTGTTGGGATTGCAGGCGTGAGCCACTGCACCCTGCCAAATTCTGCTTTTTGAATCCACCAAAATTCCCATTTTAACTTCTAAGAACATGTTTTTTAAGAATAGTTAACTTTTTCTGTGCTGTCAAATTATCATTCTTCTATCTTTACTAGAACACTGGTCTTTACACCTAGCGTGCAACACATATTCTGTTTGTGTTGCCATAATCATTTATTTTAGTTTATAAACTACTTGGAAGTTGGCTTTGCATTGCATTTAGCACTTGGATTACTCTCATAACTTCGATATAATCACTAGTCTTGCAAAAACAAGAATTTAATTTACAATACATCTCTTGCATGACACTAAAATGTAGATAGGTCCGTCCATTGCTACAATGACATTTAGAATCCTTAGAAGAAACATAATTTGAACAAGTGTTGTTACAAGTATGGTGTAAAATGAAACAGTGATTTCATAAAATAGCAAGTCCTAACATACATAACATACCTAAGACTGGGGAAAGGGAAAGGGAAATAATATATTTAAATAGATAATAAGTCCTCAATGAATTGCTTTTAATTAAGTTCCATTGATTATAATGCTTAACATTTTTTCTTTTAAAGATTATACACATATTGTTATATTACATTGGTGAGCAGAAATGAAACATTAATAACAAATAACTTGTAAGCATATAAAGGGTTCTGGTAAATGATAGTCCATATCCAGCAGTTGTATTTTTATAGATGGAATATATTTTTGTATTTGAGAAATGTTTTAATTTTAGGTTTGGATAAATTAAAGAAACTATAGGAGAAAGACAAACACAAAAGTTTGAATCAAATAATTATTTTTCTGCTTTTGCAAATGTTTATTGGTTACTTTTAATTTGTTATTTTTGTATTTAATTATGATTCTGTCATTTAGTAATCTCAATTTCCCCATACACCACTGTTTCACTAATATACTAGGCCTTAGATGTGCTCACATCATTGCAATGGGCTGGCCATAATTAGTTATGTAATTTATTTTCTAATTACTGACACTATTCATACTGTTGATGTTACAGATGGCAACACAGCTCTGAACCTACCTGACTGGGAGAAATAAAGATTTTTACTACATTGCACTCTGCATTTAACTTAATGAAAATTTTGTCACATAAGAAAATAAAGCAAATATATGTTCTTTGTATAAAATAGTTCCGTTTTTAAAACAGAGACTACTATAATTTGTTGCAAAGACCAATCTTAAGATTCTTTTTCTTCTCTCAAATGCTAGAATTCTATGAAATGTGTAGACATTGAATTTATAACTCTATACTGACATTCATATATCCGGAAATTATTTAGCAAATATTGATCCAGCCATGTATTAGGCATAGTTGATGTAAAGATGGAAGAAATAATTTTTGTTTTCTAGGAGTTTATGTTATTGTGAGAAAGCAGCCACCACTACAACAAATTGTCTTACCATGAATCTATTGAATGCCTGACCACGTTGGTGATGTGGGAAAAATATGTAACCCCTCTAACGTCTTTGACATATAATTGTCCTCCTCCTTCAGCAACGTAGCTCTCTGGTACTCAAACTGGGGGATATTCCTCAGAGTATTTCACTAGCCTCTTACTCTTGTGTTTCCTTTCTTTCATATTACCAAGTAGAAGATACCTTCATATAGTACTTTATGTACTTTGGACCATAAAATGTATTCTTATGAAACCTATAATTTTACACCAAAATCAACTCTTACAACTTTGTTCCTGCTTGTGAAATCAAGAGCCAGAATTTAATTGCCTTTTTTTTTTCTTTCTCAAATGATTTTTCATTTGTGGTATAAATGAAACAAAAGGAGAAAAGAAAAACATGCATAACTTAGTAGTTCACAAGTTTTCATATAAGTATATAATACAAAAACCTGTTCACTAGCTTTTATTTCTCATTTTCCTATAAGTCTGTTGGAAAATCATCTGCTCATATTCCCAAATACCTGCTTTGCATTTGATATCCCAAAACCACACAATAAATAAATTGTAGACGTTCAAGACAATGTAAGTTAACAGAACCAATGAATGGGACTGAGAATAGAACAACAACAAAAAAATGTCCTGCTTTCCAAATGATTGAAGACCACAAAAGTACCTTCCTATTAGTCTATGTCACACCACCCCTTAAAAATCAATGGCACGGTACATCCGTACGCTAAAATCACCCTTCACTACCTCTTCATGGTTCCACCATCGGACTTAACATCCTACTCTTCTAGAGATTACAACAGCCACATACAACCTGTTGCTGTCTCTCTCTCTCTTCAGTCATTCCCCTTAGCTCATCCAACAGTTACCACACTTCTCTCTAAGTTTCAGGTCTGCCTTATGAGAATTCTGTTTGAAAACTAGGAAAAATATTTCCAAAACTGTCTCTGGACATTGGACTCAATTGAAAAAAAAAAATGCTTTTACCCAGAAAATATTACTTCTGCAAATATTCAAGTGAAAAGTTTTCCTTTTTGCTTTACAATTTGCTTTGTAGTTCTCACAACCCTTGTATTTGAAGTTAGTGTAGGTCCCCTCTGTGTTACTTCTTTAACACGTTTTCTGCTTCCAATTATACAACCATAAAAGTAGTAAGGAAAACAAAAAAATATTTTCCCTAAATTGCACCCCATGGGATGCTCTTTTCTGTCTTCTTTTTTCTTTTTTTTTTTAATTTTTTTTTTATTATTATACTTTAAGTTCTAGGGTACATGTGCATAAGCAGGTTTGTTACGTATGTATACTTGTGCCATGTTGGAGTGCTGCACCCATCAACTTGTCAGCACCCATCGACTCATCATTTTCATCAGGTATAACTCCCAATGCAATCCTTCCCCGCTCCCCTCTCCCCATAATAGGCCCCGGTGTGTGATGTTCCCCTTCCCAAGTCCAAGTGATCTCATTGTTCAGTTCCCACCTATGAGTGAGAATGTGCGGTGTTTGGTTTTCTGTTCTTGGGATAGTTTGCTGAGAATGATGGTTTCCAGCTGCATCCATGTCCCTACAAAGGACACAAACTCATCCTTTTTTATGGCTGCATAGCATTCCAGGGTGTATATGTGCCACATTTTCTTAATCCAGTCTGTCACTGGTGGACATTTGGGTTGATTCCAAGTCTTTGCTATTGTGAATAGTGCCGCAATTGTCAATCTATTCAACTCTGATCTCTCCCTATCGTTTTTGGTAAATAATAGTAATTGACACTCAGGCTTCTTCTCTACCTGAGATCATGACATGGCTCTAATAGGATTACGCATTCATATGAATAAACATTGATATATTTCACCTAAGTTGTTTCTTGATCTGCATACCGCTGTTCTTTTCTTCCTCTTCACCATAGGCAGATTTCTATGAGTATATCTGGTCTTGTTGATAAAACTGATCACTTGAAAATAAGTAATTAAAACATCCCCTCAAGTATCCTTTTCTGATCAGCTATTCTCACCACACATTCAATCACCAATTTCTTCTTCTGTTTTCACTCTGAGTGATTGTGATTGCGATTCTTTGGTTCGTAAATGTTATAACAAATTCCCAAATCCCTGGGACTGACTATTCCTTCCTCCTTTCTGTCTTATTTATCAAGAAAAATACAAGCCAACAACAGTTTTCTGTGTGAGACACAAAGACTTATTTTTTTCCCCTCATTAAGATCAATATTCCAATTGTAAGTGAATTCGGGCTATACAATTTGTTTGGTTTTACAGAAATTGTGTGGTGAATGGTGTGTGTGATCTCTGCTGGTGGCCGAGGTGCTGTGGGTCATGGCAAATACACATACACGCGCATTTATATATATATAGATTTATATATTATATATATACATTTACTTAAATAATGTAAAAAGCATCATACCTAACTAAGGAAGAATATTCTGGAGTTGCATGAATTTAAACTTGTTGGATGGTACAATATGTAATGTCAATTAACAAAACAAGGTAGGTCTTTAGAAGACTCTGTAGGCAGGGCGCAGCGGCTTACACCTGTAATCCCAGCACTTTGGGAGGCCCAGGCGGGCGGATCACGAGGTCAGGAGATCGAGACCATCCTGGCTAACATGGTGAAACCCTGTCTGTACTAAAAACACAAAAAATTAGCCAGGCGTGGTGGCAGGCGCCTGTAGTCCCAGCTACTCGAGAGGCTGAGGCAGGAGAATGGCGTGAACCCGAGAGGTGGAGCTTGCAGTGAGCCGAAATCCTGCCACTGCACTCCAGCCTGGGTGACAGAGCGAGACTCCCTCTCGGAAGAAATAAATAAATAAATAAATAAATAAATAATAAAAATAAAAAAAAGACTCTGTAAATAAATATACTTAAGAATATATCTTAGAAGCATTCAGCAAATAAATAAATTGAATTTAGTTAACTATATGATGTTAAATATATTAGTATTTGAAATAAATAACTTTCTAAGTAAACCTCATTATTCATCTTGATGAAATGTGTTTATTTTCTCAAAACATTTTGTTTCACTGTTTTATAATTTATAAAATTATGTTGTTTCATGGTTACCCTTGCCCCCATCATTTCTATTTCATTGTAGCCAATTCTCTCATTCACATGCGTAAATACGTACTGAAAAATTCTGAGCCATAACAAGTGTAAGATTATTAAAATGTACACATAGTTTTAAAAAGTGCTCTAGATTGGCTAATTTGTCAAACAGTCACTACAGCTTTTCCATTTCCAGATCTCAGGAAATCATATGCAAATGGCACAGGATCTATTTTCATGAGTAAATAACAAATGCAATGTGATCTGTAAGAATGTATTACTCCTCCTCCAAATCACCTTAATATTATCCTTAAGTATTTCAAAGTTTGCAAAAATAAATTTCTTTTGGATCATAGAGCTGACATCACAGGAACATGAATAAAACCTGCAGTAGATTAAGTATAAGCCACAGGAAGCCCCAAACTTGCCTGTAAGATCACTTTTCAGCTTTCACTGACTGTCATTTGCCTGTCTACAGAGATTGCTGTTAAAATGCAAAGATCAATCTAGTCTTTAGACAATATTACATACTTTTTAACATATATTAGTTGATTTAATACATGCAAAACACTCAAAAGCACACATAAATTAAATCTATAGTAATAGGAAAGGCTGAATACTTTCAAAATAGTATATATTTTATCATTTCATGTTTTAACTCAACAAAGTTTTGAATACGTATATTTGTTTGTCACTGTTGTATGCTGTGCTGACCCAAAATAAAAGTCTATGAATCTTCCTTCAAAGGGCTGGGAATCTTGAGAGAGAGATTGATTGATTTATGACACAAATAATCACAACAAAATAAGTAGGGGACATTTAGTGGATGCATTCCTTAAGTCATAAGTGGTTTGTCAAATCTTTATAATATTCCTTTAATTTAAGTACAATTATGATCCTCATATCTCAGAGGAAGGAATTGAAGTTGAGAGATCTTGCTCAAGGTCTTACAACTGCAGAATGACAAATCTGGGACTCCATGCAATTCATGTAGAATATTAAAAATGCACACACAATAAACATATATATAATAACAAGGTGCCACTGGGGTGTGTGAAGAACCAGCTATGAGGAGGGCTTATGGTGTATGAGGTTAAGACAGGACAGATTCTCAGAAATGTCATACGGTAAGCTAATTAATGAAGAGATAATATTGGTGAAAGGGTCCCAGACTGAAGAAACAGCCACGATAAAGTTGTAGAGAATGTCAAGGAGCTTGAAGTTATTGGAGTATGGAAGTGGAAAAATGAAGGAAAAAGAGACGGGAAAATTCTGCTAGAACCGTATTTCAAAGGCTCCATCTGCCAGATCAAAAAGTTCGGATATTCTTTGAAGACAACAGGAAACCCTGAAGTGTTTTGTTTCAATGGAAGACATTGTCACATTGGCATTTCAGATGTTCAAGGTGGCATCTTTTGTGAGATATTTTGAGAGGGCTAAGATGAGAGAAAAAAGAGAAACCTTCAGAAATCATTGCGGGTAGACCTGTTGAGAGTTATAACACAACATGAGTATGCAATTGATAAAATGTAGAAGAATGGAGGGATTGTGGGTAAATTTAAAGGTTAACACTAGAAAATGTGAATCAACATGTGTACTCATAGAATAGTCATTAAGGATAATTTTAGACTTTTTTTTTTACATGATTTAATGCTAAGTTCTCCAACTGAGATTAAGGCTAAAATGATAGGTAAATGATACGGAATTTCGGGAAGAAAAAAACCCTCTTTTTTCTGAGTTGGAAGAATAAGAAAAGAAGTGACATTTAAGGAAAATAATAATCTATACCCAGAAATGGCGAAATTATTGTGAACAAAGGGCATATAATATTTGAGCAACAACTGGGTGATGACATATATTCAGGAAATATAGTATACAAGGTTTTTAGTAATGGGAAATAGAAATAAGGACTGGGTGGAGATAATGATGTTGAAATGCATTGAATATAATTAATGAAGGTGTATCTACCTGCTTAGGGGAGGCTCACATCCAGTTACTTGTTCCAGATTGTGCATTTTCTTGCAATTAATTTTTTGCCTTTGAAAATGTTTAGCTTTTAAACATAGTTTTGACATACACATAAAGGTGTAATTTAAACTTTTCTAGAATGAAGAAGAAAATAAAGATCACCACAATAAATATTTAAAATATTATTTGCATTCCTTATGGCAGGCTTAATATTTACCACGTAAGCATAAAAGTATAATTTGTAATAGACACATGTAATATCCCCAGTGACAGAAACAGGCTGTAATGCTAGAGAGTTAGAGAGGGTTAAGAGACCTTCAGATTCTGGCAGCAGGGAGACCCACTGCGATGTATTAGTCACCGATTGTCTAACCGGGAAGGTGACATTTCGGCTGAACACTTGGAAGATAAGAAGGATTCAGTCAAGTGAAGACTGGAGAGATAAGTCCTTTCAAGCACCCACAAGAGTATTCACTAGAGCAGTAAAGAGGTAGAGAGCTCCAATTGCTTGTAGGAGAGCAAGTGGCCCACTAAGTACAGAGCAAGGCACTGAAGATCAAAGGTAAAAGTAGAAGTCTGGAAAAACAGTCAGGGTAGCAATGAAGTGGAGTCTATATCTGATGTAATTTTCAAGTTTATGGTATAAGATATGAGAGGGATAAGGTTCTCAGAAATAGTATCTTAGATTTAAAATTAGTAAAGAGGCAGAATCAGTGTAACTTTACACACCAAGAAAATAAAAATTCTCTATCGATATCATAGTGATGTCCAAGGCAGACACTGCTTATTCTCAGCATCAATCATATCTTTTTTATTTAGTTTAAATTATTATCCTTTTTACTTTCTAGATTTTTAAAGGAACAATTATGAATTGTCTTATCTCCTAAGGTGTGACTTACACAAGTCCTTATCCTCAGGCAGGTGAGCCAGTAACATTTAAGATTCATTGCTACAACAAGAATTCAGATAGAAAAGTCAAAGAAGAATGAGCTTTGACTGAAAAGAAATGATGGAGATATAGCAATTTTACTTTTTGAAGTTTCTGAGTAGTACTTCTATAGAATGTATGGCCATTTTAGATACTGCCATTATTCTTCTAGAATAATAGTTTCTCAAAAGATTGTTTTAAAGTTGGGATGGGCTCTGATAAAATTGCCAAAAACTACATTTCAAAATCAATATACACTCATAATCTAAAATTTAATATTCTCACAATATATTCATCAATTTCCTATTTGCAAATGATGAGCTTCTTGCAGTTTAAAAGTTATAATTAAATCTCAGTTCCCTAATATGTATTGACTTGATGAAATTCTACTGCTGGGTATGACAGCTAAGGAATAATTTTACTTTTTCAAAATAGTTTAAATGTAATGTTTTCTAAGATGTATTAGAGCTTTAGGCTTGCTAAAATTCCAGTAAAATTTTCTTTAAATAAACTGGATCATGGCATTAAAACAATACTCTGCATTTTAATGACATAATCAAGAATATGGGTTTTATTTTCTTCAATAATAATCCCAATTTCTTTTAGACACAATACACTTCATAAACTTTGGTATAAGCTTTTGATGTGAAATGCTTATTATGCATATGTTAGTTACATTAAGTTCAACTCTGCTGAAGCAACAAATTCTATCAAACAAGCATCATTTGTAGTTAGTCAACAACTTTTATAAGAGAGAGCATAATTTATATTGAGATGTTAAATATCCTTATGCTAGATGCGTTTCATTCAACAATCAACAGTTTTCTCATTAGCATGTTAGATAAAATATTTGATATTGGTTTAACAAGTGTCTTATTAATTAGCATAATGGATATTAGAAATGAGTTTAAAGGTTTGATTATAAATGTTTAGGGAATACAAAATAGCCACAGTAGTTTAGAAAACTCTTTCCTCTAACTTTCACAAATAGGGTATATCAATCTTCCTGACTGGATTTACTGAACTCCTAGGGAAAGTACCTTAATTGGTCCTATATCAAGCCTTTTGTTTAAGAGGATTTCAGATCTATGTTTTATGAGTGTGGAGGGAATCTGTAATCATTGTCTCAGGCTGATATCCTAACCTGAAATTACTCATTAAAGAGCTTAAAAGAGCTACTGGAAACACAATAAATATTAAAATTATTATTTGATATTATAATAAATTATTTGTATCAATGATTTAAAATAAAGTTGATATCATTTTATTAACAATCCTGCTAAATACAAATTAGAAGTCTATTGCATAAACATTATGAAAACAGATACAACCTAGTGTGAATTTTCTATTCCTTACACGTATAATTTTGTATTTAGCCCACGTCTTTAATTCTCTTTATATTCTATTCTCACTCTGCTGTTTTTCAGTTACTATTTTCACAGAAATAATCAGCCTCCTGCCTACAGCAGCATGAACCAAAATGCTATAGGGCAGATTTACTTGACTTACATTAAATTTAAAGTCTACAAATAACAAAAAACAAACAAAATGAAAAAAATTAAAACCCAGCACACTACCTTTTTTCAACATATATAAATTTTGAAAGCAAAAACCTTCTAAGGCTAGCAGAAAAAGAAATCAGAATAACAGTTACCTTTGAGGCAGCTGGTTATGAATGAAAACAGGCTCCAGGGGTATCTGGCTTTCAGCTTATGTTCTATTTCTTAATCAGAGTACTGGCTACATGGATGTGGTTTCTTTGTGAAAATTTATCAAGCTGTATCCTTAGGATTTTTGGTATATATGGATATTAATTAAAATGTTTAAAATTGAGGAAAAAATGCAAGGTGGAAAATAACTGACTTCAAACTGTGGGTTCGTGTGACACTATAAATTCAGAAGAATATAAGAGTAATTCGTAAAATGTAAAAAGTAGATAGTTGAACTCAAGATAATAAAATGGGAATTTCTAGAAGAAACAGACAGATTTGTGTGTGTTTATGTGTGTGTGTGTGTGTGTGTATGTGCACACGTATGCATGTGTATGAGAGGACATCCATCCCTCAAGTTTTTAATCCAGGAACCTGAGTTTTACTTTTTACTTCCTTTGCCTTTACTCTTCTTAGCCAATCTACTGCTGTGTCTCTCTAATGTTCATCTTTAATCTCCTCATATCTCTATACACTTCTCTTTACCACACATCATTTCTCAGGCATGCGACTCCATTTGTGTAGGAATTGGAACTGGGATTGTTTAGGAACAGCAATGTGTTTAACAATCTACATTCTTGTCTCCCACCGACCCATTCTTAATATACAAATGAAATGACAACTACAAAATGTAAGTCTAACTATGTTGCTAAAATATATTCAATCAAGTTTATGACTCTTAGTATGTAGCCACAGTCTTAATGATGACCCATGGTTGTCCTTTCATTTCATAAAATCATTCTCTTTCCCAGTTCTAGTAGTACTGGCCTTCTTTTATTCTTTTGGAGTTACCTTATTTTACACTTTCTTTGCCAGTACTACTTCCTCTGTTTGGAAGATGCTCCAACTCCATCTCACTTGAAAAATTCGTTTTTACTCTTCACGTAGGCTCTTGGTCACTTTCTCAATGGATTATCTTTCTAATTGTCCTTACTTCAGGTTCTGGGCAGAGGCAGAGAGCAAGAGAACAGATTCTGACAGTTTCTGACAAAAGATATTTTAATTTTACACTCAAAAACAGAGTAATTGAGTAAATAATAATTTTTTAAAAACTAGCTTTGGGTTTTTGTGGGGTATCCAGGAGTTGAGCTTAAAACAATATTAGTCACTTGAATTCAATAAGTCTCAATTTTAATTATAGGGCTGCAATGACATTTTGAAATTCTGGAAAATAGTAATGTAGAGCTAGCATATTCCAGAAAATTCTGGGTTTTACTTTTCTTGGTATACATTTAAATGGCATGTCAAGAGATCCTTTTGAAAAAGGCTAAAAGAAATATACCCAGTAATATTATTTAAAGTATCGTTGAATATTTCTGCTTCAAATATATCTGAATTTCTTTATGAATCCCTCAAACTTCACTAGGTTATGCTTCATTAACATACAAACCCCAAATTGAAGAGATATACATAGAAATATTTTATTTTATTTTCTCATATTACATGTTGACTGTGGTACTGCTTTATCTGTTTCCTTCATGGGAAGCAAATTCAGAAAACAACCCATTTGGGGAACATGCTACTTTTTTTGTAGCCAGGAAAAAGGACCATTATCATAAATGCCTTGTAAAACTTTTGCCTACAAATGACAGTGATCACTTCTGTTTGTATTTTATTGGTTATGTCTATTAGTCTTCCCAATGGAAGAGGCAGATGTGTAAGGTGATACTGACATGGAATCACAGAAAAAGAAACAGCGAGTCTATTGACAGATGACTACAGTATAACATATTTCATTCTGCAAGATTTGGGTCTCTAATTTGGAAAAATACGGGAGATGGTTGGAAGAGGAAATCACAATTCTCCCCACATTGGCTCAATCTTAACTTTGACTTGCCAGTTCTGAATTTATTGATTGATTGTTAGATTTTTTAACAGAAGATATCAGTTTCATGAATTGCCAATCTGCTTAATTCAAAGGGAAGACATGGTCACATAATCAAACATGGTTAAATCACCATCACAAGTCCATTTTAATTAGTGCAACTCTCACAAGTCTCTTCTGCACCCAGAATGTGCTAATAAGTGTTTCCACAAAGGTACAAACTTTGCCCCACTGAAAGAATGTATCAGATCTTTGGTAATGGGAATCTTTTCTGGATCATCTTGAAGATCAGAAGGGGTCAATTGAGCATAACAAACATAATCTTTTCTTCTGAAATTTTTATTTTCCACAATATTTACAGTTCCTCAATACAGGATAATGTACCTGTTATGCAGGGGTACTAAAATTTTGATCTACCTTAGTCCTTGTGTAGCTAGTAAAGGCTGGGTCCCTGGACTGGTCTTTCGGAGCTATGAGTAGTTTTTCTACTTTGTCTAAAACGTCATAAATACATTATGTTTTATTATTTGATATTTTTGAAAGTTCTTAATAAATACAGATCTTGACTATACCAAAGCATTTCTATATCTTTCTTTATCATCTGTACATTAAAACCAGGTTTGGATTAACCAATAGACCTTATTATAGAACTTGTAATTTGCCAACCTACTACATCAAAATTGGTATGTGATTTCCAGGTAACCTCTCACAGTCCTGGGAGGTTAGAAGTGTGGAACGTATGCTTCTCTACTGTCATGGAATAACCTTGTTTAGTTCCTAATTTTAGCTAATGATTTATTACTCTGTGTGTGTGTGCATGTGTGGGTCTGGGTTTTATTCTGCCTGGAAAACACTGCCCAAACCAGTCGCTTAGATCCTTCTTCACTATACTCTCCTAAGGTTTGACTCAGTGGACCTTTGCTTCCAAATGATCACAGTTAATAATTAAAATATTTTCTTCACCTCTGGGTGCCATGGTTAGCTAATTTATTATCCTGGCATATTAACAAGGTATTTATAGTTTTCTGCCTTATCTGAATTATTTCTAAATCCCCACATTCCCATAGAGTTCTCTCGTCTATGATCCACTATTTAATAGCAACTTTATCTACCAAGTGGGATAATGAATTACAAATAATAAGATGTGATCTCAAATGTTTTAGAAAAGTAAACATGGGAAAAATAATTAAAAGTAAGTTGAAAGGCCTATTTGGAAAACAAACGGAGGGTCATGGAGGTATCAAATTCCAGGGACAGGCAGTAGCAGCCACAATGAAAGCCAGTCAGCCAAATTTCATTTGTGTGAAACGGAAATTTATGTATTCAGTGATTATGTAGTGAATTTACATCTCCAAATTCCCTGCAGAATGGCTTCAAAAGTCCCCAAAATTCAAAAACCTAAAGGAAAAGAGATGAATTAGTAGTACTGGTGAGCCTCATCTACTCACTGACTGCCATGGGGAGGAGAAAGAAATGATCTAACCAGATGAGCCTACTTAGAGAGAGCCAGCTTAGATATGTCTAATGACAGGAAACACAAGATGAGTATATAAACAGAAGTAAAAGAGGAGGAAGAGTTGTATTCTCAGAAGAAGAAATAACAAAGGCATGTTGAAATATTTTTAAATTATAATTTATTTAGTGTTTTGGTATAGAAAGCGCATATTAATTGGAAATTATAAATATTTTAGGATAAATGTAGAAAAACAATCAAAGATGAAAACTTAATCCAAATCAAGACCAAGTTTATTGTTTTCTTTTTTTGTTGTTGTTGTTTTTAAGCCAGGAGAGCCCATGTCATGCTAGAATAAATAGAGTCTTATCTGAGCTGGGGGGTAATTTTAAGACGTAAAGGAGGAAGTTAATTCTGAATAAGGCTGGATTTAGCAAAACATAATTTGATTTGTTAGATAATTTGATTAAAAACTATTTTTTTTTGTGATTGGCCATTGTTATAGAATGTTGTCATTGATTTGAATGTAAAACCAAATCCAACTCTCACAAAAAATAAGTCCTTTAGGTTCAAGAAGCCTTATATAAATGTACAAGTTTAGAGCACAGACATATTTTTCCTTATGTGCCAAATCAAGAGAAAGGCTAACACATATGTATAGACATGCAGTGTTTGGTTTTCTGTCTGTGCGATAGTTTGCTGAGAATGATGGATTCCAGCTTCATCCATATCTCTACAATGGACATTGAACTCATCCGTTTTTATGGCTGCATAGTATTCCATGGTGTATATGTGCCACATTTTCTTAATCCAGTCTATCATTGATGGGCATTTGGGTTGGTTCCAAGTCTTTGCTATTGTGAATAGTGCCCCAATAAACATACGTGTGCATGTGTCTTTATAGCAGTATGATTTATAATCCTTTGGGTATATACCCAGTAGTGGGATGGCTGGGTCAAATGGTATTTCTAATTCTAGATCCTTGAGGAATTGCCACACTGTCTTCCACAATGGTTGAACTAGTTTACAGTCCCACCAACAGTGTAAAAGTGTTCCTATTTCTCCACATCCTCTCCAGTACCTGTTGTTTCCTGACTTTTTAATGATTGCCATTCTAACTGGTGTGAGATGGTATCTCATTGTGGTTTTGATTTGCATTTCTCTGATGGCCAGTGATGATGAGCCTTTTTTCATGTGTCTGTTGGCTGTATGAATGTCTTCTTTTGAGAAGTGTCTGTTCATATCCTTTGCCCACTTTTTGATGGGGTTGTTTGTTTTCTTCTTGTAAATTTGTTTGAGTTCTTTGTAGGTTCTGGATATTAGCCCTTTGTCAGATGAATAGATTGCAAAATTTTTCTCCCATTCTGAGGTTGCCTGTTCACTCTGATGGTAGTTTCTTTTGCTCTGCAGAAGCTCTTTAGTTTAATTAGATTCCATTTGTCAATTTTGGCTTTTGTTGCCATTGCTTTTGGTGTTTTAGACATGAAGTCCTTGCCCAAGCCTATGTCCTGAATGGTATTGCCTAGTTTTTCTTCTAGGGTTTTTTATGGTTTTAGGTCTAATATTTAAGTCTTTAATCCATCTTGAATTAAATTTTGAAAATCATTATTCTTTATTTAAGAACATTGAGCCAACTATCCCTTGTGTTTTCTTTAACAAAATGGCTTGTTTTATAAGGAATCATATTTCTTTGATTATTCTAAATTTTCATAGCAACTTCTTATTAAGTAAGTTCATTACATTCAATTTCAGAAAGCAAATGATTTTATTTTCTCTGGAGTTATAAAATGAATTTATGTTATGATTACTTTAGATAATTTCTTTGTATTTCTTCTATTTCTTTTTATTTCACATCTCTCCTTTTATTAGTTCAATATTACTTAGTAATATTAGTCCAGTAGATAATATTAGAGTGTATAAATGAGTAAACATAAAAATGGCATTTCCCACCACGGATATTCATCATAGAATGCCGATGAGTGGATGCTTATTTAGATGTATGTGTGTGCATATCAGTTTGTATGTACATTCACATCTATGCACTGTACTAGACCAAAAAAACTAACAACGTCAGGGCTAAAATTGTGGTCTGACTGGGTACAGTCCTGCTTAAACATGAATTTGTGATTTTTCAGGCCCATCCATAGGTAATTACAAAGATTTTACCAGGCAGACCTCATGGGAAGATTGCTTCCCTTCCCACTCCTGACTTGATGCTCAGCTAGTGCATTGCAGTCTCGAAGACAGTTGCAGTTTAGGACTAAGATCTCCAGTCAGGCCATGCTTTTTCACAAATTTACATTCCTAGCCCAGGGGCCATATTCCCAGGTCTCTTTGTCTAACACCTTGGACAGAGATCATCTTTAGACATCTCTGGTGAGGCCTTCCCACTAGAGAAAAAGAGAAAAATTAAAGATGCTGTGCCCCACTCTGACTCAGTATCTAGTAATTTTTCAGTCCTAGACCTATCCAGTGGGCCTTCACCCTGCCCACAGGTCCAAAATAGTGGGAGAGACTTTTGCTTAGAGCTCCTTCAACAGTGAGAAAATTGACACATCTTTGCTGATCCACCTGACCCTCTCCCAGCACATTGCTTTATAGAAGAGCATGAAACAGAGGGAACTGGTGTCTTTGGTTTTAGCTGTCTGCTTATACCATGGTGATAAATGATTATAGACTTTGCTGTTACTTTCATTCTGGCTCAACTTTGCTTCAGTTGGCTACTCCATCACTTGGCAGCTCAGCTTTCCCTCAGCTCAACTGACCTCCTGATGCTGACAACAAGGGAATGTATCAAAACACCAGAGAAACCATGAGTTTCTCACTAAGCAAGGGCAAATAAAAAAAAATGCAGAGTTCTATGTACTTGGAAACTACAAAGTCAAAATATAACATGTTGGAAGCTTTCACTCAGCTCAGCTCAGCTGACACTGACAAAATACGGTTTGTTTTTGTTTTTGTTTTTTTTGTTTTGTTTTTTGGTTTTGTTCAGTATTTCCATGGTTGTGGTAAGAACAAAATACATATGCATATATAAGCTAGAAAACACAAGTTGTGTCATTTTGGTGATTCTGCATACCCATTAAATGTTTTTATATTTACATTTAAAGCTGCCAATGTGCAATATAAAGATAACAACAAAATTCATACGATTTTTTTTTTTTCTTTGAGATGGCGCTTCACTATGTTGTCCAGGCTGGACTCAACCTCCTGGCTCAAAATATCCTCCCATCCTAGCTTCTTGAGTGGCTGGGAATATAATATTTTAACATTTTAATTTTTCTCTCAGACTGAACAACAAAGTGAGACCTCCCATCTCTACAAAAGATTAAAAAATTAGCCAGATTTTGTGGTGAGAGCCTGTAGTCCCAGCTCCACAGGAGGCTGCAGCAGCAGATCACCTGAGCCCAGGAGTTTGAGGCTTCAGTGAGCTAGGATGCTGCCACTGCATTCCAGCCTCAGTGACAGAGTAAGACCCCATGTCTAAAAAAGAAAATAAAATACATTTTTTAAAGATTAATTTTTTAAAAAAATTTTTAAAAACCTTTAAAATTTTCTTAAATGTCTTTATTTAGAAGGCTTTTTTTTTTTTTTTTTTCCTCCTACCTTAATGTGTTGGAGTAAACAGAAGTAATTCACATTCATAAAGTGTAATGACTAGCAATCTATTTAAACTTGTAGGAAAAAAACAAAGAATAATTACTACATTATAAACGGCTATTGGGTTATGAAACTATTCCTTGTTTTCTACCTATATATTCTCTTATTGTTAATAACTTGATGTTGAAGAGCACGCTTCCCAGTTGCAGTGTAACACAGTGCCTACTATGTGAATTGTTTATTATTATTATTATTTATTATTATTATTATTATACTTTAAGTTCTAGGGTACATGTGCATATCATGCAGGTTTGTTACATATGTATACTTGTGTCATGTTGGTGTGCTGCACCCATCAACTCGTTAGCACCCATCAACTCATCATTTACATCAGGTATAACTCCCAATGCCATCGTTCCCCCCTACCCCCTCCCCATAATAGGCCCCGGTGTGTGATGTTCCCCTTCCCAAGTCCAAGTGATCTCATTGTTCAGTTCCCACCTATGAGTGAGAACATGCGGTGTTTGGTTTTCTGTTCTTGAGATAGTTTGCTGAGAATGATGGTTTCCAGCTACATCCATGTCCCTACAAAAGACACAAACTCATCCTTTTTTATGGCTGCCTAGTATTCCAGGGTGTATATGTGCCACATTTTCTTAATCCAGTCTGTCACTGATGGACATTTGGGTTGATTCCAAGTCTTTGCTATTGTGAATAGTGCTGCAATGAACATATGTTTGCATGCCATAAGTAGAAAGCTGAAACTGGATCCTTTCCTTACTCCTTATACGAAAATTAATTCAAGATGGATCACAGACTTAAATGTTAGACGTATTACCATAAAAACCCTAGAAGAAAACCTAGGTAATACCATTCAGGACATAGGCATGGGCAAGGACTTCATGTCTAAAACACCAAAAGCCACGGTAACAAAAGCCAAAATTGACAAATGGGATCTAATTAAACTAAAGAGCTTCTGCACAGCAAAAGAAACTACCATCAGAGTGAACAGGCAACCTACAGAATGGGAGAAAATTTTTGCAATCTACTCATCTGACAAAGGACTAATATCCAGAACCTACAAAGAACTCAAACAAATTTACAAGAAAAAAAACAAACAACCCCATCAAAAAGTGGGCAAGGGATGTGAACAGACATTTCTCAAAAGAAGTCATGCATATAGCCAACAGACACATGAAAAAATGCTTGTCATCACTGGCCATCAGAGAAATGCAAATCAAAACCACAATGAGATACCATCTCACACCAGTCAGAATGGCAATCATTAAAAAGTCAGGAAACAACAGGTGCTGGAGTAGATGTGGAGAAATAGGAACACTTTTATAGTGTTGGTGGGACTGTAAACTAGTTCAACCATTATGGAAAACAGTGTGGCGATTCCTCAAGGATCTAGAACTAGAAGTACCATACGACCCAGCCATCCCATTACTGGGTATATACCCAAAGGATTATAAATCATGCTGCTATAAAATAGGGGTTTTTGATATACTATGACAAAAGAATGTATCAAAACACCAGAGAAACCATGAGTTTCTCACTAAGCACAGGCAAAACAAACAAAGAAACAAACAGCAGCAACAACAAAAAACAAAGCAGAGTTCTATGTACTTGGAAACTACAAAGTCAAAACAAAAATATTTTGGAAGGTTATGTCGAGGAACCCCTGAATCGAAGCTCTGCAACTGGGATTAAACAAGGCTGATTGTCTCCGTGAGTAAGATCCTCCAGGCAAGAGTAGGGTGCTTCAATCTCACTGACAGAATTTCAAACATCAATGTTTCTCATCACCTATTAATTTACAGAACAAAGTGTCTCAGTGACTAAGAAATAAATAGTCACTCAAAGACAGGGCTGGTTATGATACTTTGCAGCTATCCTGTGTCCTTGAGATAACTATTGTATGTATATTTTGTGTTTAATTTGATGAAATCAGCAACATCTTTCCATGCCAGTAAATATATGCCCACTATTGTATATTTGGGCAGAATAATATCGTCTCTGGATGTTATAATTTTTAAGTTAGTTTTCACATTTTGTTCTTTGGATAGAAATTATTCAATAAAATTATTTTACTCTTCCAATTGTTGTCTTAGATGATATTTCTAGAATTAGAATTAATGAATAATGCATCAGAACTGTTATTAGTTTAATATACATGATTAGGCATGTACCAATTTACATTTCATTCAGCATTTTGTGAGTATTGTTTATTATTTTTACCTTCAGAGAATTTATTATTGGTTTATTTGCAAATAAAATACTTTAGTCTGTTTATTAATTTCATTTCTTTTTGGTGAAGTCTCTTTTGTTTCATAAATTGAGAATATCTTACTATTGGGATGTAAGCTTCTTATCTGAAGAGTCACATTTTTGAAATTTTGTGTTATCAGAAACCTAGGTTTTTGAATATGACTTATGTTGGAGTCCTAAAAAGAGTTCCTGTATCCATCTCAAGAATATAAACGCGTTACTATACTGTCATCTTACACCTGTGACTTCACTGTGTTTCCCTGTTTATATGTTGTTATATGTCTAATAGGTAGAATAAAGTCCCTTCCCCCAAAATATATCCACATCCTGTTTCCCATAACTTGTACATTTGTTACCTCACATGGAGAAAGGAACTTTTGTAGATGTGACTAAGTTAAGGATTGAATTGGGGAAATTATTCTGAATTTTCTGGTTGGGCCAGGTATAATTACAATGGGGCCTCAGAGGATGAAAGCAGGAATTGCAAGGTCAAAGAAGACATGATGAGAGAATCAGATGTCAGGGTAACATAGATCCAGGAGCGAAGCAACGTTGACTGCCTGGAGAACCTGCAAAAGATGAGGAGACATGTTCTCACCTAGAGCTTCCAGAAGAAACAAGCCCTTCCCACCCATTTTGTGGGATGTATGAAAGCCAGCAATGTAATATAATACATTTGTGTTGTTTGAAGTGACTCAGTAAGTTTGTGGCATTTTTGCAGCCAAAGTAGGAGACTGATATAATACATTTTCAACATATCTAGAAGTTATTTAGTTTCTGACATGACTTCTATTTTCTTTTTTATAGCTAATTTGCCAACAGGGAAAATATCAATTATTTTTAATAATTCTCAGTGATTCGAGATCTCATCATTCATAGTATATTGAATGAAGAAAATATATGAATTTATGCACATTTAGACGTGCAGTTGTATTTCCCATCATATTCTGTCAAAAAATTCTATAGTGTCCCCTATATTTTACAGGAAGAAAAAAGACATTCTTCCTATAGGATAATATTTGTCTTTCTAACTATACTCAGGATCCTTTCACCTCTGGTCTACTTAGGACCTTGTCATATCACTCACTCTTTCACTTCCCAGTGTCCTCTTCTCAACAGGTACAAACACTTATAACTCTAGTCCTTGTTCCCCACTGGCTATTGACATTAGATATATTTTAAATTATATTTTTGAAATTTTGATTAAATTGTGTAATGATTGAGAATGATTATAGGAGAATTGATAATGTTGTAATATTAAATTTTCCTATTAACTTGATTCTCTTGGATTCCAGAGAAACAATCATATTGTGCTTAAAATGACATCTTTAACACCTTTCTGGTATTTCTGTTTTGCATTCATTTTTATAATAATGCATGGGATAGGATAAATAAAATATCAATAGAGTCAATCTTCACTTTAATCTTCGAAGGAGATTGATAGGAAAGTTCTTTTGTTGATACTGCAAATGGGAATTTTCCTACTAACAATAGGCCTTATCTGTTGGTTTCATTTGGAGATTCTTAATTTGATAAGCATTATGTTCTTGTATTGTGATTTACACTTAGGAAAGGAAATTTTATTCAGTGTGACAATAGCTATTTACATCTAGATTTTGTGCAATTATGATTTGCTATATTTTTTCAAATTTAAACTACAGATATGAAGACTTTTAAAGGAGATTAAATATTTATTTTTCCAATCACTGAGATAAAACATATACAGTTTTTATGTATGTGTATTTTAAGGTATTAATAAATTACATTTGTTTTCTTTAAGATTTTTTAATGCATATTTACAAGTGAGATTGCTTAGTTTTGGTGAATTGTGCTATTTTTTTCATCTTTTCTAAATACTCTATAATATTACTGATTTTTAAATTTCACTCAAGAGATATATAGAGACAGATGGAGTTTGCCATTAAAATGTATCAGTTTTTGGTAATTAATTAATTTATTTAAATGCAATGTAATCTTTTAAGTATGATTGAAATATAAACTATTGTTATTAATTTTGTATCTTGTGATATGACCTTATAAATAGCATGCTATAAACTTTCAAGCAATTGAGATTGTCTTGGAGATATTCCATTGATACCTTGTATTTTAACAGCGTATAATATGCAATGTGTTAAATCAACTTTACTAACTTTATTAAATATTTAAATTATGTCTATTTATTGTTTTGTGCACATTTCCACTGTCGAATGTTTGGAAAAAAATTATCTTTTGCTGTTGTATTTCTATTAATTTTATTTTCATTTTACCTATTTTGGAGAGGTAGTTTACTATGGTGATTCAGAATATATACTAATATATTTGTATATCCTTATATTGCTTGAAATCTACAGAGCATTTGAAATTGTTTACCAATTTTAAACCTTATTCTTTTGGCTTCCGTGATACCACACTCTGCTGGTCTTCATTCTATGTTCTGGTCAATGGTTCTTGATTTTTTGTTTCAATTCTTCTGAATGACCCCTAAATGTTGAAATTTTACAGGGATTTGTTACCAGTCCTCATCTCTTCTCTAGTACTTCTCCCTGAATAATCCCTTACTCTCCCATGACATCTATTACAATAGATATGCTAAGGGCTTCCCATCTCTATTGCAATTTGCATTTATTTCCCAAGCTCCAATCAATATATTTAACTTACTTGATATAAACACCTTATTTTGGATACCTTGTTGAAAATATCAATTCTTGATTAATTAAAATTGAAATAGTAATATCTAGTTTTTCAGGCTGATATAGCAATAGATTAAAATAATGTATTCCAAGCACCCAGTAAATATCTGGATTATAGTAGGTGATACAATGATCTATTGTTAATAAAAATTCAATAAGCAGGTTTGAATATTAAGGGGAAGATCTATCAGAGAGATTAATCAAAGTGAAGGGACAGAATTGAGAATACACTAGATGTAGTTGAGGAAAACAAGTAATCTGTTGTGTGTGGAATGAACTCAAATCCAAGCTCTTCCTCTAACTTTCTCTCTGGTCTTTGACTATGTCACACTAATGATTTGTAATGTCAGTTTCAGATTTAAAACTGTAATTCTATGAACAGTGGAATATCAACAGTAGTAACAGCAGTAAATTGAAGACACATGGATTTAAGGAGCCAACATAACTGACTCTGCATAAGATAACTTCAGTACTCATATAGCAGTCTTAGGTGCCTTTGGATTTGTGGGCTTCCCCCCTACTGTTGTTGCAGGAGTTTCCTTAGTTCAGCTGAAGACGGGTTCTTGTCCGTCCCACGGCCATGAAAATTTGGACTCACAGACAGTTTGAAGGGTGAGCAAAGCAGGGTTTTATTGTGTGAAAACAGGAAAAAAGAGGGAAATAGGGACTCTCACTAGGCCAGAGTCCCCGCTAGAGTGCTTCCTGCCCAGCAATTCAAATCCCAGTTTCCACACAGGAAAAGGAGGGGCCAGGCTCCCTGCAGACGTAGACATGGTGAATTTCCTGAGGTTCCACCTCAGTGGGCAGGTTGGTTGGAGTCTTTCCAGGGGTCCCTTCCCACCTCACATAGGCATTCTTAAACTGAAAGCTCAAATCCAGAAGTGGAAAACATAGGAGACAAGACTGACTTTGGATTGGGGTGTTCTTACCACTTAACATTACAGAAACCTAGCAGCTTGCAAAATAGTGAGTCTTAATTTGTGCTCAACCAGAAGGCAGACAGGATAGGAATGTTCTTCCCTATATTCTTCACAACGTAGCTAGAATTTGTGGTGGCTTGCTTTCTAAGAAAGCTATTCCATACTTTCAAGTTGTACCCTTTCTGATTATGTTTACTTCAGTAATGTCTAATTATATTGGAGATTATTTGTACACTTATTTATCACTTATTTGAAAAGGATTTACAACAAAACAATGCTTAGGGAGGGTTCTCATTAAACCCATTTTTAATTACCTAGTTGTATCACTTCTGTAGAACTGATACTGGAATTGGGAAAGTGATTGGTGAGTACTTAAAGCCTTTGAATAGGAGATGAGTTATCTCAAAATCACTCAGAATGGTTCAAAATACATGGCTCCAAATTGATAATATGAATCAAAGATCAATTATAATTATAGTAATAAAATAACATATTATTTTAATTTTCTTAAGCTACAGAGAAAATGAAGTAGGGAAATGGTTGTGATAACAGAAATCAAATCATGTGATAGTTACAAGAATTAGTACAAGAGTGAAACTGAAGGGTCTTGGTGATTGAGCAGATAATGATATAAGAATCAGGATAAAAACCAAGATTTCCTTTTGTTTCTATAAAAACATGGTGTTGGTTTTAATAATAAGGCAGATTAGTAGAATATTCATTAGAAGAGTAATAACATTTTTAAAATTCATTTCATAGTAGACCTTATAAAACATCGAATAATAAGAAAAAAAATTTTTGTTTTAGAGATGTTTGAGAGTTTCAAAGTGGAAGTCAAATACAGTTAGTTTCCCATTTTTGTAAACATTGAAGACTTTCAGGAAGGAATAAAATCGGCAATTGGTTCCCAACAATGTGTCAAGAAAGTAATTAATTCATAGGACCTTTGGATCACATAGTATTACCACCTACAAAAAGAGCAACAAGAAGTCTTCTGTTGAGAAGATGTATGTGGTTTCCTTCTGCCTCTTGTTTTTATCTTAAGACATAAATTTTTATCTGAACCTGACAATTTGTTGTCCTTGCACTTCTATATGAATTCTCCACAAGAAAATTAAAAAAAAAAAAGCAGTAAAACATCAAAGGACAATTGTTCTTTTTTGCTTTCTTATCTTTCCTTTCACAAAAGCAAGTATTGGATTGTTACACTCTCAACAAAGGTTATTTTTTATTCTATTCTAAGTGTGAATTATATTCTAAGCTACTTTCATTTTATTCTAAGTATGAATTCTAAATTAGTATACATATTGAAAGTTCCAATTAATTATCATATGGACTAAGTAACAAAAAGCATGCATAAATTTATAGAATTTACAATTAAATATTCATGGGAATAACAGAGTTTATCTAATTTATGTAAGCAGGAAGAAATGAAGTTGAGAAATGAAGATAAAGGAAGGAATAGAGGTACCATCAAAAATAAAAAACGAGAATCAAAAATTAGCTCCAGCAGCATTACTTTTCATGAATACCATGTTACCTATTCTTGATTAGAATCAGTGAATTTGTCAATTAACTGAATATTGTGATGGGGTGGGGGTACAGATAAAATGGTTAATACTCCTTCAAAAGGTTTTTAAATTTGTAGGATAACTTGAGTTGTGGACAAAATAGATTAATTGAATATCTTAAAATCATTAATTAACAATCAAGATGGGAACAAATAAAATTTAGATACAAATCTGACAAGACGTTTTACTGAAACTGTGTAAGTGGTCTTTCCAAACTCTCTGTGTAGGCAAAGAGGTGATATTGAGATGGGGTTTTGCCAAGAAGCCTAGGAACATTGGAATTCTATTTCCACCCACTACATGCAAAACGTTCCCACATACCAAGTAAGAGAAGTACACAATGATTGAGACTCTAATCATCTTTATGACTATGATTCTTTGCATTCAAGCAGCAATATTAATTCAAACTTGGTTACATCATAAATGACTTCTTTTAAATTTCTGAAATACATGCTGGACTAGGCTGCAAAAGGAAATTATCAGACCTCCTTTATATCCTTTAAAAAGTCTAATATGTTAATGTGTTATCTAACCACTAATGAGTAAAAAAAAAATGAGCAAATAAATAAGTTTTTGTCCAATTCCTATATGTTCATGCTGTCTGAGACTCCTACTCAGGTATTCTTCCAGTGACTCCTCCAGTCCCTATGACAGTCAGCTTTTCTGAGTTGGAACAACACTGAACAAAAAATGGGGAAACCAATCTCACTGGATCTTTTCCCTTTGGCAACACCCTCAATTCCCACACCTCTCAAGTCGTGTGGAAACAAATACAATCATAAGAACCTCATACAAACCATATTTAATATTCTTAATAAAGTCTGATCCTAAGGAACAAAAAATGACCCCATCTCTGCCACCACCCTTATCAACACTTTTCCTTCCTGGGGGAAGTCTGGAAAAATAGGACACTGGAAATCATGAGATTTCAAAAGGATATAATACCTAAAAATACATTATAGCCAAAATGATGCCTACAAAAATACTGTATTTCTCTAGCGCATTTATGTTCTCATTTTTTCAAACTCCTTAAACTCCTTACTTAAGAATAATTGACCCTTCTCCACCCAAGGCAAATTCTTCCAATTGATAAATAAAGCCTACCTACTGCACATGTTACAACTGCATTGTCAATTTATTTCTATGTATTGAATTTTTCCTACTTAAAAACCTTCTAAAAATCCTGTAGTTTTACAAAAGATGCTACTTTCTTCTTTAGCTATTGACCATTTTCTTCTTCAAATTTCTTTAAGAATATTATACTCCCGCCAGGCGTAGTGGCTCATGCCTGTAATCCCAGCACTTTGGGAGGCAGAGGCAGGCAGATCACCTGAGGTTAGGAGTTAGAGACCAGCCTGACCAACATGGAGAAATTCTGTCTCTATTAAAAATACAAAAAATTAGCCGGGCATGGTGGTGCATGCCTGTAATCCCAGCTACTCGGGAGGCTGAGGCAGGAGAATTGCTTGAACCTAGGAGATGGAGGTTGCGGTAAGCCAAGATGGTGCCATTGAACTCCAGTCTGGGCAACAAGAGCAAAACTTCATCTAAAAAAGAAGAAGAAGGAGAAGGAGAAGGAGAAGGAGAAGGAGAAGGAGAAGGAGAAGGAGGAGAAGGAGAAGGAGAAGGAGAAGGAGAAGATTATACTCTAATTTTCACATCCCATACTCCTTAAACCCACTCAAAATATATTTGCAATACTTCAATATTTCCTCAGCAATAATATGAATGCCCTATTTATTGCAAAATATATTAGCAATTTCTCAGTCCTCCTTGTATTTGCCAAGTAGGTAGATAGATAGATAGATAGATAGATAGATAGATAGAGACAGACAGAGAGACAGAGAGGTCAAAGAGTCTAGATTTCTCACCCAACAAAATGAGTGCATATTCCAGTGGTCCTTTGAAGTCCTTCTCTCATAGTTTGAGGTAAGAGGGAAACATGCAGGGTCAGAAATGCATTCATTTATACATCCCTTTAAATAGATTCCTTAAAATGATTGATCTCTCACTATATATAGAGAGAGAAGTATATCTGTATCTATGGAGGGATAGGTAGATAAATATTTAAATATTAAGAAAACAACTAAGGAAATACAAGGAGACTGAGAAACCCTAATGTATTAGTAATTTCTATATACATGTATCTACATATTTTTCCCACTGGATTTCAGAACAATACTCTCAAGGCTTTCTTCTTATCCTACTGACCACTTATCCTTTGTCTCCTTTAAAGTTTCCTCTTTGATTATTTGCTTCTTGATGTTGAAATATCCTAGATTCAGTCTTTGGAAAACTTAACTTTTCAATCTGCATGTAACACCTGATTAATCTCATCCAATTGAGAGCTTTAATAATCATTTGTAAGAAGAACAATTCCAAATACGTGTTTCCTGCCAGAACTCTCCCATAAACTTCCAAATACTACATACATATATATATATACAATCTTATATGCATATATATGATTATACATATATGTATAATTTCTGACTTTATATCTCCTATCAGTTTCTTCGTATCTCAAACTTATGTCCAAAAGCCCTGTATTATATTGAAAATCTGCTCTTCCTGCAGTCTTTCTGATAACGGTAAACAAGTTCACCATCACCTTCCTAGCTGCACAGATTGTAAAAACATGGAATCATTTATGACTATTCCTCATATATATATATATATATATAACTACATTCCTCATATGTATATATTACTTTCTCCTTTAACTATTGCCCAATTTTCTTCAAATTTCTTTAAATATATTGTACTCCAATTTTCACATCCCATACTCTTTGAACCCATTCAAAATATATTTGCAATGTATACAGTTATATATGTCATGTTCAATATGATATATTAAATTCAATATGAGATATATATATATAATTCAGTAAGTTAACAAAATATCCTGTCTCTACTTTCAAAATGCATGAAAATCCCAACTAGTTCTCACACATCTGTTGAAAACCTAGTGCAAGCCACCACTATTTCTTTACCGGATTATTGTAATGGATCAGTCCCCTTGCTTTCACATGCCTTTATCTGCCTTTAACACAACAGCTAGACTGATATTGTTAAAGGAGAGTTCAGATCATGCTATTCTCTACTCAAAATCCTCCATTCTATTCCTATTTCACTGCTAGTAAAAGCCTTAACATGGTCTGTGATACATGATACACTGTGTAGTCATTGTTCCTTATGCACTACAGATATGTGTTCATGTCTATAGCTATATTCCTGTTCTCTCAACAGCCTAGATTACGCCTCCCCAAATATTTGCATATCTCAGCTCTGCACCATTTTAGGCTTTATTCCAATGTCACCTTCTCAATAAGAATGCCTTTGCTGGGCGCGGTGGCTCACGCCTGCCATCCCAACACTTTGGGAAGCCAAGGCAGGTGGATCACAAGGTCAAGAGATGGAGACCATCTTGGCCAACATGGTGAAATCCCATCTCTCCTAAAAATACAATTATCCTCTGGGTGTGGTGGTTCATGCCTGTAGTCCCAGCTACTTGGGAGGCTGAGGCAGGAGAATCACTTGCACCTGGAAGATGGACGTTGCAATGAGCCGAGATCGTGCCACTGCACTCCAGCCTGGGTGACAGAGAGAGACTCCATAAATAAATAAATAAATAAATAAATAAACAAATAAATAAATAAACAAAGTAAAAGAATGTCTTTTACTGTGCTTTGTATTTTCTTATTGTGCTTATTACCATGTAAAAAACATAGATTTTACTAATGTTTTTGGAATCTATAAAATGATGAGTGAAGTATCCTTGAGGCTTATGTCACAAGTGAACTTTCTGTTTTCTGTGAAGTGTGTATACATTTCACTTACTTAGAAACAAAGTTGAATTTCTAAAAGATCTTTTTCTAATGGTTTAAGTTGTACAGATTAAAGTAAACGAAAGCTGTACTATCATATTTGCCAAAAATATGATAGTATCCAATTAAAACATAAGTTTGTGATGAAATATAATTTTTTTCTTTTAATGTTTTGTTTACTGTTATACAGAATGTTTTCTGTCATCTACTAGACCATCAATGAATTTTAGTGAATGCCAGAGTGAATGTGTTTCTGGCACTGAAGTCTTCTTCCTAACCTCAAGCTACAAGAGAAGGGCTTCATGAGGCCACTGGAATAGGCACACCTTTTGTTGGGTAAAAAATCTAGACTATTTGACACCTTCTGAGAGACCTAAAAGTAAGAAGCTGTGCTTGCCAGATAAATTATGGTGAAAGGTTTAAGCCTATTAGACTCTAGCTACATTTCCATTGATGACATGGGTTATAGAAAGTATGAGCATATTCTTTAAACCATACGTTTACTATAAAGAGAGAAATCTTATAGAATATTTTAAATATTGTCACCATGGGAGTTCAGGGAAATAAATTGCCAGCTAGAAAGCCAAGACCAAAGTGAAGAAGATAAACTACTGAAAAAAAAAATGCATCAATATATGTTATGAAAAGAATGACCTAATGTTTCCAGAGAAGGACTTGAAAAAACTCAGGAATATGTTCTAAGACAATGAGATCCAGCCCTTAATTCTTGCAATCTATCCATCTGACAAAGGGCTAATATCCAGAATCTACAAGAGACTTAAATTTGCAAGAAGAAAATAAACAAAAAACAAATAATCCCATCAAAAAGTGGGTGAAGGATATGAACAGATATGTCTCAAAAGAAGACATTTATGTGGTCAACAAACATGTGAAAAAAAACTCATCATCACTGGCTATTACAGAAATACAAATCGAAACCACAATGAGATACAATCTCCCTCCAGTTAGAATGGTGATCATTAAAAAGTCAGGAAACAACAGATGCTGGAGAGGATGTGGAGAAACAGGAAGGCTTTTACACTGTTGGTGGGAGTGTAAATTAGTTCAACCATTGTGGAAGACAGTGTGGTGATTCATCAAGGACCTAGAACCAGAAATACCATTTGACTAAGCAATCCTACTACTGGGTATATACCCAAAGGATTATAAATCATTCTACTATAAAGGTACATGCACGTGCATATTTATTGCAGCACTGTTCATAATAGCAAAGACTTGGAACCAACCCAAATGCCCATCAATGATAGACTGGATAAAGAAAATGTGGCACATATACACCATGGACTACCATGCAGCTATAAAAAAGGATGAGTTCATGTCCTTTGCAGGAATATGAATGAGGCCGGAAACCATTATTCTCAGCAAAATAACACAGGAACAGAAAACCAAACACTGCATGTTCTCACTCATAAGTGGGAGTTGGACAACGAGAACACATGGACACAGGGAGGGGAATGCCACACACTGGGGTCTGTCAGGAGGTGGGGGCCTAGGGGAGGGATAGCATTAGAAGAAATACTTAATGTTGATGACGGGTTTGTGGGTGCAGCAAACCACCATGGCATGTGTATACCTAGTAACAAACCTGCACCTTTTGCGCATGTATCCCAGAACTTACAGTATAATAGAAAAAAAGAGAAAAAGATAGTAGCTAGTGAGTGAGCTAGGAAGGAGATGAGTAAGACAAGGAAGAAGCCAACACCATTCTAGTTTCTGCTCAGGTACCTTCTGCTAGCAATCTCCTTCTCTCTGGAAGGCAGCCCCATACCAGAAAATTGCTAACTTTTGTTAAGCAGATTTTATGTTCATCTTTATAGTCATTATTTTTTTGTCAATCAAAATACAAGCTTGTTGAATGTAGGTTATTTGCTATTTTTTTGTCAATCAAAGTACAAGCTTGTTGAATGTAGGTTATTTGCCTGTTCTGTTGTACTCACTGCTGACTCTCATACCTAGAAAAGTGCCTGGCATATAATTTATTGAATGAAGTAACAAACGACGATTGTCTTCAAATACTGAATAGTCATCAGAAAGAATATGGGTTGAACACGCATGTGTGCACTCAAAAAAGATAAGGAGTAGGAGTGTTCATGTGTATAAATTTGTATTACTAAAGCTAGACATTATCCACTGTCAATGATATCCAAAGACATTATTTTATTTTAATTATCTCTTATATCATGTATACAGTGAAGACGGAGAAAAATATGTTAGCAAAGGGTATTTTTGATTTTTAAGAAATAAATATTTATGTTGTAGAAATGCATGGTTTTTTTAACTGATAATAGGGTTCTACAAATATGACAAATGAAACTATTATTAGACCAGAAGAGAACACTACAAGTTAGTATGGTGAGGCAGAGGGTAGTCTTAGGCTCTGAAAATGCACTGTGGTGAAAATAAAAGAGACTGAACAAAACTTTGCCTAAGTAGACCCCAGGCTCTTCCATGTCTACCTATGATCACATCTAGCTGTGAAATTAGATTAAAATGTCTTGCAGTGAATATTTGTGAAGGTCAGCACAATGGACTCTCCATAACCCTGTGAAAAATGTTCTTCTTAAGCCTTAGTCTCCAGTACCTCAAGATAGAGATCCTAAATCGGCTTCCTTATTCCAAAAGATGATTCTCTTCATCCAATAAAATCATGTGTACAGAAATAAATAAAATATTGGAAGGTAATATTTTAAAACAGAAAAGAAATTGTTCCCTGTGTAATTTCAAATATAGGTTATAATTCAAGCAAATTGATTCTTTATATTAATTGCTAAACACAAAAAGAAAATTCATTGGCATATTCAACAGTGACTATTTAATAATATTTTAAATAGTCAAATTTCATAATAATCTCTTTTTAGTAATAGCAATTTCAAGGGTCAGACGTAGTGTTAGACCTTATGTTAGGATTCTTCAGAGAAACATAACCAACAGAATGTGTATCTGTCTGTACACACACACAGAAGTTTTTTTTTTTCTTCTATACACATATTTTGTTAAAGGGATTTGTTTTATGAGAAATTGTATTATGGAGGTTAAGTCTAGACTCAAGAAAATTGATAGTATACTTTTATTGTGAGTCCAAAGATCTGAAAACCAGGGAGCTGATTATGTCTTCATCCAAGTTCAAGTCCAACTCTGAAGACAGAATAAGATCATTGGCCCAGCTCTAGGACAGACAGACAGACAGGGAGAATGAGTGGATTTTCTCATAGCCTTTTGTTCTATTCAGACCTTTAATGGATTGGATGAGGCTTAATCACATTAGGGAGCAGGGGCAATCTGCTTTGCCCAGTATACAGATGCAAATGTTAATCTTTCCTTCAAAAAACATATTAGACACTCTCCGAGTAATGTCTAACCAAATATCTGAGCACCCTGCAACACAATCAAATCGACACATAAAATTCACTATCACAGATATTAAAATTGAATCAGTGTTATAGATAATTTATAATTAAGCAGCTCATTGAAACCTTTTATTATTTTCACAATTCTCTGAAGGCAATAATTGTGATATTCTTCAAAACATTGAAAAGGCATTTTCCAAAACTGAATTCCTGCTTTAGTTTTTACATTGTGAAAGTTTATGTGCAATTTGAATGACATTTTGTGCAGTTTTAACAACAGCAAAAAAAAACACAAAAAAACAAAACAACAACAACAACCAAAAAAACCACACACATTTTTCTGTTGTGCTCATTACAGAAAACAAACAAACAAACAAACAAAAACCTATGGTAATTGCGCTTTCATAATACAAAAAGCCTTAAAAAGTAAGAGTCCTGACACTTATAAGCAACTGAAAATTACTATCATATTGCTTGCAACATGCTATTAACATTGTAGCATTGCATACAGAAACTATGAGGAAATATCCACATTTAAACGTGCATTTAATCATTTACTAATAATTTATTTTGAAAATACATATAAACTGAGAGGTAGAAAAATAATTTTATGCCAAGTTAAAATTAAAATAAGATAAAGAATAGCATAGAATTTGTTTTCTAAGTAGAGATTTTCTAGAATGATCAGCAATTATTCCAAAATTATTTCCATTAGATAATCAAATTATTACAAATGTCAGGGAAATAGTTATTTCAATTAGTGGAAAGTATGTCTTCTTCCCTTTATAATACTTATTCATCTGAGGTTATATAGAGCCAGTTTCAATACTACAGAAAGATTCCACCTTCATTTATGATCAAAATGTTCTGCTAATGAAAAGAACAATGAAAAAGAAATATTGGATATCATTTAGTAATCACTGTCATTGTCCACATTCAAACCATTAGCCACCTAGAAGTCCACCAGAATTGATCTCCCAAACATATACCAAATATGTTCTTGTTCTTTCCTCCATTTCTAATAAAAGATTGTTAATCCATGACAAAATCTTCAGTGGCCTCCACTGTTATAACAGTTTTCTAACTGTTTTCCTTGGCAACACTTTTTTTTTTTTTTTGGCCATACTTAGCTATTAATGAAAACAAATTACCCCAAAAGTTGATGGCTTAAAGAAATAATGATTTTTCCAAAGTTCATGAGTCTACAAAGCAACTAGATGTTTCTGATGATCTTAACTTGGTAGGGATTTTATGGTCTTGACTTAGACTCTGTCATGTGTCTGTCAGGCAGCTGGCTGTTGTAGGATAATCTCAATTTAGACCACCAGCTCTGTGCCTTTTCCTCCAGCAGGCGAGCCTGTGCATCTTCTCAGGATGATTTCTGAGGTCCAAATGAGAGACAGAGCTACACAATGCTTAAAAGGCTTAGACTCATATCTGCGATGCTCTCACTCTACTCCTATTCTATAAACCAAATTCATAAGGCCAAACCAGATTAAAGGCTTGGAGAAATAGAGACGGTGAGAGTTGCTAGAAAGTCACGTTGCAAAGAGTGTGGATAAACACAGGAGGTCATCAGGTGGAGGGCTGAGAGTGAAGAATTGGAGTCACATTTTCTGGAAATTGACCAAACATTCTAAAACGTATTTTCTAAATAATATCCAGATTTATATTTCTAGAAGTTAAATCATTGGATTTCTCATTTAATGGCTTATTGTTATACTTATTTATATACTTACTTTTAATGGCTTATATAGAAACTACATTATACTTATTTTAAGTGTAATTACTTAATATAGTATTATTATACCTTAATTATGTTTCTCATTATGTGTAGATAAGATAATAAATTACCAAGTAACAAAATTGATTCTGAACTCTTTAAGACATAAAATGACATTTATCATATGCTGTCTGTCTTCTCTGATCCTTCTTCTAAACTACTCTTAGCAGGGAGCTTTCCTGTTAGTTCATCAGTGTATCCTTAATTTGTCCATGAAAAGTCTAATATACAGTAAACACTCATTGGCTATTTGTTAAATTAGTGATTAGATTAATAATTTATGTAATAGTTATCAACAAGCTGAGAAAACAAGCATAGTGAACCATCTTAGATATAAAGATATTGCTAGGTAATTTTTCTTCTGTGTTTTCCTGTTATTCTAGATACACATTATAAGGAAGGTTTTTGTTTGTTTGTCTGTTTTTGAGACAGGATCATGCTCTGTTGCCCAGGCAAAGGTATGATCATGGGTTACTGCAGTCTCAACTTCTGGGCTAAAGCAATCTGCCCATGTCAGTATCCGAAGTAGGTGGGACCACAGATGTGTGCCACCTTGCCTGGCTATTTTTTTATTTTTATTTTTTATTTTTTTTTAGTAGAGACAGCATCTCACTGTATTGCCCGGCTGGTCTTGAACACCTGGGCTCAAGTGATCCTTATGCCTCAGCCTCCCAAAGTGCTGGGATTACAGGTGTGAGCCACTGTGCCCAGCGGGAAACATTTTAGAATTTCATTTAATAGCACTCTACTTTGTTAAATTCTGTCTCTTATGGTGTTATGATCTATATATAACCTGTATGTCCTTAAACAAACAGTTAGACTGTTGGAAAATCTGATGCCTGTTAGAGTAAGCTTTCCTAGCACACAAACATTGGAATATGTCACATGAAGTTCCAAAATCTCCTTTTATCTCTGTCAACATTATACTACATGTTACTCCAAATTTTAGACTTAGTTCATTAATGGAGGCAAAATGTAAGAAACATTGTTGAGTCAAAGGACAAAACTGTATGACTGATGATAAATTAGAAAAAATATTACTTCTAAATGTACTGCGTTTGATAACTGCTGTGTTAATTTCCCTTTTGTTAGCAAACACATATGTAACCTATTTAGAGATAAAGAGAGGCAATGTTTTCAACTTCTGAAATTGTTCTAGAATTGCATTTGTGTGTGTGTGTTTGTACAGAAAGAAAGAGCAACAGGGAGGGGGAGAGGAAAGAAGAAGGAGGAAGGGAGAGAGGAGAGAAAGATTGAGAAGAGGAAGGCATGGGAGCTATGATAAAGTACATGAGTATATGGTAAGATAGTAACAAAGTAGGTAAAATTGCCATGCGTTACTTGCTATATTATTTCTCATACATTTTCTGTACACTTATTTTTTCCAAAAAAATTTTACCATGCTATGTACTCTAATAATAAACCTAGGAACCGTCTCTGCCACTGCGTACTTTGTTGTCCACTCTCCCTCAATATTGCACTTCTCACGCTAAAATTTTGCGTACATGCCTTTTGCAGGTAATTCACATATATTAGGAACTGATTAAAGAGTTGCCTATTATTTGAGCAGGACTTATTCTGGTTTTACTTTTTTGTTGCTGTTGAGATGGAGTTTTGTTCTGTCGGCCAAGCTGGAGTGCATTGGCACGATCTCAGCTCACTGCAACCTCTGCCTCCTGGTTCAAGTGATTCTCCTGTCTCAGCTTCCTCAGTAGGTGGGACTGCAGGTGCCTACCACCATGCCCAACTAATTTTTGTATATTTAGTAGAGACGGGGTTTCACCATGTTGGCCAGGCTGGTCTTGAACTCCTGACCTCAGGTGATCTGCCCGCCTCGGCCTCCCCAAATGCTGGGATTACAGGCGTGAGCTACCGGGTCTGGCCTGGTTTTAGTTTATATATATATATATATATAAACTATATATGTATATATATATACATATATATATGTATATATATATAAAGCTACATTATGCTTATTTTAAGTGTTATATATATTATTATTATTATATAAATATTAATATATATTATTAATATATATTAAGTATCAAGTATGTATAATTAAGTATTAAGTATTATATAATATATAACATATATAATAAATACATAATATAATATATATAAGTATTAAGTATTTTATATATATATACACACATACACACTGAATATGATGGGAAGATTTAGGGTGCTCAAAAACTTAGTATTAAAGAGGTAATTTACAGCCAGATACTATGGTACATAAGAACTTGGAATGCAAGTATTCGAAATTTGAATTTGAATATTTTCTTTTGAAACCTCCTCACATACCCTACTGAGTGTATATATCTCTGTTATCTCTTTGCAACTGCCTATGATATTTCTTCCTTTACTCTGAGAAATTTTTTTTTAAATGTAATTTAGTTTTTCTCTGAATTTTCACTAGTCTTCTATGGGATACTTTTGTTTATTATTTGGGGCTTATTCCCAGTGTGGCACAGCAGTGTGTACGGTTATAATCACAGACTTTCAGTTACTCAAAGATACAATTAGATCCCCCTAAAATAATGGAGTTTTAAATTGAGACATGCTGCAAGAGTGCCCAGGCCATGTGCTGGTTTTGTTCATAGAATCTCAGTATCAGCATAAAAAAGGTAAATATAATGTTGGCGGCTGGTCGCGGTGGCTCACGCCTGTAATCCCAGCACTTTAGGAGGCGGAGGCGGGCGGATCACGAGATCGGGAGATGGAGACCATCCTGGCTAACACGGTGAAACATGTTAACACGGTTAGTCTCTACTAAAAATACCAAAAAAAAAAAAAAAAAAGTTAGATGGGCGTGGTGACGGGCGCCTGTAGTCCCAGCTACTCGGGAGGCTGAGGCAGAGAATGAGGTGAGCCCAGGAGGCAGAGCTTGCAGGAGATCACTGACACTGCACTCCAGCCTGTGCTAGACTCCATCTCAAAAAAAAAAAAAAAATGTAAATATAAATGTTGGCATCTTTGAGGAAGTGCTCACCAACGTTTTCAACTGTTCTTTTCAAATTATTTCTCACATTAAATACAAACCAAGCATTACATTTGGATCCAAAACATAATAGCAATACCATGGTATAATACATGCCTACGAATCAAAGTCAAATGCGTGCATGATTGCTTTTCAATTTTCATGATGGAGTAAAGCTTAGCTATGAACTCTCAAGCTTTCAAGTGCTATTTGCTGTTGATCATCAGACTTTTTGCTTAGGATCCAGATCTGGCTTCTGTCCTGTTTTTGTCGGCATTGTTTGCTGTTTTTCCTGACCACTTGTCTCAATGCAGTTGTCTTCTATAACCTCATTGTCTGTTGACTGCCATCATCTTTCTTCTTTTTGTTTAGGTGTGTCATTGTCAAGGAATTGCTTAACTTCCATCATATTAACATCTGTTCTTTCCATCATAAGGTTTTTACTACTTACCCACTATATCCCCAATATACCTTAACAGAAGGAACTGTTGGAGAGCCCAGCTGTAAAGCAGGAAAGCGTGTATTGCTGGCCAAGTTTTTTTCTATACATTATTAGAGCTAACAGCATGACAAAAATGTCCTCTCTGTAAGACAATCAGACAGTAACACTTTGATCGTCAACAGAGGAAACTGGAGCAGGGCAAGATAAAGTACCCAGTTTTCATGCCAAATCAAAATGATCTATAGCTGAGTCAATAATAGAATTTCTTATATGTAACATATGTGCCCAAGGCATCTTCTGACCCATAATAGAAGTCTGAGCTTAGTCTATGATTATTGCAATAAAGCTAGACATATGGTTTGTTAAAACCACAGAATCCCAGTGCTTAGGAAGTGATTTTAGAAATTAGCCATTCTAATCAGTGTCTGAGATGCACAGATTTAATGTATTTATCCTATACACTCAGCCATAGCACATTTCACTAAATAGATCCTAGATAAAAAATGAAATAGACATCTGAGTCTTAATGTAGTGTTTGTTTTATTTTTTCTAATGTTTCAGCATATAAGTGGATAATTAATATAAAAGTATAAACATAGAGAGTTTTCTCTATAATCTTGAAACATTAGTAAGAAATTTTTAGGGAAACAAGCATGATTGACAGTATACTTTTAGTTGATCTTCTTGATAATATTGGTGCCTTGTACTTAGGATACATGTGAAGCACATTTATGGTATTAAATTGAATTCAATATTTCAGTCCTGCAAGTTGAATAATCAAAGGTTTTATTTTCCCAAATGATAACTACTACTAATTGTTGAGATGCACAATTGCAATTATACAAGCGATGTTCTGTAATTTGACTATATTTTTAAAACACAACGTAATATACAATCTGTAAGCAAACAGCTTCAGAGAAGTTCTAACACTGTGAAACTTTCTAAAAGATTATTAGAAGAAAATCAACTTGGAAAGATGTTACACAGGTCTATTTGAAGGTCAATATTACTGTAACATATATTAATTTTTCTTCAACTCTCTTTCAACATGAGTTAACAATCTTTGGACTTCCCCCAACCCCCCAAAAAAAACTAGGATATCAATAGAAAAGAAAAAAAAATTGTGTTCTGCATGATGATTTCAAAATAATATTTTCTTTATTGAGAGCTGGATAATTCAGAATGATATAATCATACCCTATTTTCTTATTGACTAGAATGCGACTCCTATTAAGACACACAGTACATCACCATTTCGGTTATTGCATTGGTCTGGGTGGAGGATTGTTGACATTATCACTGCTTACCAACACCTGGTGTGTCCCTATTTCCAGGAAGCACAGAAGACTATGCTTCCTGGGCCTCTTGCACTTAGGTAAGCCCTAGTTTTTGCTAAAGAACTTCAAACAGAAATGATATGCATTACTTCCAGGCCAAGTAATATTTTGTCTGTTGTCTTTCATACTAAAGTGAGATGGAAATCACATCTTAGGATGATGGAGACATACAAAGAAAGACAACTAGGTTCATGAGTCACTTCCAAGAAAGAAACTAACCAAAAGAGCCACCAGACTGCAGCAACCTTTTCTAGGCCAAAAAAATAATCTTTTATTGTGTTAAATCATTGAGGTTTCTGGATTTCAAGGTAACTGTAGGATAAAATCATTGATCTTGCTAATGATTCGTCTTAAATCTAATTGATGGTATTTAGGTAATAGAAAACAGTCAATGAAATAAGGAAAATACAAGAAAATATTTTAAAGTTGAGAAATAAGATCTAGGTCCCATAAAGACACACAAAATCAAAAAGTGTCTGAAATAGTAATGGATATATGTTAGGTTTTTCAGAAATGAGAAGATAGGAAAATAAAAAGCATTATCTGACAATGCAGTTATTCCATAGGCTTGCTTTTTCATAGAAAAATGTGTCTAAATGTGCTGTTTCCTTTTGCATATGGATCAGTTTGCTAGAGTAATTTCTAAAATTTCTTTAAAAAGCAGTGTCTTAAGTTTTTGAAGACACTCATCATAGGTACATGCTTACCTAATTATTGATAAATATTCATATTTCTATGTTTTCTTATCTTGAGATGAAAATATTAATAGTTCCCCCATTAGAAAATTGTTTTAATATTAAACAAACTGTTGTGTATATTGTTGATTGGGTTATTCTAGTTTCAGATTCTGAAAGAAAATTTAGCTTGCATGTTTTAAGTACACATAGGGTCAATGCCTGTGCAAAGGAAAAGAAAGCACAAATGGGCTGAAGTAGTAGTTCAGCTGCAATGTAGGCCTGAAACAATTTCAACTGATCACTTGGGGGAACTTTGAAGGAAGAGTGGCCTTTAAAGTTTTTTTTAGTTGAGCTGAAATGTCCAAAACTTTATATCCCACCACAATCTGTCATTGGATATAGCCTGCCAAGGAAGGAAAACAGTGGCTGGGACCATATATCCTTCATCTTCCACCACAAAATTTAGCATACTTAGAGCTGAGTATTTATACATAATTTTTAATTTTTATAATTTTTATATTACAACAGCAAAATTTATATTCTCCATATTAATAATTACATTTAAAACATACATTAAAATTAAACAAGAATGTTTGAAAGATAAATTTTTCTTATTCTTTACTTCAGACATCCAAATCCCATAATTCTCACTATAACTGAGAAGTCTGCAGTGAAGAAAGGAGACATTATAATTGTTTTTTTTCTCTATGCAATTCTATATTCTCCTGAACTCAATAGTTGCTGTTATAGTCCCTCTTGTGTTGGAGCCAGGAGGATAATATTTTGTAAGAAAAGATGATAAAAATATATGCATGGCTCAGTTATTTTAAATCTGGCTTCAGGATTATCTTAGTGAAACAAATCTAACGCTGACTCTGTTACCTATGAAGCATTTTGGTGCTCTTGGTTGATTCATTCCCTTGGGATATGTCTCATCTAGGTGGTCATTCCATTTATCAATTTGTCTTACCCATGCCTTCAGCAGTTTAATCCCATAGAGACTTTCTCTATGTAATAACTCTGCACCTTCAGGCAAGCCTTTGTGGCTAGGTATCTTTAAATTTTATTGCACCACGATTAGTTTCCAAAGAGTTCCTTGAGCATTGGGAGAACACAAGTATCCTTATGCTGAAAACCCTGAAAAGACAGATCCCAATTCAGCTGTTCCTCTTGATTCTGATATGTCATCTCCAGCCAGCCACTTACCTTTGCCTCACTTGTCAGTTCTGAGGTTTCAGATTTCACACCTGAAAAATATATCCCTAAATACAATGATTCTGAGCTGCCCTCTTTGTTCTTCAGTTGTAGGTTGTAAATTTCACCCTCCCCACAAAATCATAATATGAAGAGGACTTTGCTTGTCAATTTCTCACCATCTCTGTATTAATTTGGTAAGATCACTTTGGAGGTAGTGCAAAAATACCTTAGTAATATATTAAAACTGGGAACAAAGCATCTTAGCTATTGGTCCTCAGTTATAACATCAAAGGAGGAAGGATTCTGTTTAATATTCCGTGATAATCTTTTGTTTCTTTCCATTTGGTAGGTGATATTTAAAAGTCAGATGGTGTAAAATATTTGGTATACCATTGTAATGTAGAAAACACACATTGTTTGGGATAATCAGATATTCTTAACACAAATGAAATTTATTAATGAACATTTAATTACATTTAAGATGTATATAGACTTTTATGTAGTAATTCCATTTCTATGAATTTATCCTATAGAAATATCCAAGCAAATCTACACTGAACATTCAAAACAGCATTTTATTATGGTGTAAAAGGGGAAAAGGGAGAGATAATTTAATTGCTTCTCAGAATGGGAGCTTTGTTTACCGTAATTTATCTAAATTAAATATTATTCTGTACACAAATTAATACACTAAATATCTATAATATTAAGAAGTAATTGTTAGTGGTAAAAGTTTTGGTGATCCAACAATATAGTTTATAATAAAATATTTCTTTATTAGTAAATATAGCTGCATATATATACTGCATGTATACATTTATAAATTTATATGTACATGTATCTGTATGTAAATGGGAATTTTCTGAGAAAGTCAACAAGGAATTTTTATATATATGCAGAATAATTTTTCTTTGTGATTGGAAAAGTGTTTTTATGTTATATATTTTGGGAGTATTTTAACATACTTTAAGTAATATATAAGACTATAGTGAATTATTAATATTGTTCAACAATTTACAAAGTCATTAATGTAATAAAAATTGAGTAGATACCAAGAAATCCTCAGGACTCAGATTGATAGCTTGCAAAGAATTTCCTTTGTCGTGACTTTTTAAACATATTTGGGTAAAAGTTATGGTAAAAAATAAACCATTAAGATTTAAGCAAATTAAGATCGCATTAACTTTGGAAGAAAACATTCAAATAATTATGGAAACAAGTTTTTAAGAAAATTCTGGTTTTCCTGACATTTGAAGAAGAAAGATACATTGTGATTCTATCATTTTGATACTCAAATGCAAGGGAAAAAATGCTTTGTGGAAAAATGGTCATAAAGATATGAACAAATTCTCCAGTGAAGAAATTAGAAGATTGGATTCTTTCCTTTTCTTTTCCTACTTTTTTTCAATCTGCCCTAGAATAAATTAATCCATATTTTCAATGTGAATAAATGCTACTTATTTCCTTAAACTATAGCACTGTAACAAGGAAGTAGACAAGAGTCCTAGAAGGAGATAAAATTAGATCACTTTTGATGACATTTTAGAATGCCATTGCATGGACATTAAAATTTACTTGTCTTGAGGCAATAAAATAATTTACTTCTCAACAAACTAGGCATTGAATGTACATACCTCAAAATAATAAGAGTCATCTATGAGAAACTCAAAGCCAATACCATCAGTATGGGCAAAAGCTGGAAGCATTCCCCTGGAGAACCAGGAAAAGACAAAAATGCTCACTGTCACCACTCCTATTCATCACAGTACTAGAAGGACTATCCGGAGCAAACAGACAAAGTAAATAAAAGACATCCAACTAAGAAGAAAGAAAGTCACAGATAATATGATACTACACCTAGAAAGCCCCATAGTCTCTGTCCAGAAGTTCCTAGATCTGATAAACAACTTCAGCAAAGTCTCAGGAAACAAAACAAATGTACAAAAATCAGTAGTGTTTCTATACAACAATGATGTCCAAGCTGAGAGCCAAGTACAAAATGCAATTCCAATCGCAATAGTCAAAAAAAGAATAAAATACCTCTGAACACAGCTAACAAGGAAGGAGAAAAATTTCTATAAGAACTACAAAACATTGATGAAAGAAATCAGGGATGACACAAATGGCAAAATATTCCATGCTTATAGATAGGAAGAATAAATATTGTCAAAATGACCATGCCGTCCAATGATATTTACAGATTCAATGCTATTCTTATCAAGTACTAATGACATTTTTCAAATAATTAGAAAAAAATTCTAAAATTAATTTGAAAACAGAAAATGGCCTTAACAACCAAAGCAATCCTAAGCAAAAAGAACAAAGCTATACGCATTACACTGCTCAACTTCAAATTATACTACAGGGTCACAGTAACCAAAACAGCATGGTACTGGTACAAAATCAGACACACAGACTGGTGGAAGAGGTAAACAGATCCAGAAATAAAGCTGTACACCCACAACCATTTGACCTTTGACAAGGCTGACAAAAACAGACAATATGGAAAGGACTCCCTGTCCAGTGGTACTTGGTTAACTGGCTAGCCATATCCAGAAGATTGAAACTGGACCTCTACATTTCACTACACACAAAAGTCAACTCTAGATGGATTAAAGACTCAAATGTAAAACCTAAAACTAGACTTTAGTAAAAAGTCTAGGAAATACCATTCTAGCTATTGACCCAGGCAAAGACTTCATGAAAAAGACTCCAAAAGCAAATGCAACAAAAACAAAAACTGACAAGTGGGACCTAATTAAAAAGTGTCTGCACAACAAAAGAAACTATCAACAGTGTAAATAAATAACATATAGAATGGGAGGAAAATGTTGACAAAATATGTCTCTGAAAAGGCCCAACATCCAGAATCTATAAGGAATACAAGTAAATCAACCAGCAAAAAGCAAACATCCCCATTACAAAATGGGCAAGGACATGAACAGGCAATTCTCAAAAGATGACATACATGCAGCCAGCAAGCATATGAAACAAGGCTCAATGTCATGAATCATTAGGGAAATGCAAATTAATACCACAATGTGATACCATCTCACTCCAGTCAGAATAGCTACTTTTAAAAAGTCATAAAACAACAGATGCTAGTGAGGTTGTAGAGAAAAGAGAATGCTTATACACTGGTAGTAGGAATATAAATTAGTTCAGTCACGGTGGAAAGCAGTCTGGAAGTTTCTCAAATAGCTTATAACTACCATTTGTCCCAGCAATTCCATTATTGGGTATATACCCATAGTAATATAAATTCATCTGTTATAGACACATGCACTCATATGCTCATCACAGTACTATTCACAATAGCAAAGACATGAAGTCAACCTAGATGCCCATCAGGGGTGGCCTGGAGAAAGAAAATGTGGTGTATATACACCAAAGAATACTATGCAGATATAAAAAATTAGAACATGGTGTTAGAATCAACATGGATGGAAGTGGAGACCATTATGCTAAGTGAATTCATGCAGAAACAGAAAACCAAATACTGCATATTCTTACTTATAAATGGGAACAAAAATTCAGCACACATGAACATAAAGAAGGGAACAACAGAAATTGGGTCCTATTTGAGGGTGAAGGGTGGGAGAAGGGTGAGGATTGAAAAAGTCCCTGTATTAGGGTTCTCTTAGAGATATAGAACTAATATACATAATACATATATAATTAAATGTATAATACATGTAATATATATCATATATATAAGTATTATATATATTATATATAGGGGAGTTTATTAAGTATTAACTTACACAATCACAGGATCCTACAATAGGTTATCTGCAAGCTAAGGACCAGTCCGCGTCCCAGAACTGAAGAACTTGGAGTCCGATGTTCGAGGGCAAGAAGCATCCAGCATAGGAAAAAGATGTAGCCTGGGAGGCTAGGCCCATGTCTTTTTTTCACATTTTTCTGCCTGCTTTATGTTTGCTGGAAGCTGATTAGATTGTGCCCACCAGATTAAGGTTGAATCTGCCTTCCCCTGCCCACTGACTCAAATGTTAATCTCTTTTGGCAATACCCTCACAGGCACGCCCAGGATTAATACTTTATGTCCCTCAATCCAATCAAATTGGCACTCAGTATTAACCATTATAAGTCTACCCCTTGTCAACTTGAACCCAAACACATCTCCTGAGATCATACACAATCTTCAAATAAAGACAATAATGAGATCATAATTATGCCTAATATAATACAACTATCCTTCATATAACCGGAAACGTACCAATCCCCAATGCAAATACTATTACATAAAGTAAACAACCCTTAAATGCTCATATGAAGTAAATAAATGTTATGTCACATGAGAAAGGAAAAGGAAATAAAATGAAATAGGAAAGAAAAGGAAAAAACGAAAGGAAAGAAAATAAAATATTTTCTTAGTACAAGTGTATTAAAAACAAACATGTTTTCAACAAAAGAAGGAGGAAATACTTATGTCAGTTACAATCCTTCTTTCTGCAGCTGGTCATGTGGTCAAAGCTGGTATTGATGACTATGTTCTTCTACTACCCATTCTGTATTCCCTTTGTCTTTAGCAAGCACCCCAGCAGGTCCTGGATTTTTTCCTGGTGGAGTGACCCAAGCCTTCATTTCTGAAGAGTCTGGACCACTTGCAGTTCTACCTGGAATGGGCTTTTATATTTTCCCATTGACTTTAATCACAGGGCATGGTAATACTAAGAGATGCCCGAATAGATCTGTATTCCATGCATATTCTTCCTTACCTCTGCTGTGGGGTAATATACTCATTGCATCTTGATAATCTGATTCAGTCACCCCAGCCAACCATGTAACTCCCTTCCCAGTCTGTTGACTTAAAGGTAAGAGGAGCCCAAAGTGTCCAGGTGGCAATCTTAACTTCCAGTTTAATGGACTCTCTGGAAAATGGTTCCAGTTAAGTCGAATTGCTGTTATGTCTCCTGGTGGCAGCATTGCTCCCTCTGGATCTAAGACCTCTAGGCCAACAGAATGTAATGTCACAGGAACAGGAAGCAAAAATTTCGCTAGTGGGTCACTAGGGTTGATGGTGAGTAGTGCCACCACCACACATGGTGACCTGATGACTCATAGTTGAACACTCGGTTTCTACCAAAGCCTAGTAACAGGCCAAGAGCTGTCTCTCAAAAGGAGAGTAGTTATCTGCAGAAGATAGCAGGGCCTTGCTCCAAAACCTTAGAGGCCTCTGTTTAATTCACCTATGGAAGGCTGCCTGAGGCTCCAAACAGCATCCCTATCTCCCACTCAAGTACCACTGGATCTGCTGGGTCATATGTTCCAAGTGGCACAGCAGCTCACAGAGCAGCCTGGACCTGTTGCAGAGCTTTTCCCTGTTCTGGACCCACTCAAAACTGGCAACCTTTTGGGTCACTTGATACATGAGCCAGAGTAACATACCCAAATGTGGAATGTTTTTCCCCAAAAATCTAAATAGGTCCACTAGCAATTGTGCCTCATTCTTCGTTGTAGGAGGGGTCAAATGAAGAAACGTATCATTATGTTGGAAGGAATATCTCAACAGGCCCCACACCACTGAACTCCTAGAAATTTTGCTGAGGTAGAAGATCCCTGAACTTAGGGGTTCTGTCTCCCAACTTCAGAAGCAGATACTGAGCCTCGAATCTGCTAGGATTACCCTGAGTGAGAGTCTTATCTCCTGAAGAGAAAGAGCTGAAATTGTGGAAAAACAGACACAAGCTCTTATCATGTGAGTGATTGACCTGTAATGAGAGATGCATGTACAGCGTGTCCAAGTGTCCACCATTAAAGTGAGGGCATTGATTGGAAAAGAATGGGAACATGCAGCTTGAAATGGGGATGTGTGGGAGGACCCTGATGAAGCTGAGGACACTGAGTTTGTAAACTCTAATGAACCTTTTTTGCCAAAAGGAACAACTTCCCCATCCCCAGTAGTGGTGGCAATGTTCCCTTCATGACCCATGCTACCATCTGCCATTAGAGCTACCTCTATCTAGAAAAATAGTAAATCAAAAACAGTATCATGTCCCTGAACGGATTGTAGAGATTAGTGCCACCATCAAGCACTTGAAAGACGCAGGGGTTCTTATCTTCCCTTCCCTTACTTTTCCCTCATTTTCCATTTTTCCTTTCATATTTCTTGCTATTTCTGATAAAAGGATATAATATTCATTCATACATATAATTAAAGCTAAGCCAAATCCTAGAATTCAATACTACAACATAATGAAGAGATAAACTTTATCTCCACAAGATTGTGGAATGCTTACTAGTCTTAAGACTCTATAGGGTCCCTGTTCCCTCTTCCTTTACTTGTTCTTTGACCTTCAGTCCTGTGAGTTCTTCCTATCTTTACAAAAATTTTTCAAACATTAAACAAAATTAACCAGTCATTTCCACTTTCAGTCAAGATGGAGAAACAAGGATTGGATTTACTCTCACACCTGATAGATAATTTGTACACACACCCATACACACACAGAGGAATAATGTTCCTCAATATGTTGTTTATCAACGAAGGACAATAATTAGTTAGAGAAGGGAAATAAATGAGGTAACCTTATGATTTCTTCAGTTTAATGCCTGGAGAAAAGTTGCTAGACCACAAGAGAAGGGAAAACCCAGATAGAGCAAGTATGTCTCACTGAGATGAGGAGACAGAGCTGGAAGTAGGTGGAGAGCAAAACAGCTAGAGATAATGAAACAGAATTCTGAGCAGAGAGAGCTGAACTGAGAGAGAATTCTGAAGATCTTAAGTTTTCAACAGATATTAATCAAATTGTGGCTGTAAGAGCACTGGGTGAAAAATGAGAAAGAACCAGCCAAAAGTAACAAAAACAATGAACCCCTAAGCTCACACAGTACCAGGAATAATGCCTATTTCCCTCAATAAAAACAGAATACACATATAAATAATGGACTCTGAGTAGGGAACCTAGAACAATCTGCCTGAGTAGTGAGGCAAAATTAACCCCAAAACAAACAAACAAACAAACTGCTCTTATTCCAGCTCACAAAGCAAGATTCTAAAGGAGCAAAACATTTTCCAGTAACTTAATGTTGTTCCCCCAAATACCAAGGGATATTTATAGAAATACAAAAATATCAGCACAAGATAAATTCACAATGTCATGGTCTGTATATTTTAAGATACTACTTGTTCCCCAATCTATATAATGCAATGCTAACCAAAAGACAAGCCAGTTTGTTTGTAGAAATTGACAATTTAACTCTAAAATTTATTTAGAAATAAAAAGTCACTAGGGTTACCAAAACAGTTTTGAAAAATAAGAGAAGAAGCTCTACATACAGCAGTTATTATATGGCTGCAGTATTCAAGATACTGTGTTACAGTCATCCATTTAAACATACCACACTATGGATCAGAATACTGAGTCTAAAAATAGACAATTTACATATGTTCACTTGATTTTCAACAAGGTTACAAAGATGATTCAGTGGAGAAATATATATTCTTAACAAATGGAACTGGAACAAGTGTATATCTACATGCAAAAACAATGAATCTCAATCCATATGTTATATTATACGCCAAAAAAACTCACAATGGATCATGACCCTAAAAATAAAACTTAAAACTATGAAACTCATGGGCAAAAACATAGAAAAAAAATCAGTGAAAAGTTACTTAGGTCCCATATTAAAAGCACAATCCATAAACCGTGGTTGAATTTACATAATGAATTTTATTAAAATTAAGAACATCTGCTTTTTAAAAGATATTGTTACGAGAGTGAAATAACAATTTAATACTGGGAAAGATACTTGCAAATATGATCCTGATAATGAAATTGCATTCAGAATACATAAAGAACTCTCAATTTTAAATAATAAGGAAACAGTCCAAATGAAATAAACAGGCAGAAGATTTAAACACTTAGCATAGATATACAGATAATATCTTAGCATATGAAAAGATACACAATTTTATCTATCATTAGATAGAGATAGATAAAAATTAAAATCACAGTGTGATGCCATCACATACCTATGAAAATTTTGTAGTAACAATGGAGTCTCATGTAGTCTCTCAGTGTTGTTTGGCTTCCACATAGCAAGTGGCCTCAGGAAGTCAGACCTCTTACACTTTAGTTCAGCACTCTAAGCATGCCAGTTTCAACAAACATGAGAAAAATTATCTTAACCCAGATTTGGGAATGACACAGTGGCACCACCACTGCAATCTATTGGTCAAAGCAGTCACAAACCCACACAGATTTACGGAGGAGGAAATTAGGTTTTACCTACTGATAGGAGAGCAGCAAGGGCACATTATAAAGGAGCATTTGAAAACAGAGGTGCTGTTCCACAAGTGTTTGGAAAATTTTCTCTCTACAGCAGTGGTAGCCACATGTTCAGAGTCTATAAGAATTTCCCCCACAAATTACTTATAATTGTAAAATGAAAAAAGAATGAACCTTTATGCTATCAAGATTACAGGTATGTCCCCAATAAGGAGTAATTAAAATGCTAGTCTCACCCGTGTTTCCAGATCACAGTTCAACTAGAGAAAAAAAAAAAAAAAATCATCCCTCCTAATTATGCAAATGTGGGAATATTGATAGACATTATCCTTGGATTACGATGTTACTAAGGGATGAAATCTGTTCTCTGATTTATATCTGGTATAAAAAAAATTTGTCCTTGCAGAAGTCATTGGCCAATTTAAAGAGGCTTTCTTAAAATGTCTAAAGCCGACTTCCTGCAGATTCTCTTTTTCTCATTACCAAGTATCACACTATTTTCTCTTTATGGTGCATATATATAAGCTATAAAACAATACATTACTGCTTCTTCCCTTGGACTTATAATGTCACCTCTCTATTTGAAGCAAGCATCTAGTCATTTTCTTTCGTCTTTTCACAAGTGCACATTATGCTTTAGTTCTCTAGATAATTACCTCTTTCACTTTTATCACCCTGTTTCTGGCTGACTTCCACATCACAGCCACTATGAGGTAATATGAACCACTCCTAAGTAAATGATATTCTTGAAACTGCTGACCAGAAATTTTTACATCCCTATAGAAGTTATAGATACCGCAATACCTTAGAATCTCTTTTGAAAAGTGGCTAATATATCTGGTTATTCTACAAATTTCTAAACCCTGAGTTATACCTGTCATCGTTGCAGGATTCAAAAAAGTGTTGCTGCTCCATCTTTGTATGTCAAACATGAGACTAATTCCTCCTTAGGGGTATAGAATTGTAGGAGCTTGGATTTTAGTCAATCTGTCATTAAATAAGGTAAAATTTTGTCTTTTTAGGTTTATCTTTCCTCTGAGTAGGTTATTGTAACTACTTAAATCTAAGGATTTCATTTACAAATCCAGGTGAAAACAGAATGCAAACATCATAGGTAACATTTGAAAATTAAAGGTAACATATTATGTAAAAATAAAATTATATAAGGCTGGAATCCAAGATTAGTACTTTCACACTTTGATGGTGTGTTAAAAAAAAGAGGTGAAGAAATAAGAAACATGGTGTCTTTTCTTCATTAAAGCTGAGAAAAAATGAAAAAAAGTTGTTGATCCTGCATAGAATATTAGAAAGTTTACCTCTTTGAATGTCACTGTTATACAAATTTTGGGTGATTTATGCTAACGATGCTCCTCCCTAGCATTTCCTTTTTTTAAGAAAAAAAAAATATTTTGAGATTTCTGTTGATTCACATGCAGTCGAAAGAAATAAAGATATCTCATATACTTTCATCTAGTTTCTCAAAATGTTAAGATCATGCATATTTTGTACAATATCACTCCCAAGAAATTGACATTGATACAATTCACTGATTTTATTCAGATTTCATCAGTTTTACATTCATTCATTTGTATGTATGTGTGCATTTAGTTCTATACAATTTTATTATTTTTAGATTCCCGTGATCACCACTCCAGTATTTTCATTATGTCCCTTATACTCTTGTCCCTCAAAGGGATACTTTGGATGTCATTGATTCCTTTATGTCCCTAGGTTGCAAAGAGAATTTAAGATTGACTTTGGTAACACTGTTAGAAAACATGTGTTCTATAAATAATAATAGGCAGTTCATTGAGACTCAAAATGGACACAGGGATAGGTGTCATACAAAAGGGATAGATTTAGTGACTCTATCAAATATTTGAAAATGTCAATAGTTGTAATAAGAACATGTCATGATAATAATAAAATAACTGTAACTAGTTGAGCCTGTAAAAGACTGTAATTCCCTGGAGGTACTTAAATGAGAAAATTCCATGTAAAATGTATAAAAAGGTGAATATATTACAGAGTAAATACAACTAGAACAAGATGTTTATAATTGTTTATTTATAATGTGAGGGACAAAATAGTTGAATGTTTTTTCCTTCGTAATAATACACTAATTTGCAAAATATGAAAAAACATTTATACCTACACATATATACACACACACACAGGCATATCTCGCATGTGTAACGTGGCTAGCTCCATGGACCTGTGACTTATGCAGTTAGACTTCAGCATTTGTAGAGTTCCCATACTTGGTTTCATACTCACATGTCACCATCTTGAAATGCTTAATTGTATCTTTAAACTTGTGTTTTGTAAGCAAACTCTGATTTGATCATAGAACATGCATGTGAGCAGAGAGTCACAGAAAAATGCATGTTTTCATTCTTTGCTGCCCCAGTTGCACGTACCATTTCCGACACCCTTTGAACTCAGGATGCTAGTGAATCCACATTGCATGGCAGTTCATTGAGACTCCAAGTGGGCACAGGGTACACCTTTTAGGGTGGCTTACCTAGTGCACACTCGGAGTCTTCCTGAAAAACCATGCATCAAGGCCATGATAATTCTGTGCTCTTTCCATTACTAGGTATGACTGATTAGGCAAGGGCACTGACAATCCAAAGAAACTGCATTTGTCATATGAACATTTCTGTATAGACCAACCAATTATGCTGAAAATCATGACATAGAAGTAAAATGAAAAAAACCAATCTATAGATTTTCCCCCGTTTATCCAACTCATCAGTAAGCTAATGATAGTCTTAATAGTGTGCATACAATCAAGAAGCAAAATAATAATAGTTGAATTACATTTTTTCAGTGTTTCCATTTTTCTGTTGAGAATAAAATATGTATTATCCACATAATATGATCTGTGTATTTTTGGTGATCCCACATTGGAGTTAAATGCTGTTATATCTGCATTTAAAACTGGTGTTGCACAGTATATGAATGAATGTTAAAAGTCACTCTAAAATTAAAAAATGTTGCTTTTTCTTTACATAGAACAATATTACATGGTAAACAGAAATCACCATTAGTATATTTACAAATAGCTAATGGGTACTAAGCTTAAAATGTGAGTGATGAAATAATCTGTACAACAAATCCCCATGACATGAGTTTACTTATGTGACAAACCTGCACTTGTATTCCCGAACTTAAAAATTAAAAAATAAAAAATAAAAAAACAAAAAGAAGTGGAAGAAAGGGCAAGCTGTATAACCTAGTACCTTTAATGGCACTCTTTACTCGCTTTGTGAAAAAAGGGCCTATATTTTCATTTTGCACTGGACCCCACAAATTGTGCACCTGGCACTGAATGCAGTAAATTATAAAGGATAAAATATGTTATGAATAAATGTTGTTCATTCAAACAATACAATATTTACTATCCCAAAATGATCATAATTCACAATAAAGAGAGACTTTAAACAACCATTGTCATTTTAATACTTGCAGAAAAATCACCTGTAAAATTAAACACTTAATTATTTGCTGAATTAGAAAGAGGAGACTCCCTCAACTTTATGATAAAGGCATTTGTGAAAAATAATTGAAAAGCTGAGATGTATTTAACACTAAAGACAGATCGAATTCTGATATGTTCAGTAACATGGACAGGAGATCTGCTGCCACTCTTTTTATTGTACAATGTGGGAGAGATTTGAGCAATGAAATAAGATGGGAAAAATGACTACATGACATGGAGATTAGAAAGGAGGAGGAAAATAAAATAAAAACTTTTTTTTCACAAATAACAGGTCATCTATGTAGAAAATTATAAATACGTTACAAACATTCTATCAGAATTAAGAAGTGAGTTTAACTTCTATGGAATGCAAGATTAATGTATTATTTATTAAAACTTTACTTCTCCGTACTTTCAACAAATAAGGGGAAATTTGTGGTTGAGAATAGCACTATTTACAAGACTATCAGAAATATAAAATATTGAGGGAAACTTTGGTAAAGTGTATGTAACACCTATACAGTCAAAATGTTGCTAAAATATATTCAGAAAACATAAATGAATGGAGATACACACTATGTTCATCTGTGAGAAGCCTCCATATTTTAAAATGTCAATTGTCCCCCTAATGTCACCAGATTTAATGCACTCCCAACTGGAATCCCAATATTTTGTTTGATAAAATTGAACACTAAATGTGTAATTTATATGGAAATGCAAATAGCTTATATTATGCTAAATAATTTTTATTTTTTTGTTTTCATTTTTAATTTTAATTTTTTGAGATAGGTTCTTGTTCTGTTGTCCAGGCTGAAGTGCAGTGGTGTTATCACTGTTAATTATAGCCTCAGCCTCCCAGGCTCAAGTAATCCTCTCACCACAGACTCCTGAGTAGCTGGAACTACAAGTGAGTCCCACCACACCTGGCTATTTAAAAAGAATTGTAGAGAAAGGGTCTCATTATATTGACCAGCTTGGTCTCAAAATTCTGGCCTCAAACATTCCTCCCGCCTTGCCCTCCCAAAGAGCTGTGATTACAGGCATAAGCTACAGTACCTGGCACTGAATAATTTTTTTAAAGGAAGAACAATGTAGAAGCACTTACGTTTTGCAATTTTAAAACTTACTGGAAGTATATAGCAATCAAGATACTGTAGAATAGGGTTGGACATATTCATGAAAAAAATAGAGTGCCATAATACCCATACCTGAATACATACGTGAATGTGACCAGCTGATTTTTGTCAAGGATGTCAAGTGCTTTTATTGAAAAGGGCAGCATTTTCAACATTTGTTCCTTAAAGAATTAGATATTTATATTTTAAAAGAATTTTTACCTTTTTTTCACACCTTATAAAAAATTAATTTGAAATGGATCATAGGATTACATGTAAGTGCTAAAATTATAAAGCCTTTTGGAGCAATCCTGGGGGGGATTCCAACTTGCATTTGGCAAAGATTTCTTACACAGGGCATAAAAGCACAAATAGTAACATACAAAAATGTTAGCCTTCATTAAAATTAAACTTTTTTTTTCATCCAAAGACACTGACAGTAAGTTAAAAAGGCAAACTAACAAAGTGGGAGAAAGTATTTTCAAATCAAATACGTAAGTAAAAACTATTAACACTCAACAAATAAAGGATAGGCTACTTGATTAAATAGACAAAGACAGTTCACCAAATAATACGAGTGTGTGCAAGTTTATGGTAAACGAGAACATGAAAAATGTGTCAACATCATTTGTCATTAAAGAAATGAAAATTAACAGTCTAATACTTTTACATAATCACTGGAAAAGGTACATTTCAAATAACAATATCATGCGTTGGCAAGGATGTTGAGTTGAGAAACGAGAACTCTTATAATGCAGATAGACACACAAAATATACTTGAATGTCCACAGTAATTTGTTAATAACCTAAAACTAAAAATAGATGTGTGCCTAATAATGATTGAATAAACTATTTTGGTATGCCCCAGAATGAAATATTTTAAATCAGATATATGGGTTAATCTAAAAAGTAGGCTAAATGAAAGAAGACAGACACAAAAGACTATGCTGTGTATGATTCCATTTATATGACACTGTAACAGAGGCAAAATTAAAGTGAGAGAATAAAGATCAGTGATTTTCAGGATCCAGAGGTTGAGGGAGGAAAATGAATGTAAGTAGAAGAGAAAATATTGGGGGAGAAGGAAATATAAATCTACTTTACATATGGCTTACATATTTTTAGAATCAATACAATTATACACTTAAAATTTGTAAAATTTTACTACTTGGAAATTATATCTCAATAAGTCTTTCTTAATTTAAAAATATATTATCTTCTGTCATCAGAAATGTAGTGTGATACAGAAAGGGTGTTTGAGGCCAGCTTGCCATAGACTCATCTTCTTTTATATATAACTTACCATTGTTTTTGCACTTTTTTAATACTAATAATTCATCAAACTAAAATATATCAGAATGAATCTAGATTTGAACAAAGATTTTATTTGAATTGGGACAAGCTTCTTCTAGCTGTATACATATGCTTGTTTGTAAGGTACATTTATAATTTTTTCATTTGCGGCTTTTAAAATTTTAATATACTACTCTCAATACACGAAAATGCTTGGTTGAGAATGAAAATTGCACCTCAATGTAGTTTTAATTTTTATTTACCACCTGATAAATCCACATTTTTTCATCTCTTTAAGAAAACGTGTTGCCCTTTTTGTGAATTACTTCCTTATAGCATTTTCACATTTTTCTGCCGTGTTTTTGATCTATTTGATACTAAATTTTAGTCTATTATCTATTAGGAAATTTTACCCATATTGGAAAAATGTAGCAAGTATTTTTCTAAGGCTGGTCATTTCTTTTGCCAAGTCTTATGTAGTCAATTTTACTAAACTTTCTTTTGTGGTTATCTGGTATAAGTCCATATTTAAAAAGACCTTTCTCACATGATGATGATAAAGCAATTTTATCATGATTTCTTCTAATAAACTCACGTTTTTTTATATATATACATATATATAAACATGAATCCTTTGAATTTGTTCTGGTTAACGCTATACGTATGGGTTAATGCTTAAATCAATGATAAAATGACAACCCAATTGTCTAAACAATTTTATGAAATATACCATTTAGATCACTGATTGGGTGGCCTTTTTTTTTTTTTTTTTTTTCATAGAATAAGGTTCCAAATGTATTTGAGTCAATTTCTAGACTTTCTGGTCTATTTTATTGTTCATCAATTTAGTCATTTCACAGTATTACATTTTTCTTTTCAATTTTTCAGGCTTTAAAAAATGGTTATAGGCCAGGCCTGGTGGCTCACACCTGTAATCCTAGCACTTTGGGAGTCTGAGGCTGGCGGATTATGAGGTCAGCAGTTCAAGACCAGCCTGACCAATATGATGAAACCCCGTCTCTACTAAAAACACAAAAAATTAGCTGGACATGGTGGTGCATGCCTGTATTCCCAGCTACTTGGGAGGCTAAGGCAGGAGAATCGCTGGAACCTGGGAGTTGGAAGTTTTGGTGAGCCAAGATCATGCCACTGCACACCAGCCTGGGTCACAGAATGAGACTCCGTCTAGAAAAAAAAAAAAAAAAAAAATATATATATATATATATATATATATGTGTGTGTGTGTGTGTGTATATATGTGTGTGTGTGTGTGTGTGTATATATATATAAAATTAGGTCAGGCTAGTCACCCGTCACTGTGCTTCCCTGACATATTTGCTTTAAGATATTTAATTCATTTTTGTAAGAAATTGATGCTCAAAATTATCTCAGATTATTTATATAATTTATGCTTTCTTGGTAAAACAAATAACTATTTATTTTTATGTAGGCAAGCTGATTCATTGAAATTTTCATGAGAATGTGGTTGCTAACTCCTAAATAACTAGAGAAAAAACTTAACCATCATGCAAATTCTTGAGAGCATCTGATATGTGATGTTTAAAAATTAATATTATATTTTTATTATTATAAATAAGATATACTTGAAATATTCATGTTTATCATGCAACATAGCATTCAAATAGTAGAATTTTGCCTTGTTTCTAAGTACAATAAATGTATGTACACACATATATACATACACACACACACAATCAATATTTGGGAGAAAGGGAAGGTTTTCCTATAAATATAAATTATTCAGTAGCAAACAAAATATACCTTTGCTGTAATTGTGGGAGCTTTACTTACTGTCTTAAATTTTGAAGAGCATTTCTAAACTGGAAATCTTAAGGACAAAAGAATAACTGTGAATAATGAGAAACAAACCTGCACACATGAATTATGGTTTAAACCTTGTCATTTTAATAAAATGTGACAGGAGCATATTATGCTGCAAGATGAAGTTTCAGCCTTTATTACATGATTTGATTTCATTGAGATCCATGGAGATAAACTGAAATATTTAGTGACAGTCCATTTTTTTAAAACCGTCTTCTCAGAAACAGATCAAAGAATGCAGACATATAGTTTATTATACTTGGCACCCTAATAAAAATTCTGAATATTTGCACAATTGGATCAGTTTCTCAGTTTCTGCAAGTCTCTATCTAACAAAATTAGCAAGTCATATACCTAGATAAACAAAACCTCCAACAAATACATAAATCTCCTTTACATTATAAAGGATATGAGCATGACATTGAAAAGCAAGTGGAACTAATATTTTAATATGTACTGCCTCTAGCACAAATGGAGTTAATAAATATGTCCATTTATTGTACTCATAATTTAGCTGGAAAAGCTTACTCAAGGAGAAGCATGCCATTGTAGTCATATCATTTCATTCTTTTTACCCTGGCAATTGTTTAATGTTATTTCAACTATTTATCATTCAGTATGCATTTAATATACATTTACATTCATAGCTAGAAATATCCCTTTATTGTCCTCAGAAAGAATGAGATTGCTCACAATGTATATAACTCTTCTGTTTTTACGGAAATGTTTCATTTTCAATATTCAAAATTATTATTTAGGATTTACTGTACCAGAGCAAACTATTTCCTCCCTCAAATTTATGTGCCATGTATAGCTGCACAGGGGTAATGATTTACTGAATATCTTGTGCAATAGAAAAGACTGGCTTCAAGAGCAGATGGTAAACATTACACCACTTCCATACTCATAAAATTTAACACCGTCCTTTATTCCTTTTGACTCTAATATACACATAACAGTGTGATTTGATTTTTGTCCTTCAAATAATTCATTTGTTTTTTAAAATGTCGTCACAGTTTTACTGGTTTTCTTGGAATGATATTCCATGTTACCTCCCTAAGACACTAAAGACTAAATGATTCCCAACGGTCTCAGTCACGCGCTAAGACTTGACGAGCAAATGATCACAGAAAAGTGAGGATATCCTGTGAATGAGGAAGACACATGGTAAATTATGATATTGACCAAAATGAGTTTTGCATATGTATGTTTCTGGTAAAACTAGGTAGAATATCTAAAGTAAAACAGACACATACTTTCTCAATGGAATTGAAGAGCTGTTGATGTAAACTAAGAATAGAGTCATCCCATGCGTTCTTAGTGCTTCACGTTTCATGCACGTGCTATTACCTAGACCCTTTGCCAAATCCCATCAACTACAAAAAAAATCAAATACAACATGTTCAAAATTGTAGCATAATTTACTTTCCTGACAACCCCCATTCTTCCTCTTTTTATGTTTTTGTTGATTGGGTTATATTGTAATTTGTATTTTAAACAATTACAGGTATTATCAGTTCTGGCATAATCATATCACCATGTCCACCCTTTTAACTTCCTGAGGTTTTTCACTAAAATAGAGCAGGAATTTAAATAACAGTGAACTAATAAATTTATGTTTTTAGTGTTTCTTAGTGTTTTTCGTGTAAGTAAATACTTGGCTACAATGAAAGAATGAATTTCAGCAAACCTGAGCGTGGTAGGAAGGTGATAAAAAGGGATCCTCACCTTTGATTCATCCAATCTCTCCCTAAGTATTCAGTGATACAATGAATCAGCTAGCACTTGCACCTACCTGGAGGGCTGGCCAGCATTCAACCAGTGTTTTCAAAACCATTGAGAAGGATTAAGAAGTTATAAAACACTCATGATAATAGAAAAGGGATCATCCTGTAGGATTTCAATCAGGCGTCACATTTGGCATTAAGCATTCTTCATAAGAATTACTCCACAGGAACAATTATCAGGAAAATGCTACCAAGTCAATCCTTTGTGTATCCAGCCATCTGCTAATAGGAAGTTGTACTCTCACTAACTACAAAAGAACTTGCATACTTTGATTTCTTCTGCTGCTATTCAACAATCTACTCTCTAACACGCAACTCTCTAACACTAGGTATATGACGAACATCAGCAAATTAAACTCTCTGAGTCATTTTATTCACTGCATTTTATTTTTCATTCATATTGCAAAATAAATACTATAATTAAATAAAAACAATTAACTTGATGCCTAGAACACTTTGAGTTCACTTGCATGAGTTTCTTCCCACGTTTTTTCTAGAATTATTTTTATGCAAGATGCAATATAATACAAAGCATATGCAATGTTTCCTATGTCAACAAGATTTGAAAGTAAGTGATGGCATAAATACTGTTTAAAATGACGTTTTACCTTCAGTATGGCAGATTACACAGATGATATCAGAATGGTCCAGCTGATGCTTTTTGACATTTATGATGGTGCAAAATTGGTACACATTCGGTAGAAATCGTATTTTGGGTACCCATACAACTAATATGTTTTTTACTTTTTGTACAATATTCAGTCAGTTATAGGTAATATTCAACACTTTCTCATAAAATAGGCTTTTTCTTAAATAATTTTGCCCACTTGTAGGCTAATGTAAGTGTTCTGAGAATATTTAAGGTAGGCCAGGTTATAATGTTCAGTAGGTTATGTGTATTAAATATATTTTCAACTTACAATATTTTCAATTTTCAGCTTATCAGGATGTAATCCCATCAGGAGTCAAGAAGCATCTGCATTTCCCCTAAATACTTTAAAAAGATATATGTAGTTTCTTTCTGAGTTCTTTTTAGAACTTTGCTACTGTACCGTCAAATGGTAGAATATACGTACCTTTCCCTTGAACTGTGGCAGAAGTGCTAAAACATGATTTCTGAAGCTAAAAACAGTATAGCGCTTCCTGACTCTCTCTTAGTATGCTTGCCTTTGGAACACAGCCAACATGATTTGAAGAAGCCATGTAGCCACATGGAGGCATTCTTCCTGACAGTCCTTTAGTGAGTTCTCAGCTGAGGGACCCCAGCAATCCATTAGACATGCAAGTGAGCAAGCAAACAAATCTCTCTTTCAGCTGCCCTTTGCGACACCCCAAGTGATGTCACATAAAGCAGAAATAGGTCTTTCCCCCACAAACCCTGCCAAAACTGCAGATTTATGAGTTAATACAAGATTGGGATCAGCTTCAGACACTAAATTTTATAGTGATTTCTTAGAGAGAAATGGGTAGTACACTTGGAGAGTAACACTTTAATATTCGGTGCCTCCCACATGCTTCTAGTTTTCCCCTGTGGTTTAGATAACTTATCCTTTACTGAACTCAATTGTATGGTTATTCCAGTGTTTTTCTTCATCTTGTTCTATGTATTGGTATTTATTGAATAATTTTCCATTTCTTCCTACAAGTGACAAAAATATTTTTATTTACTACCTACCCCAGCTGTGAGCCCAAAGTGATCAGAATCGAAATTTGTTTCTAACAAGCAGTGTCATGGTTGTTACCTTTCATTCTTATGTGGTGAGCCTGACTGCTGAAGAATTTCTTCAAACCAAGGATAAGCATAGTGTTCAATAGATCTCTACATTAGGCACAAGATGCTTTTAAACATTAGTGCACTTTGATAAAAACTTTGGAAAAAACACTTTGGATGTAGAACTGGAGGAGCATTTAAGTAGAATAGGTTGTAATCCTTGACAAACAGCAAAGCATGACACAACTGAGTGGCTATTTAACCTGATAGTTTTTTATGTGTTTGTTAAAATCCATCTTTACTACATTTGTTTATCCCAACATAGCATTGGTATCTAATCTTCAACAAAAGTATATTGTGCTCTTTATGATAACTCTCTGTTTCAGTGTTTGACTAGCTTGGTCTGTCATATTTGCAAATGTGGCCTGCAGTAACTGACTTTAATGTTCCAGAAACGTCAAGGAAGTCATAGAGTTTTATCCTTTCCATTTCACAGAACTAGACCCTTATTATCTACTAGTGCCAAGGTTGGAAAACTTTCTTTGTAAATATTACTCAGCTTTGCAAGCATTATGTCTCTGTAGCAACTAGTTAACTCTGCCATGTGATACAAAAGAAGCCATAGACAATACATGAAAAATGAGTCTGGCTATTTTCCAATAAAACATTTTTAACAAAAACAGGTGGCAAATTGGATACGGTCAATGGGCAGTAGTTTGCCAAACCTTCTACCAGAATAAGAACGTTGTAGAGATTTTTCTATTATATATTTGGTATGTCAATTAAGTTTATATTTATTTATTTATTATCTAAGCATTCTTACTTCTTCAAAGTGGTTAAGAATTAAGATATTCTTTTTTTTTTTTTTTTTTTTTTTTTTTTTGAGATATAATCTCGCTCTGTCTCAAGACTGCAGTGCAGTAGTGCCATCTCGGTTCACTGCAACTCCGCCTCCTGTGTTCAAGCAATTCTCCTGCCTCAGCCTCCCGAGTATCTGGGACTATGGGCGTGCACCACCACGTCCAGCTAATTTTTGTATTTTTAGTAGAGACGGGGTTTCACCATGTTGGCCAGGATGGTCTCCATCCCTGACCTCGTGATCTGTCTGCCTTGGCCTCCCAAAGGGCTAGGATTATAGGTGTGAGCCACCACGCCCGGCCTATTAATATTTTTAAAAGACTTCACAAGATGAAAGTTATGTGTTCAAAAAATACTTTGAAGTTTAACAAGTACTACAAAAATGCTTTATAATTTGTAACAAAAATTTAAAATCCTTGGGATTTAAAAATGGGTGTGGTGATGGCAATTTGAGGATTACCCACTGAGTGACCTAATGAAAGTCACTTCAACTAAACACATGGATTCATTAAAGAAAAATAATTGCTTCTTTTTGCAGCCTAAAAAATGTATTGCTTTTGGTTTTATTTTAAATAGAAAAATAGCTTTGAAATTGAAGGTACAGAGAAGCACATCCTTATTTTCTAGTATATAAATAAATAGTAAGGCAAAGTTCAAAATATAGGAAACTGCATTCAGAATTCCTTTTGTTACTCCAAATAAGAGTATATTATTTTAAAATATAGTTCAAGTTGACAATAATATAACAACCATGAATGCATTTTCATTTATTCTTTTAAAATATTTCTGGTTCACTGTGTAAGAGCCAAGCATAAAATAAGGAATCTAGCAAACAAAAATTATTTTCTTTATGGAGCTTGCATTCTACTGCAGGTTATACATAATAATAAAGATAAAAATACATACCATGGTAGATCATTATAAGATGCTAAATTAAGAGGTAAGCATGTAAGGATTATAGGGTGGAAAGATACAATTTTGAAAATTCCAAGAATCACTAATGAGAAGGTTTCATTTGACCAAACACAGGAAAAACCTTTTTCTGGTTGTTGTGTTATGAGGGAGATTTTCAGGCAGAAGTTTTAACAACTGTAAACACACCAATATAGAAGCTCTTGTGGTGAATTGAGGAACATCTTCGAGTCCTGTGGGACCAGAGAAAAGGGAGATATGAGGAGGTAGTGATGTGTAAACCAGAAGGATAAAGGGAGGTCAGATCCTATGAGACTCTGAGGCCTTTTAAAGTACTTTGGTATTTGCTTTGAATTGGGAAGTTATTGTAGAGTTTTGACCTAAAAATTGATAACTGATTTACTTTTATAAAAATTCCCCTGGCAAAGCTGAAAAAAAAAAAAAAAAGAGAGAGATCAGTTAAGAAGCTATGAGTGTTCATATCAGTGTTAGCAGCCAAGAGGTAGAAAATCTTCAGATTCCTCAATGAACAAGACATACAACTCACACAACATATGAAAATTATAGCAAATTTTAACAAGAATACTTATTTATAAAAGTAACTTGTAACAGTGAGCACAGGAATTCCATAATCGTTAGGAAAGCATTTCTCAGATAGGCTTGATTAGGCTCCCATACTGTTTTATTTTATAAATTTGCCTAAGAAATGGATAAAACAACAAAGGGGAAAAAATGTTCACATGGCCACTTATACAAATGGATATTTTCCCTTTATCCTCAATGCATTTTTAAGGTAGAGTTCAAATTATCTCCTAATCCTGCATTATATTTAGTAGGTGAAAGAAAGATAATATCATTAAATAATTAAATAACTGTGACTACATATATTAATATGTAGAAAATATACTGAAAACATTCACAGTAACAATAATGAGACAAATTTCTATGGAAAACTACCAAGCATTAAAAAAAATACTCAGAACTCTTAAATATATAGTGGATTTATATAAATAAAGGGCAACTGTAGATTAATAGATTATTGATATGTAGATAGACAGGTATCACAAAGCTGAATAGGAACTCTATACTCATAGTACTTGTATTAGTCCATTTTCATACTGCTATAAAGAACTGCCTGAGGCTTAGTAATTTATAAAGGAAAGAGGTTTAATTGACTCATAGTTCAGTACGGCTAGGGAGGCCTCAGGAAACTTACATTTAATGATGGAAGGCAAAGGGAAAGCAAGACACCTTCCTCACAAGGCTGCAGGAAGGAGTAGTGCTAAGCAAAGAGGGAAGAGCCCCTTATAAAACCATTAGATGTCATGAAAACTCACTCACTATCATGAGAACAACAGGGAGGAAACCACCCCCATGTTGCTGAGATTTGGGTGGGGACACAAAGCATAACCATATCAGTACTCTTTCCATTCTCAATGAGTTTTCTTTTTGTTTTGGGAAGTTGGTGGAGATTAACTTTTGTCAGCACAGATCTGAGGAATCCCTGCATTAATGCTATAATTCACTATAGCCGGTTAAATGTCATTTTCATAAAATAAAAATAAAAGTCTTTACAAAAGTTTGCAGTCATTTAAGTTGGTCATTAACCCAACCAATGCCATCTATGGCATAATATCTAAAATCAACGATGTACTAACCTGCTCATTTTTTTCTGAGACTCCATGACAAAAATTATTCAGCAGGTCCATTAACCATGGCACTGCTAAGAAACACCAGGTGATATAGTTTGGATATTTGTCCTGTTTAAATCTCATGTAACCCCCAATGTTGGGTTGGGGCTTGGTGGGAGGTATTTGGGTCATGCAGGATTCCTCAAGGCTAGGTGATACCCTCTTGATAGTGAGTGAGTTATCATAAGATCTGGTTCTTTCTTTAAAAGTGTGTGGCCCCTCCTCCCAGCTTTTGCTCCTGTTCTGATCACTTGATGTGTTGGCTCTCCCTTTACCTTTCACCATTATTGAAAGCTTCCTCAGGCAAGCCTTACTCAGAAGCTGACTAGGTGTTGCTGACATGCATCCTGTACAGCCTGCAGAACCATGAGCCAATTACCCCTCTGGCCTTTTTTTAAATAAATTATCCAGTGTCAGGTATTTATTTATAGCAACACAAGGACAGACTAACATGCCAGGGAATAAAATTCTAATTACTTTCCTTTCAGCCGCATACCTCTGTTAATGACCCCTGGTCTAAATCTACGTAGGCAGTACAGCTACTATGACAGTATGACTGATTTACAACTGTAAATCAGACTCATGCACATCAAAGATCTAATTTTTTTTTTCAAAAATACCTAAAATGAAGAGGCACAGAGAAAAGAGAGAAAGCCGTAGACCTTTAAGTGTGGATACCGGATCCTTTTTTCCCATGTCAATCATATACTCCATGGCCTGCATTCAACATGTGTCCTCTAAGTAAGACCTGAAGTAACCTCACATGGCAGCAAGTATATTGTTATGAAGCTTGTCTGTTTAATATCAAAGAAAATAATGTAGTAATTCCAGAAAATTCCAAAGTAATTCCAAAGAAATTATGTAGTAATTCCAGGAAACTTTGACCAATTAATCAATATATATTCTGTCTCCCTTTTTTTAATTAGCAATCCCAACTAGGGGCATTATTCTAAAAGGGTTTGGTGGTTTAGAAGCCTCAACCTAGCAAATTCTATTTATTTACATAGCAAGAAGTCCCTTAGCAATAGGTTTAGAAGGAAAATAGACCAAGTCATTGCCTACTATCTTTCCTGAGATATCCCACATTCCCGAACCCCTGGCAACAAGAGAGAAATGATTCACAGGCCAACTGCTTAACTCTTTCCTTCACAAAGTTATATTATCTTTATAACTTTTTTCATATATATATATATATACACGTGTGTGTGTGTGTGTGTGTTTGTATGTGTGCATGTGTTTGTGTGTGTATTTTAATTTAATTTGTTAAGTGTTGGGAGTATTACAGTTTCTTAATATCAGGTGTGTTGGTCATAATCTCTTGTAATGTTTAGTCAGAATTTGGTATTAAAGTATAATAGAGTCATAAAATAATATAAAACACTGTTTTTGTGGAAGTCTGGAAGGTTTACGCAACATCTATTTATTAGTAGTATTTTCTTCATATGCATGAAAGATTTCACTGGTCAAGTCACCTGAGCTTACAAATATCTTTGTGGGAAGATATTTAATTACATAATCAATATTTTTCCTCTCTTTTTTCAAGTGTCTGATTTTTAGGTTTGTTTTACTCAGTTTTTTTAAATTCAATCTAAGTGATTAACATTATTGCCATAAAGTTGTTCATAATATTATTTTGCAAGTTAATGTTGGTAGGAGCTGTAGTGTTGTCACATTTCCAGTATCGGAAATGTATGCCTTGCTTCTGTATAGTTTATTCTTGATCATTCTCACTAAAATTCTAAAGCCTATTAATTAAAATAAAAGTCACAAAATTAAAGTCTATTAATTTTGTAAAACTTGAAGAAAACTACATTTGACTTTGTGACTCAACTTTATGTTGATTTTCTTTTCATTGATGTCTGATTTCTATATTTTGTGTTTCTCTTATATCCTTTGGTTTTCCTTTGCTGTTCTTTTTTCAATATTCCTAAAATTGTCATCATTGGTTTTCAGCATCTATATTTTTTGTAATACAAATACGTAAGATTCTACCTGTCTCTCTAAACACAGTTTTAGAGGCCTCCCACATATTTTAATATGTCATATTTTTTAACATTCAAGTCAACAATTTTCTCTTACAGTTTCTTTTTGATACATAGCTTATTTCAAAGTATTATATTTAAATATTCAACATTTAGAAATGTTCTAGTAAATTGTCTTTCATTTTTGCTGAGCAATGTGTCTTAAAATTTTCTTCCATGCTTGCAAATTTGTAGATAATATCTTTAGTTTAATTGATACTTTGCTTATAAATTTTGAACCTTTATTATTAGGTGTATGAAAATTCAAAAATTATTATATTTGTGGAGCTGTCATTTTATCTTTATGAAATATCACTTTTTACCTCTACAAAGCTTACTGACTCAAAGTCTACTTTTTCCAATAATGTATGGCTACATTGAAGTTGTTTTGGTTAATGTTCATATTATTTTGTTTGTTTTTTTTTAATTTCATCTGCTTTCAGCATATCTAACCTCTTATTTAAGGTGCTTCACTGACAAGGAGAATATAGTTTTGTTTTGCCTTGTTTACAACCCGCATAGCCACAATTTTATTTTTTGTTTACATTTATAATTATTAATAATATAACGAGGTTTGAATCTTTTCATATTTACTTAAGGACTCTCCCTTTTTGTCATTTTTTTGCTTTGCAAGTGTGTGTGTGTGTGTTTTAAAGATATTTATTGCTGTCACCACTTCTATATTAGTATTTCACCTTATTTTACTATTTTTTATTTTACTATTATGGAGATTACAGTATTAACCTTGAATTTATTATAGTAGAAAAATAAATAGTGTTTTACCCACCTTGTTGAAAATTCTAGGCAATTACAGCACTTTTACATATGGATTTAAGGTTCATATTTATTTTAAAACTGACACATTATTGTATTTTTCATTCAGTCCTTATTAACTTAATTGACATATATATTTACTTTTTCTTTTTTTCATAATTTTGCACTGCACTTCTTTTCTTGTTCTCTACATTTGAGCTTGCTTTTGTGATTATTTTACTATGTTATGTCAATAACTAATTTTTTAAGGTTTTTATTGCAGAAAATTACTTTTTTAAAACCTTGAATAATAGTTTTCAATTACATTAAAATTAGAAGTCAGCAAGTATGTTCTTTCAGCATTTTAAATGTATAATATTAGTCTAAGAAGCCTAATGAGTATGGCTACTCACACCTCCCAAGAAAATAAAGATGGGGATCAATTGAATTAAGCACCAACATTCCCACCATCTTAAGATTAGTCCTACTATTTGTCCTACACAATTCTGGAAGCCTTCTCTTTTCCAAAACCCTAAGGGGTGCAGATCACTCCTTCAAGAAAAGAGTTGTTCACTTGGCAGAATTGTTTCTCCAAATAAGACTAAAAACCCAGGATTAATGCACTTCCTGGTAACACGTTCAGTGTAAGAAATAACTAAAATTACATCTTCTTTGTGAAAGAAAAATAATCATCTATATCAAGTCTTCTTGCAAAATTAAGGTGAAAAAAGTTCATAATTTATATCTGGAATCCAGTCTTTAAGTGATTTTGTATTTCAAATTCAAGCTGTGTATACTGGGAATCTCAAATCAAAATTTTACTTTATAGTGAAGCTGTACTGGTAGTGCTCTCTTATTTTGGATAGGGGGAAACAAAAGACAATCATCTGAAATATTCACTTCTACTCAAGTAATTATATCAGATATAATTTCAAGAAAGATGACAGGTCACAGGGAGTGGTGGGCTGATGAAATCTGTAGAAGACTGAATATACTTGATTGTCAGACACAGACAGAAATTGTAATTATGACTTTTTAAAGATAAATAGATGATAAATGTAATGTACCAGGCATGATAAAAATAATCAAACTGATATAAGGAAAAAATAAAATAAAATGTTGAGAAATTAAAAATATTAAAAATAAAATATATAAAATTAATTCATAGTTTTAATAGCAGATTAGATACAGTCCAAATGAGAAGTAGATAAATAGTATTTCAATAAATATGTGATTTAGATGCATGTAGAGAATAAAACTGGAAAATAAAACGATTAACTGGACATAGATACTACATATACATGAATTTTATGAAGACAACTAAAATATATACCTGAACTCAGACACATCATTTTGAAACTTCAGAAAAAGAAAGAGTAAAACTTGAAAATAGTAATTTAGAAAAGAAAAATTACTTTCACCAAAATAATTAGATTGACTACTTTTTCAAAAACAAGTAGAAGTATAAAACTGTGTATTATGACAGACAAGGAGGTTAATCATACAATAACAAAAGGATCAATTCACTAGATATACGTAAGGATGATATAAAATGTGTGTCTTCTAGGTTATATGAAGTGTTTTTCAGAAGAAATATTACTTAAGATTAGATTTGAAAGACAAGACAAAAGAGGCAACAAACATGTATTTCCTTTATTACTTATGCACTAAAATTTTTTTTGCAGGTTTTTGTATTCGCCAAGAAGTAGATAGAGAGAAAAAAAAAAAGGAACCAGAAGGAGATAGAGAAGAAGATAAAGAAAAGGGAGAAGAATATACATCATTTTAAAACTTTAGAATCCAAGAAATAGAGTAGAACTTCAAAGTAGTCATTTGGAAAAGAAACATTACTTTCACCAAAACAATCAGAATATTGATTTTTCAAAAACAAGTCTAAGTATAAAAAGTATGTGTGTGTATTTTATTCATTTGGTGAATAAAGTTTATATTTTACTTAGAAGGAGATTCTACTTCAGACTCTTATCAAATAAAGCATATTATTACGATTATTATTTAGAGAGGAGTCTTGCTCTATAGCCCAGGCTGTAATGCAGAGGTGCTATCTTGTTTCACTGCAGCCTTAAACTAAGATACTAAAGTGCTCTTCCTGGCTCAGCCTCCAGAGTAGCTGGGACCACACCCAAATAATTTTTAAAATAAATTTTTACAGAGATAGGGTCTTGCTATGTTATCTAGGTTGGGCTCAGACTCCTGGCCTCAAGTGATCCTGTCATCTAAAAACATATTATTTTCAGAAATAAATGCTATGTATAATAAGGTTCAAAATAATAGTATGCATCTCTAAGAGCTAGATGGTAATAACAAACATTTATAAATCATTTGGCATAAAGTATTTCTTTAAAACTGAATATACCAAATGCACATTGCTGAATTTTCTTTTTGTAGAACACTAAGTTGTGCATGGGAATTATTTGTTTTCTACTAATATTGATCCATCTTAAACCATGAATTGCTAACATTAGAATTCTATAGCACCATTTATAGACAATGGAATATAATATATATCCTTCTGAAAGCTGATTAGGTACATTAAATTGCTGAAGAATGTGACAATAAGAAAAATTTCCATTTTTTAAGACTAGAGGACAGAAAAGTATTTTAGTTACACCATTGTGTATTTTTAAAATCTTCATATTTATTAAAATTTGTGTTTGAATATGTATATACATAACATAATATGTGAATAAATATTTGCAAAATATTAAATCCCAGATAAGTCATATTTCACCATCACCTTAGTGGGCTCTGAAGTAAGAATTCCATTTACTATTTCCTTTTATTTCAATGCAGTTGTGTACCTAATACAACAATTTTAAGTATTTGCATTAATTTTTGTCTCATAATCATAGTTAGCCAAAAATATCTTAGTTATCTGATTTTAATATTTTGGTTGCATAATATCTATTTTGTTCTTCAGTTTCTGCATTTTGACAAATTAAAATTAATTAATAATAAGATTGCCCATATAATTTTGGAAAGATGTTTTTTCTAAATTTTAAGCAAAATTCAAAATGAATATAACATGCAAAATGATATTCCAAGTCAGCATAACTAATGGATAAAAAAATTTGAGCCACAATGAGATTTTTAATTTTCTGGTGGAAATAGAAACAAATTAATTCTACTATATTTTTAATTTAATATAATGAAGTATTATTTTAATATGGAATCCAATTATTAATGACATATTTTATATTCTTTCTTATTAATTCTTCAAAACATAGTTTTGAAGTATTTTAAATTTGCATCATTTTTCAATTGAGTTCCTCAGTTTAACCAGTCATATGTTAGTGTTCAACAGTCACAAGTGGTAGTAGCTCTCGTGTTGAAGACAAATCAGCACTAATTGTAGAAAACAAAAGCATTTTACAGCAATCTGAGATATTTAAAAATAACATAAAACATAATACACTATATCACATTCTCTCTCAATTTAAGTGAGGGCTAGAACCAGCCAGAGTCAACTGTGCATAGTTTCCTTAAAAATAACAGAAGAGGTCCAAAGAAAATTAGTTTTTATATCCCAATGGAAGTAAAAGAAAGTAATTGTCAATAAAATTTTCTTTGCCTTATTTCTTGTTGTTTCAAATACCGGTGAAAGTATTGTTCAATTATTTGAGTAATATATGTACGTGAAATAAGTCATGTGGAACTACCATCCAATGGTAAAAGGATTATTACTGTTATATCTATAATTACTGCAGTGCTCTTAAATGGTAGATGAAAAAAATGCATGTAAGTGCATGAAGAATGCGAAGAAACATCTACTATACATATACAACATTTGCAAAATGTCTTTGAAATCTTTGAGAACTGTATAGCATATATTCACTCTGTGTGTAGGTATACATATATATGTATTTAGTTCTCTAGTAGTTGAAATACCTATAGAAACACTAAAGAAAATATAGCACTCTACATTTGAAAGAATAAAGATAATTTGGTGTTTTATACTGGAAATTAAAACTCATGTCCAAGCTGAAATGAAAAAAATCATTCTGGATTGCTAGAGATGATTACTAAACAATGAATATTCCAAGCTGGGAGAGTATCAGAGAACCGCATCCAGATTACTTTATCTATATTTTATTGGCTGGCATTGTTCAAAGACAGGAAGTTATTTATAGAAATGTCCCAAAGGTTTCACAAATCAATAAGGTGTGATATTATGTACAATGAAATATTTCAAAACAATTATCAAAGTCCAGTTCTCTCACTGTCCAGTTAGCACTAGGCAAGTTACCTTATATATGTCCTTAGCATTTTCAGCTTTAAAGTGGAGATACTGACAGTGCCTACCTAAATGAGTTGTCTCAATCATTTAATGTCATATAAAACAGTAAGATATAAAAGAATAACTGAAGAGATCTGTTCATAACATGTTGATTATTTCATAACAATGCATTGTATTCTCAAAGATTGCTAAATGAATGGATTATAAGTGTTATCACTACAAAAAAGGGAAAATATGTGAAACAATGCATGTTAATTAGCTTAATTTAGTCATTCCACAATGTATACATATTTCAAAACAACATTGTATCTATGAAATTTTTTTGTACATTTGAAACAAATGTGTAAATGTCAAAAAACAGAATGGCTGACGCATAATAAGCTTTCAAAAAGTCATTGTCTTTATATAGATTATTATCATTCTTATCCCCTCAGGTGATATCCAGGCATAAATTGAGAAAGTCTGGTACACTTTACATTTTGAAAGTCTAAACACTATTTTACCAAATTTTTACAACATCCTTTTAAATAAAGAAAATCTCACAAATGTCTAACTTCCTTGTTTTCACTTCCTCATCTTTCTGTTTTATGTCATAAGAACCTGTTGACAATGAGTTTCATTATCAACCTTACCTATCTTTTCCAAGATACTAAAATCAATACCTTATTTAACTTCTAAGCTGTTCTTACCTCATTAGTAAAATTTTCTCATTTACTCCTGAGATGAAAGCTTAATTTTTTTTAATAAAGAGAACTACCGATAATTCATAACATTGATTTACTCATGAGAAAACATCAGAAGAAACCAAATTGATAGACATTCTCTAAAATATCTGACCAGTACTCTTCAAAAGTGTCAAAATAATAGAATATAAGATAGTAGTCTCTAGCAATCCAGAATCTAATTATTATAACAAATGTTTCTATCACTAATAAAGTTTTACCACATACCTTCATTAACAAATTAGTAAGACTTCCATACATGATATCATTGACTTAGATAATAGAAGACTAAGGATGAGCGATACATAAAATCTGAGATTCTAGATTGGATCCTAGAATAACAACAAAATAGGACATTAGTAGAAAATGTAATGAACTCAAATAGGTTCTGTAGGTTCATAGTCTTATACCAAGGATGAGTTGTTGGATTGATTAATATTTTATAATAATATAAAATGTTAAAATTAAAAGCAGCACAGGAATGGGTTTACAGGAATTCTCCACACTAGTTTTGTAATTCCTCTATAAACTTAATACTATCTTATTTTGTTTAATGACTTAGACACTGCATGACAGATACACCATTTATGAAGATGCGTCTCGTAATTCAAATAAATTTTATGTTCAATTTTTATGATTCTCATGCCAAAATAATAAATATTATCTAAAAGAAGTTTACATTAAGAATACTAACTTAGATAGTAAATAAGCTGCAGAAAATAAGATCTGGATTTTAAGCTATTCCTGAAAATTAACATTAACCTAGTGAAATAGCAAGAGACATAATGCATTTAAACTTTCTTATATTTTTATTAACATCTGAAATTAAAGTTTGTCAAAGGCGAGGGGGCATTATTATTCTTGTCTTATGCTGATTGTGCTGCTGTAACAGAATACCACACACTGGGTATTTTACAATGAAGAGAAATTTATTGACTCGTGGTTCTGGAAGCTAGCATCCTGCAAGGGCCTCCTTGCTGCATCAACCCATGGCAGAAGGAAAAAAAAGAGGCTAAGAGAAAGAGACAAAAGGGGGTCAAGCATCCTTTCATAAGGAAACTGCTTCTGTGACAATGAACTCTTTCTGTAGATAGTGGCATTAATTCATTCATGAGGACAGAGTATTCATGGTCTAATCACCTTACATTAGGCCCTACCTTCCAATACTGTCTTAATTAAGTTTCTAACACATGCTTTTCATGCTCTTCTGGGAACACATTCAAACCAAAGCTTTCCTTAATCTTCAGAGAATAATTGTGGCAATGTATCCTTTTAGAAGTTTATAACTCTCTTGTATGGAATATATTATCAGTTTATGCTAAATAGGCAACTAATATGTTGCTACTACTAAAAAGATAAATTAGTAATAGGTATATAGTATGATAAATATCCAAAATATAAACTTGTTTTGGCTATATTTCACACATTCTAGTTTCAAAATCACCATGCAAGACTCAACTATTCTTTAAAACTGGATTTCACATTTCATTTTCAAGTGGCATAAATCCTCAGATAACAATATGTATGATGCAACTTGAGGAATTTTTTTTTTTATTTTAGAAAAATTGCAGAGATTACTGGGAGAGAATCCTCAAGCTTGTTAAAATGTATATGCTCTATCAACCATTGACCCTAAAAACTGTGTTAAGACATTACTGTGTCTTTCTAGTGATCTCAGTTATCCTCAGCTGCCAAATACAGAATCAATTCTCTATTTCATCTACCTTTCTCATCACTGTTCTTATCCTCGCTCAGCATTAGGGTATAAACTGTGCATTCTCTTCCACATTCATTTTTTTTTTAACTGCAAATCCTTCCACCCCAACTTTTTATATTCTCAAACATTCCCATAAATATTCTCTGTACAATTGTGAATAAAATGTGTTGTGCAAATTAAATGTGATGTTTATCTACTTTCGCCATGCTTAGGCAACGAGGAGCATCATTGAGCTTATTTAGCTTATACAAACAAGAAATGAAAAATAAAATTCAACATATTAATACATATTTTCAAAGTTAAAGAGTTTATAACTTTGAGTGTTTATTAAAATAACGTGAGGAGTTTTTAAACATACTGATGCTGAAGCCCAATCCCAATCTTGCTAAATCAGGTTATGTGAATGGCGCCTATCTACAGTTTCTTTTTAAAAGTTCACTAGGTGATTCTTATATGCAGCTAGAATTAGATCCTCTGGTATAACATATATGCTGTGACATGTGTCAGAAGTTCTCAAACTACCTCAGGCCCCCTTTGAATTTTTAAAGAAATTATTGAGTATCTGAAAGAGCTTTTATTTACATAGGTTACATAGATCAATAATTACAGTATTAGAAATTAAAACTGAGCAAATTCAAGCTATTTCTTCATTTCAAAATAGAAGTAAAAATAAAACATCATATGCTAACAAGATAACATTTTATGAAAAATAACTATAATTTACAACCCAATAAAAATAAGGAAAAAAAACTGGACTCATTTTATTTTTTCAAATCTCCTTAATGATTAATTTAATTAGAAGAGAGCTGAATCCTTCTATCTGCTCATGTGTTTATTCCTTTGGGATATCACATGTTATGTAGCCTCTGGTAAACACCACTGTATGCTCTTCAGAAAATTAGAAAGAAAATAAAAATGTTACTTTATTTTCAGGAAGATAGTTTTAACCCTACAGAGCCCTGAAAGAGTCTCAAGAATCCTCAGAATTCCTTAAAATTTTGAGAGCTACTGCTCTCAAATCAATCCACATTTTGAGAGCTACTATTGTATTCAAATAAACACATATATTTTCCTCCATTGATAAATACTTTGGATGAGGGCTGTGGAAGAAGGGTGGGACTTTTTGCTTAAAATTTATTATCTGAAGGTTAGCTCTTCTATCTGAAAACTGCACCTATTCTCTGAAATGTGACTGATATCTCAGAAGTTTGAATGCTTTGGAAAACATTTAGCACTACACAAAAGTTAAAAATTAGCAAGTGGAGCTCCCTTGTAGTCATTAATTCACCTCTACAATTGTTAATGTTTTAGGTAGATATAATGCAATTATGAAGTTTAGGGAATTAATATTGACATAATATTTATTATTAAACTACAAATTAAATTAAAATTAAAATGTTGTACTTCTCTTTTAAGATACTATGCAGGGTTCCACCTTGCATTTAGTAATTTTTAACAAGCTCTTCAAAACTTTGACAGTTTCTCCGATATTTCTTGTTTTGCATGACCTTGACGCTTTTGAGGATTGATCAACTGTTGTGAATCATGCTCCTCCATTTGTTTGTCTGATGCTCTCTCATGGTTGATATGAAGTTATACATTTTGGCAAGAATAACATAGAAGATATGTTGTATACTCTTTGGTCATATATATATATACATATATATGGTTTCATGATAAGGATAGATCTTACTAATGATATTTAGTTTGATCACTTGGTTATGTTGCTGTCTCGTGAGTTTCTTCCATGTAAAGTTATTTATCTTTCCTTTTGTATTTAAATGTTATCTTTGGGAAGATGTGTTAAGACTATGCAAATCCTGTGTTTTCTCACACTTCTTTTATTTATTGCCTACTTATTTTAGCATCCACTGGTGGATCTTGTCTACAACCACTATTATTGTTACGTTTGCTTAATGACGATTCTCTATTTCTATCTTTTTTCCTTCTGTATTTTTAATTGGATTGCTAATGGAAGAAGGATTAATTGCTTTTCTCACATTTTTGAAAGTATATAAAATTATTTGTGTAAGTACAGAGTTGTGGATATTTATTTTATCAGATAAATCTAATATTATAATTATTTATTTTGCTACCCAAATTTTAACAATTTTGGCCACTAACGGTTCCTTTGAGATATCACACATATTCTTTTCAAAAGCAATTTTTTATACCCCAAGATTTCTCAGGCTCCTCTTGTATTTTCTTATCCTGGCTGTGTCACTTTTCTAGTGGTAAACTGTGTTTAAAATCCAACATCTCTGCTTTGCCATTAGAAGTTTTGTTCATCCACTACTACTACATTTTCTTAGTGTTATCATACAATCTTGTCTTCATTTTGGAATTAGTAAAGAATACTGACTTTCTTTTGTATTAACTTTTGTGGAAAATGTGAATACAATGAATTTTAGAGTTCTTTGTTTACTGTGCTTACTTTTGAGGGATTTCCTAGCAACTATGTTTCATACTCTAGGTAAAAGCTCATTGTTTCCAGAGCTGCTTTTATTTTCTTTTGTCATAGGCAACAGTCCCGAAACAGAGCTTATAGGTACTTCAGTCAAAAGCATTTTTTCACAGTAGTGATCCTCAGATTTTGCCAGCTAGGGCTCCAGTTGACTCCACTGTGTACTTGAAAGCTTTCGTGTATCCCAAAAACATTTACTTCAAATACGGTTTTCTGTTAGAATCAAAGTTTTCTAATGTAAAGTACAAATGATTTTTCGTCTAGATACTTTTTGTTGTTTCCAAAATACAAATATATTATATATGTGTTTGTGTGTGTGTGTATATATATATATATATACGTATGTAAGTATGTACCTGTGTGTAAATCTAACAATATATTTAAAAATTTAATAATAGATAACAATTTAGTTATGATAAGTTAAACAAATGCATTCAAATGTTGGGAATAATGTGTCAAATTTAAGTTTCATAATTAATTTGATTTCATTTTCTGACTATGAGGAAGAGAATATAAAAATACTACCTTCTAATAAAAAGTATGTTTGAAGAAAATATAGTAAAAGGAATGCAGGTGTACTTTCTAGATAGTACTTCCCACATTGGTCTTGTATCTGAAAAAAATTTATGATATAATTATATACTAATAAAGTCATACATATTTTGGTTTTATTTATATCAAATCCTATATATGTTTGTTATATTTTGACTTGACATGACTCATGAATTTACATATTTCTACAAAATATTCCCTTTTGTTTTGTAGAAGCCTAAAAGTTTATTATTTTTGCTGTTTTACTATTGAACAAAACGAATGATTGTTATATTATTATTTTATTTTCAAAATCAAAATTACTGATATTCACAGTATTTGTCTTCTATTATACTATAATTAATGCTATTTACAGAATTTATTATAATATCTATGAATAACGAGTGGTAAGAAAATGATTATTTTATATCACTGATTTTGATACATCTAGAGAGCTTAGAGTTACATAAACACATGCACACATAAAGAAGTAGATATGCCTTTCTGCGCCTGACTTATTTCATTTAACAAAATGTCCTCCATGTCCATTTATGCTGCTGCAAATGATAGAATTTCATTCTTTTTATGCCTTAGTAATATTCCATTGTGTTTATATACCACACTTTCTTTATCCATTCAGCTAATGATGGACACTGTGGTTGATTCCATATCTTGGCTATGGTGTCTCTTTGTCATACAATCTCTTTGTTATACTGATTCCTTTCTTTTAGATATATACTCAGCAGTGTGATTGACAGATCACACGGTAGTTCTGCTTTTAGTTTTTTGAGAAATCTTCATATGGTTTTCCATAGTGTGGCTATACTAATTTACATTCCCACAAATAATGTGCAAAGGTTCCCCTTTTTCCACATCCTTACCAGCATCTGTTATTTTATGCCCCCTTGATAACAGCCATTTGGACTGGAGTGAGATGATGTGTCATGTGATTTTGATTTGAATTTCCCTGATGAGTAGTGAAATAAGTACACACAGAAAGACGAATATTTCTTGTTCTCCCTCATGTGTGGGAGCTAAAAAATTGTCTCATGTAAGTAGTGACTAGAATCATGGTTGCCAAAAACTGAGAGGAGTAGGAGGAGAGGAGATGAAAAATGTATGTTGATGAGTTCAAAAATACAGGTAGAAGAAGAAATCATTTCCAGTGTTTGATAGCACACTAGGGCTAATGCAATTAATTATACTTTATTGTATATTTTTATAAATAGCTACAATAGACGATTTGGAGTAACACAAAAAAAGATAAATATTTGAGGTAATGAATATCTCATTCATCTTGATTTGATCATTACATTGTATGCATGTGTGAAAATACCACTGTAACCCATCAATATATAGAACTATTATATATTACTAACAATGAACAAAATAAAAATAAAAGCCAAGAGGCATGCAATTTGAAAGTTGATTTACTTAAGCCGTATGTTTTTAATGAAATTCATTAAATAGCATTGTGAAAAAAGGTAACATGTAGAAAACAAAAAAGAATTCTAAATTTTTTAGTTAGAAAACTTAGAATTCTAGGGAACAAGAAAAAAGTTTTGCATTTTGTGGTTTTTATACCTATATTAAAAACTGAGAAATATTAAGCAAAAATTCATGTTTTAAAAACTACACAGAGAATCTACAAGTTTAGAAATTGGAACCATTATATAATATTTTTTAAATTATTATTATACTTTTAGTTCTGGGATACATGTGCAGAACGTGCAGATTTGTTATACAGGTATACATGTGCCATGGTGGTTTGCTGTAGCCATCAACCTATCACCTACATTAGTTATTTCTCCTAGTGCTATCCCTCCCCTAGCCCCAACCCTGCAACAGGCCCAGGTATGTGATATTCCCCAATCTGTGTCCATGTGTTCTACTTGTTAACTGCCACGCATGAATGAGAGCATGTGGTGTTTGTTTTTCAGTTCTTGTGTTGGTTTGCTGAGAATAGTTTCCAACTTCATCCATGTACCCGAGAAGGACGTGAACTCATCATTTTTTATGGCTGCATAGTATTCCATGGTGTGTATGTGCTACATTTTCTTTATTCAGTCTATCATTGATGGACATTTGGGTTGGTTCCAAGTCTTTGTGTGAAGGTAAGTATTAGATTTTTGAAGGCATAAAGGATTATAAGTTTTAATAGGTAATCCACTAACACTTTGGTTTGTTTGTTCTCTGTTGTCTCATTATGAATTAGCATGTATCACTAAAATACTTAATCAATTAACCATATGTGGTATTTTATTATAAAAGTTTAAATGCTGCAATACATGTATGTCTTTGTAATTATATGTATAAGCCTGTATATCTATTTACCATACTAATTAGCACCTTTTAAGGCAAGTACACAAATAAATAAACAGAAAACATTACGCTTTCACACAGTTGGTGGTTAAACATATGAAGTATTGCCAGAACATGCTGAGTAGCGTTTGAATAAATGTGCTTACGTTATTATTTTAACTAACTGCCAACATGATATTTCAAAGTAGTTATAACACAACAATTTGTGGACTCTATTGATTGACTAGACTTATTTGTAGGGAGAACTCTTTTCTTTACTATTTAATATACATATATTATCTTATAAATATTAACTAAATTCATATTTCTATTCATATGCAAATAAAGACTTATTACATGTCTACTATGAGTCAGTTGCTGTGCAAGGACCTGGAGATTTCATGAACCCTCCAGAAAGGCTCCCGTGTCGATGAAAAGAGTATGCATAGTGAAAAAAAAATGTAGCAAAAAAAAAGTTGCTAGCTCTTCCAGGAAGAAGAAATAGATTATTAGGTTTTGGTTGTTAGAAAACATTTCATATATGTAAAAATAATTAACATTCATATATGTCAAGAGAGGTAGGCAAGGTAACATCATGTGCAATACTTAATGCCAAGAACATACTGAAACATGAGACAAAGGAACTGAAATGAGTGAGGATATTAATAGCTTTGCCTACAGTAAAGCTGAAGCAGCAGGATTTATGAGAAAAAAATTTTGTAAATGCTGATGTAAAACAGAGTCAGTAAGGATATTGTATTAATTTTCTATATCTGCTGTAACAAATTACTACAAACTTGAAACACCACAAATTTATGATTTTACGATTCTGGAATTTAGACATCTAAAAAGAGACAATAGGGCTACATTTTTTCTGCAAGCTATATTGAGAAATCCCCTTGCCTTTTCCAGCTTTCAGTGGCTGCCTGCATTACTTGAATCACAGCCTGTTTCTCTTTTTTTTCCCACAAAAATGCAAAAGCAATTTATTGGAATAAGATAGTTTTTTTTCAGAACATAATACTAGAAAAGAGATACTCCTATTCTTTAAAAAGAACTTTAATCCATACTTTATATATAAAAATTAATTCAAAATGGATCACAGACTTCAAAGTAAAATGTAAAACTGTAAACTGCTAGAGGAAACCATATGAGAAAATATTTTTTGACCTATGGTAAGGCAAAGTTTTTTTTTTTTTTTTTTAACTTTAAATTCTGGGATACATGTGTGGGTTTGTTACATATGTATACATGTACCATGGTGGTTTGCTGCATCTATCAACCCATCATCTAGGTTTTAAGCCCCACATGAATTAGGTATTTGTCCTGATACTCTCCCTCCCCTTGTCCCTCACGCCCTGACAGGCCCAGTGTGTGATGTTCACCTCCCTGTGTCCATGTGATCTCATTGTTCCACTCTCACTTATGAGTGAGAACATGTGGAGTTTGCTTTTCTGCTCCTGTGCTAGTTTGCTGAGAGTGATGACTTCCAGCTTCATTCATGTCCCTGTGTGTATGTATCTTTATAGTAGAATGATTTATAATACTTTTGCTGGGTCAAATGGTATTTCCGGTTCTAGATCCTTGAGGAATAGCCACAGTTTTTTCCACAATGGTTAAACTAATTTACACTCCCACCAACAGTGTAAAAGCATTCCTATTTCTCCACAGCCTTGCCAGCATCTGTTGATTCCTGACTTTTTAATAATGACCATTCTAACTGGCATGAGATGGTATCCCATTGTAGTTTTGATTTGCATTTGTCTAATGACCTGTGATGATGAGTTTTTATTCATATGCTTGTTTGCTGCATAATTGTTTTTTTTTGAGAAGTGTCTGTTCAGATCCTTTGCCCACTTTTTGATTAAATTGTTTTTTGTTTTTTTTTTTTTTTTCTTGTTAATTTGTTTAAGTTCTTTTTAGATTCTGGATATTAGACATTTGTCAGATGGGTAGATTGCAAAAATTTTCTCCCACTCTGTAGGCTGCCTGTTCACTCTGGTGATAGTTTCTTTTGCTGTGCAGATGCTTTTTAGTTTGGTTATATCCCATTTGATAATTTTGGCTTCTGTTGCGATTGTTTTTGCTGTTTTTGTCATTAAGTCTTTGCCCATGCCTATGTCCTGAATGGTATTAAGTAGGTTTTCTTCTAGGGTTTTTATGGTTTTGGGTTTTACATTGAGGTCTTTAGTCCATCTTGAGTTAAATTTTTTATAAGGTGTAAGGAAGGGCTCCAGCTTCTGTTTTCTACATATGACTAGCCAGTTTTTTCAGCACAATTATTAAATATGGAATTGTTGGCCAAGCGCGGTGGCTCAAGCCTGTAATCCCAGCACTTTGGGAGGCCGAGATGGGCGGATCACAAGGTCAGGAGATCGAGACCATCCTGGCTAACATGGTGAAACCCCGTCTCTACTAAAAAATACAAAAAACTAGCCGGGCGAGGTGGTGGGTGCCTGTAGTCCCAGCTACTCGGGAGGCTGAGGCAGGAGAATGGCGTGAACCCGGGAGGCGGAGCTTGCACTGAGCCGAGATTGTGCCACTGCACTCCAGCCTGGGCGACAGAGCGAGACTCCGTCTCAATAAATAAATAAATAAATAAATAAATAAATAAATAAGGAATTGTTTCCTCATTGCTTATTTTTGTCAGGTTTGTCGAAGATCAGATGATTGTAGATGTGTGATGTTATTTCTTAGGTCTCTGTTCTGTTCCGTTGGTCTATATATCTGTTTTGGTGCCAGTATCATGCTCTTTTGGTTACTGTAGTCTTGTAGTATAGTTTGAAGTCAGGTAGCGAGATAGCTCCAGCTTTATTCTTTTTGCTTAGGATTGTCTTGGCTATATGGGCTCTTTTTTGGTTCCATACGAAATTTAAAGGAGGTTTTTCTAATTCTGCAAAAAAAGTCAATGGTAGCTTGACGGGAATATCATTGAATCTATAAATTACTTTGAGGAGTATGGCCATTTTCATGATATTGATTGTTGCTATTCACGAGTATGGAATGTTTTTCCATTGTTTGTGTCCTCTCTTACTTCCTTGAGCAGTGATTTACAGTTCTCCTTGAAGAGGTCCTTCACATCCCTTGTAAGTTGTATTTCTAGGTATTTTATTCTCCTTGTAGCAATTGTGAATGGGAGTTCACTCATAATTTGGCTCTCTATTTTTGTTTTATAGGAATGCTTGTGATTTTTGCATGTTGATTTGATATCCTGAAACTTTGCTGAAGTTGCTTATCAGCTTAAGGACTTTTGGGGCTGAGATGATGGAGTTTTCTAAATACACAATCACATTTCTTCAAAGTGCATTTCTTGAACCTCTGCTTCCATGGTCACATTTCCACTCTAACTCTGATCTTCCTGCTTCTTTTTATAGATACTCTTGTGATGACTTTGAGCCTAGTCTGATAATCCAGGATAATTTTCCCATCTGAAGATCCTTGATTTAGGTACATCTGCAAAGTCCATTTTGTCTTGTAAAGTTACATAAAGATAGGTTTGATGGATTTGGACATCTTGGGGGTAATTTTTCTGCTTACTATAAATCAAAAATATTTTATGGGTTGTTATTAATTATCACCAAACACCTATTATGGGTATCATAACCAAGTATGATGAATGATTTCCATTGAGGTTTTAAAATGTAACTGTATCTGAATAAAGTATGTAGTTTACTTAATGTATTGTACTGATGTAAATTTTAAATTTTGACAAATGTAGTATGTGTATGTAAGAGGTTAACATTGGAGAAGTGGGGTGAAGTTAGTATGGGAATTATCTAAACTCTCTGCAAATTTTATCTAATTGTATTATTATTCTAAAATAAAAGTTTTGTATAAATAAATAACCAGTGTTTTAATTGAACATAGAATGATTACTTTCCCACCAATACCTTATGTATGTAATGAAACATGTTGAATATATCTACTTGATATTAGTTAGGTATATCAAATAATTGCATTGCATTTTACATTGCATTTGATCCATGATTAACTGAAAATGTGCATTTTCAATTTTATTTGTAGCTTAGTATTGGTAACAATTGTATTTTTCTACCATGTTCTTAATATTCTGAAAGCTATATTCCTAAAATATGCACTATTTTTTTGTTTTTAAAATTAATTGTATTAGGTGTAATTATAAACAAGATGACATTGTATATAATCTTTATCTTGGGAAAATGAGATTAGAATTAGGAGCTCAGAGTGTATACAAGTCAGTTTTTCCAAAAATTATTCTACTGACAAATGAACGTGACTTCTTGGTGATTGAAACATTTTATTGTATTAGTATTTCTGTCATACTTGTGAGTCAGTTTGAAATATTAGTAGTCAGTCGGTGCTTGGTACTTAACTGAATGTAATAAAATGCATTTTACTTGTTTTTTGTTCTTTGACCACCCAGTGGGGAAATACAAATAAAAGTAAAATATTATCATATTCTATCATGAATATGTAAAATTAGTAAGCTCCATGTGTTACTAAAAAGATAATAAAGCTGCATAACATTTTAGGTAAGCAAATCATATTTGATTCCAGTAATTTTTAAGGCTACTTTTTTTCTGATTTTGTAAAACTATGTTTTCATAATTTAAAATTTGATATATGCTTTTGTAATATTATTGTTCCTCTCGAACCAAGATTTCAGGTATTGATTTTAAACAAAAATCTATTCAAGATACATGGAGAAAAGGAAACACTTATACACTGTTGGTAGGAAGGTAAATTACTTGAGTCACTGTGAAAATCTATTAGAAAATTTCTCAAAGAACTTAGAACTACTATTTGCCCACCAATCCCATTACTGGCTATATATCCAAAAGAAAACAAATCATTCTACCAAAAAGACACACACACTCATATGTTCATTGCAATACTATTCACAATAGCAAAGACATGAATCCACCCAGGTGTTCATCAATAGTGGATCGTAATAAAGCGTAGTGTGTATATACCATGTAACACTATCCAGACATAAAAAAGAACAAAATCATGTCCTTTGGAGCAACATGGATGTAGCTGGAGACCATTATCCGAAGCGAATTAATGCAGGGACAGAAAGCCAAAAGTTTTTTTGTTTTTACCTTTTTTTTTTTTTTTTTTTAGATGCCGAGTCTGGAGTGCAGTGGTGCGATCTCGGCTCACTGCAAGCTCCGCCTCGCGGGTTCACGCCATTCTCCTGCCTCAGCCTCCTAAGTATCTGGGACTACAGGCACCCGCCACCACGCTGGGCCAATATTTTGTATTTTTAGTAGAGACGGGATTTAACCGTGTTAGCCAGGATGGTCTCTATCTCCTGACCTCGTGATCCGCCCGCCTCTGCTTCCAAAAGTGCTGGGACTACAGGCATGAGCCACGGCGCCTGGCCAGGTTCTTACTTATAAATGGGAACTAAACATGAGGTACTCATGGACATTACCATGGCAACAATAGACTCCGGGGACTACTAGAGGAATGAGGGAGGCAGGGGACCAAGTTTGAAAAACTATTCTCAATACCTGGTTGATGGGATCAATCATACTCTTAACTCTCAGCATCACACTATATATACTCATGTAACAAACCTGCACACGAACCCTCTAAATCTAAAATAAAAGTTGAAATTATTAAAATAGAAAGTAATTTAAAAATAAGTTTTAAAATTAATTTCAAAAAAGACAATAGATACAGGTCTTAATGATTACATTAAAGAAAATAAGTGAGGTTTTCCAAGATGAATAGGATAGGTAAGAATATTTAAATGACATGATTATCAAATATATAATGTTAAATGTTAAACATTAGGCAGAGTAAGTTTAAATGATATAGTAAGCTCAATATTTTAAAACTAAACAGCATCATTTCCAACTGAAAATATATATTATATATATGCCTTCTGCACCTGTATTATATTCAGGTTCTTGCTGGTTCACAAATACATAAATTTAAAACTGGCCAGGGCTAAAATTTTAAAATTTAGAAGAAACTTGAATAGAGAGAAACTTAATAACAATATATGAACAAAATATGTTACTTGAAAAATAGATACATCCAAAACAAAACAAAAACAAAACAAAACAAAAAACAGTGTAGCAATAAACAGAAGCCTTGGTGACATCTTCAAACCCCAGCCTAATTAGACATGGTTCTTTAATACCAACGAAGTTAAGTATTTCCTTAACCCCAGGAAGTGTATTATTCATAGGTAGCACGCAGGGTGGTGTAGTGACAAAATGATAATGGAGAAGGCAGGTAAATGTTTATGTTATGTTTCCTCATATTGTCATTTGTTAATTAGTTAATTAATTACTTCAACAGCTATTTATTAATTCTCAATCATAGGGAGATATCTGAAAAATGCTGGACTGTCTTAGTTGTTAGGTGTATGAAGCTGATAAATTAGAAAACATTAAGTAAACAACAAAAATAGTTACTCTGTAGTCAATTATAATTGTAAATAAGTTCTCTGGAGGGAAAATATCCAGGTTAGTAACATTGCTATGCAGAGATGTTATATGCACAGGTAACATGTGATGGTATTTTCTCTCATGTACTGAATTTGTACAATAAGTTAGGCAGAATGTATCAATTTAGAGAATTTAGAAACATATATCCTTATTCCATGTTTCCTACAATGTGGCCTTCTACTTTTATGAATCATTTTGTTCCCCTTTGTTTAACTTCTCTTATATATAAAATAAAGTTGTTGGTGACCCTAAGTTTAGTTATTTAAATAAATATGGTTTTTGCTCACAAAGTTAAACCTTATTACTCTTTTAATAATCTAACAAGCTAAATTAGATCAGTGCTATGTGATGGTTTATTTAATATATTTCATTACTGATTAAATATGTCTGAATACAAGTATGTAAAAGTCAAGTTAATGTTACTACGAGATGCACTTCAGTAAATCTAAAAATAAATGCATTACAAATACATCATTATCCTTTCAACAAAAATTCTTGCCAGAAATATTGTACTCTAATGATGAAGATAAATTCAGCAATGATTAATGACATGAAATTATATTATAAAATAAAAATTAGTGATCATTTTACTTTTTCATTTATTATGCAATATGCAAAAATATTGCCATTTTAAGATACAAATGTAATAAAATTAACTTACCAATGAACAAAAACCTAAGATTATTTCCTCTACTCCCAATTCTATAGAAATAGATATTTAATTTTGTGATCTGTGTTAACTCAGATAAAACTAAACGGGAGCTAATTTTTGAGTTCTTAGTTACTAATTGAATCCTATTTTCCATTACCCCACTTCTGGCTCACTCCTGCTGCCACTATGTCCCAATGAATGATAATGTCACTGACAGGCTGGAGCCACTTATCCATGTTGTTCTTTGAGGACCTTAAAATTGATATCAGCCTAAAAATCGTTTTGGAAATGGCTTGTTTAAATAATTAATTCTTGCAGTAAGTAGCAATCTGGAGACCACCATGGTTTAAAAGTTAAGTCCAGAGGCATACTTTGAGACCAGAAAATTTCCAAGGCAGCAGCAGGTACATAAACCCAGATAATCTACTGTATGTTTTTAAGTATCCACATGAATAAAAGAATAGTCTATGATTGTTCTATTTGTTCATATATGGGGTTATTATTGTAGTACACTGATAAACTATATAATTATTGTATTAGTTGCATATGTATTGCACTTACCTTGATAACAAAACTTGTCTACTTATTAGTGCCTTTAAATAAGACAGTGCGTTATTAGACAGTGCCTTTAAATAAGTGCAGTGCCTTCACTTATTTAAATCCAAACTCATATAAGAGTAGAGACAGACAAATTCCTAGGCAAAGAGGAACGGGTCTCCACTGAAACTTGACCTTCAAGTCAAGAACATTCTGAAGTCTAAAAATTGAGTTATCAATTCTGGATAGAAGCCATGGACTGGAGTGAGATCTTCCATCCCTGTCTTACCCACTCTTTTGATTGGTTCTTTCTGAACAATGTCTTTTAGCCAATTGAATGGTGCCTTTTCCAAGCCCACCCATAAACCAATCAGCACTCATTCTCCCATTCTAGGACCATAAAAACCCCAGACTCCGCCTCACAGACAGCTACCCACTTTTGGGTCCCCCTTCACCATTGAGAACTTCTCTGTCACTCAATAAATTCTACTCTGCCTTACTGCTCTCCAGTGTTCACACATCTTATTCCTCTTGATCGGGGGACAAAAATCTGGAACTCACCGAACTGCAGGAGTAAAAGAGCTGTAACACTCCAGCCCACCAAACTATGTGAGTAAAAATGCCACAACAGTAGCGAGTATTTATGTCAGTTGCAAATTTAGATGTGCAAGAAATATGTAGCTCTTTAATTTTCTATACCTAATCATATTTATTTTTATCCCAATTCCAACAAGAAGACAAAACACATTTTTTTTTTTTCCTGAGGCTTAATTTATGTTCTCTGTACACTTACAGCAATACATACATGTCAAGTCAAGTGTGTGGGGTAGAAATTAGTGTCTGTTTCTCAATTAGTTATCAATTATCTTCTATTCAGTTTATCTAACTTCTTACCTTAAATATGTTTACTAAATTTTAAATTATAGACTTATATGAGAGATGTAAACTTTTGGTTCAATCACATTGTTTATCTGGCAAGGAAGCCAATACTCACAGAAAAAACTCATTTGCCTAGAATACAATTTAGTTTTAAATAATGCATTAATTTGGTTTATTTGCTGAAAAATAATGTTTGCTCCTTAAATGTTATACAAATTGTTTGAATTTAATGTTCTTCAAATAATATTAAAATTAACTATGATGTGTTCATGCTGCTTTAATTTTATGAAAATAAAATACGTAACTATTCAAAAGCCACTTTTGAAAAAAAGTTTTGCTATTTCATTAGCACTAACTGATCTTATTTTTTAAGTCCAGAAGATCTGATATTCCATACTTTAATAAATTATGCTTGGAAACTCTTAGCTGAACTAAACTGATTTAAAATATTATTTTATGTTTTCCTCATATGAGTTTAGAATCACTAACTGAAAATTGATTCTCTAATGGAGAAAGACGTTGAAAGTAAAGGCTTGCTGTATTTTTTATTTTAATCAAGGTGAGAACTCATTTCTAGGTATTGAAATTTACTTTTTCTAACTTTAGAAAAGTGTTTTATGTCAAGTTAAGTCTCTGAAGTGCTAATGCCAGACTAATAAAATAAGAATAAGATTAGGCTTGCATACCTTCTCAAATAAACTGTAAGAAATGCAATGACTATGAAAGTGCCTGGAATTTTTAAAAGATATATTGAATATACATAACACTCAGCCATTCAATGAAATCACTTGTCCTTTATATGCGCTTCCTTTGAGAAGCAACAAAATAAAGGTGACCTAAGAATTCTATTCTAGTTTGCTTTAAAAGGTTTGACTGATTGATAGTAACTGACAGCAGAAACCAAAAGGAAGTTCAAAAAGATTTCTCTATAAAAGTATGCACCAAGATTGATGTCTGTTATGAATGAAGCGTTGACAGCTACATCAAGAAGATTAGTATCTTCCATATTCCCTTTCTAACTTCTTGAGGAACCAAAACTGCCTTTAAATATCAGGATAGCAGGGATGAATGACTAAGAGATTAACATTAACACAGAAACAAACAGATTTCTGTAGGATCTTTATTTATCTCCTCTCTCCTCTCCTTCTCTCCTTCACCACCCATCATATTTTATATTAAAACATAGAGAATGTCCTGCCATTTCTCTAACAGTTTACATGGTTACAAAATGTGTTCCTTCTAATTGAGGTTACTCCCCTCGCTTGGATATACTTTTAGTAACAATTTCTTTAACTTTGTAAATTCTCTATTCTTTAACATTGTTTTCACCAAATTCCTTAGCATTGTTTTCATAATATACACACACACGCATGCACGCACATATATATGGTGTGTGTGTGTGTATGTGTGTGTATATATATGTGTGTGTGTGTGTGTATGTATTTGAAGTTATTTTAAACAAATTCTAACTCTATCATAATGTTTTTATCCTGGGTACTTGAAGCTCAGAGCTACTCCATTCATGTCACACAGGGACATTTTTGGCTATTTATTTTTTCATATGAATATAATACCTCACAGATTTGTGTATATACTGTCATCTCTATACAAGACTTTACTTACTTACAGACACCTTTTAACCCTTCAATTAATGCTACATATTGGAGAGTGTAACTTTTCTACAGAAAATTCAAAACACCACTGTTCATGCACATAGTTTTTATCATGATGTTTTTCCTTATCTGCTGGTTAATATAATGCTCCATCATAACAAACGTTAAATGTAAAAGTATTTCATGTAAGATGATTATTTGGGGCAATAGAATATATTATTTATTTTCTATTATTTTTCTAATATAAAACCATTTTTTGAGCTGGGCACAGTGTCTCATGCCTGTAATCTCAGAAATTTGGGAAACTGAGGTAGGTGGATTGCTTGAGCCAAGGAGTTTGAGACCAGCCTGGAAAACACGATGAAACCCTGTTGCTACAAAAAATACTAAAAACTAAAAGAGCCAGGTATGGTATTATGTGCTTATCATCTCAGCTACTTAGGAGGTTGTGGTGGGAGGACTGCTTGAGCCCGAAAGAGCGAGGCTTCAGTGAACCATGATTGTGCCACTGCATTCCAGCCTGGGTGACATAGGGAGACCCTGCTTCAAAATAAAAATAAAAATAAGCAATTATTTGTAATGATTCTTACTCTTATTATGAGAGCATCGTCTTGCATTTCCAGTAAATGAATGTATATTTCTTACTTAACTCACATGTCTTTTAGGTCAAGTAATTACCATCTCTGCTAGCTTGTAGCCATCTTTCTTTGGCAGATAAATTGTTTCTCAGACTGTAGATAAACTATACACATTAGCTTTACCAAAGTTCATTTTCTTTTTGTATGTGGACAGAAAATTTTTTGTAAATCTGGTATCACCCCTTTTTTCTTTGTTGTTGTAAATAGCAAATGTATTCTGTTTTTCAAAAATATCTTGTTCATTGCATTAAATACAAGACATTGCAGATGTGGCCCTTGGCAAACAAACTTGGGGAAGATTAAGATTTGGAAAATTGTTCACTCCAGCATAAATTCTGTCATGTGGAAGTGTTGTGGTATCTAGGCAATATAAGACGTATGGTCCTGGAATTTTGATTTCTTAAACATAAATTTTCTTATTCTTCAGATAATTAGATAAGTAAACACTGCTATGACCTACACCACTGATATTTTGAGAATAAATCAGCCTTATTTAATTTTGAAACAAAATGAAAAGTGCAGCAAATTGAGCCTAAAATTATCTCCTGTCAAGGAGAATTAAATCAATTAGAGAGAAAAAGTTGTGAAATCATATTAGGTTTTAGGGAGTAATAGGTAATTCCTTGTGTTTAATATAATATATGATGAGTAGGGGAGAAGAGAAGAAAGAGGAAAGAGGGGGCATGAAAATAAAGGTGACTGGAGAGAGAAATCCTTGCTGTGTTTCTGTGCTGTTAACTTCTGAACCATTCATCCCTGCTATTCTGATATTCAAAGGTAGTATTGGTTCCTCAAAAAGTTAAAAAGGAATATGGAAGATACTAATCTTCCTGATGTTGCTGTCAAGAAAACAATTCCAAAAGCTTCATCACAGCTCAGTCCACTTCTGGTAGATCTATATGTTGCTGTATACAAATTGCATTGAACATTTATTCAGTTTTCTTTTATGTTCACTTTGGCAACACTTTCTTGGAATTAAATCTACACTGAAATAAAAATTTTCTAAATTGATCAGTCTTCTTTAGTGTGACATCAGAATGGAAACAGGTGCCAAATAAACACATTGAGATGGTAGCAAAACATGAAGTGGCATTTCTGAAACAAGTATGTGGTGGTGATGGTCAGTTTTGCTGGAACAAAAACACTTAATTAAATTCCTCTCTTGGAGAGTTTCAATATAAATTTTAGATTATTAAAGCCTACAAAGTTAGCAAATTTAGCAGTTGAAAAGGATCTACACATTTATGATTTGCACAAATTCTCTAATTTATGCTGAATTTTTGTTATATATTAATATAAATCTTCAAAAGCTCAGAAATCAAACATAAAGGAGAAGAATCTCTTTTGCCTTACTAACGTTCTTGGTAATCCCACCATTTTTCCTCAACGCATTATTGGGATATACTAGTGTATAAATAAAGTCATTGAGGAAACATACATTATTTTTGACCAATTGTTAGGGTTCAGAAACACAAAATACCTATGCATAGAAGAGGTGACTTTGTTAAACCTTAGTTTGAAGATACAAATAGTGAATTGTATTTACTAAGCCATGATTGTCACTTAATACATTATAAAAATTATTTCAAAGTATGGACTCAATAACGTCATCAAATTAGGTCCCCTATAGAAATATGCTTGAGTCCCCTTTAAGTGAGCAGACAGATTCTTGTGTGCAAGGTTGAAGAAATGTATTTTTTTGTGTTACATTAAATTACTAGTAAATGTTAGGGATAATGCTGAATATTTTACATCTCTCTTTACCACTGTAGGAAAAAAAAGTTACTATTTAATACTGTATCCCAGCTGTGACTAAAATATAGATATTCTTTCTTGGTATTAAGTATTACTAATGTCATGTGAAAAGTGGCTTCTGTCACTGAAAACATCATTGATATCCCACCGTCAATATAAATACATATTACATTAAAAAAAAAAGGTTGAAACTACCACAGATTCAAAATAAGAATCCCCAAGTGCTTGCATTCCAAGTCTAGCTCTTCTGTTAATACTTGATATAAGGTATGTATGGACAACTATAAAATGTATGAAATTTAAAAATCAAGTGAGAATACAAAATAATATCCTTAAATGGAAGTCAGCACACTTGTGGAATTTAGAAAACTCACTGCATTACAAAAAATAAGTTAAAGTATATGATTTTTGTACGCCCATTAAAATAATATCTCATGATAAACTGAACTCCATTAAAAATTATATATTGACTTATACGAAGAGTTTTATTTTTCACCAAGGTAGAAAATAAATACTTCTTTGAATATTCATCTATGCAATGCATCTTTATCACATTTTAATAAAAACAATTAATTTGAATTTTATGATAATTCTGTAAACCAAGTAGCTCCACTTTGAAGATGAGGAAACTAAAGCACCAGAAAGTTAAGTTACTATGAAGTAATTTAATCTCTCATTAAAATTTCAGGATTTAAATCAGAAAGTCTAGTTCCAGAGCCTAATTTCTGCCCACTATTTGTATTAATTCTCATTGTTTTATATTGAACTCTTGATAATAAATATTATTTAAATGTCCTAAAATAAGAAGTAATCATACCTCCTTTAAGCCTCAGAAATATGTAAGTAACATGATAGAATTATAGAAAAATAAGGAAGCTCATAGAAGACTACATTTAAATCAATTGGCCAACAAATTAAGCAACACACCTAAAAAAGCTTAAGAAAAAATTAAATTTAATATTTAATTTTCAACAAAATTATAGAGTGAAAGTTCACTAAATCCATTACTTTTTAAATTTTTCTAGGTGTTATTAATCACTTTCATGTGTTTCAAGCAGTATTGCATTCATTAGAAAGAAAAGTAGTAATCGTGCTAGTATAAGAATGACCAAGATGGTGTTTAAGTCTCTTCTCTGAAAGACAATTTACTGTAGCTGAAAACTCAGGTAAAGAGTTGATCAGTCATGCTCACAACTGCACTTGTGCTTAAGTAATTAAAAGTCTCAACATCAAATTGTTTGAAATTTGAAAGTCGTTTTAAATGAAGAAGGTGAGGGAAGTTTTGTAGTTTTTGCTAATGTTTTATTTTTCATAATGTGGACATAATTACACAACCCTTTTCTTCATTGTTTTTACTGCTTTATGATCCAGGTGTCTGAATTGATGTCTATAATTTGGATATTTACATGACTTAAAGGACTGCTTTTATAAAACGAGAATCAATATGCTATATGAAGCATTGAACAGTTTTGAAGATACACAGATTATCTGTGGTTCCTATTTCAAAAGAATCTCAGGCATAAGGAGAAACTGACATTTCAGCTGAATCTGGAAAAGTGAGAAAATAAAGAACTGTATCTGAAATATCATTTTTTCAAAGAAATTAAGGGTTGGGTACAGATTACAAATATGTTAGGTGGCCAAAACACAGTATATGTAGGGGAAGATAGATGATAGACAACATAGAATAAGACTAAAGCAGATTTACATCAGTTTTTGTGCCATGCTAAGATAGATGATAGGCCCCATAAAATAAGACTAAGGCAGATTTACGTCAGTTTTTGTGCCATGCTAAGTGGTGAGACTATCCAAAACTCTAGACTTTTCTTGATTTTAATTATTTTTGTAAAAAAATGGTTAAATAAATTAGGACACTTCAATAGTGAGCTTTAGAATAAAAAGAGTAGAAACACAAATAATAATTACAAATAATTGCCTATTCCTGGTTGACAGTCAGCAATTTAACAATCAATATTGAATGTAAATATGATTACTTTTTATTTTTTCTTATTTTTCATTCATTTATTTATTTTTTGAGACAGATTTTCTCTCTGTTGCCCAGGCTGGAGTACAGTAGCACAATCTTGGCTCACTGTAATTTCAGCCTCCTGGGTTCAAGTGATTCTTCTGCCTCAGCCTCCTGAGTAGCTGGGACTACAGATGTGTGCCACTATGCCTGGCTAAGTTTTGTATTTTTAGTAGAGATGGGGTTTCACCATATTGTCAGGCTGGTCTTGAATTCCTGACCTCGTGATCTGCCTGTCTCGGCCTCCCAAAGTGCTTGGATTACTAGCATGAACCACCGCACCTGATCTGTAAATATGATTCTTAAATATCTCCCTAACTTGTGATGTCTGGATTTTTCCTGGATTACTATTTCTGTTTTGACTTTTGGTTCAGTTGTCAGTTTCAGAATATTACAATTTTCAGATATTCCTAGTAATAATCTAAATTTTTAAATACATTTTACTTTTTATTTTTTTATTTTTTTTTAATTTTTTAATTAATTTATTTTTTATTATTATTATACTTTAAGTTCTAGGGTACATGTGCATAACGTGCAGGTTTGTTACATATGTATACTTGTGCCATGTTGCTGTGCTGCACCCATCAACTCATCAGCACCCATCAACTCGTCATTTACATCAGGTATAACTCCCAATGCAATCCCTCCCCCCTCCCCCCTCCCCATGATAGGCCCCGGTGTGTGATGTTCCCCTTCCTGAGTCCAAGTGATCTCATTGTTCAGTTCCCACTTATGAGTGAGAACATGCGGTGTTTGGTTTTCTGTTCTTGTGATAGTTTGCTAAGAATGATGGTTTCCAGCTGCATCCATGTCCCTACAAAGGACACAAACTCATCCTTTTTTATGGCTGTATAGTATTCCATGGTGTATATGTGCCACATTTTCTTGATCCAGTCTGTCACTGATGGACATTTGGGTTGATTCCAAGTCTTTGCTATTGTGAATAGTGCTTCAATAAACATACGTGTGCATGTGTCTTTATAGCAGCATGATTTATAATCCTTTGAGTATATACCCAGTAATGGGATGGCTGGGTCATATGGTACATCTAGTTCTAGATCCTTGAGGAATTGCCATACTGTTTTCCATAATGGTTGAACTAGTTTACAATCCCACCAACAGTGTAAAAGTGTTCCTATTTCTCCACATCCTCTCCAGCACCTGTTGTTTCCTGACTTTTTAATGACCTCCATTCTAACTGGTGTGAGACAGTATCTCATTGTGGTTTTGATTTGCATTTCTCTGATGGCCACTGATGATGAGCATTTTTTCATGTGTCTGTTGGCTGTATGAATGTCTCCTTTTGAGAAATGTCTGTTCATATCCTTTGCCCACTTTTTGATGGGGTTGTTTGTTTTTTTCTTGTAAATTTGTTTGAGTTCTTTGTAGGTTCTGGATATTAGCCCTTTGTCAGATGAGTAGATTGCAAAAATTTTCTCCCATTCTGTAGGTTGCCTGTTCACTCTGATGGTAGTTTCTTTTGCTGTGCAGAAGCTCTTTAGTTTAATGAGATCCCATTTGTCAATTTTGGCTTTTGCTGCCGTTGCTTTTGGTGTTTTAGACATGAAGTCTTTGCCCATGCCTATGTCCTGAATGGTACTACCTAGGTTTTCCTCTAGGATTTTTATGGTATTAGGTCTAACATTTAAGTCTCTAATCCATCTTGAATTAATTTTCGTATAAGGAGTAAGGAAAGGATCCAGTTTCAGCTTTCTACTTATGGCTAGCCAATTTTCCCAGCACCATTTATTAAATAGGGAATCCTTTCCCCATTTCTTGTTTCTCTCAGGTTTGTCAAAGATCAGATGGCTGTAGATGTGTGGTATTATTTCTGAGGGCTCTGTTCTGTTCCATTGGTCTATATCTCTGTTTTGGTACCAGTACCATGCTGTTTTGGTTACTGTGGCCTTGTAGTATAGTTTGAAGTCAGGTAGCGTGATGCCTCCAGCTTTGTTCTTTTGACTTAGGATTGTCTTGGAGATGCGGGCTCTTTTTTGGTTCCATATGAACTTTAAAGCAGTTTTTTCCAATTCTGTGAAGAAACTCATTGATAGCTTGATGGGGATGGCATTGAATCTATAAATAACCTTGGGCAGTATGGCCAATTTCACGATATTGATTCTTCCTATCCATGAGCATGGTATGTTCTTCCATTTCTTTGTGTCCTCTTTTATTTCACTGAGCAGTGGTTTGTAGTTCTCCTTGAAGAGGTCCTTTACATCCCTTGTAAGTTGGATTCCTAGGTATTTTATTCTCTTTGAAGCAATTGTGAATGGAAGTTCATTCATGATTTGGCTCTGTGTTTGTCTGTTACTGGTGTATAAGAATGCTTGTGACTTTTGCACATTAATTTTGTATCCTGAGACTTTGCTGAAGTTGCTTATCAGCTTAAGGAGATTTTGGGCTGAGACAATGGGGTTTTCTAAATATACAATCATGTCATCCGCAAAGAGGTACAATTTGACTTCTTCTTTTCCTAACTGAATACCCTTGATTTCTTTCTCTTGCCTGATTGCCCTAGCCAATCAGACATTTTACTTTTTAAAATGACAATTCAAATAATGTGAAAACTGGATGACAAAAAATTTGAGCATGCTACAAAGAATCTTAGATCAGAATCACTGGCCAAATCTATGCATATCAATAGCTGTTAGTATCAGAGAGAAAATTAGAAAAAAATATGGTGTGTATCTTATATGCCAGTATGCCATTTTTACCTCCCTATCCCTGCAAAAAATTCATGGCAAAAGTCATTATGTTTTCTAGACTCTTCTACAAGTTTCAATTGTTTCTTTCATTAAAAAATACTTCTGAGATATTTTCCTTTGATCATTAATTGTATCAACACAGAAACATGTCTTTGATATTTTCCTAGCATAGTCTTAGCACTTTTCAGGAACAAAAATCAATGTTAATTTATCCGCTAACCCCCATGCGACATTTGTATCGAATTAAAGATATTTTAAAATACTGACACTTGATGAAAAGAGCATGAGATCACTTTGAACTAAATCCAAATCTACAGTAGTCTGCCAAACTTGTCTTCAAGTGTAATTAATCTTGAAAATAATCAGCTACTGAAAGCCACAGGCACCTATATTTCTGATATTACAGTCATACAGCCATGAAATAAATCATAGTGACAATTTGGAATATGCATTATTGATATAGGTTGGCCTTCTTTCTATAAGATAGAATATTGCTGTCCTCTCCAAGAATAGATGCCAGAAAACTAAAACCAAATTTTAACTGCAGTAAGCTTGCTCAAATGCTCAATTGTCATTCATTAATTTATTGTCCCCCTACTATGTGTGGCAAGAAGCTGCTGAAATCTAGTTCTCGTTCTATTAGCTGCATAAGGCTACACCTGTTAGGATGGCTATTATCTAAATTTCAAAAATTAATAAATATTAGCAAGGACATGCAGAAAAGGGAATCCTTGTGCACCGTTGATGGAACCATAAATTAGGACAGCCATTATGGAAAAGAGTACAGAGCTTCCTCAAACAATTAAAAGTAGGAATCCATCATTGCCACTTTAGGGTATATATACACAGACAAACAAGTTTTACATATATAATAGATATACACACACACACACACAGATATATATATAGAGAGAAATTCATATCTCATAGATATCTGCACTCCCACATTCACGTCAGCGTTATTCACAAAAGTCAACATGTGGACAACTTAACTGTCTGCCAGTGGCTAAATCAATGAGGAATATGTAATATATTAATGTGATGTATGAATATCACATATATTCATATATATGAATATGATATATTTATGACATTTCATATATATTGCATACACATTTGTATGTATAATGAAATATTGTTCAGCCATAAAAATGTAAAAAAGTGGGGGGTGGGCAAAATGGCTGATTAGAAGCAGCTGCCTTCAGAGGCGCCCATTGAAAAAAAGATCCACAGAGAGAAGGAAGGGCATGTGGTGCTGCGACCCACCTGGGAGTCACATGGGGAAGGGGAACCCTCTCCCCACAGCCAAGGGAGGCAATGAGTGAGTGCTCTACCCAGCGGTGGAAACTATGCTTTACCCATGGAACTGTGCAACCCATGGATCGGAAGATACCACTTGTGAACTCACACTGCCAGTGCCTAGTGTACCAACCCAGAAACATGCAGATTCTTACACCCTCTCAACTGGAATCTACTTAAGCCTCCTGAACTCCTGGCGGTTGATGGGGGTAGGGGCCACCAGCACTGCCTGCAGCTGCCTGCTCTCTAAGCTATTTGAGTTCTTTGAGGGAGGGGCAGCAGCCAGCACTGGGACTGGCAACTGCCTAACACGCTGGGTGGGAGAGGGGGCAACACCTATTTCTATAGCTCAGTCTGTGCTTTTCCCCTGCTGGAGCCAGGGATGCTGGATGGCTTGGTCCCAAGACATGTCCCCACAGCCTAACATGCCAGCTGCGGCAGTCAGTGGCCAGAGTGCCTCTTCAGGTCTAACCGTGACCCATCCTTCCTCAGTGGGTAGGGCGTCTCTGCAGGCTCTCCAATAACTCCAGCCAGAGGCTCAGGGACAGAATTCATTTCTCCCTGGGCTTGATCCCCTAGGAGTAGGGGTGGCCACAGTCTCTGTGGACCAGCAGACTTAGCCTTTCCTCCTGTAGTTCTGAGGTATCCAGGCAGCCCAAAGGAGTGAGTTTCCCCGCAGCAAAACACACTGTCTCCACCAAGGGATAAAGACCGATGACACTACAAAGAAACTGTGTCAACTAGTGTGCAAAATAACCAAATAGCATCATGATGAGAGGATCAAATTCACACATAACAATACTAACCTTAAATGTAAATGGGCTAAATGCCCCCAATTAAAGACACAGACTGGCAAACTGGATAAGGAGTCAACACCCTTTGATGTGCTATATACAGGATACCCATCTTATGTGCAAAGACACACACAGATTCAAAATAAAGGGATGGAGAAAAATTTACCAAGGAGGTGGAAAGCAAACAAAAGCAGGGGTTGCAATCTAGCCTCTGACTTCAAAGCAACAAAGATCAAAACAGACAAAGAAGAGCATTCTATAAGGATAAAAGGAACAATTCAATAAGAAGAGCTAACTATTCTGAATCTATATGCACTCAATACAGGAGCACCGACATTCATAAAACAAGCTCTTAGAGACATACAAAGAGACTTAGACTCCCACATAATAATAGTAGGAAACTTTAACATCACACTGTCAGTATTAGACAGATTAATGAGACAGAAAATTAACAAGGATATTCAGGATTTGAACTCAGCTGTGGATCAAGTGGACCTAATAGATGTCTACAGAACTCTCAACCTCAAATCAACAGAATATACATTCTTCTCAGTGCTACATGACACTTATTCTAAAATCGACCACATAATTGGAAGTAACACACTCCTCAGCAAATGCAAAAGAACTGTAATCATAACAAACAGTCTCTGAGACCACCACAGTGCAATCAAATTAGAACTCAGTATTAGGAAACTCACTCAAAACCACACAATTTCACAGAATTTGAACAACTGATCCTGAATGACTTCTGGGTAAATAATGAAATTAAGGCAGAAATCAAGAAGTTCTTTGAAACCAATGAGAACAAAGAGATGATGTGCCAGAATTTCTGGGACACAGCTAAAGAAATATTAAAAGGGAAATTTGTAGCACTAAATTCCCACATCAGATAGCTAGAAGGATCTCAAATCAACAACCAAATATCACAATTAAAAGAGCTACAGAGGCGAGAGCAAACTAATTCAAAAGCCTGAAGAAGACAAGAAACAACTAAGATCAGGGAAGAATTCAAGGAGATAGAAACACAGAAAACCCTCCAAAAAAAATCAGTGAATCCAGGAAGTGTTATTTTGAAAAAATTAACAAAATACACCACTAGTTAGACTACTAAAGATGAGAGGGAAGAATAGTGACCATAAAAATTGATAAAGGGAATATCACCACTGACCCCACAGAAATACAAACTACCATCAGAGAATACTATAAACACCTCTATGCAAATAAAGTAGAAACCCTAAGAAATGGATAAATTCCTAGAAAGATATAACCTGCCAAGACTAAATGAGAAAAAAATTGACTCCTTTAATAGATTGATAACAAGGCTTGTAATTGAGGAAGTAGTTAATATCTTACCAACCAAAATAAGTCCAGGACCAGATGGATTCACAACTGAATTCTACCAGAAATAGAAAGAGGAGCTGGTACCATTTCTTCTGAAACTATTCCAAACAATTGAAAAAGAGGGACTCCTCCCTAACTCATTTTATGAAGCCAAAATCATCTTGATACCAAAACTGTGAGGAGACACAACAACAAAAAAAGAAAACTTCAGGCCAATATTCCTGATGAACATCAATGCAAAAATCCTCAATAAAATACTGGCAAACTGAATCCAGCATCACAATAAAAAACTTATCTACTATAACCAAGTTGGCTTCATCTCTGGGATGCAAGGATAGTTCAATATATGCAAATGAACAAATGTAATCCATCACATAAACAGAACCAAAGACAAAAACCACATGATTATCTCAAAAGATGCAGAAAAGGCCTTTGATAACATTCAGCATCCCTTCATGTTAAAAACTCTCAATAAACCAGGTATTGATGGAATGTATCTCAAAATATTAAGAACTACTTATGACAAACCCACATTCAATATTATAATGCATGGGCAAAAGCTGGAAGCATACCCTTTGAAAACCAGTACAAGACAAGGGTGCCCTCTCTCACCACTCCTATTCAACATAATATTGGCAGTTCTGGCCAGGGCAATTGGGCAAGAGAAAGAAATAAAGTGTATTTGAATAGGAAGAGAGGAAGTCAAGTTGTCTCCTTTTGCAGATGACATGATTTTATATTAACAAAACCCCATCATCACAGCCCAATAACAACTTGAACTGATAGGTTATTTCAGCAAATTCTCAGGATACAAAATCAATGTGCAAAAATCACAAACATTTCTTTACACTAACAATAGACCAGCAGAGAGCCAAATCATGAATGAAATCCCATTCACAATCACTACAAAGAGAATAAAATACCAAGGAACGCAGCTAACAAGGAATGTGAAGGAGCTCTTCAAAGAGAACAATAAACCATTTATCAAGGACATAAGAGAGGATGCAAACAAATGGAAAAGCATTCCATCCTCATGGATAGGAAGAATCATTATTGTGAAAACGGCCATACTTCCCAGAGTAATTTACAGATTCAATGATATTCCCATCAAACTACTGTTGACGCGTTGACGTGTTTCACAGAATGAAAAAAAAAAAAACTATTTTAAATTTCATATGGAATCAAAGAAGACCTTGTATAGCCAAGACAATCATAAGCAAAAAGAACAAAGCTGGAGGCATCAAGTTACCTGACTTCAAACTATACTACAAGGCTACACTAACCAAAATAGCATGGTACTGGTACCAAAACAGAAATGTAGACCAATGGAGGAGAACAGAGACTTCATCAATAGCACCACACATCTACAACCATCTGATCTTCGACAAACCTGACAAAAACAAGCAATGGGGAAAGGATCTCCTATTCAGTAAATGGTGCTTGGAAAATTGGCTAGCCATATATAGAAAACTGAACCTGGACCGCTTTCTTGCACCTTATACAAAAATTAACTCAAGATAGATTAAAGACTTAAATGTAAAACCGAAAAACAAAAAACCTTAGAAGAAAACCTAGACAATACCATTCAGGAAATAGGCATGGGCAAAAATTTCATGTCAAAAATGCCAAAAGCCATTGCAACTAAAGCAAAAATTGACAAATAGGATCTAATTCAATTAAATAGCTTCTGCACAGCAAAAGAGACTATCATCAGTGTGAACAGGCAACGTACAGAATGGGAGAAAATTTTTGCAAACTACCCATCTGACAAACGTCTAATATCCAAGATTTACAAAGAACTTAAATATATTTACAGGAAAAAGACAAACAACCCAATCGAAAAGTGGGCAATGGATATGAACAGATACTTCTCAAAAAACAAAGACATTTACATGGCTAACAAACACATGAAAAAAACCTCAACATCACTGATAATCAGAGAAATGCAAATCAAAACCACAATGAGACATCATTTCACACCAGTCAGAATGGCGATTATTAAAAAGTCAGGAATCAGACATGAAGTCTTTGCCCATGCCTATGTCCTGAATGGTACTACCTAGGTTTTCCTCTAGGATTTTTATGGTATTAGGTCTAACATTTAAGTCTCTAATCCATCTTGAATTAATTTTCATATAAGGAGTAAGGAAAGGATCCAGTTTCAGCTTTCTACTTATGGCTAGCCAATTTTCCCAGCACCATTTATTAAATAGGGAATCCTTTCCCCATTTCTTGTTTCTCTCAGGTTTGTCAAAGATCAGATGGCTGTAGATGTGTGGTATTATTTCTGAGGACTCTGTTCTGTTCCATTGGTCTATATCTCTGTTTTGGTACCAGTACCATGCTGTTTTGGTTACTGTAGCCTTGTAGTATAGTTTGAAGTCAGGTAGCGTGATGCCTCCAGCTTTGTTCTTTTGACTTAGGATTGCCTTGGAGATGCGGGCTCTTTTTTGGTTCCATATGAACTTTAAAGCAGTTTTTTCCAATTCTGTGAAGAAACTCATTGGTAGCTTGATGGGGATGGCATTGAATCTACAAATTACCTTGGGCAGTATGGCCATTTTCATGATATTGATTCTTCCTATCCATGAGCATGGTATGTTCTTCCATTTCTTTGTGTCCTCTTTGATTTCACTGAGCAGTGGTTTGTAGTTCTCCTTGAAGAGGTCCTTTACATCCCTTGTAAGTTGGATTCCTAGGTATTTTATTCTCTTTGAAGCAATTGTGAATGGAAGTTCATTCCTGATTTGGCTCTCTGTTTGTCTGTTACTGGTGTATAAGAATGCTTGTGATTTTTGCACATTAATTTTGTATCCTGAGACTTTGCTGAAGTTGCTTATCAGCTTAAGGAGATTTTGGGCTGAGACAATGGGGTTTTCTAAATATACAATCATGTCATCTGCAAACAGGGACAATTTGACTTCTTCTTTTCCTAACTGAATACCCTTGATTTCTTTCTCTTGCCTGATTGCCCTAGCCAGAACTTCCAACACTATGTTGAATAGGAGTGGTGAGAGAGGGCATCCCTGTCTTTTGCCAGTTTTCAAAGGGAATTTTTCCAGTTTTTGCCCATTCAGTATGATATTGGCTGTGGGTTTGTAATAATAGCTCTTATTATTTTGAGGTACGTTCCATCAATACCGAATTTATTGAGCGTTTTTAGCATGAAGGGCTGTTGAATTTTGTCAAAAGCCTTTTCTTCATCTATTGAGATAATCATGTGGTTCTTGTCTTTGGTTCTGTTTATATGCTGGATTATGTTTATTGATTTGCGAATGTTGAACCAGCCTTGCATCCCAGGGATGAAGCCCACTTGATCATGGTGGATAAGCTTTTTGATGTGTTGCTGAATCCGGTTTGCCAGTATTTTATTGAGGATTTTTGCATCGATGTTCATCAGAGATATTGGTCTAAAATTCTCTTTTTTTGTTGTGTCTCTGCCAGGCTTTGGTATCAGGATGATGTTGGCCTCATAAAATGAGTTAGGGAGGATTCCCTCTTTTTGTATTGATTGGAATAGTTTCAGAAGGAATGGTACCAACTCCTCCTTGTACCTCTGGTAGAATTCAGCTGTGAATCCATCTGGTCCTGGACTTTTTTTGGTTGGTAGGCTATTAATTATTGCCTCAATTTCAGAGCCTGCTATTGGTCTATTCAGGGATTCAACTTCTTCCTGGTTTAGTCTTGGAAGAGTGTAAGTGTCCAGGAAATTCTACAACACCAAAAGCAACGGCAGCAAAAGCCAAAATTGACAAATGGGATCTAATTAAACTAAAGAGCTTCTGCACAGCAAAACAAACTACCATAAGAGTGAACAGGTAACCTACAGAATGGGAGAAAATTTTTACAATCTACTCATCTGACAAAGGGCTAATATCCAGAACCTACAAAGAACTCAAACAAATTTACAAGGAAAAAAACAAACAACCCCATCAAAAAGTGGGCAAAAGATATGAACAGACATTTCTCAAAAGAAGACATTCATACAGCCAACAGACACATGAAAAAATGCTCATCATCACTGGCCATCAGAGAAATGCAAATCAAAACCACAATGAGATACCATCTCACACCAGTTAGAATGGCGATCATTAAAAAGTCAGGAAACAACAGGTGCTGGAGAGGATGTGGAGAAATAGGAACACTTTTACACTGTTGGTGGGATTGTAAACTAGTTCAACCATTATGGAAAACAGTATGGCGATTCCTCAAGGATCTAGAACTTGATGTACCATATGACCCAGCCATCCCATTACTGGGTATATACTCAAAGGATTATAAATCATGCTGCTATAAAGACACATGCACACGTATGTTTATTGAAGCACTATTCACAATAGCAAAGACTTGGAATCAACCCAAATGTCCATCAGTGACAGATTGGATCAAGAAAATGTGGCACATATACACCATGGAATACTATGCAGCCATAAAAAAGGATGAGTTTGTGTCCTTTGTAGGGACATGGATGCAGCTGGAAACCATCATTCTTAGCAAACTATCACAAGAACAGAAAACCAAACACCGCATGTTCTCACTCATAGGTGGGAACTGAACAATGAGATCACTTGGACTCTGGAAGGGGAACATCACACACCGGGGCCTATCATGGGGAGGGGGGAGGGGGGAGGGATTGCATTGGGAGTTATACCTGATGTAAATGACGAGTTGATGGGTGCAGCACACCAACATGGCACAAGTATACATATGTAACAAACCTGCACGTTATGCATATGTACCCTACAACTTAAAGTATAATAATAATAAATAAATTAAAAAAAAAAAAGTCAGGAATCAATAGGTGCTGGTGAGGCTGTGGAGAAATAGGAACTCTTTTACACTGTTGGTTAGAATGTAAATTAGTTCACCCTTTGTGGAAGACATCGTGGTGATTCCTCAAAGATCTAGAACCAGAAACACCATTTGACCCAGCAATCCCAATACTGGATATATACCCAAAGGAGTATAAATTATTCTACTGTAAAAATATATGCACACATATGTTTACTGCAGCACTATTTACAATAGACATGGAACCAACCCAAAAGCCCACCAATGATAGACTGGATAAAGAAAATGTGGCACGTATACACCATGGAATACTGTACATCCATAAAAAGGAATGAAACCATTTTCTTTGCAGGGACATGGATGAACCTGGAAGCCATCATTCTCAGCAAACTAACACAGGAACAGAAAACCAAACACCACATGTTCTCACTCATAAGTGGTAGCTGAACATTGAGAACACGTGGACACAGAGGGGAACAACACACACCAGGGCCTGTCGTGGGGTGGGGAGTGAGGAGAGGAAACTTAGAAAATGGGTCAATAGGTGCAGCAAGCCACCGTGGCACATGTATCCATATGTAACAAACCTGCACGTTCCGCACATGTATCCTGATTTTTTTTTAGAAGAAACAAAAGAAAAAAATTTTAAAAAATTCTACCATATGCAACAACATTAGTGAAGCTAGAAGACATTGTGTTAAGTCAAGTAAGCCAGACATAGAAAGACAAATACTGCATAATTTCACTTATATGTGGAAGGTTAAAAAGCTGATTTTATAGAAACAGAATAGAAGAATGATTACAAGGGATCGAGGGTGGAATAAAATGGGGAGGTATTAGCCGGAGTAGAAACTTTAGTTATAAGATGAACAAGTTTTGGAGGCCTAGTGCACAGCATGATGACTACAGTTAATAAAATGTGCTATGCTTGGCATTTGCTAAAGGAGTAGATCATAAATATTCTCAACACACACACACACAAAGTAACTATGTAATGACTATGTAATGTGCAGACATATTAATTAGCTTGATTATGGTAATTATTTCACTATGTACGTATGAAAAAAATCACATAGTGCACTTTAAATATATACAATTTTTGGGGTGAATTACACGTAACTAAACTGGAAACACTATAATCCAAAAGATATTCCTTTTTAGTTTTTCACAAAAAGTATACCCCTATTATTTCAAAAATTATGCAAAAATGTTAAGCTTATCAAAAATAGTTTTAACATAGCATTCTTTCCTTTTAAAATTAAATGCATTACTCACAAATGAGTGTCTTAAATATGAGTTGTTGCACTTTGGGTAGGTAAGTTTACTTAAATGTTATTTTTAAAGTGACAGATATATCTTACACAAGACACTTTTCTTTTAAATGTATATATTTGTATATCTTAGCGTGTCCTAGTGTGTTTATTTGTATGTTTGTATATATGTATACATAAGTTTAAATATATATACAGATATATGCATACATACATATATATTATGAGTACATATACATTCAAATCTATTTTAAATTCAGACTTTGAGTCTGTCATTGTGCTTCAACTTATGTCATTGCCAAATTTGTTCTAAAGCAGTGAACCTATTGATGCTTTAAAAATTAATTAATAATCTAAGTTCATTATCATTTAAGATCCATTTTAGCTACACATTTTAATGTTCTGTTTTTGTTGCAGAGCTATTTAGACACAGCCATTCATGGATAATAAGTCATTTATTCCTCATTAACTGTTAGGATGGATGTGGATATTCATTACAGCCAGACAACAGACTCATTTAACTGCGTACAGTACACGATTATATACCACCCCAATGACTAGAATGCAAATTTCATCTCACATTAGTTTTCTTTTACTTAAGTATTTGGCATTCACTCATATATATTTCCTTTACTACTTCACCTCCAGAAGATCACTGAGTTTTGATTTCAAATAGAAAAAAAAGAAGAAAGAAAGCTCCACAAATGTTGACAGTGAAAAGTATATAATTTAGAAGGATGGTTCTATCTGCTGTGACTCACGTGAACTCTTTAAAATTTGTGTATGATACCATGCCTCCCTTGTTGCAAATTTATGCCTTAGTCAGCTTAACCTTAAACCAGATGAGTTTCAGCCTTTAAATGCAGAAGTCCTAAACAAATCATCACTGAAGTGGTCACAGTTAGGAACTTTAGTGAGCCTTCAATAAAATGCAGGAATTTGCTGCCTCTCTTTCACAAAAGATAGAATATCAGTTTAAATTGCATGAAGGGATACTAAAAAGTGCATTTATAATTTATGTTATAAAATTAGCATTTATAAATTAGTGAGGATGTGTGCAGAAAACAAACATTTCTCCTGTTACTTGGTTTTACTATATAGCTAGCAGTTTTCATCCTCAAATGTATAAATGGCATATTATTTTGTTAATAGAATACGCTGATAATATGGGTAACTTGGTGTCATTTGCTGAAGACTCATTCTTAATTTTAACTCAGTGCAATCTATCATGTGCTCTTACTGTTTTTACAAAAATGATAGTGGTTTTTAGGTCTTATCATTTTGCTATTGCACTCAATCCAGTTTCACATTATATCAATGTTAGCATGAGTATGTTCTATTGTTGTTATATGTATATCTAGTACTTACTATTGCACATCCAACTGGCTCCTACATTCCAAGGTTCTTACAACTGCCTTTCTGTCACTACAAACAATCTTGCAATGGGCGCCCTTGTGTGTGTCTACTTACAGGTATGTATAAGGCTTTTTGTTTTACTTTTTTTGGAGAGAGACACCAGGAGAAGTAGAAATGCCATCTTGTTTATGTGTATACTTAATTTGACTAAATACTTCCAGATAACATTCTTGAATGGCCACATTGTATGCACTTTCACAAATCGGATGGTTCCTACTTCCCAAGAGGCCATCAATCTTGCCTACCATCCATTTATTCTTGCCAATCTAAATGTTTAAAATGACAACTTACCATAATTTCAATTTTCCATTCTACAATTGGTAAGAAATACACACATCTACTCACAACCTAAGTGTCATTTTGGGTTTTATTTTCTATAATTTTCCAGTTTATGTAGCTTATCTCTTGTTCAATTTAGTGTTCTGTCTTCTTATTTTTTTTGAATAAACATTGTATTTAGGATAGTTTTACATTTACAGAAAATTTGTGAAGGTAGAACAGAGTCTCCACATACCTCCACACCTTGTTTCTCCTATTGTTAACACCTTAGTTTTGTATGGTGCATTTAATGACTAGATGTTGACACTTTATTAATAATTGAAGTCCATCTTTATTCAAATTTCCTTAATTTTCACCCAATATCCTTTTTTTCTGTTTAAGTACCTCATGAAAGATTGTTTATTACATTATTAGCCATGCTTTGCTAGATTTATCTTGGCTGTGACACTGTCTTAGATTTTTCTTCATTTATATTCTGAACAGTTTTGAGTCCCGGTCAGAAATTTTGTAGCATTCACCCTTGATATAATGTGAGCATAAAACGTTATATATTGTTATTGTCGATAAGCCATCGATATGACTTATCACTGTTTCTGCTGAGGTTCATTACTTAGCTGAACTACTGTTTGGCAGCTTCTTCCACTGTGAAGTTACTGTGTTTTGCCCCTTTCCCTATTGTGCGCTTTGGAAGGATGCCATTATATGCAGCCCACAATGAAGGAATGGGAAGTTATGCTCCCCTTTGTTGAGTCTAGAGTGTCTATATAAATTTTTGTAATTCTTCTGCAAAAATACACACTGATTTCCACATTGTTTGATTTCTACAACCATTTATTTATGGACTTAAGAAAATTTGTTTTTTACTTTGTGAATGATACAGACCTATACACTACCCTATTACATTTTTGCTCAAATTGTTCCGATTGGAGGCACTGGAAGCTCTTTCAGTTGACTCCTCTGTCTTTTTAACACGCCCCATCATTTTGTTAATGTTTTTCTCAATTTCTGGTCCTACAAAATATTTCAGGGTCAATTTTTTTTTTTTTTCTGCACCATCCTTGAGTCAACTGTTTAATGCAAAAGACCTGGTTCCTTTTATTGAAGAAAAGTATTAGAAACAAGACCTAGGTGTTATTATGTGTTCACATTAATATTCTTTGTCATTGCTTCTAGGCACTTTCAGCTGACAGAGCTAGGAAATACATTTGTGTATCCCAATAGATATATATGCACATATATAAATATTGCCATATGTTTCCATCTGTATCTACATTCAGTTAAACATGAATATATTCTGATATCTCTAACTCTAATCCATCACCACATGGATCGTTCTAGCTTCCTTGTTTATCTGTAACTTGTCATTCCAGTACTGAGAAACCTGTCTCCCACCATCCAGCATCCATTTACTTGTTCCTTCAATGCCAGTATAGATATTTCAAAACTGATAAACCCTCCTCCTATAGGAAACAATATCAACTAGAGTGTGGTGAACAATACAGCTTCCTTTGCCTTTAGTTTTACAGAGCCCGCCGTCCACTCACTTTTAAAAGAGCATAGACCAGGTGCAGTAGCTCGCTTCTAAAATCCCAGCACTTTGGGAGGCCAAGGTGGGCAGACCACGAGGTGAAGAGACCGAGACCATCCTGGCAAACATGGCGAGACCATCCTGGCAAACATGGTGAAACTCCCTCTCTACTAAACATAAAAAAAAAAAAAATTAGCTGGGCATGGTGGTACATGCCTGTAGTGCCAGCTACTCAGGAGCCTGAGGCAGGAGAATCACTTGAACCTGGGAGGTGGAGGTTGCAGGAGCTGAGGTCATGCCACTGCACTCCAGCCTGGTGACAAAGTGAGACTCTGTCTAACATAAACAAATAAATAAATAAATACATAAATAAAATAGCATAGGCCTGAATTTTCCTTGCAATCCTCACTCCTTAAATAAGATTTTGTACTTTTGTAATAAGTTACACTTTTTTCACATTTCACCTTTACTCGTGGATCTCCTAATTTTCTAAATAAATTTTATTACAATTGATTATGGTTTATTCTTTATATTGTAAAATTCTATGGGTTTTCACACATTCATAATTTCATTTACAAAAATGATAAAAATACAGTATCGTAATAAATTCACCACCCTCAAAAATCTCTTTGTTCTATCTACAGAGTCTCCTCTCTTTCTACCTACTCCATTTATACCACTAGCAAGTATTATGTTTTAGGTTCTGTGTTTTCCAGAATGGTATATAACTGTAATCATACATATTCTTTTCAGACTGGCTTCCTTCACTTATCAATTACTGTTTTAAGATTCATGTTGCTTCAAAAATGGGTAGCTGAAATTTTGGTCAGTGAATAATATTCCATTGTATGAATAGAACAGTTTATTCTTTGACCTATTGAAGGGCATTTTGGTTACTTCCAATTTGTAGGGGATGGTTGGGAAAGGGGCTGGAAAAGTTGCTATAAACATTTTCATGCAGGTTTTTGTGTGAGCACAAATCTTCAAATCATTTATGTGACTACCTAGAAGTGTAATTATATGCAATTGTATGGCAAGACTATGTTTACCGTTGTAAGAAATTGCCAAACTATTTTCCAAAGTTACTGTACTACTTTGCATTCCCACTAGAATGAACAAAAGGATTGGTTGCTCTGTATCCTCACCATCAATATGTATTGCCAGGCTTGTGATCATAAATCTATTCTCATAGGAGTGTAACTGCATATCTTTATTGTTTTAATTTGCAATTCCCTAATTACAAATGCTGGTGAACATCTTTTCATATGTATATTTGTCATCTGTATACCTTCTTTGGCAACTTATATGTTCAAATTATAAATGGGCATATATTTTGCTCACATATTAATTGTGCTATTTGTCTCATTATTTAATTTTAAGATCTTGTTTTATATTTTTTATACAAGTTCTTCATCAAACATTATTTCCAATATTTGCTCCGAGTCTATGGCTTGTCTTTTCATACTCTTAAGAGTGTCTTTAGCTCAGCAAAAGTTTTTAAACTTTAATAAAATCTAACATTTTAATTTTTTGCTTAATGAATTGTGCTTTTGGTATTTTACTTAAAAACTCATCACCAAACCTGAGGTAACAAATCATATCCCATATTTTCTTCTGGATGTTTTATAGTTTTGCATTTCACATGTAGTTCTGTAATCTTTTTGACTTAACTTCTTAGAAAACTATAATTTTTTGCCTAAATTCATATTTTACATATGGATGTTCAATCATTCCAGCACCAGTTTTTGAGTACTATATTTTCTCTATTGAACTGCCTTTGCTTCTATGTCAGTGGCTGTATTTTTGTTGATAATTTTGTTGTGAACCTGTTTTTTGGTTCTGTATTCTGTTACATTCATCTCTGTATCTGTTTCTTTGCTAATACCATACTGTTTTTATTGCCATAGCTTTGTAGTAAGTTATGAAACCTGGTAGTGTGAACTCTTGAACTTTGTCTCTTTTCTTCAATGTTTTGTTGGTTCTTCTAGGCCTTATGTCTGTCCATATAAATTTTAGAATCAGTTTGTTGTGAATATCTACAAAATAATTTCCTGGGATAGGGATTATACTGAATTCATAGATAAAATTTATTTGGTATTGTATTGAATTCATAGATAAAATTTGAAAGAATTGACATTTTTAATAATATCAGTTCTTCTAATCCATGTTCATGGACTATGTCCCATTTATTTAGATTTTCTTTTATTTCCCTTACCAGAGTTTTGTAGTTTTCCACATTTTGTTAGATTTATATCTACAGACGTATTTATTAATTCTATAATTGTGTATTTAAAATTCTAATCTTAGTAACATTAAAAAGCAGTGTTAGGCCGGTGGCTCATGCCTGTAATCCCAGCACTTTGGGAGGCTGAGGCAGGCGGATCACCTGAGCTCAGGAGTTCAAGAGCACCCTGGGCAACATGGTGAAACTCCGTCTCTACTAAAATACAAAACAATTAGCTGGGCGTGTAGGCACAGGACTGTACTCACAGCTGCTTGGGAGGCTGAAGCATGAGAATTGCTTGATCCCCAAAGGCAGAGGTTGCAGTGAGACGAGATCGCACCACTGCACTCCAGCTTGAGCTAGAATGAGACTCCATCTCAAAAATAAATAAATAAATAAATAAATAAATAAATAAATAAATAAAAAGAAAAGAAAAAAGAAAAGAAATGTGAGAAAAGCAATAGTATTGTATATAAACCTTGTGTTATGTGACATTGCTATATTTGCTTAATGTTCTAATAGATTTTTTGATCATTTATTTGGGATTTACTATATAGACTAATATGTTAAGTTCAAATAAAAAGTTTTATTTTCCTGTCTTATGGCACCATCTCAGATATTCCATATAATATTAAATAAGGATAGTAGGAGAAGACATCCTTGTTTTTTTCCTGATCTTAGGGGAAACAGTCCAGTTTCTGATCATAAACTATTATGTTGCCTGTAGAGTTTTGTATATGATGATTATCAAGTTAAAGAAGTTCTCTTCTATTCTACTCTATTAAGAGTTATTTGTGTGTGTGCGCTTTACAAATTATACATAGGTATTGAATTTTACCTAATGTTTCTTTTTAACCTTTATTGACCTAATTATATGATTTTTCTTCTTTAGACTATTAATTTAGTAAATAATATATATTGATTTTCAAATGTTGAAGCTGCCTTGAATACCTGAAATAAATTACACACGGTCTTGGTGAATAATCCTGTTAATGCTTTTTTAGATAAAGTTGATAATATTTTGTTAAAAATATTTGCAAGCCTGTTCATGAAATATTAACGTCTAAAATGTGTAGATTTTATTTTTTATAATGTATTTATCTGGTTTGGTATTGTAGCAGAACGAGCCACAGACTAAACCCCTCAGACACTGGGTTAAAGAAGGAAGAGGCTTTATTCAGCTGGGAGCATCAGCAGACTTGTGTCTCAAGAACCTAGCTCTCAGAAGAAAAAGTTCCTGGCCCTTTTAAGGGCTTACAATTCTAAGGGGGTCCACGTGAAAAGGTCATGACAGATTGAGCAAGTGATCTATAGGTAACACATGTGGTTAGAATTGGGGGAGGGGGATAATCTTTAACCTCAGGCCTGATCAGTGGCATTGATTGGTCTTGCCACTGACTTCATTCCTGTCGTTTTTCAGCTTTTACTTCCTCTTTCTCTTCAGAGACAGGAGACGGTAAGAGAAATGGCCTCTTTCCTCAGTATTAAGGGAATGCTGTTCAGAAAAAAATAAGAAGTGTTTCCTCTGCTCCCATTTTCTGAGCAGATTGTAAAAATTGATATGGTTTATTCATTAATTGTTTGGTAGAATTCACCAGTGAAATCAACTATGACTGGTATTTTCTTTTTTTGGGGGGGAGGTTATTAATTATATATATATCTGCTTATACATATATAGTTGTATTCTTGTTATATGTTTATTTTTGTGTGTGGTTGGTAGTTCATGTCTTCATGGAATTCATACGTTTCATCAAATTTATCAAATTTATGAAATTAGGGTGGTTTGTACCGTTTCTCTGTCATCCTCTTAACATCCATAAGGGCAACTCCTCTTTAACTTCTGATATTAATCTTTGTATTCCTTTCTATTCTTTGTTATCTTGGCTAGATGTTTATTTATTTACTTAATCTTTTGAAAGAACCATCTTTTAGTTTTATTAATGCTCTCTACTTTTTTTGTTTTTATTTTCATTGATTTCTACTTTAATTGAATCATTTATTTTCTTTTGCATGTTTTAGAGTTAACTTTTTTTAGCCTAAGGTAAATCTTATGTTATTCATTTTAGATCTTTCTTATCTAATGTAAGTACTTAAGTGCTTTAAGTTTTCCTGTAATTACTACTATCATTGCATTTCACAAATTTTGATATATTATAGTTTTATATAAATCAATCTAAAATACTTAACTTTGAGAATTCTTAAACCCTTGCTATTTAGAAATGTTATTTACTTTACCAATATTTGAGGAATGTTCCAGTTATCTTTCTGTTATCGCTTTTTAGTTTAATTATATGCTCTGACACACTTTACATGCTTTTTATTGTATAAAATTTGTTAACGTGTTTTATGGCCTCTATGTTGGTGAATATTTAGTGTGAGTCTGAGAAGAATATGTATTTTGCTGTTGTTTAATGTTGTATACCAGTTATATACGTAGATTGACATTGTTATTCAGGTCAGCTCTAACTTTACCAATTTTCTGCCTGCTTGTCTTACAAATTACTGATAAAAGCATGTTGAAGACTTTGACTATAGTAGTGAATATGTCTATTTCTCCTGTCAGTTTTGCCTCTGAGCTGTAATTTGAAGCTCTGTTGTTAGCTGCATACTTGCTTAGGATTAATATATATTTTTGGAGAATTCACTTATTTATAATTATTTAATGCCCCTCTTTTATAATGATATGTTTTCAGTTTATGGGTTTTGATTTTTCTAAAATTAATATAACTACAGGTTTATTTTGATTAGTGTTAGCAGAGTATATCTTTCTCCATCCTATTACTTTTAATCCATGTCAGTGTTTATTTATTAATTGGTTTCTTATAGTCAACATATAGTTGGGTCTTTTTATTTTAAAGTAACCTGACATTCTGTGGCATTTAATTGATGTGCTCACCATTGACATTTGAAGTGATTATTAATATCAATGGACTAATATTTACCAAGTTTGAAACAATTTTCTGACATTTTTTATTGCTTTCTCCTGATCTATTTTGGCCTTTGCTGGTATGAATTTCATACTTTGTATGATTCTATTACATCTTCCCTATTATGACATCAATTTTCTCTTCATTTAAAATCTTTCTTTAGTAGCTTCTTAAGAGGTTCCAATATAAATTTAAATGAACATAAATCCACTTATATTACCGCACATAAATTTAGTTAAGCTGTAAAGGTTTATTCCCAATCTCTTTGTTGAGGTACTTATGATGTTGCTGTCATTCCTACTGGTTATTCATATGTTTTATGACCCTTTGCATTGATGCTCTTATGACATTAACAAGCAATTATCATTTTGATCAATTAAGAATAAAAAATTATAGACAGGGTGCAGTGTCTCATGCCTGTAATCCCAGCATTTTGGGAGGCCAAGGTGGGCAGATCACCTGAGGTCAGGAGTCCGAGACCATCCTGACCGACATGGTGAACCTCCATCTCTACAAAAATACAAAAATTAGCCAGACATGACGGTGGGTTTCTGTAATCCTAGCTACTTGGGAGACTGAGGTAGGAGAATCGCTTGAACTGGGGCAGCGGAGGTTACAGTGAGCCAAGATTGTGCCATTGCACTCCAGCCTGGGGGACAGAGCAAGACTCCATCTCAAAAAAAAAAAAAAGAATAAAAAACAATATATATTATTTTACCTTTATTCATTACTTCACTGGCATTCTTCTTTTATTTGAGTAGTTTCTGACTATATTACCTTTTGTCTCCTTAAACACTTATTTTAACATTTCTTGCAGACCAGATTTGTTGGCAATTATTTACTTCAGTTTTTATTTATTTAGGAAACTATTTTTTCTTCAAATTTGAATGGTAATTTAATTAGATATCTAATTTTATGTTGGCATTTTCTTTCAACACTTTAAATATTTCACATTCCCCCCTTACTTGCATGATTACTGATGAGCAGTCTACCAAAATTCCTATCCTTCTACCTTTCTAGGTAAGGTATTTATTTCCTCTGTCTTTGTTCAAGATTTTCCATTTGCTTCCACAAACAACTTTCTGCAGTTTGAATATAACATGCCTAGGCATATATATTTTTAATTCTACTTGATATTCTCTGAGCTTCCTAGATGGGATTTTGTTGTTGGTATTAATTTGGATAAGTTCTAAGTTGCTAGTTCCTCTTTTTTCTCTTTGTTATTCCAATATTCCATATTTATGTTATGTCTTTTCAGATTTTTTCCCCATAGTTCTTGAATGTTCTGTTCTACTTTTTTTTTTCTCCTATTCCTTTTTTTTCTTTTTTCCTTTCATTTGGGAAGTTTCCATTGAAGTGTCTTCAAACTCCTTGATTCTTTCCTTGGCCATCAAACATATCCTTCCTTTCTATTAAATATTGTTTTATTATCATTTCTAGCATTCCCTTTTTATTCTTAGGTTTTTCCATATCTCTACTTATATTTCACATCTGTTCTCACCTGTCATATACTATTAGAGTTTTTAACATATTAGTCATAGCTACTATAAATTATCTTACTAATAATTCCAAAATCTATGTCATATCTGAGTCTGATTTTATGCTTGCTTTGTCTTCTCAGACTGTTTTTTTTTTTCCCTTGTCTTTTGGCATGCCATGTAATTTTTTTATTGTTTCCCTTCTTGACTTTGGTCATCTCTATAAACTCCTTTTCAGAATGAGTTTGTGTCTTTCAGCACTTTTCAAGTTGCAGTCCCCTGGAAATATCTGACCCTTGTGGATATGATAGTAATTTAGTCATGGAGAGAAGTATTCCATAATCCTACTATTAATTTCCAGTCTGTATCTTGAAGTGTTGACATTAACAAATGTTTCACAGTTCTTCCTTCCTCAATTAATGAGAGAATAGTAGAGGTGTCTGGTGTTAGATAAATACTCTTTCCCTCAGTGGGCTAGGGTTCTAATAAAGTCTTTTTCAATTTAAATGAGAACTTTGGAGTATTTATTAATTCACATTATAATCAATGTTTTAGTAGAATTTTAAACTTCTATGTATAATCATCTGCTATATTCTCGCTTAGGTTAATTATTATACACATGGTTCTTACTGATAATAGGAAAGTTATATTTTTACAATTTATATTTTCTAGTTGGCCAGAGATATGTTACCAGTATTTGTAAGCCCATGCTTCTTCTAGAAAATTTGTCGAACCTTTTTACTTGCTTTGTTAGTTTATTTCTTAATTGTTGATTTCTCTAATTGAGATATTGTTAGCTAATAAAAAGTGTGCAGCCCTCCTCTTCCAATCCTCACAAAACTTTGCTTTGTTTGCTGGTAATGACAGTACAAATAATTCAATAATAGTAGACATTGTTTTCTTGCTCTCAAACAATGAATCCAAAAAACATAAAATATCTCTAATAAATATAATGTTTGCCATATTTTCTTTTTTGGCATGTAATTACAACCAAGTTAAAAAATTTTCTCCCAGTCTTTATTCACTAAATACTTTAAGTCATAAAAAGTGCTGAAATTCATAAAGTAATTTGTTTGCATTATTTGAAATTACAGTATGACTATATGTTGTCCACTAGTTTTCTAATTTATGTTATTAGGCTTTCAGATGTGAGAGGAGCCTTGTGTTTCTGGAATAAATGCTGCTTAATCATGATGCTTTATTTATACACTGTTAAACTCACTGGTTCACTGCATACTTTTTAATATGTAAGGGTTCAATTTAATCCATAGTCCTTCACTTATATTCGTAAGTTAAATGAACTTCTGATTTTCTTTATTATAATGTATATAAAACAATACAACTTCTTAATTATACTTTGCTAATTCTCTAATATACACTGCATTCATGGTAGGTTTTTAATATAGCTCTGAACTTAGGATTTTGTTTTCTTTGCACTCTGGGTATATATTTTTATTTTACATCTTAATTTTCCTCAGTATCCTGGATAGTAGATATATCATGATTCAGTTCATATTAAAACAGTGAATAAACTAAGTAATTAAAACGTTGGGTAAGCTTAATTGTGGCCTGCCTATAAGAAGGCATTCTCTGTTAGAAGTGTTTTTCCTTTAAAATAAATAGGTAAGAAAACTCGAGCAGTGTAATTGTGAAAAAAAGGCACAGCATTTTAGCAGTCCACAGCCTTCACTAGAATTTGAAACTACTAACGAAAGAGTGGATCCCACAGGATTGGTCAATAATTGTGAATTTTAATTAGAAAATTTAATCAACATAAATTTCCCCTCAAGAAGGGCCACTGATGTAATACATAGCCACAGTGATCGCCAAATACCACCCCAAAAAATTATTCTTGGGGATTTGTTTGTTTGTTTGTTTGTTTGTTTTAAACTATGCCTTTTGGCCTACTTCATCCATAGTGGAAGGTAATAGAATCATGTGATTCAAGTTTGTTTTTTGTTTTGTTTTGTTTTGTTTTTGTCAATACTATCATAGGATTTTGTCTAGAATGTTACATAAACATAATATGGATCACAGAATGGGACAACTCTAAAGTCATACCCATTGCAGGACACTTAAAATATTGTCACTAAAAGCCTGATAGAGACATCATTTATTTCTAGATGAGAACAGCACTTCAGATAAAATGGCAGTTTTCTTTATAATGATTATGCTTGCTCTCTAATCTCAGGTAAAGAAGTAAAAAAGGATAAAAACCAGCAATTGTACACTCTTATAAACATAATCTTAGCAGTAAATAAGTGTTAAAGGTAAAAGGAATAAGAACTCATTGAATACAAGTCTTCAGATACTTGAAACTGTATTGAACTACACAACTAACTCTTGTCTGGTAAATTCAGGCTTTCACAACATTTAGTAAGAAAGAGTTAATCTGGTTATGTATGAAAACACATATCTATCATAGTTTCAAAAGAAATGCATTCATAAGAAAAATTCATTTTAGCCAACTCAACACATTAAAAAGAGAAATACACACAAAAGAGCTAAAGTAACTTTCAATCTATTAGGTATTTTAATTAACGTACCTATTTTTATGACTAATTTTTGACCATAATTTTAAGTTTGCTCCATTTCCTTTTCCAAATTGGACTGAACATTCTGAAAATATTTACAGATGTTTTACGATTGTTTCTGAATTTACAGACCGAATTAAAATGCACAAATATTTTATTTGTGTATATTCACACATAGCAAAATAATTTTGGAAAATTTATTAGCTACAAGGACATAATTTCAACTGGTATGATGCTTCATCTAGTTATTTTGTCTCAGCAACATATGGAAAAACAGTAATTTTACATTTGTTTTGAGATATACTTTTTGAAAAATGTTGATGTCAATTATAATTTTGTGATGAGCTGTTTAGGAGGAAAATATGTACAGTAAAAATATTTGTTGTTCAGACACATAGTAACTTAGGCACTATGAAAATGAAAAAAATATATATTTTTTTCGGGTTTAAGTAGGGTATGCAATGTTTTTTTCTTCTTCTTTAACTGTGGATATAAATAGTGATTATGATAAATTTAGTTGTCAAATTAACAGTGGGATTAAAGAACAGGAAAGACATTTTTATGGTATTATTTTACAATGAGGCATCTCTTTCCCCTCTAGATTTCAAACTGGAACCTAATGACCTTTTCAGAAAATCCTATGCTGATATGAGATATAATACATGTAAAATATTTGGAGAATGCAAATCTAATAGTAAATCATCCACAAATCCTAACGTTATTTTTTATCATTCTCATTATATAGTAGTAGTACTGGTGGTAGAAAAGTCTTATTAAAGTATTTAATATAGTGACAGCACTACCAAAAGCAAATTAACACTCATGAGTTTTTTTTCATAATGCTTTCTTTCAGATATTAAATATGCATGCATATTATTGGAAAATGAACAAAAAGTTTTTATTAGATAAAAACTAGATAATTTTGAAATATGGTATTCTAACATCATATGCGTTTTTAGTGTTATTGTAGAAATGAATTATTGACTCAGATTTGAATGAACATATTTTATGCAAAGTAAATTCTATACAGGAGTAGAGGTCATTCTTCTCTATTGGTATCATTGTTCCTGTAAAAGAGAAACTTAAATGCAGTCATTCTTCTGACATCTAATAAATCAATATAATTTCATTCTTTAATACTTGGATAGTATGAGAGCTATGGTGCCTTTAATTGCTTTTAATGTAAAATTAATTATAAAAATACTATAAATAGAATGATCTTATACTGTTAACATTCTACAAATTTTTCCTATAAAAGTATTTACTTCTTTTAAAAGTTCTCTATTTTTCCATTATAAATAAGATAAATGTTTATCTATTACTACATATACTTAGTCTTGTTGTTGTTTAATATCCCTTTCCTGTTTTTCAATGAGTCATATTCTGCTTATATTAATATTTTAATACATTTGTATAAATATAAACAACTATAGCCACATATGGGTTTATGTGTATGTGTGCATATATGTGCATGCATGTATGTGTATGTGTATGTGCATGTGCATGTGTTTGTGTGTATACATATGTTTCTGTCTCTGTGTATGTGTTTGTCTATAAGTATTTCCTTTCCTCCAACTCATTTGAGCTGGATAATTGACAAAATTCCCAATTGGGCTTCTTTAATCTGGATCCCATCCCACCTGCTCCCAAATTTAAAACAAATCAGCAGTAAGATCGTGAGAACTTTGACCTCCAATGACAAAAACATCAAGACAAGGACGAAAATATGCTTGACTTATCTGTCATATTTCATATTTTTCAACGATGCTTTTTTTTTTTTTTACATTCTGCTGACAAGAAAAAAAAATGTGCTTGGTTCCAACATTAAAGAACATATTTCATTTATAGCCAGGCAGGCTTGAAATTCTTCATTTTAAATCTCTACTGAACTTTAGAGGAACCTTTAAAAAATCAATTACATTTGTGCTAGGTTCTTACCCCAGTCTTCAGAGTCCAGAATTCTAATGGCCAGAAAAAGTAACCAGTCTTAAAAATCTACAAGACCATATGAAAATCTTAAACGAGAGCTATTTCCAAAACTTTGATGGCCAAAAATATGAACAGGATTCGTGTCCTTGCTAGAAAATGTTGAGTGATATTCAAATTAAAATGGTTACTGATTGCCCTGCATGGACTAATTCTCTATTCCAATAACATGTTGGGTTTTCTTTTTTTAGATGTGCACTATTAAGATGGAAATTTACCAGATTAGTATTTTAAGGATCAACTCTCAAACGCAGTAATCAGAGTAACATTAGGGTAGATAAACTTCTGAGCCATTACTGTTTTCTAGAGAGCATTTTCTGAAAGACAACTTAGAGCCACAATTCCATATGGATATTGTACTATTTTATTATTAGCTGAATTTAGAATATGGAAAAATATGTTCCTTATTAATGAAAACAAGTAATTATTGTGAAATAACTAATTATAATAACCTTGCTAAAAAGTGTAACTAATCACAGAAGAGGGCATCCTTTGTCCATAATTTACGCACTATTTCTTCAAAACATTAATTCAAGAAGTAGTTATATTTATTTCATCTCTAAAGAAAGTAAAGAAAGGCTTAGAATTTGGGTAGTGAAATTAAAAAGTATTAGTACATAAGTAGGAAATAATCTCTTTGAAGATAATATATTTCTCAGCAAAAGACTTATTCCATTTACATAAAGTATAATCCCAATATTTAGAAAAATTCTAAGTGTGAAATGAAGTCAAGTATTTGCCTTGAAAATTTCTAATCTTTTGACTAATTATTCAGATCATTTAGCATTGTCTGCCTCTATAGACATATAAACAATACATTATAAAAAATAAAAAAAAAATTTTTTTTTATAAAAAAATTGAAACATGTTCACCTTATTAATTTTGATGTTTCATGGTATGAGAATATATGAGCAGTTTAAATAAACTTTAGCTTCGTGATCATAACAACAATAACAGCATCAATTAGTCTTGTATATTAGTCAGGATTCTCCAAAAAAACAGAACCAATAAAGATGATATAGACAACAAACATATAGATATAAATATAAAGATATTTATTATGAAGGAATTTGCTCATGTGGTTACAAAGGCTGAGAGTCTCACAATATGACATTTACAAGAGACCCAGGAAAGCCAGTGGTGTAGTTCCAGTCCAAACCCAAAGACCTGAGAACAAGAGAAAGTCTTTGTTTAATGCTCGGTCATAGTCTAAAGGTCTAAGAAAGGGAGTCAGTGATGTAAATCTCCATCTGAGTTCAAGGGCCCAAGAACCAGGAGCTCCAATGTCTGAAAACAAGAGAAGATGGATGTCGCAGTTCCATAAGAGACAGTGTGATTTTGCCTTTCCTTTACATTTCTGTTCTATTCAAGGCCCTCAATGGATTAAATGAAGCCTACTCAAACTGGGCAGCACAGTCCTCAATCCACCAATACAAATGCCAATCCCTTCCAGATACACCTTCATAGACACACTTAGAGATAATATTTTACCAGCTATCTGGTCATCCTTTATCCTAGTCAGGTTGACACATAAACTATCACGTTGTCATCTTATTTTCACCAGTAGAAGTGAATTTTTACCTGTGTTAAAACCACCGATGGTAATAACTAAGAATATTCCAGGTAATCTTCACATAAAAATCAAACAACACTCAGATAAAAGCTTTTCCCATCAGTCCATATTAATATAAAAATATAATCTTTTTCATCTGATTTTGGTTTTCTCTCATAAACACGTATGGACAACCTAGAAGGAATAGGCATTGAGCAATATGCTGATAATATATACGCCAATATTAATCTCATCCTCAGGTAACTCATAATCTCATAGGAAAGACAAATTTCTTAGATAGGAAATTAAAATATACCAGGTACAATGACAGATATTTTCTTTTTTTTTGAGATGGAGTCTCGCTCTGTCACCAGGCTGGAGTGTAGTGGCACTGCCACCTCTGCCTCCTGAGTTCAAGCGATTCTCCTTCCTCAGCCTTCCGAGTAGCTGGGACTACAGGTGCCCACCACCACGGCTGGCTAATTTTTATATTTTTAGTAGAGATGGGGTTTCACCACATTGACCAGGCTGATCTCGAACTCCTGACCTCAGGTGATCCACCGGCCTTTTCTTCCCAAAGTGTTGGGATTACAGGCATGGGCCATCGTGCCCAGCCAGTGACAGATATTTTCAAATAGTATTGGGAGCTGTTCTTAAAGAGAAGAGAAAGAGAGAGAAGTGAAAGACCGTCATGTTAAGCAAGGCATCTAATAGGCTGTGATGGCAGAGCTGTGTCTGAAGAGGTGAATAAATTTAGCTTGGAAAATATGTGAGACAAGTATAAAAGCATTCCAAAAGTCAATTTATGGGTTTGGAAAACAAAGAAGTGTGTAGAGAACTATAAGATGTCTAGTGTTAGAACTTAAAATGTTCAGCAGTGTTTTCAGGAATAAAACAAGGGATGCTGGAAGAAGAGAGTTTGGCAGAACATCATACGCATAGTTGGGAACTCAAAGTTGATTCTGCACTTGACAATGAGCTGCAAAAAAATTCTGCACTTGACAATGAGCTGCACTTGACAATGAGCTGCAATCAGACTATGACCGAGCATTAAACAAATTAGAAAGTATTTCCCCACTTTCTAATTACACTAGGAAGAGTGCTATGAAGGAAGTCAGGTAAGATACAGGTAATGAATCAGGAGAATGATCTGATACCCCAGGCATGGCTTTTTAAAGAGAGAATGAACTACTTTGGGTGGTCTTGACAATAGAGAAAGCATTTTCTAGTTTATCCTTTAAATCATCATGATTTCAAAGAATTATAATGTGATTTCATCGTTTACAAATGTAATATATGGTTAAATAATATAATTTACTAAAATATAATTTTATTTTTACATAATTGTAGTATATATGGTCATATAAACTTCTCAACAGTTTTCTGATACACTATTCAGTATGTGGAGGCTTAAAAGTTACAAATTATGTTCTTAACTTTTTTAGTTGCTTGTTTTGAGACGGATTCTCGATCTGTCTCCAGGCTGGAGTGCAGTAGCAGGATCTCGTCTCACTGCAAGCTCTGCCTCCTGGGTTCAAGCGATTCTCCTACTTCAGCCTCCTGAGTAGCTGGGATTACAGGCACATACCACCATGCCCAGCTTATTTTTTGTATTTTTAGTAGAGATGGGATTTCCTCATGTTGGCCAGGATGGTGTCGATCTCTTGACCTTATGATCTGCCCATGTCTGCCTCCCTAAGTGTTGGGATTACAGGCATGAGCCACTGCTCCTGGCCTATATTCTGAAGCTTTTCTACAGATAGGCTTTGTGTTGTGATTTGGTTTCTATCTTATTTGGTTCATATGAGACTTGAATTTGAGACCAGTTCAAGTGAGATATTTAAAAAAGATGTGAGAGCCATGCATTAGGCCTGGAGCAGTGCAGTTCTGGATCTAACAATTATATCAGTGGCTTCATTATTCCAAGATTATGACCAACGGAGTATGACTCAGGGGCCAACACTTAATTCAGCTATTTTCTGACTGAAGTAGAAGTAGCGCATCTTTTGATAGGCTGGTTCTGTTGATAGGAACATTGTTTCAAAAGTCATTCCGGAAAATAAAGATTATTCCTATTCCTCAAGCCTTTGGTGCTTTCTTTAAATTAACAATTTCCTTTATGAAATAAACACATTTTGGTAAAACAGCTAAGAGAGTATATTATCTGAATGTGGATGCATGGATCCTGAATAGCATAGTCAAGTTAGATCCTTTGTTAAAAACCAATCCCCAATTTAATTTGGAGCAGCAATGTACCCAGCTTTAAAACTATAGTCACCAGGCTCTACTGCAATTATGATGACCCTGTGACACAACGTGAGCCAACTAGGCACAAGTGTGAGTCTGCTGGGAATATTGGCAAAGCTTGTGTGTTTCTAATATGCCTGTCTCCTATTTCTCTTTGTGTTATCTATTTTAACCTCTTTTCCTGCAGGAAATTCTGTCTTAATGGCTGAATCTGTAACAATTGTCATATGGCCCCGCAGGAAAAGGCTAAGAGAAGTGCAGAAATCTTGGGCCTGTCAGCTTTGGGCACTGAATCAATGCAACGATCTTCTCCCTCTGCACTTCTGAGGGCACTGGGAAGAAAAAAAAAAAAAAAAAAGAACCTTTGTAAAGCTAATGTCAGATTTTCTGTCGCATATAGCTCATAGCAAAGACAATTATTTAACGGACATCAGAATTTTCTGTTTAATGCATGGGTCTTAGTTGCAAATAGCAGATGCTGATACTGGACGAAGAGGCAAAAATTGATTCAGTAAAAGAATATGAGGCAGTTCAGAAAATTGTTATGAGATACAGAAAACACATTTCAGTAATGTGCCTAAGGACATATATTAAAAATGATGCAAAGAAAATACAACTGCCACGTTTGTTGCCCAACCAGAGGAATTTCCTTGTCAAGTACTCAATCTCGAAATCAACAGAATACCAGACTATTTATCCCTGTTGCCATCAAGATCTGATAATGTGATCATTACCTATGATGGGTGTCATGAAGCCTTTATCAAGTCGCTCATTTTCTAACTTAAATTTGGAGTGTTTCTGGTGTGAAGCTCTTCTGTTACAAGCCTTTGTACTAGTCGACAATAATGTTAGAAATTTCTAATTCTGGGTTGTACTTTGGAGTGCAAGACCATAAGGCTGTGAATTTGCCAATTATAACCAAGGATGTGCAACTTGCTGGGTAGACAGAAACATGACAGGTTTTCAACACACTGGTTATAATTCTTTTGCCTCTAGAATGACAATAATTATATGACCCAATTTGTGGTTAGGTTAAGCAAAATGTAAGTATTGGTATTCCATGCTCTTAAAATAATACTGTATATTTTAAATCTGTATGTAATATATAAATTATTAAATATTGAAAAACACAATAATACACATGCCATATATGCATATCTACATGACCATAAAAATGTAAACCCCTCCATTATGCACATAATTAATGAAAAAAATAGTGATTTTAGCACAGGTAGACATAATTAAATTATAATAGGTGATGTGAACTCACATTTTTTCTCATCTTTACCAGTTCTCACAAATTAGAACTGAGGAATGGATGAGTGGCAAACCATAGGAATGGAGAGGCTTTAATTATTCTTAGATACAATGTTAGTCTAATAATAAATAAACTATAAATCATACTTCATGACAGCTGTCTGAATTGCAAAGATCTTAAGTAAAATGATTAATGCTGATAAGGCAATGAGTTCGTATGTTTATATATTTAGATAAAATATTTTTAAAATACCTATCTAACAATCAGGCATAAAGACCTTGGTATAGTTTGGCTGTGTCCCCACCCAAATCTCATCTTGAATTATAGCTCCCATAATTCCAACATGTTGTGGGAGAGATCCCGTGGGAGATCATTGAATCATAAGGGTGGTTTCCCCCATACTGTTCTCATAGTAGTGAATAAGCCTCATGATATTTAATGGTTTTATATGTGGCTTCCCTTTTCAGTTAGCTCTCATTTTCTCTTGCCTGTCACCATGTAAGATGTGCCTTTCACCCTGCCATGATTGTGAGGCCTTCCCAGTCACATGGAACTGTGAGTCCATTAAACTGTTTTTCTTTATAAATTACTCACTCTTGGGTACGTTTTTATCAAGAGCATGAAAATGGACTAATACAGTAAAATGGTACCAGGAGTGGAGTGCTGCTCTAAAGATACCCAAAAATGTGGAAAAGACTTTGCAATTGGGTAACAGGCAGAGGCTGGAACAGTCTGGAGGTCTTAGAAGAAGACAGGAAAAAGTGGGAAAGTTTGGAGCTTCCTAGAGACTTGTTAAATCATGTAAACAAAATCTTGATGATGATAAGAACAATAAAATCCAGGCTGAGGTGATCCCAGATGGAGAGGAGAAACTTGTTGGGAACTGCAGTTAAGTGACTCTTGCTATGTTTTATCAAAGAGACTGGTGACATTTTTCCCCTACTCTAGAGATTTGTGGAACTTTGAATTTGAGAGAGATGATGTAGGGTATCTCGTGGAAAAAATTTCTAAGCGGCAAAGTATTCAACAGGTGACTTGGGTGCTGTTAGAATAATTCAGTTTTAAAAGGGAAACAGAGCATAAATGTTCAGAAAATTTATAGCCTGACAATGTGTTAGAACAGAAAATCCTATTTTCTGAGAAAAAATCCAAGCTAGTTGCAGTAATTTGTATAAGTAATGAGGAACCAAATGCTAATCACCAAGACAATGGAGAAAATGTCTCCAGGGCAAATCAGAGACTTTGGAGGCAACCCCTCCCATCACAGGCCTGAATGCCTAGGAGGGAAAAAGGGTTTCGTGGGCCAGGCCCTTGGTCCCCCTTCTGTGTGTATACTAAAAACTTGGTGCCCTGTGTCCTAGCCACTCTAATCATAGCTAAAAGAGGCCAAGGTACAGCTTGCTTAAGTGAAATGGTTAATGCTGATAAGGCAATGAGTTAGTATGGGCTGTGGATCCAGAGGGTGCAAACCCCAAGCCTTGGCAGCTTCCATATGGTGTTGAGTCCATGGGTGCACAGAAGTCAAGTTTTGAGGTTTGGGAACCTCTGCCCAGATTTCAGAGGATGTATAAAAATGCCTGGATGTCCAGGCAGAGGTGTGCTGCAGGGGCAGGGTCTTCATAGGAACCTCTTCTAGGGCCCTACAGAAAGAAAATGGGGGGATTAAGCCCCCACATAAGTTGCCAGTAGGGCACAGCCTAGTGGAGCTATATGAGAGGGCCACTGTCCTTCAGGTCCCAAAATGACAGATCCACTGACAGCTTGCACCATGTGCCTTGAAAAGCCACAAGACAATGCCAGGTGATCAAGGCAGTTGGGAGTGGAGCTGTACCCCACAAAGCCACAGGAGTGGAGTTGCCCAAGACCATGGGAATGTACCTCTTGCATCAATGTGACCTGGATGTGAGACAAGGAGTCAAAGGCGATCATTTTGGAGTTTTAAGATTTGATTGTCCCATTGGATTTCAGACTTGTTTGGGGCCTTTAGCCCCTTAGTTTTGCCCAATTTCTCCCACTTAGTATGGGTGTATGTATCCAATGCCTGTACCCCATTGTCTTTAGGAAGTAACTAACTTGCTCTTAATTTTACTGGCCCATAGGTGTAAGGGCCTTGCCTTGTCTCAGATGAGACTTTAGACTGTGGACTTTTGAGCTAATGCTGAAGTATATTAAAACTTTGGGGACTGTTGGGGAGTCATAATTGGTTTTAAAATGTGAGGGCATGAGATTTGGGAGAGGTCGAGGTGGAATGATATGGATTGGCTGTGTCCTAGCCCAAATCTCATCTTGAATTGTAGCTCCAATAATCTCCATGTGTTGTGGGAGGGACCAGGTGGAAGTTAATTGAATCACAGGGTGGTTCCCCCCATACTGTTGTCGTGGTAGTGAATAAGTCACAAGATTCTAATGGTCTTATAATGGGTTTCCCCTTTTGCTTGGCTCTCATTCTCTCTTGCCTGCCACCATGTAAGAAATAGCAATAGAACTATAATCGACATTGTTTCTTCAGTCTTAGGTTAAATCCTAGAGTTCTAGTATCTTAAAGTAAATTTTGGAGATTCACGGAAAATAAGACCAATGAAGATAACTCAGAATTACATTTTGATGCTAATTTGATAGTTTCGAACTTTGTTTTAAAATCTTACATTTACAGAATGTCCTCTTTACCTAAGAAATAAGTCCCACATTTCTCAGATAGAAAGTCTTTACATTTGATTTCACAAGCAAAAATAATTAAATAAGCACTAATATTCTACATTATAACTTTTAAAATAAATTATTGAATGATTGTTTGCTAAAATCAAAATTCACTTATGAGTATAAAATTCACTGAAAAGTAACATAGAAGTAGATTTATATTCCAGAAAATATGAAGCCTATATATTTATATCTGGTTCACAAACAGGTTTGTTGCAAGGTGTAATTGTGTTAAATTGTTTTTAATGTTTTTCTTTTTATTTTCTATTGTTTAATTGTTAATATGTAAAGTTTTAAAGATTTTTACTCAGAAGTCAGGATTAATGTGGGTCAATAGACTTACAGATACATATTGATGTCAGAGTGAATTAGCATATGGAATGTATGTTTTAAATATAGTTTTGGCCACGTGCAGTGGCTTACGCCTGTAATCCCAGCACTTTGGGAGGCCAAGGCCAGGGAATCACGAGGTCAGGAGATAGAGACCATTCTGGCTAACACAGTGAAACCCCGTCTCTACTAAAAATACAACAAATTAGCTAGGCATGGTGGCATGCGCATCTAGTCCCAGCTACTCGGGAGACTGACAAAGGAGAATCACTTGAACCCAGGAGGCGGAGGTTGCAGTGAGCCGAGATCGTGCCACTGCACTCCAGCCTGGGCGACAGAGCGAGTCTGTCTCAATACATATAAATAAATAAATAAATAAATAAATAAATAAATAAATAAAGTTTTATAGAGAATGGTTTTGTACCCAAGCACCGTGGCATGTGCCTGTAGTCCCAGCTACTGAAGAGGCTGAGGTGGGTGGATCCCTTGAGCCTAGGAGTTTCATTCCAACCTGGGCACCCAACATAGAAAGACCCGTGTTTCAAAAAAAATAAAAATAAAAATTTAAAAAGATTTTGCCCAAACTTTTTGACGCTGAAATTTTAAACTCATAGGTCCCTTATAAGTATGCAGGAGTGAGCACTTAACTTATTCATGAGGAAAATTTCTAGTTTGATTGAAGGTAATATTTTACTCTACCTTTTTAACAGGAGTGTGTTTTCATCCAGGCGTATGTCAAACTCCTCAAGTTTTTAATAAGAAGGGGACATCGACTTGACAATTTATGTATAAATATGTGAATAAACTTTCAACAAGCAATCAACAATATTAACTCTATACTATCTCTAGAGAATCACACATCAAGCCTGTATATTTCAGATTCTATCAAGTGATGCTTAAAATGGCCACATCATAAATATAGTAAAAGTGTACTCTAAAATTAACATCACATCATTTTGCCCTTCAAGCTCAACTATTCTAATTGGGGGAGATATGCTTACAGTTTGTATTTTTCAGATATTTTCCAAATGTACATATTTATGAATTAAATATGAGGTGAAACTATATTAAATTAGAAATATTTGATTATTATTACTCTTAAAAAAGCAAATATATAGTTGTACTTTCTTAATATAAATACATGTTATTATTTATTTCCCGTTTCTTGAAACTAGGGTTCTTTCCTTAATAGTGTGTTTTGATTATTATGTCCCTATTACTTAGAATTTGTTTAATCAGCTATATAAAATATTTTCATAGAATATACAGTATATTATTTACCCAGTCCTCTATTTACCATAGAGGTATGTACCTCTATGGTATTTTATAATTTTTAAGTATTGCAAGCAGATCTATAATTATTATCCTTATAGATGCTAATATGTAGACATACGTAGAAATAATTGTAGGATATTTTCAAATAGCTAAAAGTGTTATATATATTTATTCTTACTCTACCTTACGTCTTTGAATTAAGTTTTACCATCAGAAGGCTACACATCTGGCCTGCATTATGCCAGCACCTTGCTGAATTGCTTCACTGAGTTACGCTTCATGTTATGCGCCCATTGTTAACTGTAGACTCAGGAGAAATAGCATGATGGAATGTGATAATGCGGCCAGTGCAGCAAATGCTGTCACTGCATAATCCTTCGGTAATTTGCAGTACTTCCCACATAAATGATTTCATTTTTTGACTTATCTCTAATGATAATGTATAAAATTCTACAAGAAATTAATTATGAATTCCATATTGAAAGGTTTTAATTCCATGGTTTTCTGTTTTACTTTGCAAATGAAAATAACAGTGTGAACTTCCACTGAACTGAACTTCTTTAAATAATTATGTTTCTCCCTGAGATGTGTAAGCTTTTTTTGCTTCACTAGTTTTGTCAATACTTTTTTATACTTAGATTATTATTTACATAATATGCTTATTTATTTCTCAAGTATTTTAGAAAACCACATAGTGATTTACAATGTAAGGTTGTGAACAAAATTGAAATCTTAATTTTATAATACCTATGTCTCCTTTTAGTGTGTTAAATAATACATTTTATACTTAGTATTATGTTAACAATTTAAGGTAAAATAACAATGTGTCATTTCTCCTTAAAAATGACACAAAGAACCACCAACATATATGGATGAGAAGAGTTCTCTGCAAGGATAAATTCATTCCAAGTGGTGTGTAGTATATTTGTTACTCATGAGGATAGTCTGCCACTCAATCTTCTCAAAGGCCTATAAATCTAAATGTAAACTAATATAAAATGAGAAGGATCTTATAAACCATTTCTGCTTAATAACAACTATACATAATATGTTGTTAATTCAGCCTAATTAACAAAAAACTCAAGAGAACATTTGGATAATAATTCCTCCAGCACGATTTAAAGGAAAGAGGAACAATCCCTGGAAGGCATGAGAATTTTGGAAATTAGAAATGGGTTTTCTAAAGTACTCTATATTTTCCTTAGAAAAATTTATAACCCTTGTCTCTTCAAAATTTAATTACATGTTCCAGTTACATGAAAAAGTGCTTTCTAGTATTCTAAATTATATAAATAGCATTAGTGATAGTACTTTTTAAAAAATACAATCCAGTTTACCCATATGTATAAGGAAATGGTAATCCTAATAAAGTTTAAAAACAAATAAGACAAATTTAAAGAAAAATTAGTCATTAATTAATATGAATGGGGTTTAATCTATCCAAAATTTATGAATTAATATTTTTGCATGTTCATTTTGTGCCAGGCATTGTTTAGAAACTGGCATACAGAACTGAACAAAACTGATGAAAATATCTTCCTTGGTATATTTTAAATTCCAGTGGGAATACAAACAACAAATAGATTTCCTTAAAATGTTATATAAATAAAAGGTGCTGAGAAAGTATTTTTTAATGAAAATAAGGAAGAATAGTGGGATAGGATGCAGCAGGCTGTTGGCCTGAAAAGTAGAAGAGGTGGAATAGTTATTCACTGAGAGAAGGCATTGAGAGCTGTAGGTCTGTGTTGGCCATGGGGTATGGGAGACTGAAATTATGTATCTGGAGTGTGATATTTTTACTCTGAGATGCTTGTGATCCCAGCTAAAAGAATAAATCCATAAAGTAGACAATGTTTGAGTTTTTACTTAATTTTTAATATCTGATACCTATAAATCAATTTCACTGATGACATGGTATAGGTGCTGTCCATCTACTGCTTCAAAATGAACCATTTTACACCTTGTTTCCTCTTTACATGACAGTTTTTAAACACACGCTTTTTAACCCAGTTGATCTCCAAATCTCAAGGCACATTTTATTCGGTTACTCCTGTTTTATAAAAGTATTCCCTTCATTCAAATTATCTTCACTTCACCTTATAAAATCTGTATCATTGTAAGTTCTCAAGACAATTATAGTTGCTTTTAATAAGAAGAATTCAATCAAGTACTTTTCCTGGATTTTTTGGTGTATTGGGTTTGGGGATGATATATGTAATGATTAGATGCAAAGAACTTGGTATTTTTTATAATGAATAATAAAAGTAAAATAAACTTTAAATGTGTAATTTAAAAATACACTTTAATTTCTTAGTCTGTGTCTAAAGCTGCCATGAATTTCTAAATTCCTAAGGTGACGCGTAAGAAAAAAGGTTATCTTAAAGTGTAAGAAGGTTTATTTTCTGCTAATTCTATTTTTTTTATATCATTAAGAATAGGTTTAGCTTACCACTGCTTTTAAGTGTTGTATTCTTATTAAAAGTAGAAAGTAAATCACTTTACACAGTGAAGGAAACAAAGAGTGTTACTGATAAACATTTCATAGGGCATATTTATGTTAAAATTTATTTGTAGTTATCTAAAATTCAAATTTGACTCTTTTTTTTTGAATTCCAAAAACCATAGAAAATGTCATATCAAACTACACAAAATTAAGTGAAGCTTTGACATATGACCACTTTATAATTTGGCAGACAGTGCAATGTATGCAGACATAAAGTCTAATTTACATTTGTTTGTGAAAAATGAAATCCTGAATTAATGATGTATCAGCATATATTGTTCAGCCTGTCTGAAAATTTATCAAGGGCCTAATAAAGTTAGTATTTTGAACCTGAACTTGTTAAGATACACGATCGTTATAACTTTTAAAAAATTTGTGTAGCACTTTACGATTTACTCCATTGTTTTTAAAATGTCAAGATTCTATTTTATAACACATGTAACTGACTAATTCATTCATCAAGAAATACTCATTGAGTTTCTACCATGTCTCATCTCAATAACTCCAATGTTCCATGCATGGCCTCCTGCTACAAATATAATTATATCACTGAGCAGATCTACTTATTGGAACTAGAGCTAGGGAAGAAAACCACCCTCCTTTATAAGCTTTGAAGCCTGTCATACACTGAATTCTGCACCCTCATAAAAAAGACATTAAAGTCCTAACCCCTGACCCCAATAGACAGGAAAGAGGGATGACAATGTGACAAGACACAGGACCAACTCCATATGAAGTCAGAGGTAAACATAAAAATTATGCTTCCTGGCAGAAGCCAAGGAAATGTCTAAGGCAAGCGGAAACCAGAAGCAGCAAAGAGGGATACATTCTCATCCGGGTTTTAGAGACAGCATGGCCCTGCTGACACCTTGATTTTGGGCTTCTCATCTCCAGAACTACAAGGAAATACATTTCTGTTGTTTTAAGCTACCCAGCTTTTGGTACTGTGTTATGGCAGCCCTGGGAATGTAATAGAAAACAAAGACATTCTCATTTGCTCTCCTAGACCTGACCCAGCCCTATGCATTCTAAATGCTTTATGGCAGATAATATTATAAAGTATTAATCACAAGATTCAGAATTTATATATTCTAGTATAATTTGAACAGCAGAAAGTTTGTATCTAGAAAGCTAACCTGAAGTTTTTTTTGTTGTTGTTGTTAATTTCATTTGTTTCTTCAAAAAAAATTACTGAACTCCTACAATATGCCAGGAACTTTTCTTCTAGGATTCTAGGAGAAATCAGTGAAAATAATAATGATTAATAATAATAAAGCGCTAAAGACTTTTGGAATCATGCAGTTTACACTAAAGTTGACCCATCAAATAACAGTCCAAAAAGAGTTTTTACTATAAACAAGATGGTAAGTAAAATAAAGACCTTATCTGTTTTTTTGTATTGCGTATGTGCAAGTTTCTATCTCTAGTCCTACATGTATCCCTATCCTGATTTGTGTCTCTGTCTAAATTTCATCTTTATTTGAATTAGCTAAATTAGGTATGGGGTAAGGAAAGCTTCATTTTCAATAGAATAAATATTTTTCTATTTTTCAATAGAAAAAATATTTTCAATTTCATGGATTTAAAAATCTATTGTACTCAAATATAGTGCCACAAAGTATGTTGCTTTAATAATAATATTAAAATTTCATTTTTGCTGTATCCAGTGTAAGTATAACCGTTATTGATTATGTAATTCTTGGGATAAAATCATAAAGTTTATATTTTTCCTCAGAAACTTTAATTAAAACACCAATAGCATCTTAGGCTTTACTTTGAAAATAGTCATCAAAGTAAAATTATCCTCTTGTAGTCAGAGTTGCAATATAACAAAATGAAAACAATTTTAGCAACAAGATAATTGGGGACAATGAAGCATCACAACGGTTACATCATTATGAACAACTTTATATTAACTTTGTGGCTTTAAAAGCATATGCTATCACTTATTTCTAAATAAAACTGCTAGTTTTATCACAAACATGCTTTTCAATTACATTCATATACCTATATATAATTTTCTCTTTTAATTGAATTATATTTTCCTTAGCCATAAAATATCAGACGTTTAATTTTAAATTAAACTTCAACAACATATTATTTTGACATTCCCTGAGAGATAATAGTTCAGTTGATAGAATTATTGATTATAGCACATTATATAGTACCTACCATGTGCCAAATATTCAAAACAAGATGTGTGTGTGTGTGTGTGTGTGTGTGTTTACCTTCTCATCACCTTCATGTTTAGGTGGGAATACACTGTTTTTAGGTTCACTAAAATAAATAAAAAACAGCAAATGTGACAACTCAGATTTAACCTTGGCAGTCTGGTTCCAGAATTCATTCTTTTAAAAACCGTAAAAGAATAACATTTACTTTACAGCATCAGCTATTTGTATAACATTGCTAAAGGTTATACATGGTGTTTTTAAAAGGTCCACATACATGAAGGATGACTACTTTGTAAATATTGATACATATTTATCTGTGATATCAGAGATTCCGGCCTTCTCAGAGTACAAAAGCACTAAGATCAACATGAGTTATATTATCCTGAAGTGTTTCCATTTTGTTTAGTTTGGATTTATTTGATTTTAACTATACTGAATAAAATACTTTCATTTTCTTATTGTCTCTTGCTCCTTTCTCCACTAAGTGTCCCATTTTTAAAGTGGAAGAATTCCTGTCTTTCCACTGTAAACATTCCTTTGAAATAATTCCTTTTGAATAAAGGAAAGTGAGAAATAAGAAACCCCTTTATTATCCTTCCACTATAAGAAAGAAGCAATAATTATATCGGATAAAATTTACATTTTTATCGTCATTTACATTTGTTATATATAAAAAATACCTCCAAATAAATAGTGGAAATGAGGATTTTAAAAGTTCTTGTGAAAAACTACACTTAGCATCTGCTAAAAAATGGTAATGAAATATGTATTTCATAAATAAATAATTGTAATTTATCTTTAAAGATCTACCTTATTTTGTAAACCTTTTTTGAAATGCTTGGCAAGCAATTGGAGCTTAGGAAAGATACCTTGAAACAAAGATTTTCTTATTCATTTATTTGTTTATTTATTTTACTTCAGGTTCTGGGATACATGTGCAGAATGTTGAGGTTTGTTACATAGGTATACATGTGCTATGGTTGTTTACTGTACCAGTCAACCCGTCGTCTAGGTTTTAAGCCCTAGATATGCATTAGGTATTTGTCCTAATACTCTCCCTCCCATTGCCCCCAACTCCCCGACAGGCCCCAGTGTGTGATGGTCCCCTCCCTGTGTCCATGTGTTCTCATTGTTTAACTCTCACTTATGAATGAAAACATGTGGGGTTTGGTTTTCTCTTCTGAAACAAATATATATATATATATATATATTTATTTATTTTAATAGGAATATGTTTGACCAAAGAACCAGTGATTTTAAAGGTAGCAGCGATCTTTGAAGAATTCATTTGTTCTAATCTTTAAATGCTCACACAATAATGATTTTGTTATCTGTATATTGTAAATGAGTCAACAGGAGTCAGATTGATTATCTGCTATCTGACAGGTGACTCAATAGATTCTGCAGGACAATACCACGGGAGGATGAGAGGGAAGCAAAATAGTTCTTATTTCTGAACTTCACCTCTGATATCAAATAGTTACTCCATTTTATTTTGAATCAGTGTTATTTCAAATGAAACTTAAAATTCTACCAAAAAGACTATCTTCAAAATAGTAATGTCTTCTTTTAGTAGAATAAAGATACCTTTCTGATAGGTTTGAATTAATACCTCCAGTAATAAATTAGAAAGTACATTTTATTTTTAAATTGCATGTGTTTAACTGTTAATGGCATGGACTATATTTCAAAACTTACTGTGACAGCTTCAATTTTGTGTTTTATCAAAATAACTTAGATTTGATCATAGAACACTTCTTTTACATCTGAGACACAGAAAATCATTTTTATAGCATGCCTATTTTAGAAGAACAGTAATACTTGACATTTTTTACTTCGTAGGTCAATATAAATAAACATTAAAATAGATTTTTACAGTTTTTCCCTTACAGAAATGTAATTCTTGCCAGTAAAAAGCAGGTCACATGCAGAGGTTAAATGAAACACTTGTAACTTGAGGAAATTTGTTTTCAAATAAACATTTTGGTTTACCACAGTCTTTCTTCCTCCTTCAGACTTACCCACAAAGTGAGCTTTCTTTTCATTGTAAGATCAAAAAATTATAGCAAAGGTATAATAGAGATACCTCCCAAGGCCACCTATTTCATATTTAGCCCATTTATTCAAGCTTGACTGCTTAGAAAAATTAATTTAGTTTTTTGTTTGTTTGTTTTTGAGATGGAGTCTTGCTCTGTCACCCAGGCTGGAGTGCAGTGGCGCGATCTCGGTTCACTGCAAGCTCCACCTCCCAGGTTCACGCCATTCTCCTGACTCAGCCTCCCAAGTAGCTGGGACTACAGGTGCCCGCCACCACACCCAGCTAATTTTTTGTATTTTTAGTAAAGACGGGGTTTCACTGTGTTAGCCAGGATGGTCTCGGTCTCCTGACCTCGTGATCCACCTGCCTCAGTCTCCCAAAGTGCTGGGATTACAGGCGTGAGCCACCGGGCACCCGGCCAAAATTAATCTAGTTTAAAAAAAATAATAAAAAAAAAAAACAGAAATAAAAATAAAAATAAAAAGTTTCACCCAAAGTAGGAAATATACTTTCTGCCAGCACTAGCATTGAATCAAAATATGAAACAACGGAGTGCCTGTCTTAGTGTGTCTGTTGAGTTACATTTCTTTAATGATAATACTTTAAAAGTATTTGCTTATACACCAACCCAATCTTTAGATAATTATTACAGAAATTAAAATTTTTAGGCACTGATGTTGGTATTCTGTGGAAATGTGAGTTGGTTGACAATCATATAGATGACCAAAGCATAATGGGATAAAGTGCTGACCATTAGCTGCTTAGTGAAAAAAAGTATCTATCATGGGAAAAGTAGACCAGTTTAGAGCGAGCCAGAGTACCAGATGGAGTTAAAGACTAAACAAATGGAATTCAGACAGTATTTTAAGGCAAAATGAAAAGGTGAAAGCAACACTGCGTTTATGACATAAATCAGTGTCTGAGTCTAGCATTTTTATTATTATTATACTTTAAGTTCTGGGATACTTGTGTAGAACATGCAGGTTTGTTACATAGGTATACATGTGCCATCATGGTTTGCTGCACACACCAACCCGTCATCGATATTAGGTATTTCTCCTAATGCAATCCCTCCCCTAGTTCCCCACTTCCCGACAGGAATCAGTGTGTGATGTTCCCCTCTCTGTGTCCTGTGTTCTCATTGTTCAACTCCCACTTATCAGGGAGAACATGCAGTGTTTGTTTTTCTGTTCCTGCGTTAGTTTGCTGAGAATGATGGTTTCCAGCTGCATCCATGTCCCTGCAAAGGGCATGAACTCATCCATTTTTATGGCTGCATAGTATTCCATGGCGTATATGTGCCACATTTTCTTTATCCAGTTTATCATTGATGGGCATTTGGGTTGGTTCCAAGTCTTTGCTATTGTGAGTAGTGCTGCAATAAACATATGTGTACATGTGTCTTTATAATAGAATGAGTTATAATCCTTTGGGTATATACCCAGTAATGGGATTGCTAGGTCAAATGGTATTTCTGGTTCTAGATCCTTGAGGAATCATCACACTGTCTTCCACAATGGTTGAACTAATTTACACTCCCACCAACAGTGTAAAACCATTCCTATTTCTCCACATCCTCTCTAGCATCTGTTGTTTCTTGACTTTTTCATGATCGCCATTGTAACTGGTATGATATTTCATTGTGGTTTTTATTTGCATTTGTCTAATGACCAGTGAGGTTTAAGGCTGAGTATTGACAATGATCAAGATTAAGTGGCTGGTAGAGGAGAGGGATCCTGTGAAGGAAGCTAAGAAATAAGGGTATCAATGGAATTAACGTGTTCAACGTTAATTCAACGTTAGTTCAACGTTAATGCAATGAAGGAAGTTTTTGCAAAAGTCGGCTGTCATCAACATTATCAAATGTTAATTAGAACTAAGTTGAAGAATGAATAAGGGCTTGACAACATGGGTGACATTGGTACCATTGGTAAATGAGGTTCAGTGGATGAATATAAGGGCAAGAACAAGTGGGGGAATTCGATTCAGGAAATTGGTTAACCACGTGATGGAGAATCACAGCCCAGATGAGATGATGTCAAAACCAAGATGTTGGCAACAACAGAAACCACTACTATCCCCAGACCACAGGAAACAGAGGAGGGAGTTTCTCAGAGCAAAGTGGCAGGATCATCTGAAGCAATCTGTAGACCTAAATCGTGCTTTTCTGGTGACAGGGTGACAGAAGAGACCAAATCACTGTCAGAGGGGCCAGCCTAAAGTCTGGGCGAGTAGACAGTGGGTGGGTGGCGGAGGCTGGAGGAGTGACTGCATGGAATGGTTACTCTTCTCCGGCTAGTACTCCTAAAGGTTGCATAGGAAAAAAGGAACATGCATGCATGCAAATGGACAACACTAGTGAATGGAAGTCAATAGTTAAGTGCTCCAACAAGCAAGCTTCAATGGTAACAATTTCAGAGGCATCCTCTGAAAAAGACCAAACTCTCTTTGATTATCGCAGTTACCTCAATAATGTTAACATAATTGGCTTATTTTTCTTCTTTGTTCTTGGCACTGTCATTCCTGCTTCCTTGGATAAACTCCCAAATACATGATTTGCATCCAAATATACAATCAGACCAGGTACCAAAGTTCTGCTTTGGGTGGAATTACAATTAATGAAGTGTATGCTAAAAATAGCCCAAAAGGAGCAGACCCCTCAAAGTAGAATTCTGGATCTAAATTCTATAGATTACCCTGAACTATCCAGGAGAACAGAATGAGCTCCCAAACATCTATTAGAGATCAACTTCTTTGTGTCTGAAGACTCTGCAAAGGTCTGACATCAAGGAAAGGGATTTTTGTGATGATCTTCATTAATCCACATTGCTTCCACCTAATAATTATGGACAAGACTCGACATAATGCAAGGGTAGAAATACACTCTCTACTTCAGACAAAATATATTTTACCAAGGAAATGCAGGACTTAATTAATATTACTAGCAGATGAAATAATCTATCTGGAGTGGATCTTCAGATGTTAGACTACATAGTAAGACTTGATTGAAACTGATAAACAGAAAGTAAGAAATAGACTTGAACCACGTAATTTATTTTCCAAACACAGGTAGTGAGAAACAGGGCAATAAAAATAATTAAAATGACAAAATATTTGAAACACTGGTTTGTTAATTGAAAAATTGGTTCTATTATTGTTTTGAACTAATTAAATAATTATAGTCAACAACTCTTATAAAGATACATTTATTTCTAAAAAAGTAAAACCATGCACTTATAAACAAAATAGAAAACTTGCTAAAATAAAAATAGGATGCATATACATCAAATATTGTAACTTAAGATGTTGACAAAAATATAAAAGTAGAATATTATTTTTGATACATATTTAGGCAATATTTTTATGTATACTTTTACTGGCATGTTCTGATAAATAAATGCATTCAATATGGTCTTATAGTTTAATTCCTCAAATTAAAATTATCAGCAATCTTCTGAGCGTGCACTTAAAATCATTGCCATCTTCAAATTACTCTTTCTGTAAGCATAATACTTTAAAGCGAGGGATACGCTTTCCTTAGAAAACAAATACCTTATAACACTGCGAGCAAATTCTGCTACATGGAGCATATTCTTAATTCTAATATTTTTCATACTTAAATTTGTAAATATTTCAGATTAGATATTTTCATAGGACTTTATCTTTCCATTCACAAATTTTAAAATCCTTTAAGAAAAATATTTCTATAAAGGAAACTTCTAAAATAGATTCACTATGTCATTTGACTTTAGATTCTGCGAAATTTATAGTTCTGTTTGTATTTCAGTAAATTAGTATTACAATAATTTATTCAATTAAAAAGAACTTCATCAAAAGATTTCTCTCACAAGTTGAAATATTTCAAAGCATAATTATAAATTTCATAAAAGTTTGTACAGTTTTAAAAGTTATTTTAATATTTTTTATTTCTTCATTTTTTTAAGACTGTGTTAGCTTCTTTCAAGTTGCAAGCTTTAACAAGTATTATTAACTAAAAGATTCAAACCTAGGATTTGATGCACAATTTTTTAATACATTAAAATGTCTAGCTCTTTTTTATTCTCCTTTTAATCTATCTATCTGTCTATCTTTTGTTTTTTGAGACGGAGTCTAGCTCTGTCACCCAGGCTGGAGTGCAGTGGTGTAATCTCGGCACACTGCAACCTCCACCTCCCAGGTTCCAGTGATTCCCCTTCCTCAGCCTCCTGAATAGCTGGGATTACAGGGGCCCGCCACCATGCCTGGCTAATTTTCGTATTTTTAGTAGAGACGAGGTTTCACCATCTCGGCCAAGCTGGCCTCAAACTCTTGACCTCAGGTGATCCGCCCGCCTCAGCCTCCCAAAGTGCTGGGATTACAGACATAAACCACTGCACCCGGCCTTTATTTTGGTTTTAAATCAAATATATTTACAAAACAGTGACTTCAGCTTAGTGCAGTGATGTGCACCTATAGTCTCAACTACTCTAGAGGCTGAAGCAGAGGGATCCATTGAGGCCATGAGTTTGAGGCCAGCCTGGGAAACATAGTGAGATGCCATTGTTAACTTTCTTTTTCAATCTTATTTTTAAAAAAGAGTCAGCTCACTACCAGTTCAATGCTACTGTAGGACTCTGAGACTTATTTTAAAGTGATTTTTTTTTTCAAATTGAATATAGGCATCAAAGAGAATACTTGAGAATACTTGGCTGTCATTATGGTTTTTACCTCATACTGTATTATGATAAAAGTTTCATAGTTCATATTCTGTTACTGTGCATACATAAAATATGTTTTGTCTATAGCTATCCATTATATTACAATAGGTAAAAAATTATAGGAGTTTTGAGGCAATTATAAACAGTATATTTATACCACTGTCAATCCAAAGTAAACTTTTCCTTCATAAGTTCCTTAATAAAACACACTAAAATATGACACTTTGCTTTATCAAAATTTACATTTATATTATCACAAAATTTGCATTCATATTAGTGCAAAACTTTATTTAATATTAACTTTTTAGACTAATAGTTCCACAAGTGCCAGATATTTTATTATTGACATAATGAATACCCAAAAGCTTCAATTCATTTGCATTAATTGGATGAAAAAATCAAACGATTATTGAATTAACTGCCTTTTTATATAAAAGTTGTGATGACACTAATATTAGGTACTTTTAGTATGTATCCTTAACTGTTTGTAAATTATGTTTTCTGGCTAAAGGAGACAGTGTATTAAGAGCAATTACACATATCTAGGTGTTCTATTGATGCAAAGGCAATGGTTGGATAAGAATAAAATAAAATGAGAAAAATTTGTAAGTTAGCATATATTATATTGCCTTCATTTTCACAAAATCTACTAATTATATTATAATGAGGTTTTCCCATGATTGAATTACACTGATGTATCACCAAATTAAAAATGCCTTGAGTCATTTTAGCTCCCAAAAACTGTCTTAATACTTTTAATTTTGAGAAATTCATTCTGCAGAGGATTGCAACTAAATTTCAGCAGGATTCATAAGCAATATGTAGATTCAGAAACTAACCTTCAATCTTCAAATATTTTATATAATTATCATTATTGGTTTATCTTAATTTTCGTATGTAGATCAAAATAACTTATATCAACAGGATAGCTGATTCTTAAAATAATACCTAATCCACGCTGTATTAAATAATTTGTCTTTCAGAACTTCTATACTAGGATTATATAAACAAAATATTTTAAAGAGAAGTATTTTGTCCTGTATGTTTACATTTTCTTTTATTTAAGACTATACCTTGATCTAAAAAAGCCAGATCACAGTCTCTTTAAACTTTCATTTTGGGATTAGTTATATGAATTTTCTTCTCCATGGTCATATGAACGTTTTCATGCCATTGTTCTAATTTTCCTATAATTTATTGGAATATGATTATGTTGAATATTTCATATGCATTTTTTCCATTAAATAATTGTTTTAAAAATGATTCAACCTATTAAAAATTAAACAACAAAACATAGATATCCTTTTTTTTTGAGTGTACGTTATCACAACAGATGAAGAGCTCAAATTAAATGACAGCATATTTTTTCCCGATGAAGAAAATGATTTGCCACTTTTCATAAAGGGTGTGTTTTATTTCATTGTTCTCGTATTATGCACCGTTTACTTAAATGTATTTGCTTTAATAGTTTTTAGTAATTCTTCTCTCTGATTGTCTAAGAGAAGTGGTAAGCTCATATTTGATGTGTAATTCATCAAGTTGTTTTAACTTTTGGAGCAGTGGCCCCAGCCTTTTTGGTACCAAGGATGAGCTTCATGGAACACAGTTCATCCATAGATGGGGTTGGGGGATTAGAGGATCGTGGGAAGGTTTTCAAGATGAAACTGTTCTACTAATGCCAGATCATCAGACATTAGATTGTCATGAGGAGCTCTGCCTGGGGGTTGGGCACCCTTGTTTTAGAGAATCCAGAATATGTGATAAGGAATATTTAAATTTTTCTAAAGAATGTCATTGTAATTGGCACAATTCAGGTCTCATCTTCTTGTAACTCAATTAAATTTTGCACTATTTATGGCACAAATAGATTAGCACAAAGAGCTCTCTATTTCTAGCTAAAATTCTCGATTGTATTTTTTTATTCTTATTGCTACTATTATTAAAGTTTCAATTAATAATTTAAATTGCAGTCTGCTTTTTTTTTCCCCCATATCAAACTCTTTATTATTATTTTAAGTTCTAGGGTACATGTGCATAACGTGCAGGTTTGTTACATATGTATATTTGTGCCATGTTGCTGTGCTGCACCCATCAACTCGTCAGCACCCATCAACACATCATTTACATCAGGTATAACTCCCAATGCAATTCCTCCCCCCTCCCCCCTCCCCATGATAGGCCCCAGTGTGTGATGTTCCCCTTCCCGAGTCCAAGTGATCTCATTGTTCAGTTCCCACCTATGAGTGAGAACATGCGGTGTTTGGTTTTCTGTTCTTGTGATAGTTTGCTAAGAATGATGGTTTCCAGCTGCATCCATGTCCCTACAAAGGACACAAACTCATCCTTTTTTATGGCTGCATAGTATTCCATGGTGTATATGTGCCACATTTTCTTAATCCAGTCTGTCACTGATGGTGCAGTCTGCTTTTTTAATCTTCACATAAGACAAGGCTTATTTTTTATCAAGGAAAACCCAATGATACAGTCACGATTTCAAACTTTGTTTTCTTTTGCAGTTTATAAATGTGCAAAATAAAACTCAGTTGTTTAACATGACTTTATCCTTGTTACAAACTATTTGACCTGAATGTTTACTTTGAAAAATTTATGCATGTCATAAAATTATCTATTTTATAGTGAATGAAACGAATTTTCTATCCTAAAGAGTAATTCTTTATTTTACCATGTTTTTATCTGTCTTACACGATTTGTCATTCAAAATCAAATTTTATAATAATTTTTCAAAAAAAATAAAATTTCCATTATTTTCTGCAAACAACAAATGATCAGGGCCACAAGAATTATCATTATTATTGACTAAATGTTAGATATACATTGTATTACTTTTTTAAGAACAGCATGGAAATGATCTTTACTAATAACACTGTGTTGAATAACATGGTGTAACTTTAATTTATTCACATACATATATATGTATATAGTAATTGCTGCATAGAGGAAACTGCTCTATTTCATTCTTGTCGGTTCTTGAAAATCATTCAAAACACATTTCTAAATGTTTCATGTTCTTTTATTCTGCTTTTGAATTTCCTGAGTTCCAACTTTGTAATTTCAATATCTATTAAGATTTCACATTTCACTCATTCCCAATGATCTAAATTTTTTTTTTAAAATAAAACTGAACTGTACCTACGTTTAAGAAAAGTAGGCCGGGCGCGGTGGCTCACGCCTGTAATCCCAGCACTTTGGGAGGCCGAGACGGGTGGATCACAAGGTCAGGAGATCGAGACCATCCTGGCTAGCACGGTGAAACCCCATATCTACTAAAAAATACAAAAAACTAGCCGGGCGAGGTGGCAGGCGCCTGTAGTCCCAGCTACTCGGGAGGCTGAGGCAGGAGAATGGCATAAACCTGGGAGGCGGAGCTTGCAGTGAGCTGAGATCCGGCCACTGCACTCCAGCCTGGGCGACAGAGCGAGACTCTGTCTCAAAAAAAAAAAAAAAAAAAAAAAAAAAAAAAAAAAGAAAAGAAAAGTAATATGCTTTCTTAAAAGCGAAAGACTGATTTACTGATTTACTACTCTAGGGTTTCAGAGATCCAGAATCTTTCTATTTTGGTGCTAAAACAAACATTCCCCGTATGTTGTGATCCAAATAGACGCATCTACACTGAAAACAATAGGATGTATGTAGCTGATTTTTCGAACACGAATACAATGTAACACCCCACGGTAAATTCAAACCGAGCATCTCCATTTACATCCAGAATTTCCTCAGTGTCTGTTCCTATCTGTAAGTGACACTTCAGAAAACACTTGTTTCTTCTGCATAGTTCTACATCTGGGGATGGGGAAAAAGCAAAACAAAACAAAAAAACCTTTAGGTATTTTTTTAAAACAAGGAAAATACAGAAAGAGAAAGCAAAGATCCAGAGTGAACAACTAGTATCCTCTGTCAGCTTGGGGTTCTGATTATTTAAAACTTTGCTTTGAAGTCAAAACTATTTAATAACCTTTAATGCATTTTTTATATACATTCAGATTCCTCTTTCTATTTGAATCTATTGCTTCAAACTGCTATGTTTAAAATTAACTTTATACTAAAATATCCTATTTTTCCTGGAATATAGCTTCTGAATATGTTGTGAAATATTTTTTTAATTAATCATTTTTTAAGATTTGTATTTAGAATTTTACGTATGTTTATTTGTAATGTATGTATCTATATAGATGTCTATATATAAGATTTATATGTATTATTTTTTCAAGTTCAAGAGTGTTACAATACACATTTAGGAACTATAAAATGAGTATAAAATATTTGGTATTTATGTGAAATATAATTCATATTTATATGCATATTTCATATCGAACACAGAAAATTATAGCTAATTTGGAGTTTCTGTTTTTGTGGCAATTAAAATCTCATATTATAAAATCAGCTACATTTTCAGATTTATTAGCATTGATTATGTCTTGTATTATTTAATGCATTTTAAATCTTCCACGTATCACTTGGTATGCTGCAGTTTTCATTTCTAATTATGTTTTTATTTGTACTTTTGCATTTTTGTTAATTAGATTGTCAACTGCTTATCTATTTTATTTTCAAAAACAAGCACACTGCTGCATTTACTTATCAAGTCTATTTTGTTGAGACTCATATTTAACACTGCTGTGTTGTCAAGGAAAAGAATATGAATCACAAACATTGAGCTTTTGGTTGTGTTTGTAAGGTTACTTGACCCTGGGATATAACTCCATGAATGCAAGGTTATTTGACCATGAGATGTAAGTCCACAAATGGTAGCATAGTGTCTCATTAGATAGGAATGTACCTGTTTTTAATCCTTACAGAAAGAAATAGCAGATGTGTTATACATAACGTAGGTCTTTTTTCAAGGAAGTATATGAACGCGATCCTCTGAAAATGCAAATGTTCTTAAGTTGTTTTCAATATTTGGAGAAATTTTGCATAATCTCAAAATTTGCATATTTGCTTTTTTTTTTTTTTTTCTTTTCCTGAAGGACAGTTAGGAATAAGTGGGTTGGATTGTGTTAGGCACAACATTTCATCCCAATGGTGACATTTTTTGACACGCATTGGGCAAAGCATATATAGACAAAACCCAAAGATGTTTTTATAAAGCACTCTAAGATCTCGTTGGGGTAGGGCTGGAGTATAAAAATGAAACCGAGAAGACCTACACAGGTGATTCAGGGGACAGAACACAGAGCGGGGCATAGAATTCGACATGAGTGTGCTTCTATCACATAGAGAAAACAGCATAATTCTGGTAACTCAAGGAATTGCAGAATTATTGGTGCAGGGTCTAAGAAAGAAAGTCAACAACAGAGAAGAAAAAGAACCCCTGAATTGAGGTAAGATCAGAGAGCTGTTTCAAGTAACACCTTCATGCAGGGCAGAACGAAAATGATGGTGAGCACGTAGTGCCACTCTATGTGAGTGTTACATTATCAAGGAGTCAGTGGAAGCGAAAATAAACAAACAAAAAAGGTTGCAACTTGTTACTTTTTACATCTAAAGTTGAGGTTTTTGTCAACTTCTCTCGAATCTAGTCAGGTTTGAATTAATCTAGTGACTGCTTTGACTGCTTTGATTAATACGGTGTGGCAGAAGCAATGCTAAGTGACATCCAAGGAAAGATCATAAAAGGCTTCGGGGTTTCTAATTCATCCCTTGGCAAACTCGTGCTTTGGAATAATCTCTCTGATGGCTATTCTTGCTGCTCCTTTTCTGGCAACTCGTAGCAGGTTTTGAGAAGTCCAAATCACGTAGAAAAGCTAAATGTAGGTAATCTGATCAATTGTACCAGCTGAGTCCAGGCTTGGAATAATCCCAGCACAGGCATCACACATGTTAAAGAAAAAACCTTTGGTTAATTATAGCAGTAATTAACATAGTTCATGGCACTCCCAGGCATTTGAGTCATCTTGGATGAGAACCCAGATATAGCAGAGCAGGAACGAGTTATCTAAATTTCTGACACAAAGAAACCATGACTGTAATGCAAATGTGTCATACTTGTAGATTGGGATAGTTTTTATGCAAAAAACAGTAATCAGAACAACACACATAAATGTGTATGTATACCAGTAGAAAGATGGAAGTATTTGCTATAGGCTGAACATAGAATGTATTGAGCAAGTACAGGAGATCCACATTATCCATATGGTTAACCTTTTTATCTGGTTTAGAAAGCTGTGATACAAATACATACAGTACGCATACATACATTAAATATATAGAAACAGAAATATGCAGAGACTACCTCTATGCATACTTACTTTTTTTGTTTTCCCCTGCGACGATGAGGAGTTTCACTCTTGTTGCCCAGGATGGAGTGCAATGGCACAATCTCGGTTTACCGCAACCTCCGCCTCATGGGTTCAAGTGATTCTCCTGCCGCCTCCTCTCCAGCAGCTGGGATTACAGGCATGCACTACCACGCCCAGCTAATTTCATATTTTTAGTGGAGATGGGGCTTCTCCATGTTGATCAGGATGCTCTCCAACTCTCAACCTCACGTAATCCGCCTGCCTAGGCCTTCCAAAATGCTGGGATTACATGCGTGAGCCACCACTCCCGGCCATACTGTGTCTGGAATTGGTGGGTTCTTGGTCTTGCCTACTTCAAAAATGAAGCCACGGACCCTCACAGTGAGTGTTACAGTTTTTAAAGATGATGTGTCTGGCGTTTCTTCCTTCAGAAGTTCAGATGTGTCTGGAGCTTTTTCCTTCTGGTGGGTTCGTGGTCTCACTGGCTTCAGCAGTGAAGCTACAAATCTTCACAGTGAGTGTTACAGCTCTTAAAAGGCGGTGGGCCCAGAGTTGCCCATTCTTCCCAGTGAGCTCCTGGTCTTGGTGGCTTCAAGAATGAAACTGCAGACCTTCCCTGTGAGTGTTACAGCTCATAAAGATGTCCAGGACCCAAAAAGTGAGCAACAATAAGATTTATTGTAGACTGAAAATAAAAGCTTCCACACTGGGCAGCGGTACGCTGGCTGTCACTGATTGGCTCAGGCAGCCTGCTTTTATTCCCTTATCTCACCCCACTCACATCCTGCTGATTGGTCTGTTTTACAGAGAGCTGATTGGTCCGTTTTACAGAGAGCTGATTGGTCCATTTTGACAGAGTGCTGATTGGTGCATTTACAACCCCTGAGCTAGACATAGGGTGCTTATTGGTGCATTTACAATCCTTTAGCTAGACACAGAGTGCTAGACAGAAAAGTTCTCCAAGTTCCCACTAGGTTAGCTAGATACAGAGTACTGATTGGTGTATTTACAAACCTTGAGCTAGACACACAGTATTGATTGGTGTAGTTACAAACCCTGAGCTAGACATAGACTGCTGATTGGTGCGTTTACGATCCCTTAGCTAGATATAAAAGTTCTCCAAGTCGCCACTAGACTCAGGAGCCCAGCTGGCTTCACCTAGTGGATCTGGCACTGGGGCTGCAGGCAAGGTGCCTGCCAGGACTGAGTTGTGCACGCGAACTCCTCAGCCCCTGAGTGGTTGATGGGACCGAGCACCGTGGAGCAGGGTTCAGGGCTCGTAGGAGAAGCTCGGGCCCTGCAGGAGCCCACCGCAGAGTGGGGGGTCTCCAACATGGTGGGCTGCAGGTTCCTAGCCCTGCCCCACGGGGAGGCCGCTGAGGCCTGGCCAGAATTCAAGTGCGGTGCATGTGGGCTGGCAGTGTTGGGACCCCGGGCAACCTCAGCAGCTGCTGGACCAGGTGCTAAGCCCCTCACTGCCCTGGGCCGGCAACGTGGCCGCCGCTCCGAGCGCAGGGCAGACTGAGTCCGTGCCCGTGCCTCCCGGAACTCACGCAGTCCCAGTTCCCGCCCACGCCTTTCCCTCAACACCTCCCTGCAAGCAGAGGGAGCGGGCTCCAGCCTCCAGCAGCCGGAGGTGTGATCCCACCGTGCAGTGATGGGCTGAAGGGCTCCTCAAGTGCTGACAGAGTAGAATCCGAGGCCGGGGAGGCCCTGAGAGTGAGGGCTGTTAGCACATTGTCACCTCTTAAGGCTTAGGTTTTAAAAGACTCATTTATGGGTCCAGGCGCGGTGGCTAACGCCTGTAATCCCAGCACTTTGGGAGGCTGAGGCGGGCAGATTACGAGGTCAGGAGATCAAGACAAGACTATCCTGGCTTACAAGGTGAAACCCTGTACCTACTAAAAATACAAAAAATTAGCCGAGTATGGTGACAGGCTCCTGTAGTCCCAGCTACTGGGGAGGCTGAGGCAGGAGAATGGTGTGAACCCGGGAGGCAGAGCTTGCAGTGAGCTGAGATCGCACCACTGCATTCCAGCCTGGGCAACAGAGCAAGAGTCCATCTAAAAAAAAAAAAAAAAAAAAAAAGTTATGATCTACTAATATATGTGAAACACTGCTATGGGCTCTTAATACATATTCTGATTTTCTGTGACAAAACTGAAAGCTGAAGATTTTTGTTTAGAAAAGCCTTTGGTGTTTTTTAAAAAGCTGATAGTTCTGAAGCCAAGATGATGGTTTAAAATAAAAATCAATAGACAATGTGTTCATATTTAATATATTATGTCCAAATATTGGAAATAGCTACTGTTTAAGAAAATGTATGTTGTGGTTATAAGCATTTTCAGCAACAAATTGCCAAGTATTTTTATGGAAAATTAAATGTGATGTGTTGACACTTTGTTACCCTTTAACTAATTTTAAAAGATTTATTACTTCTACAATATTCAAATATGTATTTGATTTCATGATTTTTGTTCTTATAATTTTATTATTTGTATCAATTATACATATATTATGCTTCAGTTTCATGAATGTAGTTTGCTTTCAAAATGGAAACTACCCCTATTATTACTATAATTATCTAATATAATGTATAAATCATTGTTGTAGATTGTTTTCAAAGTTGAAACAACCCTTATTATTACTGTTATTATCTGAAAAAAGATATAAATCACTTCTGTCCTCCCAAAGAATGTCTTCACTCTTCTTTCTAGTTAAATTTTTCCACTATTGTATATTACCACTTGCTGATTTTAGTCAGCATAATTTAGTGTGCTGATTCTTGTGTTTTGTATAAATAGATTCATCAATGTGAAAAACAGCCTCTGACACATCCACTAATAATTTTCAAGTCCTCATATTCATGCCCTGATGTAATTCCCTCCCTTTGGTGTGTATTGGGTCTAATAGCTTGCTTCCAATGACTAGAATGTGGCAAAAACAAACAAACAAATGGAAAAACAAAAACAAAAAAAAAAAGGCTACTTACCAGATTATTATAAAAAGACTGTGGCTTCCACATTGGGATCATTCTTTCTCTCACTTTGAAAATACTGTGAGGTTTTAAAAGCTCTTTCTGGTGCAAAACTGAGGGAAGTTTATGACCAACACTCAGTTTGGAACTGAGACTCAGAGTCTAGAAATCCAGGAGGAAATGACTTTTCTCAACATTCACATGAGATTCTAGGAGTAGATCTTCCCATATAGTACCTTCAGGTGATACTACAACCCAAGTTAACACCCTGACGGCTAATTCAGGAGCGTTTCAATCAGAGGTGTCCAGCTAAGATGTGCCCAGATTTCTGACTCACAGAAACTGTGAGATAAATGTTTATTGTTTTCTGTTTTGTTTGTTTGTTTGAGACAAAGTCTCACTCTGTTGCCCAGGCTGGAGTGCAGTGGCATGATCTTGGCTCACTGCAACCTCTGCCTCATGAGTTTAAGCAATTCTCCTGCTTCAACCTCCCAAGTAGCTGGGACTAGAGGTGCATGCCACCACACCCGACTAATTTTTTGTATATTAGTAGAGACAGGGTTTCACCCTGTTGCCCACGCTGGTTGGGAACACCTGAGCTCAGGTAATCTGCACTCCTTGGCCTCCTAAAGTGTTGGGATTACAGGTGTGAGCCACCACACCTAGCCAAATGTTTATTATTTTAAGTTACAGTTCTTTGGTGTAATTTCATAAACATTAATAGATAACCTACAATAGGTAATATATGTAGTATAATACATACACGCTGTTTCTGTATCTGCTTCTTTTGCTCATTATGTTTTTAAGGTAAGTTTTTCAATATTTATCCATGTTATAGTATGTCTCAGTAGTTAATTTACTGTTATCCCAAAGTAGAATTCCATTGTATGAAAATATCATAATTTTAAGATTATTGGCAGTTGTTGAAATCTTATTTCCCTTTTTTGGTCTACCATGAATAATGCTGATGCAAATTTCTCGTGGACACACATTTTCATTTCTTCAGGAAAACGGTGTCTTGGTCATGATGTAGAAATACTTTTTATTTTTAAGATATTGCCAACATCTTCTCAAAAGCGTTAACACTTTACACTCGCATTAATAAAATATGAAAGTTCTATTTGTTATACATCCTCACCAACATTTTCCATTGTCAGTTTTTTTAATCCTTGCCGTTCTAGTGTTAGAATTGCTTTATGGTTTAATTTTCATGTCTCTGATAACTAATGATGTTCTGCAACTTTTAAGGGACTTAACATCTATCTGTATATCTTATTTAGTCAATTATAATAAATTGTTTTTCTTCATAATTTATTAAATTCACTTGTCCTTTCTAGGGGCACTTGTACATTTTGGAAATGAATGTTTTTTTTTTCATATATATCTACAATAATTATTTTCTATCAGTGTGCTTTACCAATTCATTTTTTCTTTTGGTGACCAGATAAGTTATCCTTATTCATATGTTTACCACTTGTGGTATTTCTCTCTACACATTTGGATTTCATATTATATAATTTCAGAATGAAAAACTACTTTATCAATTACTGTAATGCAAATTTGCTGGAGAAAAATTAAATTACATATTTAACAATTATCTTTAAATATGTAGTTATTTTGTCTTCTCTTTGAAATATTTTTTTCTAGATATAGTATTTCAGGTTTGTAGTTTACCTTGTCCTCAGCACTTTAAATGTGTTATTCCATTATCTCCTTTGGCTTCTTTCTTTATTTTATTCTAGTAAGATTTTAATGTCATTGTGCTTATTTGATTCTTTAAAATGTGCCATTTCCCAAGAGGCCAGCAGTTTTTATGATTTCCTCTCTTATTTAGTGTACAGCCCTTTGACTATAATATGCCTAGTTCAGTTTTCTATGCATTTATCCTGATTTGGATAGACTAGATCTCAGAGTTAAGGCACTACAATATTTTGGGAAAATTCTTGGCTACTGTTTCCTCAAATGCGTCTTATGCTTAGTTTTTTCATTGCTTTCCACCTGGGACTCCCGTTACATGCATGCTAAACCATTTTACATTTTCCACAGGTCCTGAATATTCTGTTAAATTTTTATTGTTTCTTATTTTATTTTTGTTTTTTGTTTGTTTTACTCTTCCATTATAGATAATTTGTAGGCTGGCTTTACTTTGAATGATACTTTTTCTATTGAATCTAATTCACTGAATTTCAATGACAAATGTTTTTATTAATGTTATTTCATTTTTCTGTTCTAACATTCCCATTTGCTATTTATAGCTTCATTTTATGTGTTAAAAATTGTCATCTGTTTATCCATGTAACTTTCCAATAGATCATTTATCTATTATTTTGCATAGTTATTTTAAATATTTGGTTTGATTATTTCAAAAGATTCTTCTGGTGATCCTTTTCTTTCTTGATTATGGGTTATATTTTTGTGCTTCTTTCAAATTTCACAATCTTAGTTATATGTAGGTCAGTGTCTATAAAAACAAACACTAAAAGTTGACACTAATAATGTAACTTCCAGAAATGGTCATACTCCATATTCTAACAGGCTACTAGATTGTATGATTGGTATCTAATCAGCAGCTTAGTTGTGTCTGGCCTTTTTACAGCTATAGTTAGATTTAGCCTACTACCAATATTTTAGGAGAATTATCAAGACCTTTCCTCTAGCAGGAATGGAATCTGAGGACTGGAACTCTGATATAATTTTTTTCTACTATGAAAGATTTCACTTTGATTTTTAATCCACTGCCATATATTTGGGTCTGCATATGTTGTTTATACTCCACTCTTGTCTCTATTTTTAAGTTGTTCAAATACTTTCTTTTTACTACAGTTCCCTGTTCTTGGCCTTTGGCAGGCTGTTGCCTGACAGTCAGGATAAGCCACTCTTGTTCGAAGCTGTATCTCAGCTCTCCTGCCCTGCCCTGTGGCTTTGGGATGTTGCCTTGCACCTGAGAAGCCCACAGCCCATTTTGGAGAACTATTTTGTCTTTACTAACTGGTTCTCAGCTATTGGCATACTGTCTGTATTTACTCAAAGAATATCAGAGTTAGTGTTGGTAATTAGAATGAGGTTCAATTGGTAACTAGGAATCCTCAAGATTCTAATTCATCACTTAGCCTGTGCATGGCCATTACAAGTTTCATAAAACTTCATCTGGTTTCTTTTTCCCTTGTGCATTCAGGACTCTTTCCATCAGGCTCCCAAAACGAAAATAACAAAGGGAATCTTATCTCCTATAAAGGGGGATTATTTTTCTAGAATTTAATTTATTTAAATTTGTAAATGTTTAGTTCCGTGACAGGAAGGAGATAGCTCTGATTTGGTAACCTATATGGTTTGACTTCACTGTTATAGTGTGATTGATGATCATATGAGCTACTAAATACTAACTAAAACCAAAATATTTTTATTAAACAGTTAATTTTACTTTGTTTACAAAGAAAAGTACCCAATATATTATTTCCTTTAAATTCTGTTTGTCCATTGTAATACTGCCCATCATATGTAAAAAGTTTGTGTTTAGATGTCAGAATAATTTCTTGAAATATGCATTAATATCTTCAAAACTATAAATACATATTATTTAAGTTCTCACCTTATATAGTCAGTTCGACCTTGAAAAATATTTCTTTCTATATTTTTTTCTGAACCATTGTAGACTTTTGATAAATCTGGAACTAAGATATTAATCGACTATTACTAGAATTATCTAAATGTTAAATCAATTAATTCATATATTTATAACAAACTTTCTGTAAAGAAAAAGCTAACATTTGCACAATGTTAGAAAAGAATGAAGTGAATAAAGAAGATAAATATTAAGCTTTGTAGCATATATATGACCTTTTTAAATATAAGCATTTATACTTTTATCAACTGGTTAAAATTAATAAAAGAACCTGAAATTTTCTATTTTCTATATATTTTTAATTTCTTTCCATTCATTTGTCTTTTTATGAAGCAAATTTGAGTTGGTATTTATCTGTGAAGTACACGCATTTGTCCATTTGTTTTAGGGTGACATAAAGCATGAAATCACTGAGAAAGTTGTGAAGGCAAAGTATTGCGTCTTAAGGTAATCTTTTGCATTAAATAATTTTCCTTAATGCAAATGAAATTTAAAAGTTCTGAGAGAGGATAAAATTTTTAAAATTTGAGTGTTCTTATTTTAATTAAATTATTTTTCTTCATTACAATCCAAATGTACAGAGAAAAGAATAACAACAAATACACATACATCCTTCACATGAACGAATAAATGGTTAAAACCTTGCCAAACTTGTTTCACTGGTATATATCTTCCTTTCTGGCAGAACGCTGCAGACATCAGAACCTCACACTCCAAAATACTTCACCATCCACGTCTCAGAGGTAAAGGGTATTAACTCCTATGAAAATACAACCAAATTACCATCAATTACCTACAAAAGTAAACAGTGTTACAATGATATAATCAAGCAAAATATCTATTCTTAGCTTTCCTAGTTGGCTGCACAATTTCCTTTACCTTTTAATTTTTTAATTCATTTTCATTCCTTGTGTTTTTCTGTTATAGGTCTTTAGTCTTCCCCAATGTAAATAATTCCCATTACTTCTCTGTGTTCTTCGTAACATTAAAGGCAAAGAGTCCAGGCCAGTTACCTTGAGGGGTATCTTAGAGTGTCTTGTGTTGGGAATTCAATTTCCTTTTTTTCTATATTCTGGTCAATAATTTCTGCAGAGATATTGCATTGCTGATGCTGCTTAATTCCTGCAGTACAGTATTCATGTTAGGCTGCCCAAATTGGTGATGGCAAATTTGAGCACTGAATTAAGGAAGAGATAGATTACATTATTATGAATATATTTTTCAATTTGTAGTGAAAAAAATAAAATATTGGATTATTCTTTGACACCATGTAAATAACTTGTTCCTCAACAACCATTCACACAACTTAACATTTCTTGATATTCTTTGCTTGAACTAATCATTAAATTGCGTTTAAAATATGATGATTTTCAAGAATGCCATCATTTGTTGTATTTTTATTAACTGGTTTGTTGCTGCAAAGAACAAACTTTTCTCACTTAATTTTTGTATCTCTTCTCCCAGATTCAAGTAAATGTTTATTTAATTACATATTTTAGATCAATTACTGATTTATCTTTTTTATTCTCAAATTGTTCTCACCATGATCAATGGGAACTTTTTCAATTTAGTCTTATATCCTATTTTTTGGAATGTTATTGAAATATGAAAGATGTACAGAAAAGTACATAAATAATTGTATTTCTTTATACATTTTCACAAAGAAGACAAATGCTTTTACCTGTTAATCAGATTAATAAAAATAAGTTTAAAAAACTACAGCAATTCACTTCATGTTCCCTCCTAATTAAAATTTTCTCGCTGGAGGGGGAGGGTTCCTGATTTTTAAGTTTTCTAGGGTGAACTGAAGAAGGTACCATATCTCACAGTCCTGGTAATCATTTTTAACATAATAGACAAGTGAAATAATCAATTGATTCTCTAAAACTTTTGCTGCAGAATTAATTATTCATAATGCCACTGTATGTCCATAGTTGCAGTTAACTTACTTCTCACTGACTATAACTAACATGAAGTCTTAAGATACATGCAAATAAATTACTAAATATCATTCTAATGATCTATTTCTGTGGCTACTCTTGGACCATATGCTGAGCCTCAGCCAGGTCCTATTCAAAAGTAGAAAAGAAGTTATATATGTCAAAATATAGAAGTTAATGTGAGGATATAATATACATTAATAGAAAAAAGAAATGTGAATAATAGACACAAGGGAATTGAACATATCATTTCTAGGAGTATCAGAGAAAAGTTGGAGGTGGTAATTAATAACTTCTGCCTGTATGAAGGGCAATTTGTGTGGCAAACATTTGAGAAAAGCAAACAAACAGGTTGGAGCAAGTCTTTTCTCTTCCTTGATTCCTTCCTGTGACTCCTTTCTCAATTATAAAACTTAAAGTCAGCCAGAACAAGGAAAAAAATAATTTTCGGAGATCCAACCATAGTGTCAAAGAGTAGCTTAATAATTTTGACTTCTAACATTGTGGCTTAGATTTATCAAGCTCTGAACATTAATATACATATAGGAATATATATACACACACATATGTGTATCTATATTATACATAATATATATATGCACACACATATAACTGTGGCCAGGAATGACATTTGATTTAATGTAGAATGCTCTTCTCTTATGTAAGAAGTGTTAAATTTGTTTTTTACTTTGCTGAGGCATAACGGCTATACAAAACAGTTTACACATTTAATGTATATATCTTGATGAGTTTGGACATATGCATATACATGCAATACTATAAATATAGACATATATATCAATAAAAGAGAAGAGAGATCCCAGAAATAATTCCATGCACATATGAGAAACTAATCTTTTACAAGGATGCCAAGAACACACAATAGGGAAAGGAAGTGTGATCCACAAATGGTATTGGAAAAACTGGATATCCACATGCAAAAGAATAAACCAGATGCCTGTCTTATACCATACAGAAAAATCAACTCAAAATGCAGTAGAGACTTAACTGCAAGACCAGGAACTGTAAAGCTCCTTGCAAAAACATAAGGGACAATTCTTGACATTGATCTTGACAATGGTTTCTTGGATTCGACACAAAAGCACAGGCAACAAGCACAAAGATGGGCAAGTGAGGCTACATGAAATTAAAAAGCTTCTGCACAAGAATGGAAACAAGCAACAAAGTTAAAAGCTATTCTGTGGAAAGGGAGACAATCTTTGCAAACCAAACATTTAATAAGGAGTTTATATTTATAATACATAAGACTCTCCTACACCTCAATAGCAGAAAACAAAGCAAAATGAAACAACCTGATTAGAAAATAAGCCAAGGATATAGATAGACCTTTCCCCAAGAACATTTGCAAATGGCCAACAGGTATATGAAAAGCTGCTCAACATCACTAATCAGGGAAGTTCCAATCAAAACTCACATTTGCTAAGATGCCTATAATGAAAGAAGAAAGACAAGTGGTACACTTTGGAAGGCCGAGGCTGGCAGATCACCCGAGGTCAGGAGTTCGAGATCAGCCTGGCCAACATGGTGAAATCCCATCTCCACTAAAAATACAAAACTTAGCCGGACCTGGTGGCTGGAGTCTGTAATCCCAGCTTCTTGTTAGGGTGAGACAGGAGAATCGCTTGAACTTGAGAGGCGGAGGAGGCAGTGAGCGAGATCATGTCACTGTACTCCAGCCTATGTGAAAAGATCAAGATTCCATCTCAAAAAAAAAAAAGGACAAGTGGTGCAAGCATTTGGAGAAATTGGATCACTCATATACAGTGTTGGTGGGAATGTAGGATGGTGCAGTCACTATAATAAACATTATAAAGGTTCCTCAAAAAGTTAAAATAGAACTACCATTCTATCCAGCAATCTCATTTCTGAGTATACATCCAAAAATTGCAATCAGGACCTGGAAGAGATATACATCAATGTTCATTGCCACATTATTTTTGTTCCAGATTATCTTTAATATCCAAGATATAGAAACAAACCAAATGTCAGTCAATAGCTAGATGGATAAAGAAAATATACTCCCTACAACATAACATTACTCAGCCTGTCATTTGTGCCTTATCCTACCATTTGTGTCAGCATGTATGAAACTGGAGGGCGTTGTGCTAAGTGAAATAAGCCAAGCAAAGGAGGACAAATACTGTTTGATTCCACTTATATAAAATATCTAAAATAGTTAAACTCGTAGAAGGAGAGGATAGAATGGTGGTTGTCAGGGGCTGGTGGAGGAGGAAGTGGGCTATTATTCTTCAGTGAATATAAAATATCTGTTATATAAGATGCCATGGTATGAATAATATCCTTCCAAAATCTATATGTTAAAACATAATCCCCAAAGCGATAGTATTAATAGGTGAGGTCTTTAGAGGGGCCCACTCTGCCTTCATAAATGGGATTAATGACCTTATAAAAGATACATAATCGGTCGGGTGCAGTGGCTCAGGCCTGTAATCCCAGCATTTTGAGAGGCCGAGGCAGGTGGCTCACAAGGTCAGGAGATCGAGACCATCCTGGGTAACACAGTGAAACCCCGTCTCTACTAAAAATACACACACACACACACACACACACAAAATTAGCCGGGTGTGATGGCAGGTGCCTGTAGTCCCAGCTACTCGGGAGGCTGAGAAAGGAGAATGTTGTAAACTCGGGAGGCAGAGGCTGCAGTGAGCTGAGATTGTGCCACTGCACTCCAGCCTGGGTGACAGAAACTAGACTCCATCTCGATATACATATATATATATAATGTATGTTGAGATATACATATGTATATGCTGTTCCTCTCCTTTGCCATTCCACCTTCTGCCATGTGAAGACACAGCAACAAGAACCATCTTGGAAGCAGAGAGAGACCCTAACCTGACACTGTATCTGCCAATACTTTGAGCTGGGAATTCCCAGTCTCAAGAAATGTCTGAAATGAATTTCTGCTATTTATAAATTTCCAGTTTGTGTTATGTTTTTATAAGAGCAGGAGTGAACTAAGATTCAAGATGAATAAATTCTAGAGATCTCTGTATGATATAGTGCCAACAGTTGACAATAGAGTGTTGTGTACTTTAAAATATGTTGAGCACGGTCATGGTGGCTCACGCCTGTAATCCTAGCATTTTGGGAGGCCGAGGTGGGTGGATCACCAGAGGTCAGGAGTTCAAGATCAGCCTGGTCAACATGGTGAAACCCCATCTCTACTGAAAATACAAACAATTAGCTGGGCATGGTGGTGCATGCCTGTAATCCCAGCTACTCGGGAGGCGGAGACAGGAGAATCATTTGAACCCGGGAGGCAGAGGTTGCAGTGAGCTGAGATTGTGACATTGCACTCCAGCCTGGGAGACAGAGCGAGACTTCATCTCAAATAGATAAATAAATAAAATAAAATAAAATAAAATATATTGAGAGAATAAATCTTACATTAAGTCTTCTTACCAAAAGAAATTTTAAAAAAAATTCACAAAAGAACATGGAAATTATTTAGGGTGATGGATGTGTACTTCTTTCTGAAACCTTTCTTACAATACCCTAGTCAAAAGGTTACTTTTTTTTTTCCTTAACCACTGATAATTTCTTATGTTCTCATTGTTCAAGTTCAAAAGTGGCATAGTTTGGCTCTGTGTCCCTATGCAAATCTCATCTTGAATTGTCATCCCCATGTGTTAGGGGAGTGGACTGGTGGGAGGTGATTGAATGATGGTGGCAAACGTCTCCCTTGCATAAATTTGAGACCCTTACTTTGGACTCAGAATTTCTCAACTGAGTAAAAATATGTCATAAGGCATGACTCAAGCTCAAGCTTGACAAGTGCAGATGGAATTTGCAAATCTAGACTGTCTCTTTTTTTTTTTTTCCTGTATTTGCGGGTGTTATTTGCTAGTATCCTTCCTCCCGATTCCCAACTAGAGCTATATTCCAAGAAAAACGAATTTTTGTATTTCACCGGGGATATATATTCATTAAGTATGGGACACCTGAAGGCAGACTATGGCTTACAGAAGGAGACTAAACTCCGTACAAGAGTAGAAAGCTCAAAGACAAACATACTCTGCCTTTGGTTAGCAGAGAAAGTAGACGATTTAATTCTCAAACATTTGTTATGAATTCAGAAAGAGCTTTCCTTTTCTTGTTTGAGAGGTCATGATAAATTGTTGCCATTAAGAGTTCCCAGATCCTCCAAGGTCAAAGCTAAGGAAATTTAATCAGGGCAAGGCCTAGGAGTCTTGGAATTATTCAAATTTATCTCTATTTCATCTTATCTGTAATTTGTATATGGAAAACAATTTGGAATGTTGGGCATGGTTTGCTCGTTCTAGATGTATCACATGATTTTCCTTCTGTGACTTTGCCCATTGCTTGAGAAAGCGGAGAAAGTGTTCTCTATTTTGGAAATCTGCAGACATTTCTTTCCAATTTCCTCCATCCTATCCAGGCAGGAATCTATTTTCTGTCTGGCAACATGCTTCTCCTGTCCAGTGTTTGAAGAGTATGTTTTCTCTCTGTGAATTCTCTCCTCTTGCCATGTGGAAATAATGCTGTACTTGGCATCAAAAATGTATTTGCCTTCTGCCCATTCTGCTTTCTGAACTGTGCACAGAGGAATCTAAATATTTCCGTAGAAGAAAGAGAAGATGGAGTCAAATGAAACATATATGAGAATCAGAACCTATTACACCAGATACAGGCCCTCACGACAAAGCTGTCTAGTAAATAAAGTTTTCTTTTTATCATGCCTTCCTCCCACAGAGAACCTTAATTGTGTTCATTCAGACAGTAATGGTTACCTGCAAAACAGCATCATGCTAAGAAAATGACATTTTCCTCAGTGTCTCTAAGTGTTTGAGGAAAGGATTTAGATATTGGCTGTATATCTGCCTCTTTCTATTATTTACCCTATTTTATTTCTTACTGGGCTTACCCCTAGATCAGGTGAAATCATTCCCAAAATGAGATGAGCTCCACAACAGGTGGCCAGATAGTGAGAAGCAGGAAAGGGCCCGAACAGTTGACTTGTTGAGTTTTCAGTTTTTGCTGAAAACCATCTGGTTTTCCAAGCCGTAGCTCCAGCTGAAAACAATTTCTCTTTTGAAACATTATTGCTCCATTTTCTGGACCTAAAAAAGTGAGCAGAGGTTTTCTGTTGTTAGTTTTCCGCAATAGGAAATAGATTAGGAATGAAGCTGCTATGTTAGCTGTACCTACTACGTGTAATTATGAAAGCAAATTATTTTGTCTCATTCTCCTTACACTCCTGAACTGAATTTGCCTGGAGGAGGAAGGAGAATGAGAGCTAACTGATCATACATGCTTGCCTGGCTGGAGTGGCACCAAACAATGTTACTTTAAAAATTCCAAGGATCCTAGGCCTCATCCTGATTAAATTCTCCTTAGCTTTGACCTTTGCAGACCTGGGAACTCTTAACAAGAACAATTTACCATGACCTCTCAAAAAAGAAAGGAAAGTTCTTTCTAAATTCATAACAAATGTTTGAGAATTAAATCTTCTACTTTTTCTGCTAACCAAAGGCAGAGTATGCATCTCTTTGAACTTTTTACTCTTCTACAGAGTTTAGTTTCCTTCTGTAAGCCATAGTCTGCCTTCCGGTGTCCCACACTATAGTAGATTGATGAATTATATAGGCCTGGTGAAACAAAAAACTCATTTTTGTTGGAATATAGCTCTAGTTGGGCATCTGGAGAAGGGATACTAGCTAATAACACCAGAAAATACAGAAAAAAAGATAGAAAAGAGACAGTCTAGATTTGTAAATTCCATCTGCACTTGTCAAGCTTGAGCTTGAGCCATGCTTTATCATTCGAGACAGATTTTCACTCAGTTGAGAAATTCTCAGTCCAAAGTAGGGGTCTTAAGTTCATGCCCTCTCTTTTCAGGTATTTTTAAACATTTTTATTTGTTGGTAACTAGAAAATACATTCTGATCAGCAAAATCAAACAATCTACTTTTTCCCCTTTTTTTTTCCTTTCTTTTTTTGTCAGCACACTGTACTCAAATAGAGACGTTTAAAGCATTCATTCATCAGTTGACAACATGATCAACTCAGTCTCAGAGAAGTTCACTGGTATCCCCCAAATGTCAGTAACTTATCATAACCTTATTACCACAGATAGATTTTCAAAGAGGGCCTTGGTTATTATATCAGTAGTAAGTGGTTGCAATTTTAGATGTGATTGATATGTTACTTGTACCATTTGTAATCCTGGACACCTTTAGTTTGACAAGCCAAGTCCCCACATGAATTGGGAGTAGATTGCAGCCTTCGAATTGAGATTTTTCAAGAACTAAACTTTTATATAACAAATTTATTTCCTACTGAATCACCATCCCAATGGAATGGCAGGAAAAAAAATCAAACCACCATTTTTTATGTGCCATCCTGACCCAGAACAGGTGATGCTCTGATGGGTGGACTAAAATGTGCTAAGGCAGCAGGAATTGGGATCTAGAGCTTTTCCTAATATCTGTATTCTTATAGAATATATTTTTAATATCTGTAATCTTCAAATGTCTATTAAATCTGCAAGACTAAGGGCTATCTTCTGTTTACACTCGATGTTTAGAACATCTCAGTAAATGTCAGTTGCTTAGTTTATTACCTTTGGTCTGAATTTCTGTTTTCTGAAAATGAGAAATATGTAACGTTGCCTCTCTGTGAAGTAAATTATAAAACCATGCAATGCATTTATACATATAATAAATACACAAAACTCATTTTATCTGAACCTGTATGAAAATTATTTGATATTTATAAAAATTTATTTTTAACAAATATTTGAGGATAAATTTTGATTAAAATTGTTTTGGCATATGTATGCCAAAGTAATTTTAGATTTATATTTGTGGGAAAATTTAATTTGTCAGACTTATCTGAGCCAAAGTGTCAAACTAAAAATTTAAATTATCCAAAAAAAAGCTTAAATTTACTACGAAAACATCTATTGTTCAAAATAACGAGGTTTAAAGCATAAGCTTCCAATGAATACCTAATAGAAAATATATTAATATACTTAAAGTTTATATAAACTATTACATTGAGGACTCTAAGATGCTCAGGTTTAAATGAGTTATACTATTTGACTAGAGTGCATTGATGTCTTTTGGGTAAATTAAGAATGATTATACATATAAATATAAACATGAAAATATAGTTATATTCATTTGGAACTAGCTAAATTCCTTAGGACATTTAATTGAAGAAGAATTTGGTTCACTTAGAAAATTTCCTAACTTTGATTTGTAGAGAAATATAAACAGTAGAAATCATACAAAACTCTATTAATTATTCAAAATCAAATATGTGTATTTTAGAGAGTCTTAAGGGAAACAGGCCGGTGTGGTGGCTTACTCCTGTAATCTCAGCACTTTGGGAGGCTGAGTTGGGAGGATCACAGGTCAGGAGATCGATACTAGCCTGGCCAACATGATGAAACCTCATCTCTACTAAAAATACAAAAATTAGTTGGGTGTGGTGGCAGGCACCTGTAATCCCAGCTACTCAGGAGATTAAGGCAGGAGAATTGCTCGTGGAGGTTGCAGTGAGCTGAGATTGGGTCACTGCACTCCAGTCTGGGCAATGCAGTGAGACAGAAAATGTAATGCAGAGAAGACATAATATTATCTTTAAAGTAAATTTGGTTTACCATCTCACAAAAAATACAAAAGTTCATCAGAGACAATTATGAGCACTTCTATGCAGCAAACTAAAAAACATAGAGAAAATGGATAAATTTCTGGAAACACACAACCTCCTAAGATTGAATCAGGAAGAAATTGAAATACTGAACAGACCAATATTGAGTCCCAAAAGTGACTCAGTAATAAAAAAACTCTAACAATAAAAAAAAAGCCCAAGACCACGTGGATTCATAGAAAAATTCTACCAGACATCCAAAGAGCTGGTACCAATTCTATGCAATCTATTCCAAAAAAATTAACTAGGATGAAATCTTGCCTAACTCATTCAATGATACCAGCATCACTCTGATACCAAAACCTAGCAAAGACAAAACAAAACAAACAAAAAAAAAAGAAATCTACAGGCCAATGTAGCTGAACAACATAGACACAAAAATCTTAAAAAAAAAAAAAAAAAAAAAAAAACCTGGCAAACCAAATCCAGCAGCACATCAAAAACTAAATACAGCATGACCAAGTAGGCTTCATTCCTGAGAAGCAAGATTGGTTCAACATATGCAAATCAATAAATGTGATTCACCAAACAGAGTTACAACTAAAAACAATATAATCATCTCAATAGATACAGGAAAAGCTTTCAATAAAATTCAACATCTCTTCATGATAAAAATCCTCAACAAACTAAGCTTTGAAAGAACATACCTTTAAAATAATAAGAGTCATCTATGACAAACCCACAGCCACATTGTACTGAAGGGAGTAAAGCTGGAAGCATTTCCCTTCAAAATCAGAACAAGCTTAAGATACCCTCTGTCACCACTCCTATTCAAAATAGTACCAAAAATCCTAGCTAGAGTAAACAGGCAAGATAAAGAAATAAAAGAAATCCAAATTAGAAAAATAAGACGTCAAACTATTTCTCTCTGCCAATGATATGATTCTATACCTAAGAAAACCTTAAAGACTCTCCCAAAAACTCCTGGAACTGATAAAGGACTTTGGTAAAGTTTCAGGATACAAATTCAATGCACAAAAATTAGTACCATCTCTATGCACCAGTAACATTAAAGCTAAGAGCCAAATCAAGAACATAATCCCATTTACAGTAGCCAGAAAAAACACATAGGAATACATCTCACTAAAGAGGTAAATAATACTCACAAGGAGAACTGTAAAAGACTGCTAAAATAATCAGAAATGACACAAAATAATGGAAGAAAACATTTCTTGCTCATGGATTGGAAAAACAAATACCATACTGCCCAAAGTAATCTACAGATTCAACACTATTCCTATCAAACTACCAATGTCATTTTTCACAGAATTAGGAAAAAAACTATTCTAAATTTTATAGACCCAAAAAGGGATCCTGAGTAGCCAAATCATTCCTAAGCAAAAAGAAAAAAAAAGGCATTATGCTTCTGAACTTCAAACTACACCAGAAGGCTGCAGGAAAGGAAACAGCATGGTAGTGGTAGGAAAACCGACACATAGACCAATGAAACAGAATAGAGAAACCAGAAATAAAGTTGCACACATACAGCCACCTGATCTTCAACAAAGTTGACAAAATAAGCAATGGGGAAAGGACTCTTTTTCAATACATGGTGCTGGGATACCTGGATTGGGCCCCTACATTTCATTATATATGAACATGAACTCAAGATGGAGTAAATATCTAAATGCAAGACTTCACACTGTAAGAATCCTAGAAGAAAACCTAGAAAACATAATTTTGGATATCAGCCTTGGAAAATAATTTATGACTAAGGCCTGAAAAGCAATTGCAAGAAAAACAAAAATTGACAATTGGGAACTAATTAACCTTATGAGTATCTACACACCAAAAGAAATGGTCAACAGAGTGAACAGACATCCTACAGAATGGCAGACAACTTATGGAAACCTATGAAGTGAGAGAAAATATTCACAAACTGTGCATCTGACAAAGATCTAATATCCAGAATCTACAAGGAACTTAAACATTTCAACAAGCAATAAAACTAACTCCATTTTAAAAAAAAGGGTGAAAGACACAAACAGACGTTTCTCAAAAGAAGACAAACAATAATCCAACAAAGATAGGAAAAAATTCTCCACATTACTAATAAGAGAAGTGCAAATCAGAAATACAATGAGATAAAATTTCACACAAATAAGAATGGCTACAATTTAAACAAATAAAAATAAAAAATAACGTATTTTGACAAGGTTAGGGAGAAAAGAGAATACTTGTAGACTTTTGACATGAATATAAATTAGTTCGGCTGCTGTGAAAAGCAGTTTGGAGATTTCTCAAAGAACTTAAAACGGAATTACCATTAGCCCCAGAAATCCTATTACTGCGTATACATCCAAAAGACAACAAATTGTTCTATCAAAAAGATGTGCACTCTCATGTTCATTGCAGCACTACTCACAAGAGCAAAGACATGAAATCAACTTAGCTGCCTATCAATGGTGGATTGGATGAAGAAAATATGTTACATATACAACTTTGAACACTACAGAGCCATAGAAAGGATGAAATCATGCCTTTGCAACAATATAGATGCAGTTGGAGGCCATTATCCTAAGCAAATTAGCACAGAAACAGAAAATAAAACACCCCATATTCTCACTTAACAGTGAGAGCTAAACAATAGGTATTCATGAACATGAAGATGGCAACAATAGAACACCAAGGACTAATAAAGTTGGGGAGAGACACAAGGTCTGAAAAACTAACTGTTGGTTGCCATGCTCACTATCTGGGTGATGGGATTATTTGTATCCCAAACCTCAGCATCATATAATATACCCACGAAACAAACCTGCACATGTACCTAAAACAAAAGTTGAAATTATAAATTAATAAATAAATAAGATGTAGTAGGTTTAATACTATATTATTCCACTTCTTGAAATATACATTAAACGTATCAATGACATTCCTTTAACATTAGTTATTAATAAAAGAAATAAGATTTTTTTAATAGTGGTAAACATGAGAAAAATTGATGAACATGAAACTATTCCTACTATAAATACAAATTTTGTTATAAAATGTGAGGTATATAACAGAAGATGAAAAATGACTTCCCTTTTTCATATTTGATGACCATCAGAATTTATAAGTTGATGTTCCAAACTGTGTTCACTGAGCATAATGCGTTTGTGTATGTGAATTTGTGTTTATGCATGCCAAAATTTAATATTGGGTGGAAAATAAACAAAAAATACTTAAAGGAAATAAAGACAATAATAATTTGTCTAGCTTTACAAACACAACTATTTTGCATTATATAAAACTCTCAAATTAATGTAATCAATGAATATAATTTACCTATCTACACATATCTGAAAAAATAAGTTGTATAGAATTAATCATATTTTAAACTATGTTTTTATAAGTTTTATGATGCTCAAATGAGTGTGTATGTTAAACTAATACAGAATAAGAAAACACTGACCTTGCTTTTTTGAAGATACAATAAAATAAAGAGAATTGGATAAGTGAGGTATAGACAAATGTGCCCCCAAATGCTTTATATTTGGAACTAAACTTAAGTCAATTGCCATGTATTAAAAATAATGCAAGACAGTATTTAGGAAAAGTCATTAATATGTTATATTTATGTGTTTGTATGGTCTTTAATATTAGTCTTTTAAACAATTTTACATCAAGATGACTTCATTAGTATTGGTTCCTAACAGAAATAAAGTAGTAAGATAAAAGTTAAAAATGTGCTAGGAAAGTTACAGCTTCACTTAATATTTTCACACATGACAATTCTTATTCAAATTAACAAATAGCTATTCTTCCAAATTAAATGAAAATCATTCCAGTTAATGTCTCGAAACTCCTCCCCATTGAAAGGTATGATCTAGTCTTTAAATGCCACATAAATATGTCCCTAATCAATGATACACTAACAACTATATTTTGTAATATAACTGAAAACATTTTTCCACTGCTCAGTTAGTGATAAAGATAAGACCAGTCATTTCCTTGATTTAAGATGAAAATGTGTGAAGGCTGTCACACACAATACATCATTTATATATAGCCTATTGACAATTCACTGCTAAAGAATCATACAAAAAGATATTAACCCATCATGATTCAGTGCTAATTAACTGCTTTTGCTGGAAGTTTTCCCTGTTAATACTCTCATATCATGCTTAAATATTTATATTCTATAGAGTGTGCTTTATGTCGTTTCAATTAATCCATCACTTTTTTGCTTTTACCGCTGCTAGGTAAACAAAGATAAGCCTCTAGCATCTTCCAATTTAAACATATCCTTAAGTAGGGCATAAAATTAATATAAAACTATATATATATACCATTACAAATTAATTATTATTAATCATAATATACTATATAAGTATGTAGAGGGTAAAATATTTAAATGGGAATGAACTCTGCATTGGGAACATCATTTATTAAAAAAAAAAAAATACTTGGTTTGTGTACCCATATGTGGCACCAATATAGTAAACACAGTGTTTTTGTTCACCTAGCTTACCATAATATTTTATTTTATTTTATCTTATTTTATTTTATTTTACTTTTAAGTTAAAGACATTTAACCTTTTTGAGCTGAAACTTCGTAAACGTAATCTCTAAAAAATCTTTATGTCCGGGAGCGGTGACTCACGCCTGTAATCCCAGCACTTTGGGAGGCGGAGGCGGGCAGATCATGAGGTCAGGAGATTGAGACCATCCTGGCTAACACGGTGAAACCCCGTCTCCACTAAAAATACAAAAACAAAATCAGCCGGGTGTGGTGGCGGGTGCCTGTAGTCCCAGCTACTCGGGAGGCTGAGGAGAGAGAATGGCATGAACCTGGGAGGCGGAGCTTGAAGTTAGGCGAGATCGCCCCACTGCACTCCAGTCTGGGCGACAAAGCAAGACTCCGTCTCAAATAATAATAATAATAATAAAAATAAAAACATAAAATTCTTTACATAGAATTCTAAACAAATGGTACAAATAAATATGTTTACCTGTGTATGTGAAGGGTGTGTGTACGTGTGTGAGAGTATGAGTATTCTGCTATAAACCATTTATTTCACCACTCACATTTTTGTGAAAAATCCATAATACTGATGAATAAAAATGTCTCTCATATATTCTTAGCTTGTCACCCTTTTTCACTACAGTAGTTTGTGGATCAAATTTAGTTTCTCATTAATGAACTCCTGGTTTCAAAGCTGAAGCACTGATAATGAATGTTAAAGTTCCCTGTCTGTTATTGGTGTATAGGAATGTTTGCGATTTTTGCACATTGATTTTGTATCCTGAGACTTCGCTGAAGTTGCTTAGTAGCTTAAGGCGATTTTGAGCTGAGATGATGGGGTTTTCTAACTATACAATCATGTCATCTGCAGAGACAAATTGACTTCCTCTTTTGCTAACTGAACACATTTGATTTCTTTCTCTTGCCTGATTGCCCTGGCCAGAACTTCCAATACTATATTGAATAGGAGTGGTGAGAGAGGGCATCCTTGTCTTGTGCTGGTTTTCAAAGGGAATGCTTCCAGTTTTTGCCTATTCAGTATGATATTGGCTGTGGGTTTGTCATAAATAGCTCTTATTATTTTGAGATACGTTATTGTGGCACTGTTCACAATAGCAAAGACTTGGAACCAACCCAAATGCCCATCAGTGATAGACTGGATAAAGATAATGTGGCACATATACACCATGGAATACTATGCAGCCATAAAAAAGGATGAGTTCATGTCTTTTGCAGAGACATTGATGAAGCTGGAAACCATCATTCTCAGCAAACTAACACAAGAACGGAAAACCAAACACCGCGTGTTCTCACTCATAGGTGGGAGTTGAACAAAGAGAACACATGGACACAGGGAGGGGAACATCACACCCTGGGGCCTGTCAGGGGGTCGGGGGCTAGGGCATGGATAGCATTTGGAGAAATACCTAATGTAGAAGATGGGTTGATGGGTGCAGCAAACCACCATGGCACGTATGTACCTATGTAACAACCGTGCACGTTCTGCACATGTACCCAAGAACTTAAAGTATAATAAGAAAAAAAATAAAGTTTTCAAAGTCAAATCTGAGTCAAAGTGTAGTCTGCAAAGTAGAAAACTTTCTCAATTACCTTAAATGTTTTATACATATCTGCTGCTCACAAACCATTGAAATTTGGTAAAAATGAATTTATTTCCCCAAATTTCATACTGTAAACATTACAACAGCCTGAGAAAGCCTATGAATGTTCTTGTACTGACAGGAGAAATTGGAGTAAAATGTTTCATTCACTGTTACAAGAAAGATAACATTTTCCCCAACTTCCAGACTCGTCTCAGAGCCCGTTACTCAGTTATTACACAGCCACAATATGAAAAGTGGTTAAAATAAGTCCAGAATTAAAGACAGCATTTAAGCAGCAACTATAATAAGACTCTGATCATCCATAAACTTTAAAATTAGGAAAATGCATAAAACTAAATATACACATACCAAATGACCCAGCAATTCCATTCATACATGTTTATCTCAGGGAAAGGAAATCATATGTGTACACAAAAACTCATATGAAAGTTTATAGCAACTCTATTCACAGTATCCAAAACCTGGTAAAAACCCAAATGTCAATTAATGTGTGAATGGATAAACACATTGCAAAAATTTTATTACAAGAGAATACTATTCAGCGATGGAAAGTATGGAACTACTGTTAACATTTAATGACATTCATAAGCACGTTATGCTAATTAAAAGAAGCCAGTCATCAAATAGGATATACTGCTTGATTCAGTTTGTGTGAGACTTAGAAGAGGAAAATTAGTATGTAGTCTCAAAAAGCACATTGGTTATTGCTTGGGACTAGGGAAAAGAATATAAGGAAAGCTTTGGGGTTTCTAAAAATACTTTCTATCTCCATTGGGGTGGGAAATAATAGAGTTTGACTTTTGTCAAACTCATTTTAAAAGGTACACTCAAAATGGATGTGGTTTTAAAAATGCAAATTAGATCGCAATAAAGTTGATTAAAAATTTCTAAAAGTGCCAATATTTATTTATTGCTTACAATGTATGCTTCACCATCTCATGACTTTGCATATATTTTTTATATTTTTATTTGGTGATTCTTGCTGGTGTAAAAGTTACCATCATGTTGCAATGTTTTTAACATCTTACTTCTAATAGGAGCTTTGATAGTCATAGAAATGGGTAATAATAAATCAGATAAATAAAAATAAATATGTTCATGTTACCCTCATATTCCCATTTGCATGATAATAATATCTTAATTTAAAAACAAGCATTTTCTGAATAATACAATGATTATAGCAAGACCAACTCTATTCTACTGCCACCGTGTCAAATAGTCTTTTTGATATGTTTTATAGCTTACTTCATTTGACTGCTATAAATCTTTGATGAAGGTTCCTACTTGTAAAGTGGAACTTTCCCAAAATTGAAAGCATTTTTAGAGTTATTTCAATTAGAATGTGTTCAATACCTCTTTAGCAATTGCAGCCACATGAGAAAAAGTATATATTATTTTAGTCAGCCAGTCAACAAGTATTTATAGAGCTCTCAAAGGATGTCTTTTATTGTACTAAGCAAATTTCTTTCTTACAAGTACCTATGAGGCATGAGGATATTTTCCCAGAGTTGCTATGAAATGCATTTCACAATTTTGATTAAATAGGGATGCAAAAAGGGAAGAAATTGGCATTTTCATGTGAGTTTTTCCTTTTTTATGTTATAGTGTATGCTTTCAGATAAACCTCTCTCATTTAAGTAAGTAAGGCATACAGGATTGCTAATATTATGAAACACAGGTCAGAACTGACACCAATGTCAAGTGTAAAATTTCTCAATATGTTCCCTTATAGCTCCATGAACAAATAAAAGGGGTGGAAAAATTAGATACTAAAGTAAATGCCAATTATCTTTGGCCCATTTTTTATTTAATATACACTGCCTAAGTGTGAGTTTTCTTCCAATATCATAATATACATTACCATTTCCAATTATAAACTCGCACTTGATTCTAAAAGTAGAAACTGCTGAGTCCCTCTGGACCCTGATCCTTTTTTTTTTTTTTTTTTTTTTTTTTTTTTTGTGATGGGGTTTCGCCACATTATTTAGTCTAGTCTTGAACTTGTGAGCTCAGGCAATCTTCCCGCCTCTGTCTCCCAAAGTTCTGAGATTACAGGAGTGAGCCATGGCTCCCAACCAAGAATATAAATGATTTTAATACAGTAATCATGTATCCCATGACCTTGACAAATTCATTTATTTGCTCTGGAAGTTTTTTTGAAATTTCTTGGGATATTATACAGAAGCAATCATAAACTTAGCAATAAAGATAATTGTACTTATTTATTTTTTTAAAAAAATTTACTTTAATTTCTGAGATACATGTGCAGAACATGCAGGTTTGTTACACAGGTATACATGCACCATGGTGGTTTGCTGCACCTATCAATCCGTCATTGAGATTTTAAGCCCTGCATGCATTAGGTATTTGTCCTAATGCTCTCCTTTCCCTTGCCCCCCACCCCCTGACAGGCCCCGGTATGTGACGTTCCCCTCCCTATGTCCACGTGTTCTCATTGTTCAACTCCCACCTATGAGTGAGAACGTGCAGTGTTTGGTTTTCTGTTCCTGTGTTAGTTTGCTGAGAATGATGGTTTCCAGCTTCATCCATGTCCCTGCAAAGACATTAACTCATTCTTTTTCATGGCTGCATTTTTTTTCTTTTTTTTTTTTTTTGTGACAGGGTCTCCCTCTGTTGCCCAGGCTGGAGTGCTGTGGCACAACCTTGGCTCACTGTAACCTCTGCCACCTGGGTTCAAGTGATTCTCCTGCCTCAGCCTCCCGAGTAACTGGGATTACAGGTGCCCACCACCAAGCCTGGCTAGTTTTTGTAATTTTAGTAGAGACGGGGTTTCACGATGTTGACCAGGCTAGTCTCAAACTCCTGACCTCAAGTGATCCTCCCGCCTTGGCTTCCCTGTGCTCGATCACAGGCGTGAGCCACCTCGCCTGACCCAATTATACCTATTTCTGATTATTATACTTCTTCTTTATTTTTCTAATCTTATTGCATTGGCTAGGGCTTTCCTAGCAATATTGAGAAGGTGGTGAGAGGAAAGTGGAGCGAGATGCTCAAGTAGAATCCTCCAGCAATCATCCCACACCCCGACCCCACCCCTGCCCAGGACCACAAAACGGAAAACTCTCAAGATGAGAAAGCACCTTCATATGAACCAAAAATCAGATGAACAATTGCAGTATCTGGTTTTAACATCGTCTCGAGAAAAGAGGCGCTGAAGAGGACCGGAAAGACAGTTTCGAAATGCTAACATCACCCATCTCCTACCCCACGGCAGCAGCCCCACGGCACAGAGAGAGAATCTGTGTGCTGGGGGAAGCGGAGCACAGTGATGACAGGACTTTGCACTGGCACTCGGTGCTACACAGTCACCGTGGAAAACAACACAGGACAGCACTCAGCGGGCGCTCACAGGTACAGCATTTACACCAGCCCTAGCAAAGGCAAATCCTCAATCCCAGTACTGTGAACCTGAGTTCTGGCAAGCCACACGCTGCCGGCTAAAGGGCTCTGGGGTCCTAAATAAACTTGAAAGACAGTCTAGGCCACAGGGATTGCAATTCCTGGAAACACCCTGGAGCCAGTGGACTCGGGGTGCACATGACCTAGTGAGACACCGGCGGGGGCAGCCCAAGGAGTGTTTGTGTCAACCCTCACCCACCCTCAGGCTGTGCAGCTCACAGCGCAGGGAGAGACTCCTTCCTTCTACTGGATGAGAGGAGAGAGGAGGATAAAGAGGACTTCGTCTTGCCACTTGGGTACCAGCTCCGCCACAGTAAAATAACTCACCCAGCAGAGTCCTGAAGCTCCCCTGTTCTAGGCCCCAGCTCCTGGACAATATTTCTAGACACACACTGGGCCAGAAGGAAACCTGCCGCCTGGAAGGAAAGGGCCCCATCCTGGCAGCATTCTTCACCTCCTGACTAAATAGCCCATGGGCATTAAATAAATATCAGCAGTAGCCAGGCAGTACTCACCAGGGGTCTTGGGTGAGACTCAGAGCCATACTGGTTTTAAGGGTGACCCAGCACATCTCCAACTGTGGTGGCCACAGAGAGAGACTCCTCCTTGAAAAAAAGGGAGAGAAGAGTAAAGAGGACTTTGTCGTGCAATGAGGTTACCAGCTCAGCCATAGTAAATAAAGCACAAGCAGACTCTTAAGTCCCAGATTCTAGGTCTTATTACCTGGATGGCATTTCTGCACCTGCTCTGGGCTGGAAGGGAATATGCCACCCTGAAGAGAAAGACACAAGCCTGGCCGCATTTGCCACCTGCTGACTAAAGAGCCCTTGGGGCTTGAATAAATATCATTGGTAGCCAAGCAGTTCTTGCCATGGACCTGGGGTGGTAGTGGCCATGGGGAGAGGCTCCTTCCGCTTGAGGAAAGGACCAGGAAGAGTGAAAACAACTCTGTCTTTAACTCGGGTGTCAGCTCACTCACAGTAAAATCAAGCACCAAGTAGAGTCCAAAAATTTCCAATTCTAGGCCCTAGCTCCTGGAAAGCATTTTGAGATTCACCCTGGTTTCTAGACCCACCCTGGGCCAGAAGGGTGCCTGCACCGTGAAAGGAGAAAGACGAGCCTGGCTGCTTTCACCTCCTGCTCAGCAAAGAGCACTTGGGTCTTAAATAAATGTCAGTGGGAGTGAAGCAATAGTTGCCGCAGGCTGTGGGAGATGTGCTGGGCTGGCTTCAGGTCTGACCCAGCATGGTCCTGAGGACAGAGGCCGTTTTTCTTACTGTTTCCTGTCTCTGAAGAGAAGGAGGAAGTAAAAGCTGAAAAACAGCAGGAATGAAGTCAGTGGCAAGACCAGCCAGCACCACTGATGACCAGGTCTGAGGTAAAAAGATTAACCCCTCACTCTAACCACATGTGCTATCTATAGATCTCAATCTATCACGACCCTTTCATGTAGAACCCCTTAGACTTGTAAGCCCTTAAAAGGGCCAGGAATTCTTTCTTCTGGGAGCTCGGTTCGTGAGATGCAAGTCTGCCGACACTCCCAGCTGAATAAAGCCTCTTCCTTCTTTAACCCAGTGTCTGAGGGGTTTTGTCTGCAGCTCGTCCTGCTATAGTCCTAGTGCGGTGGTCACAGGAGTGCTTATCCTGTCCCTCCCCTAACTCCTGGCAGCTCAGCATGGAGAGAGCAAGACTCCATTTGTTTGGGGGAAAGTGAAGGAAAAGAACAAGAGACTCTGCCTGGTAATCCAGGGAATTCTCCCAGATCTTACTTAAGACCACCAAGCTGGTACCTCTATGAATCTGCAAGAGTCATAGTGTTACTGGGCTTGAGGTGTCTCTGATGCAGATATGACTGCAGTGACCAAAGACTTAGATCACAACCCTAACTTTCCTTTGAATACTGGAATAGCCTTCTCAAGAAGGATGGAAGGCTGGGCGCAGTGGCTCAAGCCTGTAATCCCAGCACTTTGGGAGGCTGAGGCAGGTGGATCACCTGAGGTCAAGAGTTCGAGACCAGCCTGACCAACATGGAGAAACCCCGTCTCTACTAAAATTACAAAATTGGCCGGACATGGTGGCACATGCCTGTAATCTCAGCTACTCAGGAGACTGAGGCAGGAGAATCACTTGAAGCCGGGAGGCAGAGGTTGCAGTGAGCCAAGATTGTGCCAGTGCACTCCAGCCTGGGCAACAAGAGAGAAACTCCATCCAAAAAAAAAAAAGAAGAAGAAGAAGAAAGGTGAAGAAGAAGAGGAAGAAGAAGAAGAAGAAGAAGAAGAAGAAGAAGAAGAAGAAGAAGAAGAAGAAGAAGAAGAAGAAGAAAGGGAGGAGGAAGAGGAGGAGGAGGAGGAGGAAGAATGGGCCCAGATGTGGTGACTCATGCCTATATGCCTATAATTCCAGCACTTTGGGAAGCTGAGGAGGGAGGATCACTTGAATCCATGAGATCAAGACCAGCCTGGGCAACATACTGAGACCCTGTGTCTACAAGAAAAACAAAAATCAGCTGGACATGGTGGCATGTGCCTGTAGTCCTAGCTACTTGGGAGGCTGAGGTGAGAGGATCGCTTGAGCCCAGGAGGTTGAGGCTGCAATGAGCCATGATCATGCCATTGCACTCCAGCCTGAGTGGCAGAGTGAGACTCTGTCTCAGAAAAAAAGAAATAAACAAAGAAAGATGGGTACACACAAACACAGACTGTGGAGATTACAATAAATAACTAGTTATTTAATGCCCAGATATTGACCAACATCCACAAGCATCAAGAGCATTCAGGAAAACATGACAATACAAAATGAGCTAAATAAGGCATGAGTGACCAATCTCAGAGTGATAGAGATATGTGAACTTTCAGAGAAAAAATTCAAAATAGCTGTTTTGAGGAAGCTCAATGAAACTCAAGACAACACAGAGAAGGAGTTCAGAATCCTATCAAATATATTTAACAAAGAGATTGAAATAATTTTGAAGAATCAAGCCAAAATTCTCGAGCTGAAAAATGTAATTGACACACTGAAGAATGCATCAGATCTCTTACCAGCAGAACTGTTCAAGCAGAAGAAATAATTAGTGGGGTTGAAGACAGGCTATTTGAAAATACACAGAGAAGACAAAAGAGAAAATAATAAAAAACTATAAAGTGAGAAATAAAATAAAAACAATGAAGCACACCTACAAGATCTAGAAAATAGCCTCAAGAGAAAAAGTCTAAGCATTAGAGGAGGTAGAGAGAGAGATCAGCATAGAAAATCTATTTAAAGAGATAGTAACAGAGAGCCTCCCAAACCTAGAGAACGATATCAAAATTCAAATGCAAGAAGGTTATAGAACACCAAGTAGATTTCACCCAAACAAGATGACCTCAAAGGCATTTAATAAACTCCCAAAAGTCAAGGATGAAGAGAGAATTCTAAAGGCAGAAAGAGAAGAGAAACAAATAACATTTAAGGAACTCCAGTATATCCTGCAGCAGAATTTTTAGTGGAAACCTTATAAGCCAGGAGAGAGTGGCATGACATATTTAAAGAACTGAAGGAAAAAAAAAAAAAAAAAAAAAAAAAAAAAAAAAAACCTTTCATCCTAGAATAGTATATCCAGTGAAAATATTCTGAAGTCAGGAGTTTGAGACCAACCTGGCCAACATGGTGAAACCCCATCTCTAGTAACAATACAAAAATTAATCAGATGTTGTGGCATGTGCCTGTAGTCCCAGCTACTCAGAAGGCTGAGGCAAGATAATCACTTGAACCCAGAAGGTGGAGGTTGCACTGAGCTGAGATCGTGCCACTGCACTATAGCCTGGGCGACAGAGTGAGACTCTGTCACAAAAACATAGTACTAATAAAAGAAAAAGGCAAAAATTCAAACAACTAAACAGAAACTGGGCAAAAGAGTTGAACCACTCCTCCACAGAAGAGGAAATGTGGAGAAATGGCTAATAAAAACATGAAGAGGGTCTCAGCCTAACAGGGGGAGATTTCACGTGATACCCGCCAGACTGGCAAAAATCCCGCAACCCAATCAATGTGAGTGTTAGGGAGAATGGAGAGTAGCAGAAATACCAGACACTGCTAAGAATGGTTGTGAAATATATTTTAAGCATGTTCCTAGCAAAACACAGTCCTAAGGGACCCAACCTGGCCAAACACTCTTCCACAGGGAAATGAAGACATTTCCCATGCTCCCCTCATATGAAGGGAGATCACGCTGCAATGAATATGAATCACGTCGATGTGGGTGGGTCTCAGGAAGAGAATGGAGGAGAAAAATAAACATCGAGCAGATGCTCAGAGCCATGCAGTATAACAGCAACCACACAGGAGAATTTCTTCATATTAAAGTTCAAAACTACAGCCAAGGCAACAGAGCAAGACTCTGCTCAAAAAGACAACAGAAAGTTCCAAAACTAAATGGCATATTTTTTAGGGATGTACACATATGTGGTGAAAGAAACATACTATGAAGGAAAGTATGGGAATACTAAAGACTAAAGCAGGAAGTGATTCCCTCTGCAGGGGAAAGGAAGGGACTAGGACTCAGGCAGGGCCTCCAGGGAGGACTCAAAGTTATATCTCTTCAGATTCTATTCCCTAAACTTGATGGAGGTCCTCTGTGTCCAATGTGTTGATATTCTTTATACCTTACCCATATTGTACAAATGCTTTATTTCTATTCAATATTTAGAAGACAGTTATAAATAAGATACATTAAATAGCAGGATGGTAGATGAACATCAGGAAGGAACATCAGGAACATCCATGAAGTTCCATCCACAGAACCTCACCATGGATATGCTTATGACCAAGGGCCTGGTCTCCCCTCAAGACACAGTCAGAGATCAGAGGCCACACCATCATAGCAGTGGAGCAGCACCAGCTGGGACAGGGTCCTTCTGTGACACCTGCTATATCACAAGGCTGTGTGAATGAACTCAGCTGCCAGAACTCACAGAATATCAGTATCAGCACCGAAACATCACAGGAAAAATGGTAAGTTCTAAGTTTCTCCATTAATAGTAACTCTCAGATTAATCTCTGTCATCCATTGCTTCTCCATGAAATAACTTTTTATAGCTTTGCATGGGTCTATTTTTCAATTTATATTTTATTTTACTAACTGATTGAAAAGATATATAATGTGTGTGGTTTGTGATTTTGTCTCTGTCAGGATAATCATAGTTTAATTTACATTATTATTATACCAATATCATTTAGTTTATTTTTAAGCTTTTCAATTCTGAGGGTATTAATCAGGGTCTTTCTATCACGTGAGACAGAAAACAAATCCAAACTGTGTAAGATAAAAAAGAATTCATTGATCACGAGGACTGAGAAGCTCCCAGACTTAATTTGCTTGGGATTCAGCTACATATACAGTTTCAAGTGGCGTCCTGTAACTCTCTCTCTCTCTAATTCCCCAACATTGGCTCCATGTTTAGCTCCACGAACCTCTGACTTAAACAACATCACTGGCTCCTGACCAGGATTCCAGCTCCACAAACCTCAAACTAGAACACCAGCCCGGCTTCTCCTCAGGTCTCCAGTTCCAAAACCTAAGACATTCGTGGCAGTACAAACTCCTCCGGGGGGGTTCCAACACCAGGACCCCAGACTTGAACCGCAGCCCCAACTCTTCCCTGGATCTCCAGCTCCACAACCCTCAGACTTAAACAACAGTAGCACCAGCTCATTTGTGAATCTCCAGCTCCACGACTCTCAAACTAGAACAGCACCAGCTCCTCCCCAGACCTCCAGCAGCAAGACCCTCAAACTAGAACAACATCAGCTCCTCCCCAGGCCTCCAGCAGTAAGAACCTCAAACTAGAACAACATCAGCTCCTCCCTGGGTCTCCAGCTGAATGACACTCAAACTAGAACAACACCAGCTCCTCCCTGGGTCTCCAGCTGAACGACACTCTAACTTGAACAACTCCAGCTCCTCCCTGGGTCTCTAGCTGAATGACACTCAAACTAGAACAACATCACTCACCCTTGGATCTCCAGCTCTACACACCTCACACTAGAAGAGCAACATTGGTTCCTCCACAGGTCTCCAGCTTTACAACCTAAAACATGAGTGGCAGCATCATCTCATCCCGGTGACTCAAGCTCCAGGACCCTCCAACTTGAACCGCAGCACCAGCTCTTCTCCAGATCTCTAGCTCGATGACCTTCCGACTTAAACAACAGAAGGATCACCTCCTCCCTAGTTTTCCAGCTCCACGGCCCTCAACCAGAACACCATCAGCTCCTCCCTGGATCTCCAGCTGCCTGACCCTCACACTAGAACACCAACACCGGCTCCTCCGTGGGTCTCCAGCTCCACAACCTAAGACATCAAAGGCAGGATTGGCTCCTCTCATAGATTTCAGCTCCGGGACCTTCAGATTTGAACCGCAGCACCACTTCCTCCCTGGATCTCCAGCTGCACGACCCTCAAACTAGAGCAACATCAGCTCCTCCCCAGGTCTCCAGCTGCACAACCCTCAAACTACAACATCAGCTCCTACCAGGGTCTCCAGCTGCATGACACTCAAATAGAAAAACAACAGCTCCTCCCTGGGTCTCCAGCTCTACAATCAGCAAACTAGAACAGCATCAGCTCCTCTCCAGGTCTCCAGCTCCACTGCTGTCAAATTAGAACAACATCAGCTTCTCCCCGGGTCTCCAGCTGCACGACCCTCAAATGAGAAAAACAGCAGCAAACTAAATAAAACGTCCTTGGGCTTTTCTAGTTTGAGGGTCATACAGCTGGACACCTGGGAAGGAGCTGATTTAAATCTAGTTTGAACATTGTGGAGCTGGACGCCCAAGGAGCTGGTGTTTTTCCAGATTGAGGGTCGTGGAGCTGGACACCCAGGGAGGAACTGGTGTTTTTTTAGTTTGAGGGTCGCGGAGCTGGACACCCAGAGGGGAGCAGTGTTGTTCTAGTTTGAGGATGTTTGAGGGTCAGCTGCATGACCCTCAAACTAAAAAAACACCAGCTTCTCCCTGGGTGTCCACCTCCGTTACCCTCAAACTAGAATAACATCAACTCCTCCCTGGGTCTCCAGCTCCATGACCCTCAAACTAGAACAACGTCAGCTCCTCCTCATTTCTCCAGCTCCACAACATTCAGACTAGAACAACATCAGCTCCTCCCTGGATCTCCAGCTTCATGACCCTCAGACTTAAACAAGAGCAGCACCAGCTCCTCCCCGGTTCTCCAGCTCCACAACCCTCAAAATAGCAAAACATCAGTTCCTCCTGGTGTCTCCAGCTGCACGACCATCTGATCAGAAAAACATCAGCTCCTCCTCAGGTCTCTAGCTGCATGATCCTCAAACTAGAACATCAGCTCGTCCCCGGGTCTCCAATTGCACAGCTCTCAAACTAGAACATCAGCTTCTCCCTGAGTCTCCAGCTGAAAGACCCTCAAACAAGAACAACATCAGCTCTTCCCTGAGTCTTCAGCTGCACGCGCCTCAAATTAGAACATCAGATCTTCTCAGTGACTCTAGTTGCAGGACACTCATACTAGAAAAATGCCAGCTCCTTCAAGGTTCTAAAGCTGTACGGCCCTCAAATGAAAACACCAGCTCCTCTCTGGGTCTCAAGCTGCATGAAACTCAAACTAGAACAACACCAACTCCTTTCTGGGTTTCCAGCTCCTTGACCCTCAAAGGTGAACAACATCGGCTTCTCCCCAAGTCTTCAGCCGCACGACCCTGAAACTAGAACATCAACTCCTCTCCGGTCTCCAGCTGCAAGACACTCATACTAGAAAAACTCCAGCTCCTCCTGGGTTCTACAGCTGCACTACCCTCAAACTAAAGAAACACCAGCTTCTCTCTGGGTTTCCAAGTGCACAAACCTCAAACTAGAACAACCCCAGCTCCTCTCTGGATCTCCAGCTCCATGACCCTCAAACTGGAACAACATCAGCTCCTCTCTGGGTCTTCAGCTGCAGGACACTCATACTAGAAAAACACCAGCTCCTCCCGGGTTCTACAGCTGCATGACCCTTAAACTAAAGAAACACCAGCTCCTCTCTGGGTCTCCAGCTGCATGAACTTCAAACTAGAACATCAGCTCCTCTCCAGGTCTCTAGCTACAGGACACTCATACTAGAAAAACGCCAGCTCCTCCTGGGTTCTATAGCTACATGACCCTCAAACTAAAAAACACCCACCTCTCCCCAGGTCTCCAGCTGCATGAACTTCAAACTAGAGCAACACCATCTCCTCTATGGGTCTCCAGCTCCATGACACTCAAACTAGGACAACATCATCTCTTCCCCGTGTCTCCAGCTCCATGAACTTCAAACTAGAACAACATCAGCTCCTCCCCGAGTCATCAGCTGCACAACCCTTAAACTAGAACATCAGCTCCTCTGCAGGTCTCCAGCTGCAAGACATTCATGCTAGAAAAACTCCAGCTCCTCCCGGGTTCTACAGCTGCATGACACTCAAACTAAAGAAACACCCACTCCTCCAAGGTCTGCAACTGCATGAACCTCCAACTAAAAAACACCAGCTCCTCCCCAGGTCTCCAGCTCCATGACCCTCCCATTGAAACACACCAGCTCCTCCCTGGATCTCCAGTTCCAAGACCCTCCAATTAAAACAACCCCAGCTCCTCCCGGGGCTCCAGTTGAAAGATCCTCAAACTAGAACACCTCCCCTTCCTAGATCTCCATCTCCACGACACTCACAGAAGAACAGCAACACCGGCTCCTTCATTGGTCTTCAGCTCTACAACCTTAGACATCAGTGGCAGCACCAGCTCCTCCGGAGACCTCCAGCTCAACAACTCTCATAGACTTAAAAGGCAGCACCTGCTCCTCCCCAAGGTTCCATTTCCGCCACCCTCCAATTTTAACAGGGGTAGCACCAGCTATTGTCCAGGTCTTCAGTCCCACGACCCTCCCTGAACAATCCCTTCTCATGAAATTCAGCAGTCAAGAAAACTGCAGCAGAAGTAAATGAATACATGTTTTGTTTTCAAATCGACATATCTTTTATGTTCACGCAACTCAGTTAACTTTTCTACTTTCCATTAACCTTGCAATCTACTTATGTCCAATGTGAGATAGAAATACACCATTTGAAATGATGTTTAAAAACTGAGAAATATTTTTTAATATGATCATCACACAGCTGTAGACACAATCTTATTTTTCTCTGCCTGTGCAGAAATCTTATGAAAATTCAAACTATGAATTTCTTTGTTGAGATTCCCAGAATACACATTAGTTCCAAATGTTACTCCCCTCCTTAAAATCTTTTAACATGTGGCCATCACCTGAGCATAAATGCCAGCTCCCATCCACAGCCCATGGTGCCTAGCACGGCCCTACACTCTGCCCTGGTCTATGGACTCCCCTCTTAAATGCTAGCTCCCATCCACAGCCCACAGTGCCCAGAGTGGCTCTGCCATCTGCCCTGGCCTATGGTCTCCCCTCTTAAATGCCAGTGTCCACACATAGCCCACAGTGCCCAGCACAGCCCTGCCCTCTACCCTACCCTCTGCTCTGGCCTAAGGTCCCTCCCCTCTGCCATTCCCTTCCTGCCGGACAGGCTTCTGTCACTTCCTCAAACCACACAGGTTCAGGCCTGACTCTGGGCCTTTGCCTTGCTATGCCCTCTGCCTGGGGTGCTTTCCTGGGCTCCACATCCTCCTCTCAACCCACTCAGCTCCAGCCTCTTGTCACCCCTCAGGTGGATGCACACACGTGTCCTCTCACCTCTCCCATCCCCTGCCCTGGCCTTTGCACAGGCTCTTCTCTGTGCTGGAAACACTCCCCCTCTCACCACAGGGATTTATTCTCTAATTACCATTCATCCTTGGACTCTCCACTGAAATACCACTCCCTGCCCAACCCCTCACTCCGACTTAACCTTGGTTAGGTTGCCAACCCCTATCTCCTGACTCCAGGAAGCTAGATACTATCCTAGCACTTGGAAGTTCCCCATTGCCACATTTTGCACACCTGTCATTATTCTATTAGGTTGGTACAGAAGTCATAGTGGTTTTTGCCATCACTATTAATGAACCGGCTCCTCCCCACTTTTTTTTGCCATTACTTTTAATGACAAAAACCGCAATGACTGCTGCATCAACCTATTAGAATCATTTCTATTTATGCATCCATCATCTGCCTTCCCCTCTAGAAAGGAAGCTCCATGAGAGTAGAGGCTAAATCTACTGAAATCACTCCACCTTCCCAGCACATTGTTTGCCAATAGTTATTTACCGAATAACTAATAGAGAAATACCTTCACTGTTGCTGGGATGAGGCACATGACATGCCCCTTTGAAAGTCAATTCCATGGACAGTTAGCATTCGCTCATCACTCCTGCACCCGAGGCATGACTGGGCTTAGGCTGATCTACTCTGGGCTTGACTCTAGGTTGAGGATGGGAACCACGTGTGCCCCACATGCCTCTCTTCCTGCAGCCAGAGCCACCATTCCTTGGGGCATGTGCATCATCTCGTGGAGGAAAATCAAGAGCCTTAGAGGGCAGGCCTGGCAGTACGCACAACTTCCAGGCTTCTGCTTGTGCCATGTCTGTGAAAGTCTTGTTGGCAGAAGTAAGTCACCCAGCCACAAGCAACACCTATAGGATGGATAAGTCCATCTATCCTCCCTCCGGCCCTGGCAAGGATGTGGCTGTGTCATACTGTTACGGGGGAGTGAAATATTGAGGCCCAACATTAAATCACCCACAGAAAGAAATGTCAGCTTCTGTGTCCCCACGTTATAATCATTCTTCACCAACGGGTTCGCCTAAGCTGACTTCCCTTTGCAATGGTGTCTGCAGGTCTAGGCCAGTGCTTGTCCCCGTGGAGGACAGAGAAGCCTCAACTGGCTTCCATCTGTTGGAAAGAACAAGATATTAGCTTGGCGCAAAACAACCACAAGCCCCAGGTGGCCCACGTCCCGTGAGACAGGAGAGGGGCAGAAAACTGTAAGAGCTCAGGAAAACTTGCATCCCCAGCACCCTCCCCTGTGTCCCCAGCCCCCTCCCCTACATGGCCCCATTTCTTCCTTTTCTTTCTTTCTCTTCCTTTCTCTCTCTCTCTCTCTCCTTCTTTCCTTCCTTCCTTCCTTCCTTCCTTCCTTCCTTCCTTCCTTCCTTCTCTCTCTCTCTCTCTCTTTCTTTCTTTCTTTCTTTCTTTCTTTCTTTCTTTCTTTCTTTCTTTCTTTCTTTCTTTCTTTCTTTCTTTCTTTCTCTTTCTTTCTTTCTTTCTCTCTCTTTTCTTTCTCTTTCTTTCTTTCTTTCTTTCTTTCTCTTTCTTTCCTTCCTTCCTTCCTTCCTTCCTTCCTTCCTTCCTTCCTTCCTTCCTTCCTTCCTTCCTTCCTTCCTTCCTTTCTTTCCTTCTCTCCCTCATCTGGCTCTGTCATCCAGGCTGCAGTGCAATGGGATGATCCTGGCTTACTGCAACCTTCACCTCCCGGGCTCAAGCAATCCTCAGCCTCCACAGTGGCTGGGACTACAGGCGCATGCCACCACACCCAGCTGTTTTTTTTTTTTTTTTTTTTTTTTTGGAGACAGGGTTTTGTCATGTTGCCCTGGCTGGTCCCGAACTCCTGAGCTCAAGCAATCCTCCCGTTTCAGCCTCCCAAAGTGTTGACATTACAGGTATGAGCCACCGAGTCCAGCCTGCTTTATTTTTCTTTACAGTACTTGGAACCTTATTTATTTATTTATTTATTTATTTATTTATTTATTTAGACGGAGTCTCACTCTGTCTCCTAGGCTGGAGTGCGTGGCATCATCTCAGCTCACTGCAACCTCTGCCTCCCTGGTTCAAGTGATTCTCCTGCCTCAGCCTCCCGAGTACCTGTGACTACAGGAGTGTGCCACCACGCCCGGCTACACCTTGATCTCAGAGACTTTTGGCCCCCAGAACCGAGAGAAAATAGATTTCTGTTGTTGAAGCCCGCAGTCTCTGGAACACTGTTAAGTAGCCCAGGGAACAGAACCTGGCACAGAACCTGGCCAGCCCTCCTGGGCGAGCTGCTTTCTGCCAGGCTCTGGGGGTGGCAGGTAGCGTTTCATTGATCTCCTCCAGCGCTTGCCCCTGTTATGACTTCAGAAGTGTCTTTCATCTTCCTAATGTTGATAGCCTCACACAGGTGACATCGTACTGGCATCCGAGAACCGGCACACATGTATGCAGTAATTTGAGATATTAGTTATATTTCTGCATAGTCATGGTCATACTCATAAATTTAATTGGACTTATTTTTTAAGAAAGTGAAAGAAACCCTGAATTCTCCATTGTCGTGTAGGCCTCAGTTCCAGGAACTGTCCTGCAAGTTTCTTGAAGAAAAGTGCTCCCAACCTGTACGTGGGGTCTGTAGACAGCTGCCTCATAACCTGGGCCCTGGACAGCTCTGAAGTCAGAGGAGAGGGGCTTCAACAGGTTGTGGTGGGGTGAAATCCTGTCCGTCACCCACGAGGAGAGACTAATGCAGTGGAACCCTCTCTGAAGCAGCGAAACATGGTCGGGAATCGTCGGTCACCAAGCCATCCCTTTGAAAGTTCTTCACGGGACGATACGTCTTAGAATTTTTAACACATAGTGAAGTGCCACGAGATTGCTTACCTGTCCCGTTCCTACTGACGTACATTTATATTCAAAGTAGAAACAGAAATCACCTTCTACATAACAAAGTCCTGAAAATTGTTAGAGCTCTTAAGCCACGTGGTTCCTCAGCACCACATGAGCTGATCCATCCCAGTTAATGATAATGCGGACAGACTAGGATGTAACTGTAGACGCGTCGGTATTTTATATGTATCAAATTTCATTTTAAAAGATATTTTTAGAGGACAGAAATGTTATAGAAGAAATTTTAATGTTCCACAAAAGTATAAAAAGTAGAAAAGGAAACTAGTGCATGTGAACTAAGACTCCATGAAAAGTACCCGGGGGTTGAAGCTGCACAACTTCATGGACAGAAGTCTGCATAAATATTTAAGCGATGTTAGTTCCTGAACATCAGGACTGAACATACAAGCAAGCCGCGGCAGGTCTGAGGTCAGAGCCCTCTGGAGCCCTCGTTGGGAAGGCCCGGCTCAGGGGGCTTCCGATACTGGTTGAGGAGGGGAGACATGCCACTCACCTCTCCCAGGGAGCCCCCAGCCACGGACTCTGGAAAGAACCACGGTGCAGAACATGAGGAGCAGCCACCAGGCGGCGGGTGCACCTGCGTCTCCTCCTGGGTCTCTTCTGCATCCCCTGCCTTTATCGAGGCAGCAGGGTCCACAAGTGCTCAGGGACCATGTGCAGGACACTCCAGGAAAGACCACACAATCTGAACTGGGAGCCACAGAGAGAGGACCTAAGGGGAAGGGCAGACACCCCACCCCTCCCCACACCCTGTCCTCTGCTCCCTGCCCCCGGCAATCACCTGGGTCTGTGGCAGCAGCTGTGGTGACAAAGGCTGAGGGCAGGACCCAGCCCTGCGGGGGAACCTCCCCTCCATGTGGGGCTCCAGCAGGATGGGACCAGCCCTATTACTTCTTTCTCCCTCCGTCTTCCCAGCACTTGGCCCAGGCCTGCCGCAGCCATGGGAGTGCACAGCTCAGCAGGTAACTAAATCCCCAGCTTTCTAGCTAGAGAATGAAAATGAGGGTTCCCAAGGAGAAAGGACATTTTAGGGAGATTCGGGAGAGGGAGAGTCTTGGTAAGTGGTGTGTGGCCTCCTGGGATGCCCTGAGCTGCACACATGTGGATTTGAGCTCATGGGCAGACCTCAGCCTAGACCCTGGTGGTGCACACACAGGGCAGATGCAAACAGCCCTGAAGGCTTTGAGAAAGGAACTGGCTGTGGAAACCCAGACCACAAAATGTTAGTTGAAACTTGCAGCCTGAATTTAATTGGGTTAATGCTCACCAAAACAAACCAATACAAAATCAACATTCTTCACCGGAGTAAAATAAGATGCAGAGTCTCCTAACATAATATTCACGGTGTCTAGAATGCAATTCAACCTTACTAGGATATGAAGATCCAGGAAAATCTCAACTCGCTCAGGAACCAGCCAGCCCATGCCTATGCCAAGACGACTGAGATGTTGTGATCTGCTGACAAAAACATGAAAATAGCTGTGATAAAATAACTCCACCCATAGTCACAAACACTCTTAAAGCGAATGAGAAAGGAGAAAATCTCAGGAAAGAACTAGAAGATGTAAATGTAAACCAAATGGACATCGTAGAATGGAGGGGCAACAAGTTCTTTTTGAAAAAACTTCACTGGATGGGATTATAGAAGATGGTAAAGAAATATCAGAATAGAACAAAGAGTCCATGGATTTGAATATAGATCAATGGAAATTATCCAATCTTATCAACAGAGGAAAACATGAGAAAGGAATGTTTTAAATGAGATTATCTTCTCGTGGAGACTCAGTGTGCAGACTAGCTCGTAACTCTTCTGTCACTGGAGGGGCAGGTGAAGGAGACCTACATGGAGATCGATTCATAAATTCCAAGTAGCAAATATGGATTCTAGGCAAAGTATGAAAAGTTAACTATGTACATTTTATTTCATAGACAGTGATGCACTGTGTAAAACTAAATCACCCCAAATATAATGATAGAGATATGATGCAAATCAAAAGATGAAAAATAAAGCAAAAGCCATGCAAACCCTCATCAAAGACAGCGGGATAAGCCATGTTAGCATTAGGCAAAGTACGCTTTGAAGCAAACAAAATCACCAGAGATAAAGAGAAGAAATAAATAGTGACAAAAGGGTCAAGAAAACAACAATCCTAAACATGAATTCCCCAAGTGTCAGAACTCTAAAATACTTGAAACAAAAATTTAAAAACCCAAGTCTTTGCTGTTGTGAATAGTGCCGTGTGCATGTGTCTTTATAGCAGCATGATTTATAATCCTTTGGGTATATACAAGGGTGGTTTGATAGCTCAAAAAGTAAAACCGACTGATGCAATACATCATATTAACATTCTAAAGAATAAAAATGACATGATAATATTAACTGATGCCAAAAGGCAGTTGAGAAAGTAATATCAATCTATGATAAAAACTCAGCAACAAAGATTAGAGGAGAACTTCTCCAACCTGAACAGGGCATCTGCAGAAGGTCTACAGCTGGCATCACACTAGACAGTGAAGGACTCATGCTTTCGCAGTGAGATCAGGAAGAAGATAGGAATGCCCAGATTTTCTAATCCTATTGGACATTACATTTAAAATCCCAGTCTTACTATAAGGCAAGAAAAAGAAATAAAATGCATATTGATTGGAGAGAAAACAACAGTGTCCTTAGTTGTAGATGACATGATTTTACACCCAGAAAATCTCAAGAAACACAAAAACTAACTAACTAAATATCTCCCAGAAATAGTGAATGAATTTAGCAAAGTAGAATTTATGATCAACAAACCATATTTCTACATTTACATAGAAAGCCAATCATATTTTTACATAATATCAACGTATAATTGGAGATTCAATTTTTTAAAAAAATGCCTTTGTGTAATAGATCCAAACAATGAAACATTAAGGTATGAATCTTTCCAAACATGTACAGGATCTCCATGTACTACAAGAGGCCTATGAAGACAGTTTTTGCATATATGTACATATGTATAAACAAATGGGTGTTGTGGTGGGTGGGTACTGTGGTGGGCAAGTGTTGACTCAGGTGTGGTGGGCGGGTGTTGTGGTGGGAAGGTGTGGGCTCAGGTGTTGTGCTGGGCGGATGTTGTGGTGGGCAGGTGTGGCTCAGGTGTTGTGGTGGGTGGGTATTGCGCTGGCCAGGTGTGGACTCAGGTGTTGTTGTGGGCGGGTGTTGTGGGCAGTTGTGGGCTCAGGTGTTGTGGTGGGAGGGTGTTGTGGTGTGCAGGTGTTGTGGTGGGCAGGTATTGGGCTGGGCAGGTGTGGACTCAGGTGTTCTGGTGGGCGGGTGTTGTGGTGTGCAGGTATTGTTCTAGGCACGTGTGAACTCAGGTGTTGTGGTGGGTGGGTGTTGTGGTGGGTGGGTGTTGTGGTGGGCAGTATTGTGCTGGGCAGGTGTTGATTCAGGTGTTGTGGTGGGCAGGTGTTGTGGTGGGCAGGTGTTGGCTCAGGTGTTGTGGTAGGTGGGTGTTGTGGTGGGTGGGTGTTGTGGTGGGTGGGTGTTTTGGTGGGCAGGTGTGGACTCAGGTGTTGTTGTGGGCAGGTGTTGTGGTGGACAGGTGTTGGCTCGGGTGTTGCGGTAGGTGGGTGTTGTGGTGGGTCGGTGTTGTGGTGAGTGGGTGTTTTGGTGGGCAGGTGTGAACTCAGGTGTTGTGGTGGGTGGGTGTTGTGGTGGCAGTATTGTGCTGGGCAGGTGTTGATTCAGGTGTTGTGGTGGGCAGGTGTTGTGGTGGGTGGGTGTTGTGGTGGGCAGTATTGTGCTGGGCAGGTGTTGATTCAGGTGTTGTGGTGGGCAGGTGTTGTGGTGGGTGGGTGTTGTGGTGGGTGGGTGTTGTGGTGGGCAGCATTGTGCTGGGCAGGTGTTGACTCAGGTGTTGTGGTGGGCAGGTGTGGGCTCAGGTGTTGTGGTGGGTGGGTGTTGTGGTGGGTGGGTGGTGTTGTGGTGGGTGGGTGTTTTGGTGGGCAGGTGTGGACTCAGGTGGGGTGGTGGGCAGGTGTTGTGGTGGGCGGGTGTTGCCATAGGTTTGTCACCTCTTCCCGCCCCAGGAAAGTACTGGTTCCCAAGAGCACTCCCAGGAGTTGGGTTGAGGTTTTCCACTGTGAGATCCAGCACCAATTCTGGGCCCCAGGAAATTCTCTCTGGACTATGTGCTCTTACCCCGTGCATGGATATTGAGCTATTGGTAGGTCTTTACAAATAATACTGGGTCCATTATTCTGAGAGGAGCCGAACTCCTTTGTGAGACATCACATTTGAAACACCAGGGTCAAAAGCCAGGTGAACTCCCGGCCTGCACTGTCAACCTCACTAGGTGCCAGTCTTCCTTGCCGGGTCCGGCAGTCTGCTGGCGAAACTGGACTCTCCCAGCCTTTCTGGGTCCGGCCGTCTATTGGCGAAACTGGACTCTTCCAGCCTTTCTGGATCTGGCTGTCCGCTGGCGAAACTGGACTCTCCCAGTCTTTTTGGGTTCGGCCGTCCACTGGCCAAACTGGACTCTCCAGGTTTTCCTGCATGTGTCACAAGACAGTTGCGTTGTGTTGTTATTTGCAAATGGTAAGATGCTTCCATTTTTAGCCGTATTGTTTGATGACTTTTGGCAAAATAACAGTTGAAGAACAGAATGTAGTAATTGGCTACGCTGATCTCACTTTATTCCCGTTTTTCCTTTTAATTTTGGTAGCAGCTTCATTGAGATGCAATTCACCTACCTTACGATTCACCCATTTACAGTGCACAATTCCTTGATTTTTAGTGGTTCACAGAGCCGTGCGACCATCACCACAATCAAAAGGAAACCCCACGCCCTTGAGTTATCACCGCCAAATTCTCCCGAGTCCTCAGCAGCCCGTCATCTACTCTCCATCTCCAGAATTTGCTTATTCTGGACATCGATAAAAATGAAATCGATATGTGGCCTTTCCTGGTGGCTTCCTGCCCGGAGCGTGAGGTTCCGAGGTTTATCGTGTGGCCGTGGCCACGTCTCCTTCCTTCCTGTGGCCAAGCAACTTCCTATAGTGCGAGATTGTTGCCACTCAGCACTAAAGAGGCAAATAAACGAATGCAGCAGCTCCTCACCCTGTGGAACCAAGCGGCTCAGTGTCCTGATTCCTCACTCCAAGGCCCCTTCACAAGCCACCTACACTGCACCTGGTTTTCTCCTTTATTCTAATTTATTTGTAAGAAATCTTTAAAGCATCTACTTACTAGTTAATTGCATGTTGACAATTTTTTTTAAACAAATAATTTTCTATTTTGACATACTTAAATGTATTAATCTTTTTCTTTCCTTATTTATTTCTATATTTATCTTTTCCTTTATTTTCTTTAACGCTTTTCAGGATTTATTTTCAATGCTTATTGTTTATTATTGAATTTATGTATGGATTTATATCACTTAATTTATTATTTTGGATAATGTGAGGTTGGTGACTGTAATTTTTTTCCAATCTGTAATTGACTCCTTCTAATATTATTTATTAAATTGTAGATTTGTCTTTTTCCTTCCTACTTAATAGAATGTATATCGCATACCAATTCCTGTTGAATAAACAGTGCTCATTCCACTTTTATTGTCTATTTATTTGCCAGTGTCTTAATGTCCCATAAGGATAATCAATTCCCTATTTCCCCATCAGTCACCACCTACGTGTCCATAGTACACATTAATTTCAGAGTATGTCAGAGCACATGTTCAATGTTAGCTACTTTAAAAATTAATGTAGCAAGCCATGCCTTGTAACAATGTTCTTGGGACTATCACCTGATAGTATTAAATATCATGCAGTTTGAGAAGCAAGGTGCACTCAGCCACATGGACCACATGCACACACAAGACTCGGTGAGATATCAGGAATATTTTTTTCTTAAATCAGAAATCACTGGTTATTTTTTGATATTCTAAGTGCAGTTTTCTCCAAATTATAACTCCCTGGATTCTTCCAAAGTATTCAGCCAGAAAGAGATATAAATGTACATTTGAAATTGCCCAAAATGATGACTGATATAGAATACTGTCCTTCTCTAAAATATCCAGTCATTAAACTTTGAAAAGTTATACTAGTGAGAACAGACAATCACCAGCCAGAGGGTATTAATTTGAAAGCAGACAAAAATGGTTTTATATTTCTATTTTGAATGTTCCATATAAAACAATTACAAATATCTGTTTTAGTGATCTGTGTCATAGTTAGCCTGCACTTAGTACAAGTACAAAATAACAGTGATTAAAATGAAAGCATTATACTTACTACTTTTTTTTTTTACTTTACACCATTTTAAATGAAATAATACAGCAAAAGAATACTTAAATGAAAACAACATATATACTATTTTTATGCAATGTTCAGCCCCCTTAGTTCAAAGGAAGATAGAAAAGAATGTTTATTATTCCTGTGAGAAGGAGGGGCACAGTCATTTCTATGAGTGTTTGACTTCAGGGTAAGTTACAATTTAAAATTTCCTACTGGGTTAATAGCAGGTACCATAAGTTCAGAAGAGCAGCAGTAATTACTTCTCCCAAATGCAGAGATTTATCGGGAATATCATGCAGCTTAGCATTACGCATATCCTGTTCTTCTCATTATGGCTTAAAATACATGCAATTTAATGTTACTTCTCCGAAAATATCCAAAGACTATGTCATAATCAGATTAGTATATTTGGCTATTTCAAGTTACATATTTTCTTCTTATAATTCAGTTTCTTTATGAAAGCACGTACAAAAAGTACGTGTATAACAGAGGATGACTGATTCTGAACATCTCTGCCCTGTGATGAACAGGACATATATTTAACAGATTTCTCTGGATTGAACTAGTCTGGGTGTCGTACATGGTTTGGTAATTCAGGCACTATGAAGAATTGTGTAAATCTTGAACAGGTTATTTTTCTTTCTAAATTGTCTAAAGATCACAGTCAATTACTTCATATATATATCAAGCTCTCTACAGCTTCAAACCATTGATGTCCCAGCAAATTCTATGTTCGCTTTATTTTATCTTCTCTACTCCCTTAATAATCAGCCTTGCTTGCTGCTGAGACCTCCATTATGTGCATGTGGCTTCCTGTTTCATGTGGTTCTGGATGCTTCTCTCTCTCCAGGCCTCTGTGCCCCGCACTCTGCTGCATCTTACTCTGTGTTCCCATAATAGCTTCATTAAACTCGAGCAAACATTTCTCTTGCTGGGCTTGATTTCACTCCAGTACATGACAACAATTTGGACACTGTCTTAAGCACTCATTAACTCACAGTTATTTTAATGATCTACTTATTTATTTCTTGTTACTGACTTCTCCAGCTTCATCACAGGAGTCTGAGGATGAGAAGTGAAACTGAAGCCAGGACAGAGGATTACTAGAGCAATATGAACTACATTATCCTAAAAAATTAATAAAAAATTAAAAAATAAACAGTACTCTTTTTACATGAAGCTTAGTGTCTATGTTTGCTCTCCCTGATAAATTAATTCCTTACCTTGAGGGTCCTAGATTTCCCAAGCAAATAGAAGTTAGCTTTTCACAAACCCAGAGCCAGATAGCCTTAATGTTCCCTTCAGCTTGACCAAACTTGTGACAGTTTCTTCCTAATCAGGGGACCTTGTCCTCCCTTTTCTTAGAACATTTACTTTAGAAAATTCTCCAGTGTGAATTCTTCCTTTGACCCTTTGAGATGCAAATCTTCTCCCAACCTCTGGCTAGGTTTACAATTTAGGACTGTCTTTCTTTCTCAAGGAGACATCCCTTTGAAATGTAATCATCAGGAGAGAGAGAGCCCTCATCCCTTAACCTCTGTGGGAGGGCGGGAGCCTAACTTCCCTAAACACCAACTAGCAAACACAAAGTAATCCATATAATTCAAAGTTACCCACATAATTTATTTTAGTGAGGTCACTATATTAGTGTCTTTTCATGCTGCTGAGAAAGATATACCTGAGACTGAGCAATTTACAAAAGAAAGAAGTTTAATGGACTCACAGTTCCACATGGCTGGGGAGGCCTCACAATCACGGTGGGAGGCAAGGAGGAGCAAGTCACGTTTTACACGAAGGGCAGCAGGCAAAGAGAGAGAGCTTGTGCAGGGGAACTCCCTTATAATACCATCAGATCTCATGAAACTTATTCACTATCACAAGAACAGTATGAGAAAGACCTGCTCCCATGATTCAATTACCTACCATTGGGTCCTTGCCACAACATGTGGGAATTATGAGCGTTACAAGATGAGATTTTGGTGGGACACAGCCAACCCATATCCGGCAGCTATTTTATTTTAAAGTAAAATCAAATTATATAACTTAGAGTTATATGTCATAATTATATATTTTAATTGTGTATATCATCATATGTATACACACATACTAGTTCTATTCTAAAAGTTGAGTATGCTATTCTTATAATATAGCAAATGAGGTGCTAGCAAGCCAATGGGAAACCAGTCTCCACTACTGAAAATATAACTTTAAAAGAACGACCAGGAAGAGAACTTCTTAATATGGACAGTGGAGATTTTGTGTCAGAATATTAAGTCCTCTGGGCAGGCCATTAGAAATTGGTAGCTAAGGATCCTAAAAACACCACATACAGAAGTCACACTATAAAGTCCTGAAAATATTCTTAAATATGGTGAGAAGCATATCAACAGGTAAAAAGTATGTTTTTACTTCTCTTCTTGGAAAACAGAAGAAAGACTACTAGAAAACAACCAATGAAACATGGGAAGTTAACAAAGTGGGTAACACTGGTTTGTATTATTAGAAGAGTCCTTCAGAGTTGCATGTGACATGCAGGGCAAATGTAGAGTGAGCAACAGAATGCCTTGGAGATGGGACAGGATCTTAAATTAGGAAGGAACACATAGATTTGATAAGGAAAACCTCCAAAGCAGAAACAAGCACAACAAATTCAGAGTCTCTCTACTTTGACCTCAAGCAGGGACACTCAAGAAAAGAAAAATAATCAGTTTCAGATACAGGGGAAAGAGTCTCAGGAAGCCATATGTTCATTATGTCAGTCAAGGCTGTTGATTACTAAATAACCAAAAGTACGCTATATACTTTAAATGAAAAAGGAATTCATTATTGAATAAGTTGTTCATTGAATCATTAAATAATGATTGGAGGAACAGAGTAGCTGTGTATCTGCTTCTCCCGCCAGGTGCCTCCTCAGAAACATACAACCACATCTTACCTGGGGAGAAACCTCCAACTCTGCAACTTATGCAACTGTGGGCACAAAACAAGTATTTTGACTAGAGGAAAATAGCTACTACTGCCACCAGAAAGGTGCCATTCTGTGACCTGGCAGCCATTAGAAACCTGTGCTGCTGTTAATTATGAAAGATAACATCAATTCACTGCTCACATCTGCAAAAAGCAGAAGTTCTATACTGAATTTTTTTCCTTACACTATTCCATTCTGTAGAGACATCTCAAATGGGCCTATTTAAGTAACAAAAGACTCAGTTCTAACTCCAAATGGAGCTAGAAATATGTTTTGATTCCTTGCAAGAATGATAGAACTTGTATTTTCTTATACATAGAACGGGTATTCGAAATGCATTCTTTGCCATCCTTCATTTTATACTAAACTTTCAATAGCCAGCAGAAATGTACAATAAAATGTTTAACAAAACTTCATCTCATATGAACAAAGTCACATTTTTACATAAGGTGACATTGCTAGTTGAGTGTTCTTCAGCACATTATTTTCAATTTCAATTCAATTTTCAATCTTTCAATTCTAAGATCATTACTGACAAGGATCTATCTATCAGAGGAGTTTTGAAAATTAAAGAATAATATTATTTGTGAAAATATTTCTGGGGATAAGTTGATAAACACTTTGTCTTTTTAAGTTTTTACTGTATAAGGCTAAAAAAGAAAATCTGGTGATCTTCAGTTGCTCTACTTATTTTTTTCAATATTTAAAAATTTTAAAACTATGATATAATTTACTTATTGATTACGTATATTTTTCACTGACAATTTCAAGGCCTAGAGGACAAAAATCTTTTTCTATTTTGTTCGATTATGTTTGCCAGGAGATTGATATAGGGTAAGTCATAGGCCCGTAATAAAAACGAATGAATAAATGTCTTTTTTCAAAAAATAGGCACAAGAGTTAGGATAAAACTCCTCTTTCTCATCCTCAAACACTGATTAAGTAGTTTGAATTAAATAATCAATTGCTATAGTTCATCTATTTTGTCAGTAGGTGTCTTAGTTTGGAATGCTATAACACAATATCATAGATTGGATGGCTTATAAACAACAGAATTTTTTTTTTCAAAGTTCTGGAGGCTGAAAGTCTGAGTTCAGTGTGTCACCATGATGGGGTTCTTGTGAGGCTCCTCTTCTGGGGTGCAGACCACCGACATCGTGTTGTAGCCTCACATGGTGGGAAGAGGGCAAGAGAGTTATTTAGCTCTTTTTCATAAGGCCACTAATCCCATTCATGAGGATCCACTGTCATAACCTAACTACCTCCAAAATCCCTGCTATCATATAGTATTTCACTGTGGATTAGATTTCAAGACATGTATTTTGAGAGGGACACAAACATTCAGTCCATTACAATAGGGCTTGTAAGTGATAAATGGGTACCCATATCTATGTTATAACTATACATTTCTTTTTATTTTTGTCAGTGTACATATATAACATGTTCTTGGGTGTATAAATAAGGTATGGAAATACACAGTTTTTAAATTTTTGTGCCTTTTGTAATTATAATTCAATGTTTTTTCATATTCTTATATAAATGCAATAATTGCTTGTAAATTACTCAGATATGTACGTTGAAAGTACAATCTAAGATTTAAATTGACAAACGAAAAATTATGGATGGTAGAATTACTAAATGAAATGGCTTTCATTGTGACATAGAATGTACTTAGAATTTTTTACTTGAAAATGTTTCTAATTCTGAAATAAAATATTAAAAATAAAAAGATATTTGAAACTAGACTTTTCTAGCAGTGGTCTGTGAAGATAATTTTTGGAGAGTATATGACAATATTTATTTAGATAAATTCGTTTCTTAAGTAGGAAATAAATGTGGTATCATTAGCATTTCACATACTGTCTCACACAACCTTTAACTTGAAGTATAAAACTGTGTTTCTTTATTGCCAGTTGTATCTGTTTTAAGGATTTGTCTTATTATAAAAAAATAGGGTATAATAGAACTTAAAGTCATAGGAAGTTCTTTGAATTTGGTTCATATACTTTTCCTGTTTCTCAATTCTGGAAAATAGATATACCTGGACTAGTATGCATTTCAGAGAAGGCAGAATGGAAAGCTTCTCTCTTCAAATGAGAAGTAGACCTTACCAGAATTAAATTTGAAATTTATGTTCTAATTTCTTATTTTATTGACGCAGATACACACCTAAAAAAGCAGTCACTGAGGCTTTTTTTTTTTTTTTTTTGAGATGGAGTCTCGCTCTTTTGCCCAGGCTGGGGTACAACGGCGCAATCTCAGATCACTGCAACCTTCGTCTTCTGGGTTCAAGAAATTCTCCTGCCTCAGTCTCCCTATTAGCTGGGATTACAGGGGAGCTCCACAATGCCTGGCTAATATATATATTTGTGTTTTTAGTAGAGATAGATTTCCACAATGTTGGCAAGGCTGGTCTCAAACTCCCAACCTCAGGTGATCCACCCGCCTTGGCCTCCCAAAGTGCTGGGATTACAGGTATGAGCACTGAGGCTTATTTTTCTTAACTTTATGAATAATTTTTAATGTGTCTACTCTGTGTAGTACAAGACACGTTAAGCATACAGAAGCAAAGGGACTTAATATTTTGGGACACATTATATTTCGAAATATTTGTCTTATTTTATATCGTTATTTTCACAATTAACTTTGGAATTGATGGTACCATTATTATTTTACAGTAGACAAAACAGAAACTGACTAACTCATTCAAGGTCAAGTATTCCTGCTGATTCACTATTCTAAAAAGACCAGATAGCAATTGTTGACTGAGAATCTATCCTTTCAAGCACACTATTTCTTAAAAACACCCTGGCATTCATACCTCCCCTTTTCATTTTATTTAAAAAGAAATAGTAAATTAATAAATTAATAAATCCAGTTAAGAATATCACCATTATCCTCCCTCCAACTCTCATTAGATAGTTAACTTGCCAGTTTTCTTCCACAGCCTCAGATCTTAGAGGACAATATGGTTTTGTCTCTAAAATCTAACTTCACATGAGCTCATGCTTCATTAAAAAAAGATAAATGCAATTATGTTGTGAATTTCTTGTGACTTCCTAGAATTTTTGCTTCTAAATCTACTTTGACTTCAATTTACGTATACACAAAACACATGCAACTATACACAATCATTTGTATTATTGCAGTAACAAATTATCACAAACATCGTGGTTTAAACTAACACAAATTTATTTTGTTGCAGTTCTGAAAATCAGCTTTCCCAAATGAGTTTTACTGGAACAAAATCAAGATTTCCGCATGGTCATGCTCTCTCTGGAGGTTCCAGGCAAGACTGTTTATTTAACGTTTTTAGTTTCTAGAGGCTGCCAAGGTTCCCTGACTATGGCTTTCTTTTAGTTTTAAAGTCAGCAATGGGCAAGTGTCTTTCTTACATCTCATCACTCTGACATTGACGCTTCTTTTACCTGCTCCTTTCACTTATTTTTTTTTTTTTTTTGGAGACTGAGTCTCACTCTGTCACCAGTGGTGGGATCTCGACTCACTGCAACCTCCGCCCCGCTGTTTCAAGTGATTCTCCTGCTTCAGCCTCCTGAGTAGCTGGGACTACAGACACCCGCCGCCACGCCCAGCGAATTTTTGTATTTTTAATAGAGACTGGGTTTCACCATGTTGGCCAGGATGGTCTTGATCTCTTGACCTCTTGATCCGCCTGTCTCGGCCTCCTCCCAAAGTGCTGGGATTACAGGCGTGAGCCACCGCGCCCGGCCCTACTTTCACATTCAAGATCTCTCGTGATTATATTGAGTCAACCTTGACAATCCAAAATGGTCTCCCCATCCCCAAATCCTTATTGTAATCACATTTATAAGATTTCAGTTATTAGGAAGTGAACATTTTATGAAAGTGTTTATTCTGTGTGTCTATACATAGATTATGTATTTTAAAAATATAAATCTGCAAACTGGAGGCATTTAATGAACTATGTTCTCGGCATGGGGTATCTAATTCTTGCCTAAAAGTGAAACATTGGAGAAAGTGTATTTGATTTTTATGTCCACGGGGTGACATTTAATAAAAGACCGCTCCAGTGAACTGGAAGGTCCACCCTTAAATAAGCATTAATTTATTTCATATCATTACAATGTTAGAAGATAAATTATAAGAAAAATGTGCTTCAGGCATAAATATTGTAATTAAATACATGCAAGATATATGGCAGTATAAACTGGGGCTCGAAAGAAAATGTTATACATAAACAAATGTCTCATTTGCCAGATATATTTTACTGTAATTTTTAAAGGAGATATAGATAACCAGGAGATATAGATGACCAAAACATCTTTAAATTGATAAGTAAACAAAGACATCTCCTCTATATAGTTTCTCTTCTTAAAAAAATTCAAATAGCAGATGCATAATATCGTCTTTTATAAAAAATTTACTTCTGTCTCTATATGGGAAAAGTTCATAAAATTTTCCCAACATCCTTAATAATTTATAATTTCGATGATAAAAATACATAACAATTTGTAACCAAGCCTATTTTTATTTCATGAACCTATTAATACTGTCATGGTTATATGAGATCCACCTGGGACAGATATATATTGAATTATAAAAAGGTTTTAAGTCTCCAAGGCAAATGCAGGTGATACTTTAGAAGATCTGAAATGGAGAAAAATATAGCAACCTAAAACTCTACAGGCAAAGGAAGCAATTTAGCTTAACTTCAAATTAAACAAAAGCAAATTACAAATCACATGCAAAATTACCCATTTTGCATATGTAATTACATGTTTTTATGCATCACTAGATATAACTTTTTAAATTTAACCTCAGAACTTGCCTTTCTACTTTGACCAAAATTATACAAATATATAAAAGGATTGTATTAATACCATCATACCTTGACTTTCCTTTGCAAAACACTGCTTCTTCATTATTATTTTCTTTTCAATTAAGAGCAATGGCATTATCTTATTTTCTCTCATTTCCTAGTTTTAATCCTGCCATTGTCTCAAGGATCCTTTGATTTCTCTCCTTCCATTTGTTGTTAACCCAAAGTTGTTTAATATTAAATTTGTTCAATAGCTATGACCAAGTATTTTTAAGACTATTAACAATATCAAATTGCCTTGTTTTAAATCAGTGATTCGTAAATCTGGCTACAACTGGTAATGACTCCAGTTTTAAACAAATATGAATTTTCAGGTCCCTCCTATGGAGATTCTAATTTAATTAGTGTGTGAAATAACATGGCCATCGGAACATCTTAAAAACTCTCCACGTGGTTCCAGAGTGATTTCCAGGTGTAAAAGCATTGTAGGAAGCACCGAATAGCTCAAAGCCTAGGAAATTTTCTTACTTCTCTCTGTGACAAGAATGTTGTCAGTTGTTGAAATAAGCCATCTCTAATTCTCAAAATAGTTCAGTAAGGTAGATTTGATTATCCCCACTTTACAGATGAAACATAGATATCAAAAAAGTACAAGTAACCTGTTCAAATTCACACATCGAATAATTTCACAATCCAGGATTAAAAGCAAGGTCTGTCAGATTACAAAATGCATCCTCTTCAGTTTTCTATTATCCAGAGGCTAGCACATTCTTCAAAACTTAGGAGCCGTTAAAATACATGTTAATCTATTTTCTATTGTCCTCAAACATTTTTGTGTTAATATTTCTAATTTTGGGCAATACATTCTTGCCACCAAGTTCTACTCAAAATGCAGGATTTTAAATACGAAATAGCGCTAAAGATTTAGACTACATTTTAGAGGATGTTAGATAGTTTGCAAATATTTAAAGCAAAGATAAAGTGAGATATAAAATTAAACACTACAGCAAGACATTATACATATACATTTCTCCCATTCGGTTATGTATTTCTAACTGACTCATGCTGTATTCTCACGGAATCTATATTACATTAAGAGCTATGCACTCCACGCTTTTTACTTTAATATTTACAGTGCTTAACAGAACACTAAATTTTCTTTAATTTTTATTTAAAGACAAAAGTTAAAAATTTTAAAGTAAAGTTCTTCACTTTTTAAGGAATAATTGAAATACTCTTGAAGACAAGTATTTTCTGAATAATTATTAGCATACTCTTTTAGTTATAAATTATACTAAAATCATAGGATGTGAAGCGTGAAAATATTTGCTAAGTTAATTCATCTTATCGTATTTATTTCATGAGAGCTTGAGGAGTACTTTCCTGAAAATTTTGCAGTGATATATTTCAAAATAAACCACAAATCATGAAGGCAGCCTAAGTAAGAATTAAGATCAATGGCCTGCAACGAGTAGCAAGATTTTTAACCTTGCACTGCCACTGCATTTATAACTTTTATGATTCTTTTCACCTTACAAATTCTACATTTTTTCCTCCCAGTATGTATGATTCTTCCATATTCGTATATAAAGAGATTTCTGTTGTTTTATTTTTCTTTTCTAAATAAAATCTTTGGAATACTTAAAGAGAAATTAATTTAGACATAAATAGAGTAATCTTTATTTCAGAGGCGAGTAAATGTCAAATGTTAGCCTTATCTTAAATTTACTAAACTACTGCATATTATATATCTTCTGAGTTCAGGCTTCATACAAGAAGTTTGTTCTATATTTTTAAAGGTATAATTTGGTACTATTTAAAAACTAACAATAAGTATTGATTTAAGAAAGGACAAGACATTGCTAGAATTTAAGTAATTATAAAAATCATTGTCAAAGAATAACAAAATGAAAAATTTATCTGACTGTAGGAGTACATTAAAGTTAGTAGCCATCCAGCATTTGCTAAGATCTAAAAGACGACTAAATAGACATTTTTACTACATGTGGCTTTAATCAGTGTGATATAATTCTCAGTTCCTTTGATTAATGAGTACATTCTCAGCTATTAGGTGTTACCTATTTGTTCAGAAGCCATAGAAACACTCCAACTTAACTGGCTTAAACACACTTTTTTACTTACTTAATTAGCTTATCTAGAGTTGCTAATAATCACACAGTCTTGACTGTGAACCATGTAATTATTTTGACACTAATTCTCTCCCTGGGATATCTTATTCTTGATGTCATCATTTCTGCACTTCAGTTTCTGGCTAGTAATTTTATAACTGTAATAAAACTACTACTGGAAGATATGCATGAATATTATACTTTAAAATTCTGTGGGATAAATAGGTGTCAAACTTCATTCTCACTCTAACAGCAATTATATGCTATATACAATCTGTTCATTTACAAAAAAATGTGAGGTAAGAAAACTATTTATATACCTTTAAGAAAGTTGAATCAAGGTCATTCTTATCAAAACATATAGATACGAACTATGTTTGTCTAGTCTGTTTTGTGCTGTTAGAATACCCAAGACTAAGTAATTAATAAAGAACAAAAATATATTTCTTACAATTCTGGAGGCTGGGAGGTCCAAGATGCAGGCACCCACATTTGGCCTACTAAGTGTCTTCTTGCTGTATTCTCACATGGCAAAAGGAAGAGAGTAAGCTAATTGAACACTGCATGAAACCCCCTTTACAAGAAACCTTAACCCATTAACTAGAGAGCAGCCCTCATGGCTTAATCACCTGTTAAAGGACTCAGCACAATACTATCACATTAGAAACACCTGAATTTTGAAGACGACATATTTAAAGCCTAGAATTCCACCACTGGACCACCAATATTCAGGTGCTTCTCACATAGAAAATACATCTATTTCATACAAATAACCCGAAAGTCTTAATTTATTCAGTGCCAACTTTAACATCTAAAGTTCAAAGTCTCATCTAGGTATCATCTAAATTAGATAAGGATGAGCCTCATGACTCATCCCGAGGCAAATTTCTCTCCATCTGTAAACTGTAAAATTAAACAAGTTACGTGCTTCCAAAATGCAATGTTGGGACAGGCAAAGCATAGACATTTCCATCATGAAAGGGAAAAATAAGCGAGAAGAAAGGAGTGATAGGTCCCAAGTAAGTCTAAAATCCAAGAGCACAAGGAGCATTAAATCTTAGGGCTTGACAACAATCTCCTTGACTTCATTTATTCTCTTTTAGTCACAGTAGGGCACAAGATTGGCCCCAAGGATTTTGACAGCCATGACATGATGACTTTGCTGAGACTGGCCCAAACATCAACTCTCATGTATTGAGGTCACATGCCTGCAGCTTCCAAGCTGATGTTGCATGCTTGTCGCTCTCCAGTTCTGGAGTCCTGAGAGTGGCCCAGCCCTCAGGGCTCCATTAAGTGTTGCTCTAGTTTTAACTCTCTGTGGTGTTCCCAACCCCATTGTTCTGATGGACATTACCCTAGTGGGGGTCCTTTGTGACAGCTTGGAGTCTGCAGCAGGTCTCCTTCTGGGCCCTGAGGCTATTCAAAACATCTTTTGAAATCTAAGTGGAGGTAGCCATGTCTCATAGCTCTTGTCATCTGCATGCCTGCAGAATTGCAGAGTTAGTAGCACTTGGATGCTTTGAGATGCAAAGTTTGTGCTCTCCAGAGTGGTGACCTGAACCATACCTGGACCTGCTTGAGCCATAGCTGGAGTGATTGAGAACTGCTGCCCCCAAATGTGGGTAACTGAGCCCCAAGGAAGCCATGGGCAGCTAGCGCTGAGGTTCCACAGACACCGTGGGCACTTTCCCTAAAACTATTCTGCCCCCCGCACCTCCCACCCAAGGTCCTAGCACTCCAGGCCTGTGATAAGAAGAGCATCCCTGAAGATCTCTGAAATGCTGTTGAGGTCGTTCTCTCAGTGTCCTGATAAAAAAAGTACCTGGCTTCCTTCTAGACATACTATTTTCCTTATCAAATGGTTCCTTGGTCATACCCCTGGCTTTCTCTCCTAGACATGCTTAAAAATTCTTTATATGGCCATGGTAAGAACTTTCCAGATCTTTATGTTCCATTTCCTTTTAATTTAGAATCCCACCTTTAAATCATTCATCTATTCTTGAACTTACTAGCAGTTAAGTTTTTATAACTCAGCAGTTAAGAGAAGCCATACAGCATCTTGAATGCCTTGCTACTCAGAGATTCCTTATGCCAAACATCCTTTTTCATTACCACTAATTCTGCCTTCCATAAAGTCCTGGGACATGGACATACTTCATCAAAGTTCTTTACCACTATATAGCAAAGTTTATTTTTCCTCCAGTTTCCAATACCTTGTTTCTCCTTTTTATTTGAGACCTCATCAGAATAGCCTTTACTCTTAGATTCATGGAAGAAACACAGACTTTTTTCTGACATTCACTTAAAAAGGATTCTAGCCTCTACCCATTACCCAGTTCCAAAACTGCTTCCACATTTTTAGGTAATTGTTATAGCAACATCTAATTCTCAGTTCCACTTTCTGCCTTAGTCTGTTTTATGCTGCTGGACAAGAATGCCTGAGACTGGAAAATTCATAAACAACGGAAATTTATTTCTTACATTTCTAGGGGCTGGGAAGTTCAAAATCAATGCATCAGTATCTGGTGAGGACCTGCTTGCTGTGTCTTCACATAACAGACGATCAAAATTGCAAGCTAGCATTCTAGCCAAATGCTTTCTGAATCCTCTTTTTTTAAACGACCTTGCTTGCATTAATAAACAAAGCAGCCTTCATAGCCTAATGACCTCTTAAAGGAAGCACCTCTGAATACCATTACATTGACTTCACTTGAGTTTTGAAAAAGACCCATTAAACCACAGCAAGTATGGACATTGGTTGCATTCAGTATTACCTTGGTTACTTTAAGAAAGTTAGCCTTACTGAGCTTAGTCTCTTCATCTTTGTTACAGAAATAAGTGCAATTACCACATTGTAAAAATAATGTTAAATGAGACAGTACACGAGGTTTTATATATATTAAGTAATTGATATGTAGTTAATAAGTGTAATTAGCCAACTGACATTGTTGAGAGTATTTGGAGTCTTATTTGCTTCTTTTGATTCTCAGTAACTACCACAATGACAGCAACTCTCATGCCAGTGGTTTGCTACTGATTGAATTTGTATTTGTGGAGATATATATTTATATGAGAGGGAGAGAGAGAGAGAGAGATCAAGGTTTCAGAGAGTGTGAGAGAGAGATTTTCTTTATCCATTCATTTGTTGATGAGCATATCTTGGCTATTGTGAAGAATGCTGTAATAAATATAGGTGTATGGAATGGGTATCTCTTTGAGATACTGATTTTATTTTCTTTGTATATCTATCCTAAGGTGGGGTTGCTGGATAATATGGTAATTTTAAATAAGAAATATTTCTTATTTAAAAAATAGAAATCTTTCTAATTTTTTGAAAATCTTCATACTCTTTGTCATTTAGCTGTATCAACTTACATTTTCATCAATAGTGTACAAGAGTTCTCTTTTTTTCCACATTCTCCCCTATGCTTACTATCTTTTTAAAAATGTTTTCATAGATTTAGAGGGAACAAGTGCAGTTTTGTTACACAGATACATTGTGCACTGGCAAAATCTGGGCTTTTAGGTACCCATCACACAAATGTTATATATTGTAACCATAACGTAATTTTTCATCCCATTTTCCCTCCCACCCTCCCACCTTTCTGTCTCTGATGTCTATTATTCCAATCTCTATGTTGATATGTACATATTATTTACCTCCTGCTTTTAAGTGAGAACCTACAGATTTTGACATTTTTTGGGGGGGTTATTTTAGTTAACAAAAAAGCCTCCAGTTCCATCCATGTTGCTGCCAAAGACATTATTTCATTCTTTGTTGTGGCTGAATAGTACTCCATTATATATATATATACACACATACACACAGAATATAATGAATGTCATCCATGTATACATATACACATACATATATATACACATATGTACACATATATATTTTTTGCACCACATTTTTATTATTCAAACATCCATTCATAAGCAGGTTGATTCCATATCTTTGTTGTTGTGAAGAGTGCTAGAATAAACACATGAATGCAGATATCTTCTTGATAAACGCATTTATTTTCTTTTGCATAGATACCCAGTAGTGGAATTGCTAGATTGAAAGGTAATTGTATCCTTGGTTCTTGAGACATCTCCATACTGTTTTTCATAAAGGTTGTATCAATTTACATTCTCGCTGATAGTGTATAAACATTCCCTTTTCTCCATATTCTCATCAACATCTTTTTTTGTTTTTAAATTTTTAGTAATAGCCATTTTAACTGGTATAAAATGATAATATATTGTTTTAATTTTGTTTCTCTAATTATTAGTGATGTTGAGCATTTTTTCATATGCTGGTTGCCATTTGTATGTCTTCTTTTGAAAGATGTCTGTTCACGACCTTTGCCCATTTTTTAATGGTTTGTTGTGGTGGTGGTGGTGGTGGTGATTGAGTCATTTGAGATTTTTTGTAGATTCTGAATATCAGTTATTTGTTGGATGCATAGTTTGAAAACATTTTCTCCTATTTGTCAGGTTGTCTGTTCACTCTGCTGATTTTTTTCTTTTGCTCTGTAGGCTCTTTTTAGTTTAAGAAAGTCCTATTTGTCTATTTTTGTTTTTATGGCATTTGCTTTTGAGGTCTTAGTCATGAATTCTCTGAATGTTCCAATGTTTTGAAGAGTTTTTCCTATTTGTTTCTTCTACCATTTTTATAAAGTCTTACATTTAAATCTTGTGTCAATTGTTTATATACAGTGAGAGACAGAGATTAAATTTCATTCTGCATATGACCATTCAAATTTCCCAGCACCACTTATTGAAAAAGGTGTCTTTTCCTCAGGGAATGTTTTTGTCAACTTCATCAAATATCAGTTGGCTGTAGGTATATGGTTTTATTTATGGATTCTGTATTCTGTTCCATTGGGTTATGTGTCTGTTTTAACACCAGTACCATGCTGTGTAGATTACCACACCTTTGTAGTATAATTTGAAGTCAGGTAGTATGATGCTTCCAGCTTTGTTTTGTTTGCTTAGGATTGCTGGGGTTTTTTTTTTTTTTTCTTTTTTTTTTTTTTTTGGCTCCGTATGAATGACTTTTTTATTCTAATTCTGTAAAAGTCACTTGGATATTTTGATAGGGATTACATTGCATCTGTAGATTATTTTGGGCAGTATGATCATATTAAGGATATTAATTGTTATGATCCATGAGCAAAGGATGTTTTTCCATTGTTAGTGTCATCTACAGTTTCTTTCATGAGAATTTTGTAATTTTTTTATGTAGACATTTTCACTTCTTTGGCTAAATGTATTCCTAGGGTATTTTATTATTTCTTTGTAATGACTGTAAATGGGATTGACTTTTGGATTTGATTTTCAGCTTAATTATTATTAATGTGTAGAAATGCTCCTTATTTTGGTTCATGTATTATGTATTCTTGGACTTTACTGAATTTGTTTACCAAACTTGCAGTCTTTTGAAGGAGTTTTTAGGGTTATCTAGGTATAAGATCATAGTATCAGCAAACAGAGATAATTTGACTTTTCTTTTCTAATTTGGATGACATTTATTTCTCTTGCCTGATTATGCTGGCTAGGACTTCTAGTACTATGTTGAATAGGACTGGTAAAAGTAAGCATCCTTCTCTTTTTCCAGATCTTAAAAGAAATGCTTTCAGCTTTTCGTGTTAAGTGTAATGTTGGCTGTGGTTTTGTCATACATAGATTTCATTATCTTGAAATATGGCCCTTCAATGCTTAGCTTGTTGAGGGTTTGGTGAATCACATTTATAGATTTGAGTATGTTGAATATTTTGTTTTTTGATAATAGTCATTCTAGCAGATGTAAGGTGATGTCTTATTGTGGTTTTGATTTGGATTTCTCTAATAATTAGTGATATTGAGTTTTTTTCATATACTTGTTGAGTATTTATATGTCTTCTTTTCCAAAATGTTCATTCAGGTCCATTGCCTGTTACTATTATTATTATTACTATAATCAAGCTATTTGTTTTCTTTCTATTGTGTTGTTTCAATTTCTTATATATTTTGAATATTAATCTCTTCACACATTGGTGTAGGAAATTGTTTTTTTGGATATGATATCAAAATCACAAGCAGCAAAAACAGAAATATACATATAGGATTATATAAAAACTAAAAATCTTCTGCATGGGAAAGGAATCAATCAAGTGAAGAGACACTATACAAAATGAAAAAAAAAAACTACTTTGAAATCATATATGTGATTTGTTTTAAGGTTTCTCATTCACTCTAGTTAATGGTAGAGAGCATAATTTTTAAACAATAATAAAAATATAGAATTATAACTTAAATACAAAACAAGCTATTTATTAGTTTTTAATACATGCCTTATATTTATCTCTGATTATTCCAGAGATGTATGAGAATAATATATGTGATATTTTGTAGAAAATACAGCTTAATTATGCTAGATTTTAAAAAATTATTATACAACAAATGGTTGTCAAACTGAGAGGAAGACATAAACAACATTGCTATGTTAATTTGTAGATTTTAATGGCAAAATGTCCTGATTATAATGTTTAAATTAGCAAAGTAATAACTTAGTTTGTAAATTTACATATGCATGCACCCCAGCATTTAGAAGATTATTTGAATTTATGTAGATGATTATTTGAATTTATTTATTTATTTAATTGTATTTGAAACTTTTTCTGACAAGAGATGTCAAAAAATGGGCTGGGAACACTTATTTATACTCTATTAGAATAATAATGTCATCTTCCCAAATATAATTAGTATTGCTTATTTTAAAGTTTATATTTGTGGACTTTTTATAGACATTTATTCTGATTATTTGAAATATATAATAATTAAAGATAGAATAATTATTTTAAAGAATAGAACAATTATGAAAAAATAATTTTCCTTAATTATGGAAACATCTTTATGAGAAGATATAATTAAGAGGAATAATAAAGCTTTTTAATGTCCAGCCTAGTACATAATTTTATATTGATTTTTATTATAGAATAATTTTTTTGGCAGTTCAGAAAAAAATCGAGCTCTGTAAGATAAACCCTACTGTTTTCAATGGTTTATGTGTATTTTAAATTTAGAGCTCAAAACCAGCTAATTTTGATATCTTGATAGCAACTTGAAAGCATAAAAGAGAGAATGATATTTGGAACAAGATGAACCTGCGAACACAGAGGCATTCTTTTTCATCTAATTTTAGAGTCAGCTAAACATATTATTCTAATGCCTGTTCAACTAGCATTTATTCAGACACATATTAAGACCACCTTTAATACTGTCTCACATTATCACATAATGTTTCAGATAATGTTCTTTGGTATAATAGATTTGGATACTGTTGTGCAAGTAGAATTCTAAGAATAAACCCCAATGATCTCCCATTGTAGAATCTTCTCCCCTTTAAGTGTCAGTAGAACTTATCAATATGAAATGTTGTCACTCCATGAGTGTTACATTAAATGGCAAAAGTGATTTTGTGGAGATAATAAAGATTATTAGTTAACCTTAAAATAGAAAGATATTTTTGGGTGGCCCTAATTTAAATGCATGAACCCTTTAAATGAGAGAGTTTTCTGGTTGGTGGCAGATAGTCAGAGGTTGTAGGTACGAGAATTCAGTGCCTCGTTGCTGACTTTGAAGATGGAGACAACCAGGAGCTGAGAAATAATACAGGCAGCCACTTGGAGCAGAAAGTGACCTCCAACTAATATTTGGTGAAAAATTTTAAAAAGAAGAAGGAAAGAAGGAAATAAATGGGTACCTCAACCTATAGCCACAAAGAACTGGTTCTGCTAATAACCCAAATGAGCTTGGCGGCAGATTCTTCTTCAGATCCAGGCAAATGCCTGCCCTGGTAACACTTTGGTTTCAGCCTTTGAGACTTTAAAAGAACTCAACCAGTGAAGCTGATCCTGACCTTATTATGAGATACTAAATGGGTATCACTCTAATCCTTTTTAAACAATTTTATTTTTAATATTTAAAATTGACAAATTAAGCCGTGTATATATATATGTGTATGTATAGTATACAACATGATGTTTTAATACAGTATATATGTGTGTATATAGCTAATATATTAGCTATTTAGTAAAAAAAATGAGCTAAGAAGAAAGACACTGATCTTTTTTCTTTACTTTAGATGCATCCTTTAATATCTCTGGGTCTTACTTTCTTATACATAAGAAAACAATTTTAATAAATCTTGAAATTTATTTTAAAATTAAATAGCTTATATCCTTTCCATAAACTAATATAACATATATTTAACTACCTTTATAAATCAGTATCTATACTGCTAACAAGAAACTGCATTTAGGTACCAGAAGAGCCCTTGTTATATGGATAGCTTACTCAGTAAGAATTCAGAAAACTTTTAGCAACATAAAAAGGCAACAAAAGCAGCACACCTCATTGCATGTGCTAGCATTATTGAGAGCTTCATGTATATTAATTCTTTCAACTCTTATAATCTATTTATTTTTGCTTTGCGTGTATTAGGTCTTAACAAAATCTTAAAGATCAAATACTGAATGATAACACATATGGTAAAGTGAAAAGACTGAGGGGCAGAATGACTTAATATCTTGCACGGGACTGCTTGGAGGTAGGTTTTGAGCCTCTATCTTTCAGGTTCAGAGAAAATGTTGATAAATAGTTTGCTGCACTATCATCTGTGTTGGTTAAACTTTCCTAATCTCCATAATTTCATGCTAAATTGGAGACACTAACTAGTTACAGACTTTTTTTAAAGATTAGCAATATATGTTTATGATTACTATAGTGCCTAGCAAAGTATTGGTACTCTATAAGTTCCTATAAATCATAGAAGAATAATTTTTGTTTTATGATGATGATATAGTTATTATAAAACCAGTGCAAAAACATTGATAGGCACTTGACATAAACAGATATATTAAGTAATGTAACCCATATAAACATAATTATTTCATATCTGATATTGACTATTTATTAAAATTTATATTTCAATATAGGAACACAGAAAGATATTAAGACAGATACACATCTACCTTAGAGACTCAGGTTCGTTCTATTTTAACTGATCTAAAAGAAAATCTTGCATGAATCACGTTTTTAAGATTAACTTCAAAACATAATGCAGGGTGAAATGCTACTAAGAAAAACTTTTTCGAAGGGAAAAGATACTTTTAGTCAACATAGACATTGACGGTTTGTAACTGCAGTGCCTATTTCAAGGGGTTGAGAGAGAAGCCCCTGAAATGTTTTGGATGACCATATCATGTGTGTTAGCAAACATAGCATAAAGTTCAACTAGCTAAATTCCTGATCCTACCTTGAATGTCAAGTTGTATTACAGCATACAATAGTAATAAATTCTGTAATTAATTTAGCCAAATTTAATATTACATCTGAAGAAAAAAATGAGTGATTTTACTTTGTCGTATTTGTCAATAAATGATGTCATTAATGCAAAAATATCAGTTTTTGAAAAAATCTAATAAGGCCATTGTTTGATATTTTCCCTTTTAAAACATTATGTCTTCCAGATTTATGATTATGTACTCAGCATGTTTCATAAATAAATTTTGGTGTACATTTATGCCAAGTTCTGAAGTTCTTCCAATAACTTTTTTTCCCTAAATACATTTTGGAAATCTCTTCATTAATATTTCCAGTTGCTAGGCAACACCTCCTCTTTCCTCGTTGCTATGGTGACCCTTGAATCAGGGAGGACAGGAAGCCATCTGTTTAAACCAAAACCCTTCCTTTCTTTAAAGTATGGCCTGCTCTACTGCCAGAGACAAGGAGGAGTAAGTTAAATATGACTTAAAGTTTAGACAAATACAAGGGTAAAACTCCAAAATCATAATTTTTTGGTCTGAAAAATAATTGCTTCTTAATAGAACATGAAATCACTCTGATGCAAAATGCTGTATTCACAACAGATTGAAATTATACTCTGAAATTTTAAAAACAAAATATACAGTGAATAAAACCAACCAAAATAACCTCGGGTGCTTTAAATATCGATTTTATTTTATTTTATGTGTCTTTATTTGTCTATACCTGCACATCCTAAGATAACATTTTAAAAGAACTTTTGAATAAGTAACCAAAACACTCAACTGGTTTAATACCTTGGTATTTTTGGAAGATAAATGAAAAAGTTGGCGCTAAGACTATTCTGAGTAAAAATTGAAATTTGCCTTTGTTTTTGCTTTCCCATAGTGAAACAAATATCATTTCTTGGACTACTAACTAAGTGGTTTCAGAATGTGCCTGGAGATTTGGCTTTATTGTGGTTAAAATTTTACCAAGTATCCTTTGTACATAGGTGAATATTCATAAAAGAGGTATTCCCAGTAATTTATTTAAAAAGCTAAATGGAGAAAGCAAGCTTTCACTTATTTGAGGTGTAAATAGATTTGGTGATTACTACAGTATTTTTAACACCGTAAATGTGAATCATACCCTTCCTTTATAATATTAATTCCTTTACAATACTTCCATCATTATAATCCCATTGACTTTCAGGATTGTGCTCTTGTCCATTATTTCAAAATCTCATTATTATGTAACAGATTATTAATAAGAATGAGCTCTGGTTTCACCTTTCAATATTCTTCTTTTGACCACTTGCCAAAATGTGTTTGACATTTCACTGACTTGCTTTTGGGGCTAACCCTGAAAATGTCTTTCTTTCCTTTAAAAATAATGCAATGTGGTGCAGAACCAAGAGCTTCCTAACTATTCATACATAGCTGGAGTGCATATTTATGTTTATGTGCGTGCAAGAGTAATAATATCAACTTCATCTTGAGCACAAATTAATTTGCATGCCACTTACTATAATGGAGTTCTCCTTTCCTACCCTATTAATCCCAAAATAAGAAAATGCAGTCAGCATTATAATGTTTTGGTTTTATTATGCAAATATATTTTTAATTCAGTATATATTTATCAAGGAAAAAGAATGGCATATATTTCAAGTAAAACTAGGTGAAAATCTGTATCATTTTCTTTTTTTATATGCTTCCACAATTTTTTTGACTTTTATTTTAGATTTAGGGAGTATATATGCAGATTTGTTTCCTGAGTATATTGCATGATGCTGAGGTTTGGGATATGTGATCCCATCACTCAGGTACTGAGCATAGTTCCCAATAGTTTTTAGAAGCTTGTCCCCCTCCTTCGCTCCACCACTTCCCCACTAGTTGTCCTCAGAGTCTATTGTTGCCATGTTTATGTCCATGAGTACCTGAAATATAGCTCCCACTTATACATGAGCACATGTGGTACTTGGTTTTCTGTTACTGTCTTAATCAGCAGCTACTAGCTTCTAGCTGCATCATGTTTCTGCATAGAACATAATTTAGTTCTGCTTAATGACTGCATAGTATTCCATGGTGTATACATACCACGTTTTCTTTATACCGTCCACCATTGATGGGCACCTGGGTTGATTCTATGCCTATGTTATTGTGAGTAGCACCGTGATGAACCTGCAAGTACATGTCTTTTTATAGAATGATTTGTTTTCGTTTGATATACACCCAGTATTCGGATCACTGGATCAAAAGGTAATTCTGTCTTAAGTTCTTTGGGAAATCTCCAAAATGCTTTCCACAGTGGTTGAACTAACTTACATTCCCACAAACAGTGTATAAATGTTCCTATTCTCTACAGCTTCACCAACACCCATTATTTTTTGACTTTTTAATAATAGACATTCTTACAGGCGTGAGATGGTATTTCACTGCAGCTTTGATTTGCATTTCTCTAATGATTAGTGTTGTTGAGCATATTTTCCTATGTATGCTGACAATGTGTATGTCAATAATGTGTATGTCTTTTAAAAAGTGTCTGTTTGTGCCCTTGCTCACTTTTTAATACAGTTGCTCATTTTATACTTGTAAATTTGTTTAAGTTCCTTACCGATTCTGAATCTTACACCGTTGTCAGATGCATAGCTTGTGAATACTTTCTCCCATTCTGTAAGGTGTTTACTTTTTGTGCAGTTTATTTTGCCTTGCAGACAAGTTTTGGTTTAATTAGATCTCTTATCAATTTTTGCTTCTGTTGCAATTGCCTTTGAGGTCTTCATCATAATTCTTTTTCAAGACCAGTGTCCAGTTATTTCCTAGGTTTTCTTCCAGGACTCTAATACTTTAAGGTCCTACATTGAAGATTTTAACCCATCTTGAGTTAATTTTTGTATATGGTGAAAGGTAGGGGTCCAGTTTCATTATTCTGCATATGGCTTTCCAGGTACCCCAGTGCCATTTGTTGAATAGGGAGGCCTTTCACCATTACTCATTTTTTCAGCCTTGTTTAAGATTAGATGGAACTAAGTGTGCAACTTAATTCTGGTTTCTCTATTCTGTTCCCTTGATCCATTTATCTGTTTTTGTACCACTACCATGCTGTTTTGGTTACTGTAGCCTCATAGCATATTCTGAAGTCAGTTAACGTGATACCTTCAACATGTGCTTTTTACTTACTATTATTTTGCCTATTTAGGCTATTTTTTGTTCGATATGTATTTCAGAATAATTTTCTTTTTCCATGTCTGTGCAAAATGAAATTGGTCATTTGGTAGGAACGGTGCTGAATTTGTCAGTTGTTTTGGGGAGTATGGCCATTTTAATGATATTGATTATTTCAATTCAATAGCATGCTACGTGTCATTTATTATTTTTAGTAGTGTTCTCTAGTTCTCCTTGTAGAGATCTTTTACTCTGTTTTTAGATGTATTCCTAGGTATTTGATTTTTTTGTGTGGCTATTGTCATTGGGGTTGCATTCTTGATTTGCCTTTCAGTTGAATGTTATTGGTGTATGGAAATGTTACTGATTTTTGTACATTGATTTTTTACCGTTTCTAATGGCTTTTTGGTGAATAGTTTGAATTCTTTTCCTATTTCATTTATCTACTTAGATGTCCTTTTTCCCTTATCTTGCCTAATTGCTGTAGCTAGCATTTACAGTACTATTTTGCATTGGAATGGTGAGAGTGGGTATCCTTGTCTTGTTGTAGTTCTCAAGGGGAATGCTTTCAGTTTTAATCCATTCGATGTGATGTTAAATGTGGATTTTTCATACATGGCTCTTATTTTTTTGAGGTGTGTTGCTTTGATGCCTACTTTATTGAGGGTTTTTATCATAAAGTGATGGCAAATTTTATTGGAAGTGTTTTCTTCATCTATTGAGAGGTTCATATGTTTTTTTAAAAAATACTGTTTATGTAGTGAATCACATTTATTGATTTGGGTTTGTTGAATCAAACTTGAATCTCAGGAATTAAGCCTACTTGATCATGGTGAATTAACTTTTTGATATGCTGCTGGATTTGGTTTACCAGTATATTGTTGAGGATTTTGTGCCCATGTTCATCAGGGATATTGGCTGGTAGTTTTATTTTTTATTGTGTCTTTGCCAGTCTTTGGTTTCAGGGTGATGCTGGCTTCTTCAAACGAGTTAGGGAGAATTTCATCCTCCATTTTTTGGAATATTTCCAGTAGAATTGGTACGACCTCTTTTTGTATCTGATAGAATTAGAAACCATCTGGTCTGCGATCTCTTTGGTTGGTAAGTTTTTTTTATCAGTGATTCAAATTTGGAACTCAATATTTGTCTGTCCAGTATTTCAATTTCTTCCTGTTTCTATCTTTGGAGGTTGTGTGTTTCTAGGAATGTATCCATTTCCTCTAGATTTTCTAGATTGTGTGCATAGAGGTATCCATTCATATTAGTCTGAGGTTCTTTTGTATTTCTGAGAAATTCATTTAAATATCACCTTTGTAGATTCTAATTGTGCTAATTTGAATCCTTTTTCCTTTTTTCTTTGATAATCTAGCTACCAGTCTATTAATCTTTTTATCTTTTCAAATAACCTAACTTTTGCTTTTGATGATTCTTCATATGGATTATTAGGTCTTAATTTCATTCAGTTGTACTCTAATTTTAGCTATGCCTCTTCTTTTGGTAGTTTTGGGTTTAGTTTATTATCGTTTTTCTGGGTTACTGTAGGTGTGCTGTTAGATCGTTGATTTGAGACCTTTCCTTTTGAGGTAGGTGTTTAGTGCTATACTTTCCTCTTAACATTGCTATGGCTACATCCCAAAGATGTTGGTATGTTATGTCTTTGTTTTCATTTATTTGAAAAAAAAATAAATTTATGTCTTGATTTCATTATTTACCCAAATGTCATTCAGAAGCAAGTTTTTAAATTTTCACGTCATTGTGTGTTTTGTGATATGTTCTTGGAATTGATTTACATTTTTATTACACTGTGGTCTAAGAGTATGATTTGTATGATTCCAATTTTTAAAAATTTATTAAGACTTTATGGCCAATTACGTGGTTGATCTTGGACTTTGTCCCATGTAAAGATAAGAAAAATGTATATTTAGTGGTTGATGGGTAGAGTATCCTGTAGATTTTTATTAGATCCAATTGGTCAAGTGTCAAGTTTGGGCCTAGAATGTCTTCGTTAGTGTTCTGCTTCAGTAGTCTGTCTACTGCTGTCAGAGTGCTGTGATGTCCTCACTATCATTATATGGCTGCCTAAATCTTTTCATAGTTCTAGAAGTACTTGTTTATGAATCTGTGTGCTTCATTGTTGGGTGCTTATATATTTGGGATAGTTAACTCATTTTGTTGAATTGCACACTTTATGATTATGTAATGCCTTTATTTGTCATTTTATACTGTTGCTGGTTGAAAGACTGTTTTATCTCATATGGGAATAGTGACTTTTGCTCATATTTGTTTTCTATTTGTGTTGTAGCTCTTACTCCGACTCTTTTCTCTTTTCTCTGAACATGTAAGTGTCATTATGTGTGCGATGGGTCTCTTAAAAACAGCAGCTAGATGGGTCTTCCTTTTTTTTCTTTCTTTTTTTTTTTTTTTTTGTTCAACTTACCTGTGTGTGCCTTTTTGCTGGGGAGTTTACACCATTTACTTTCAAAATTAATATTGATAAGTGAGGTTTAAAAGCTGTTGTGAAGTTGTGAGCTTGTTGACTTCTAGTTTCTATTGCGTGGTTGCTTTATAGGATCTGCAGGCTATGTACTCAAGTGTGTTTGTGTGGCAGCAAGTATCATCCTTTTGTTTCAACATTGAGAACTCCCTTAAGGATCTTTTGTATTGGTAATGAATTCCCTTAGTGCTTGCTTCTCTGGAAAATATTTTATTTTTCCTTCACTTACAAAGCTTAGTTTGAGGGATATAAAATTCTTAGTTGGAATTTATTTTATTCAGAATATTGAAAATAGGCCACCAATCTCTCCTGGATTGGATGGTTTCTCCTGAGAAGTCCACTAAGTCCACTGTAAGCCTTTTGAGTTCCCCCCACCCCCGCCCAACCCGAGTTTTTGTTTTGTTTTGTTTTGTTTGAGGTATAGTCTCACTCTCTCACCCAGGCTGGAGTGCAGTGTTGTGATCTCGGCTCACTTCAACCTCTGCCTCCTTGGTTCAAGTGATTCTCATGCCTTATCCTCATAAGCATCTGGGACTACTGGCGCATTCCTGGATAATTTTTTGTATTTTTAGTAGAGATGGCTTTTCACCATGTTGGCCAGGCTAGTTTCAAACTCCTGACCTCAGGTGATCTGCCTGCCTTGGCCTCTCAAAGTGCTGGGATTACAGATGTGAGCCACTGCACCCAGCCCTATGAGGTTCCTTTAGTATGTAATTTGCCCTTTATCACTAGCTGCCTTTAAGAGTTTTTCTTTAGTATTGATATTGGACTGTCTGGAGACTATATGCCTTGGTGATGTTCATTTTGTCTAATATCTCACTGATAGTCTCTAGATTTCCTACATCTGGATGTTTACCTATCTAGCAAACTTAGGAAATCTTCTTGAATTATTTCCTCAAATATATTTTCCAAGTTGATTACTTTTTAACTCCAAAATATCTACAGTTCACAGGTTTGAACACTTTACATAATCCTATATTTCTTAATAAGTTTATTCATTTAAAAAAATTCTTTTTTGGAAATTTTTGTCTGACTAGGTTGGTTCAAAAGATTGGTCTTCAAACTCTGAAATTTCTTCTGTTGCTTGGTCCAGTCTCTTGATAAAGCTTTCAATTATATTTTGAAAGTTCTTAAGTTAGTTTTTCAATTCCAGAAGCTCTAATAGATTTCTTTTCAAGATGTTTATTTCTTCCTCCATTTCCTGGATAGCATTAGAATTTTCTTTGTGTTTATTATCAACTTAAACTTAAACATAAAGAGCACTTAAACATAAAGAGCACCATTACACCATGATCTAAGTCCAGGAATGGTGGGGCAGTACAGGTTGCTGGTCTAGGCAAGTGGATGTTCTTAATGCCTGTATTTCTGCCTGGGGTTGGAGCAGAGAGGCCCCTGCTACACCATGATCTCAGGAGAGCAGGGTGGGACCCCAAACAATGGTACACACAGATCAATTTCATGTTACTAAGCTGTCCCTGGCTGCAAGTCATACTACCTGGGAGAAAATGCAGCTGGAGAAGGTCTCATCCTGCCCCAGGCTTGCCATGAGGGACAGCACAATTCCAGCCCTACTGCTGGGGCACTTTCAGCAGTTCTGACTGTGGAGACCCCTACTGGGCTCCAGAGCAGGTGTTCCAATCCCTGTCCTGAAACTAAAATGCCTGTTCAGCCACACTGTCAGTCCACCAAGGAATGGCTGACTTTATATGTACCCAGATTTAAAACGGTGTCATGCTCTCAGTTCTGGGTGTAGGAAAATGTCTTCAGCTTTTCCGTGTCTCTTTCTCTCATAGCATCTTCATTCTTTCCCAAAGTTAGTTCCAGGGGTGGGAAGAAACAAAGTACTCTGCCTTGGTCTGTGCTGTATGGATCCTCAGTGGAAAGGTAAGTCTCTCTCTCTCTCTCATGTAGTGGAGGCTTCAGTCTCTTTTATCAGCCAGATACCATCATGGGGGCTGTTTGCTGGCATTTTTCTCTCTGATTTCTGGGGTGTCCTTTGTGATTCTGGTGGATTCCCATTTTTCTTCTTTAACTACAATTCAGAGTTGATCTTGATGTACTATCTTGTTGTTTCCAAGTGACTGAGGCATGCTGAAAGGCATGCTGAAAGCCTGTAACCCTGTAACATCATATTCCTTAATACAGGAAGACTTTTCTCAGACTTTTAGTAATGCTTCATGTACCAAAACCCACAATGAAATTTCCTTAAGCATTAGTATGTAACATTAAATAAAATGCCACTTGCTGTAATTTTATTTTTAATTACACACGATTCTTTATTATTTTGATCCATTTTCAATGTTATAGTGAATATTTCAGATTACAGTGCTGTTCTTCTAAATTAAATATTGTTTATGTTTATGTCATTCTTCATAGAACAAAAAACCTCCAGTATCTTAAAAATAGTATTTGTCTGAATATCAAACATACTTCATTCAACATAGGCTTTTCTGTTTCTAGAGGCCAATGCACAAATATAACTTTTCAGATTCAGAAATTGTATTTCACTTGGTGTTCTGCCACTGTTTTGTGATGAATTTATTGTGTAGTTTGTTGACTTTTTATGTGTACTTTAATATCTATTTAAGCCTTTGTGTCTTCAATATATAATTTTTTGAGAACTCAGCATAAGTAAAAAATTGATTTATTAGTAATGATATTTTATATTCAAAATACTTTGTGACTAAACATGTTATTATCTTCATCTCTCATACATAAAACATATCTTCATGAATAATATAACACATGGCATTTCTCTTCACATTATGAGATGAAATGTTATGGCATATATATATACTTATGAAACCTTCACCACAATTAAAATAATAAAATATCAATTTCAAAGGTTTCTTCCGCTCTTCTCTGCCGCAATCGTCCCTCATACTAGGTAACCGCCAATCTGCTTTATGTCATCATACATTAGCATGTATTTCCTCTAATTTTATGTAAACGGAATCATACAGAATACTTATTGCTAAACAGTATTGCATTATATACCATAGTTTGATTATTTATCTGTTGACAGACATTTGGGTTTTTCTCAGTTGCGTGCTATGACAAATAATGTTGCTATGAACATTTGGGTAATTCTCTGCAAGCTATGCTTTCATTTTCCTTGGGTAACTACCTAAGAGTGGAATAGCTGTGAGGTATGGTATGTGTGTGTTTAACTTAAGAATACATCAAACCATTTCCCAAAGTGGTTGTATCATTTTATTTTCAGTTTCCACCAAAAGTCTATGACAGTTTAAATTCCTACACAAATTTATTAATATTGTTAGGTTCAGTATTTTTAATTTTAATCATTCTAACTAGTGTGAAGTGGTATTTCATTAGTTTTCATGTTGACACATGTTTTTATATGCTTATTTGCCATCTATATATATTTGGTAATTATCTTTCAAATATTTTGTTCATTTATGTTTGGTTATTCATTTTCTCATTGTTGAGTTTTGAGAGTTCTTTATAGATTTGAAAATATTTTCCGCAAGTCTGTGCTTTTGTTTTCAGTAACATCAGCTGATTTAAATTTTGATGATTTAAATTTTGATGCTGTATCTTTTTGAATCATGATTTGGTGTCATGTCTAAGAAATCAAGACCTAACCAAAAGTGCAAACATTTTCTCCAGAGTTGCCTTATAGAAGCTTTGGGGTTTTGGTTTCACATTCAGGTCTATTAGATTTGAGTTCAATTTTGTATATGGTGTTAGGCTAAGCAGAGATCATAGTGAATTTTATTGTATATGATATTTGAAAATTCTAACTCTGTTTGATAAAAATATTATCAATTTTCCACTGACTTAAGTATTTGTCAAAAATGAGTTCTTCATATATGTATTGTCTGTTTTTGAAACACATCTCCAGTACACATCTCCATTTATTTAGGTTCTCTTAGCAATATTTTGTAGTTTTCAGTGAAAGAGAATATCTTTCACATTTTGTCAGCTGTATTCCTAAAAATTGTATTTCTCTTATTTTAATACTATTATACATGGTATTAATTTTAAGCTTCAGTTTTCAAATATTTTTTTCTAATATGTAGAAATATAATTAATCTGTGTGTATTAATCTTGTTTTCTACAATATTGCAAAGTTCATGCATTAGTTCTGGTAATTTTTGGTCAATTCCATTTTGATTTTCTGCATAGATCCCTCTGTAAACAGAAACTTTTTTTTTTTCCTAATTGGCTCATCATTTCTTCCATTTTTTTTTTAAACCTACTTTTACATTGTTTTTACAATTGTGCCCACATTGTCAATATGGGCACTAGAAACAGACATTCTCGTCTTGTTTCTGATTTTAGGGAGAGAGAATTAAGTCTTTCATTGCTAAATATCAGTCGAGCTACAGATATTTTGTAGATAGTATGTATTACATTACAAAAAAGATCCTTCTATCCCTCTTTTGCTTAGAGTATATTCATCAGAAATGAATGTTTAATTTTGTCAAATGTTTCTCTATATTTATCAAAATAATCATTTTCTCTTTTAAAAATGCTGTAATATTGTGAAATAGATTGTTTTTAAGCAAACATTGTATTTATTAGATAAACTCCACTTGGTCATTATGTATTTATTATGATTTTCATACATTGCTGGGTGGGGTTGACTAGCTAAATTTTTGTTTCAAATTTTTATCTATGTATTCTTGAGAAATATTAATCCATGAGGAATATTTTTTTTTTTTTTCTAATGTCTTTGCCTAGTTTTGGTATAAATGTGATGGGAAGCATAACTTCTTCAAGTTTCTGGAAGATTTTTGTAGAAGTATTATTTCCTCCTTAAATATTTCATAAAATGCACTGTAAAGACTTTGAGCCATGAGTGTTTTTTTTGTGAGAAGAGTTTTCTTTTTCTTTTCCTTTTTCTTTTTTTTTTTTCTTTTTTTTTTTTAAGACAGAGTCTCCCTCTGTCACCCCAGGCTGGAGTGCAGTGCTGCGATCTAAAACTACTACCTCCCAGGTTCAAGCGATTTGAGTAGCTGGGACTCAGGCATGAAACATGACACACAGCTAATTTTTGTATTTTTGTTAGAGACAGGTTTTCACCATGTTGAAGAGGCTGGTCTCAAACTCCTGACCTCAAGTGATCTTCCCACCCCTGCCTCCCAGCTCATGCTGGGATTACAGGCATGAGCCACTGAGCCCAGCCTGTGACAAGGTTTTTAAACACAAATTTCATTTTTAAAGTAGATATAGGACATATTATCTGTTTGATCTTAAATGCAGTTTGTTTGCATCCTTCAAAACATTTGTCTTTTTATCTGCTTTTGCATTTATTGGCAAAAATATTACTCACAATATTCCTTATGTATTTAATACTTACAGAATCTCTAATGATGTAACCCTTATTCCTGAAAAAGGTAATCTGTGTAGTCCTTCCTTTTTGATTGATGAGTGTGGCTGCAGGCCAATCAATATTACTGATCTTCTAAAAGAGTTTGCTTTTATTTCATTGATTTAAAAAATCATTTTCTGTTCTCTATTTCATGGATTTCTGCTCTTCTCTTTGTTGTTACACTGTTTTCTGCTTTCCTTGGACTCAATTTCCCTGCCTGCCTGCCTGCCTTTTTCTAGTTTCCTAAGTTTGAAGCTGGCATTATTAATTTGAGATCTTTATTTCTTTTTGTGTATGTTTATGTGTATAATATGCTACTTTTGTTTTGATATATTTCTTGTTTTTAAATTTTTCCTGATACATAATTGAACATATTCATGAGGTGCATGTGATAACTTGATATATCCATACAACATGTAATAATCAGATAAAAAATGTATTATTTCTTTCTGTTGGGAACATTCCATATCTTCTAGTTACTATAATATATATAATAAACTATTGTTAACCATATTCACCCTATTGTGCTATTGAACACTAAAAATTATTCCTTTTATCTTACTGTACTTTTGTACCCATTAACCAACCTTTCTTCATTTCCCTTTCCCCCATACCCTTCCCAACTTATGGAAAAGTTCTACTCTCTACCCACCGTTCTACTTTCTACTTTCATGAGATAAACTTATTTAGCTCTCACATGTAAGTGAGGACATGCACATTTATCTTTTTGTGCCTGACTTACTTGACTTCATATAATGAATATAGGCACCAGAGCTTTTCATTTTCGCTAGATACTGTTTTAACAAATTATGTTTTCATTTCCATTCATTTTAAAGTACAGTTAATTTTTCATTTGAATTCTTCTTTGGCTTATTAATAAAAGTGTGCTACTTGTTTCCAAGTATTTAGAGATTATTCAGCTTTCTGTTACTGATGTTTAATTTAATTATATTGTAATCAGGAAACATACTTTATCTGACTTGAATAGTTTTAAATTTATTTCAATCTATTTTATGGATCACAGGATCGTCCATCTTGGTAAATAGCACTCACGTACTTTAAAGACTGTGTATTCTACTCTTTTGGGATGGCATATTTACAAATGTCTGTTATGTCAATTTGGCTGACAGGGCTGTTTGCATCCTCTATATTTATTTTTACTGAATTCCTGAAAATGGTTTGAGAACTTTCTCTTTATTACAGGTGTTTCTTGTTCTAAGTCACTCTCAAGTACTGTTCAGTTGCTTCCCATAAATTTTGATATATTGCGTTTCCATTTTCATTCAGGTCAAAAACATTCTTTTGACTTCTTCCTCCCACTTGGTTGTTTAAAAGTCTGTGTTATTCACTATTCACTTGATGAAGTATTTTGAGATATGTTTTGGTTATTGATTTATAAATTAACTCCACTAGTCTCAGGAATAATATCTTGTGTTACGTGAAACTTATTAAATGAATTGAAACATACTTTATGACTCAGAATATGGACTATCTTGATAAATATTCAGTAAGCCCTTTGAAAAATGTGTGTTCTGCTGTTGTTGAGTAAAGTGTTTTTTTGTTTTTGTTTTTTGAGGGGGCGGAGTCTTGCTCTGTCGCCCAGGCTGGAGTGCAGTGGCGCGATCTCAGCTCACTGCAAGCTCCGCCTCCCGGGTTCAAGCCATTCTCCTGCTTCAGCCTCGCGAGTAGCTGGGACTGCAGGCGCCCACCACCACGCCTGGCTAAGTTTTTGTATTTTTAGTAGAGGTGGGGTTTCACCTTGTTAGCCAAGATGGTCTAGATCTCCTGACCTCATGATCTGCCCGCCTCGGCCTCCCAAAGTGCTGGGATTACAGGCGTGAGACCACGCCGGGCCAAGTAAAGTGTTTTATCCATCTCAATTCTTAGGTCACAATGGCTGATGTTGCCATTCAACTGTACTATAATCTTGCACATTTGGGGGAATATTTATTGCTCTTGAAATAACTGAGAGAGATATGTATTGAACTCCCTGAGTTTGTTGATTTGCCTCTTTTTCTTTTCATTTTTATCACTTTTTGCTTCATACATTTTGAAACTCTATTACTAGGTATATAAGAATTTTAGATATGCTAGATGGAAACTAATATTTACCGTGTAGTCTGGCGAATTATCTTTTACAACTGAAGCAAGATCATTCTGAATACTCAGCGCCCCATGAATTTTGAAGTTTGCCAGTGAGGTTGGTGGGAATAGGCTCTAATTCTAGCCCTGCTGGAGTCCTCTTGATCAGTTCTTTCCAGTCCTTCCAGATGGTTATTTACCCAGCCTCAGGTCATTTTGTCCTGTGCTCATCAGAACTCTGATGAACGTCCTCTGCAGAGACAGGGCTTCCCTTTGTGTACCTCCCACCTCACTGAAGCTGGTGAATTAAGATTCCTAGGCCTTGCCAATTAAAAATATTTATATGTTTATTTAATTTTATTTATTGTTTATTCTATTTTTTCATAAATTCAGGGGTTATATGGACATGTTTGTTACATGGACATACTGCATAATAATGAGTTTTGGGCCTCTAGTTTGCTCATTAATTAAATAACGAATGTTGTACCCAACAGGTAAATTTTTGACACTCACCTCCATCCTACCCTCCACCCTTTTGGAATCTCCAGAGTCTATTATTTGCCTCTGTATATCCATGTGTACCCATTGGTTAGTTCCCACGGATAGAAGCAGGAGACAGGCAAATGCCTAGGCAAACAGGGAAAGGCCCCCAGAGAATCTCTGACCCACTCCACAAGCATGTACACCAGATGTTTTTGTGCAGGTAAGTAAACCTGCTCAGGGTCTTGCCTGGGCATGCCTGCAATAGACTGGAAGCCCACACGCACTAGGGGAATGCGGTGGAGTTACCAGGAATTTGAGCCTCATGCTGGGGAGGAGCCTGGTCTCTTCAGCTCGTGTGTGGTGGCCTGGTATTCAATTTGTGAGGTGAAAACCTGCATGCTGAACGCTTTCCTTTCACTTAATAAATTCCACTCTCCTCACCTTTCCATTTGTCTGCATGCCAAATTTTTCCTGGTCATGAGACAAGAACCTGGATTTAGGTGAACAAAGGAGCAAAAAATACTGCATCACCACTTGTAAGGTAAAACATGTAGATTTTGATGTTCTGTTTCATAGTTACATCACTGATGATAATGGCCTCCAGCTCTATCAATGTTACTGCAAAAGATGAAATTTCAATCTTTCTTTATGGATGTGTAATATTCCATGGTGTATATATATCACATATTCTTTATCTAGTCATTTATTGATGGATACTTAGGTTGATTCCATGACATTGCTATTGTGAATAAGTGTTGTGAGAAACATACAAATGCAGATGTCTTTTTGCTATAACAATTTATTTCCCTTTGGATATATACCCAGTAGTGGGATTGCTAGTCAAATGGCAGTTCTATTTTTAGTTCTTTACGAACTCTCCACACTGCTTTTCATAGAGATTATACTGTTTTACTTTCCCACCAACATTGTTTAAGCATTCTTTTTTCTCCCCACCTTTGCTAACATCTGGATTATTTATTTATTTATTTATTTTGAATTTTTAGTTATCTGACTGTTCTAAGGAGGTATGTCATTGTGGTTTTAATTTTCTTGCCAGATTCATAATTCTGTCTCTTTGACTGTGGGAGTCAGCTATTATCTGTCTGTGTTCAAGGTGTATCACACCTGGAATTTCTCAGGCACTAGGCAGGAGCACGTGTGGGGCTTATCTCATTTATTTCTAACCTAATAATGCCCTTTGTCTGTTGCCCAGTGCCTTGAAAAGCATTGTTTCATATAAACACCCTTCTGTTTTGGTTTGTTTGTTTCAGGCAGGCAGGACTATCCAGTCGATGTTACTCACTTCCTGAACACCTCGGTATTTATTTTGAATGTTTAATTTCTCTAGTTTTTTCTCCTATTTCTTTTACCCTTTATGCTTATTTGCTTTTGTTTTATAACTAGCTAATCTCAATTGCTTAAAATAATTTGCATTTATATCTAATTCTTTTTGAGATACTGTTACCTCATTTTGAGCTTCTGAAATTCTGTTTTGTGTCATGCTTTTATGTCTTTGGTTATTTTCTACTTTTATTTTAACTCATTTTGAATGAGTATGTTACCTGTTAAGTAATTTTTGTGTGCACATCTTTCTGGCATAATTATATTGTTTACAGGAGAGTAATTATCTTTCTTACCACCCTTGCCTTTTTGATTTCATATAGTATTTTTCTATGGGATTTTATTCTGATACTGATTCCTTATTTCTATTTGAAATTAGTCTTTTCTAACTCAGAATGAGTCAAGTTTCAGGAAATATTTCTAGTATCACAGGACTTCCACCTTCTATCTATTTTGTGTCGTATTTCGAGAATTCTATTGACATGTCTTGTTAGATTTTGTGGTGTTGCTGCCTAATCCCACTTTGGTATGAACCTTTTCTTTCCTTCTGTGTAGACAAAAGCTCTCAAATGCCAGTTTGAAGAATTCTGAGAGACCATACTTTTTCCACTCCTCAGTCCTTACTGTGAGCCTTTTGCTTTCACTTAGCTTCAGGAAAAGCAACCCCCAGCCCATTTTCACCACTTTTTAGTGAATGCCCATTGGCCAGTGGGCTATTTTTGGGTTTTTTGTTTTCTGAAGCCCACCAGATACTTCTTTTTCATTCCTTTTACTACACAGATGTGGATATTATTCACATCTTGTGTGTGTTAACAGTCAGTCACCATCTGTTTGTATTTTGGGAGAGTGAAGACAATTTTTCACCTAGGCTAGGTTTTTTCCCAAGAGCTTTTGTTTTGTTTTGTTTTATGTGAGTACTCAAAATGTTTGGAGAAAATATATTTCTGCTTGCTGTTATCTTTCACTAAATCTCCTCTTATCTCTTTTAATTTCTAGCCTTACCTTTGTCTTAGAAATTTTTTTACTCTAAAGATCAATCTAAAACAATTGGGAAAACTTATCTTGTTGACTCTCATGTCTTTTTAAATAATTTCTATTATAATAATGGACTGTATCATTTGACTTGAAACACAAGATTAATTGCCTTTATTTTGTAGTCTGTAGTGACCACCTATTTTCAAAGTAGGGCCTGATTCATGACTAATGTTTTGAATTGGTGGGTTAGAATTTCTCAGAGTATCATTAAAGAAGTTAATAAATGTAGGATGGAGTGTTGAGAAACAGATCCATCTATTATTAGATTCCATATCACCTCACAGCATTAAAGCAATTTGTGTTGTCCTCAGCCTTTCCCTGGGTACCTACCAAACTTTTTTCAGATTTTTTTTGTTTTCTTCCAGTACACATTGATCAAAGCCTCTAATCTAATGCTTTCTTAGATATCTGGAAAGAATTCTAACCCCTAAAAATCTATCACTTTGCTGTCTACCTTATGTCATTTGTCTACAAAAATCTGACTTTAGTTATTGTAACAATGAATCTGTCCAATTTTAAGATAATGACATGAAAATCATGTGTTTCTTGATCTCAAGTAGATCCTAGTCTATGAGGGAAGGAGTCAAGATATGAAATTATTAAAATGACATGAATGATTTTAACAAAAAATGGAAGAACAGTGTTATGAGAACAGAGAAACCTTACACAAAACTAATTCCACATAATGGAAAGATTTGGGAGAATGGCTTTATCAAAAACATAACAGGGAATTCAATTTACATATTGTATATATATTATGTGTTAATACCCAGAGGAAGTATTACTAAGTTCTGCCTATGCACTTTTTTAGAGCATACATATACACATCAATTAATAATAAAATCTAAAAACAAAAAATTTCTTTAGGTCATTTCATAAGTTTATCACAATACAATGTGCTATGTACATAGCATATTTTCATTTTCTCTTGGTTAATCTTGTCTAGTCTCAAGTGGAGTTAATTAATTTGCAGTCATTTTTTTCCTATAAAATTCTTGAAAATTTGATGACCTTTAAAATATAATATTGAAATAAAAATGTTTATTCCCTGAAGATATCCTGACAATGTTAATCTAATGAATATTATTTTATAAATTATGACTAATAATAATTATTTTATTTGCCCTGAAGTAGCCACAAAACTAGAACACTAAAATTAAATGTAAAAATATAGAATACACCAAAGCATCTTTATTTTATTTGTTTCTTGGATAAAAGGAGGCTAAAATAAGGGCTTTGATAAGTAATTTTCTTTAAAATTAAATACTTGATTTAATGTGGTAAAAACAAATTTTAAATAGAAAGCCAAACCAAACTGGTATACTTTGGCTCTGTGTCACCACCCAAATCTCATGTCAAATGGTAATTCCCAGTGTCTGAGGAGGGACGTGGTAGGACGTGATTAGATCATGGGGACAAATTTTCCCCTGCTGTTCTCATGATAGTGAGTGAGTTCTCACAAGATCTGCTTGTTTAAAAGTGTGTGGAACTTCCCAGCTTTTCTCTCTTCCTCCTGCTCCACCATGTGAAGAACTTGCTTGCTTCCCCTTCACCCTTCTACTATGATTGCCAAGTTTCCTGAGGCCTCCCCAACCATGCTTCCTGTATAGCCTGAGGAACTGTGAGTCAATTAAGCCTTTTTTCCTAATAAATTATTCAGTGTCCAGTAGTTCTTTATAGCAGAGTGAGAACAGACAAATACAGAAAATTTATACCAGAGAAGTGGGGCATTGTTCTAAAAATACCTCAAAATTTGGAAGCAATGTTGGAACTGGGTAATGGGCAGAGGCTGGAACAGTTTGAAGGGTTCAGAAGAAAACACGAAGATGAGGGAATGTTTGGAAATTCTTAGAGACTTCTTGAATGTTTGTGACCAAAATGCGGATACTGATATGCACAGTGAAGTCCTGGCTGAGGTGGTCTCAGATGGATATGAGGAATTTACTGGGAACTGGAGTAGAGGTCACTCTTGCCACTCTTTAGCAAAGAGGCTTGTGGCATTGTGCCCCTGCTTTAGAGATCTGTTGAACTGCGAACTTGAGAGAGATGATTTAGGGTATATGGTCGAAGAAATTTCTAAGCAGCAAAGCATTCAAGATATTGCCTGGTATCTTCTAAAAGCCTAAACTCACTTGCTCAGGACAGAGTAATATGGTTTGTCTCTGTTTCTCTACCCAACTCTCATAATGAATTGTAATTTCCTGTATTGGGGGAGGAATCTGGTGGAGATGATTGGATCACGGAGGTGGAGTTCCTCTTTGCTGTTCTTGTGGTAGTGAGTGAGTTCTCATGAGATATAGTTGTTTCAAAATGTGTAACACTTCCACCTTCACTCTCTTTTCTGCCATGTGAAGATTGTGCCTGCTTCCGCTTCACCCTTCTCCCATGATTGTAAGTTTTTGTGAGCCCTCATAAACATGCTTTCTGGACAGTCTGCAGTACTGTGAGTCAGTTAAACCTCTTTTCTTCATAAATTACTCAGTCTCAGGTAGCTCTTTATAGCAGTGTGAGAAGAGACAAATACACAAACCAAAGGAACAAACAAATACACACATGAGGTAAAATAATGTGGCCTCATTTAGGATTCATTTATTCATTCCACAAATATTTACTGAGCTTATTCTGTTTGAGAACCACTGTAAACAAGAGATATGTTTCTTGCTATAGTTAAACAGATACCTAAACCTGGAAATATAACGGATGACTTAAGTATTAATAAATATATAAGGAAAAGCTATGAAGTGCTATAAGAAAATTTATGTGTGTATTCTAATCTTGAATGGTAGAACAGTGTTGACTCCTATGGGAAAAGCACTTTTCAGCAGAGCAGTTAGGTGGAGAACAAAAGAGAAGACACTCCTGTCAATTGAACTACATAACTGAAAGCCCTAGAAGAGTGAGAAAAAGAAGGAGATTAAAGGAAGAGAGAAAACCATCATGAATGAATCATGTTAAGAAGTTCAGAGACCTCTACTGTATTAGAGATGTTAAGAAGAGGACAAAAATAATACTTTGAGCTTTATCCTAAGAACAATGTGAAGTCTTCAGTGGCTTTTAAGAATTATCACATTAACATTTTAAGAATAGATCAGTGAAACTTCCTGCCCTTTGTGAGGCTCTCAGTAAAGCCTTATCAGACAGACCTTCTTATAGATTATAACTATAAATTGTGAACATAATATAAAATGTAGCTCCCTGAAGACACGGTATAGTAAATATACAGATCCTAGTGGGAAGTAGGTGCTCCAAGGAGATGAGCTGTATATGGTGATTTGCAGCTTTTGTTGATTTTATCTCAAGAGCTATTCATAAGATGATTGTGATTATTGAATAAGGTAACATAGGTAAAACTGTCTGGCATAAGATGGTCAATAACTATTACTTATTAAAGTTATTAAGAGAAAGTTTCCTTATCCAAACCAAATAGTTTAGTTTTTTGTAAGAGTTGAACCTTCAAGGCTCCCCTATACATTCACCCTAAATGACTAATTTTGGTAATTAATTATAACGTTACAAATTATATTGTGATAGATAGGTATTATAATATCTATCCATGTATATCACTGCTAGTTTTCCCAATACCTTTACATTTATTTCATTATTTTGGAGATGAAACATTAAGTCTCAGAAATGTAACTTGTTCAGTGTGACTTAGTGAAAGATACACAGAAGAAATATGGTTTAAATACACTTTTTTAAACCCTAAATCCAATGTTTCAGTATTAGACTGATTGAGGAAAAATACCAAGTTCCTAAATGCATTGCATTCTAACAGATCTGTTCATATGATTAATGTGCTGTTCAGCAAACAATTCAATATAGTTTTCCTCATGACTTGTGGCATCGATAAAACAAGCAAAGAAACACAAAAACAAAACTACTAAAACTTACCAAGGTGAGTTATATGAACAAACCATATTCTAAAGAACTCAAATTATGACATGGGAAAGATTCTTGGAGGTTAAGTTATATCAAGATCCTTGAGTGATTATAAGGAACACTGAAGTTGCAGAAATTAACTTCAGCTACCCTTAGGGAAGAGATGCCATGACACACAGTGTGATTTTTATTCTGTGATTTTAACTAGTTTAGGATTGATCTGATTTCCATCCTGCTGTTCCTTTCTAAAATATATCAGAATTAGTATTTCAATGAGCTTGTAGCTTAGCAAGTGTTGAATTTGTGACGTACACTTATGTTTAGTTGTATCCGAGACTACTAACCCTTTGTTAAAACTATATTCAGAAAATACACAGATGTCTATGGGCAGTACCTTCTATCTTGGTTCTGGGATAGGCCTGGTTAATCTAATGAACACAATAAATATCCTTAATACAATTAAATAAAACCCAAAATTGTAAACACATTTAGACCTACATAATACAATTCACTCTTAATGTGTCGATGTGCCTCAGACAAGAATTCAAAGTGTAACTGTTTCATTTGTAAATGTATGCAGTTTTGAATAATGTTAGACGGTTGTTTACCGAATAATTACTCAGAGAACATTACTATTCAAAAATTAATTATGCCATCATTTCCTTGCAAAAATAGACACATGCATGTTCAAAGCCCCAGGAGCTGAGAGCAAAAGATGAGCATTAGGCAGGAACATCAGCCCACATAAAGTGTATTTCTCACATATACTGGCAAGTGAAGGATAAATGAGAGGAACCAGAGGAAATAACTCAATATAACATCTGCCTGATCGACGTCTTCAAAGTAATGAATCATCTCTCATGGGAAATTTACAGAACCCATTTTTATGTGCATTTGGCATTACACTAACTCATTGGTTTTTAAGTTCCAATTTGGGTCTTGCCATTTTTTTTTAGAACACATACTTATACGAAAGGTAAAGAATTTTATTACCTTGTTATTTATAAGATTTTGTAACCATTGAGGAATTTGACACGATCTAGTGTTGTTAAATCTTCAAATAATTAGCACCATTTCTGACTATAAAACTAGATATTTTTATCAAATTATAGACTTAGGTAGTTTGGTTTCAGGATTAGCATGGGTTATCTTTTAATTAATTCAAAATGATGTCTCTTAGTTACTTGGATTGGAATTTAACCTGGTTAAACTTGCAGATTTGCAAGGAGTGTGAAAAATTGTTATTCAGTTAAAAGAAACAGAGACACATTCATTCAGACTATCTTTACATAAATATTTAGCTAAATGATCTTAGATTCAAAGGAATGCATGCGAATTAATATATTGAATAGATATATACATATTATAGGAGTAAAGGAAAGCCTCAAAATGAGTATGTGTTTTGAAATGCACAGTTTTAAATGAAGAAGATTGTAAGATTGTCCTTTTTTTTGTAGAATAAGACTTTTATTTCTGTGAAGATTAAGCAAATTCATTATGAGAAGTAAGCTGGTAAACCGTGAGGTAAAGATAAATATTCATTGAAATATCTCCCCTACTGTCCAGGTACATTGTGTTTAAGAAAGTGCATGTTGCTGGGGGAGCAATAAGTCAAATCCAAGAGACTTAAGGAAGGTATATCTGTGCAACTTTGGTGAAAATTAAGTGGTGGACGGAGAGCTGGAGACAGCATAGGAAAAAAGAGATTTAACGAAATGATAACAGAAATCATTAACTCAAAATGTTTTATTTTGTTAATTAAAATAGATGGATAAAGTAGTCATTTGGTCAACACTTTTACTCTAAAGAAATAAGCCGGCCAGACATGGTGGCTCACGCCTCTAATCCCAGCACTTTGGGAGGCTGAGGTGGTTGGATCATTTGAGGTCAGGAGTTTGAGACAAGCCTGACCAACATGGTGAAACCCCACCTCTACTAAAAATACAAAAATTAGCCAGGCGGTAGTAGCACAGGCCTGTAATCCCAGCTACTTGCCAGGCTGAGGCAAGAGAATAGCTTGAGCCTGGGAGGCGGAGGTTGCAGTGAGCTGAGATCGCACCACTGCACTTCAGTCTGGGTAACAAAGTGAGACTCTATCAATCAATCAATAAATAAGTAAATGCCATGGCCGGGCGCAGTGGCTTATGACTGTAATCCCAGCACTTTGGGAGGCAGAGGCAGGCAGATCACCTGAGATTAGGAGTTCGAGAACAGCCTGGCCAACATGGTGAAACCCCATCCCTACAGAAAATACAAAAATCAGTTGGGGGGATGGTGCACTCCTGTAATCCCAACAACTCGTGAGACTGAGGCACAAGAATCACTTGAACCTGGTAGGCAGAGGTTGCGGTGAGCTGAGATCACACCACTGCACTCCTGTCTGAGTGGAAAAATGAGACCTTAAAAAAAAGAAAAAAGAAAAAATAAGAAAACAATAAGTCGGATTCTACTAAGTATATAAAGATTTTATAAACTAGAGAGAGCAATATGACATAATCATAACAATTTAAAATGATAAATTATAACTAAAGGTACAAAGCTAATCTGAGAGGCCTTGGAAAAGTAGAAATTAATGATATGGTTTATTTGGAGGTGAAGAACTAGAAGCAATATGGACTCTGCATGACAGCATACATGTTGAAATAATAGAATCTACCATATAGTTAGCAATAATGGATTTTCAGGCAGCATCACTACTGCAGCCACCAAGGTGATTTAATTTATTTCCTGATTATTAATAAACCTGAACATCCTTTCATATGTTGAATTATTATTTAAAAGTTATGTTAACTCTTGAACACCCAGTTATATTATGTTATTGTAAACTATTGGTCTTCTTACTCTTAGAAATAAGAAAAATTTAATAACAGCATTTGTGCATCCAAATTGCACACTGGTATACTATTTTAAGATGCTAAATATTTTTAAAGATTGCATTTTGAAAGAATTCTAGATCAAGAAGGGTTGATAAATTATACATCATTTTTTGTTTGATCAAATGCAGTGCTTAAGCTTTCAAATACACATGGGGAAAATAGAAAATTCTTTGACTTAGGAGTTGCAGTATACAAATAGATGTTCTCATCATTTTTTTCGTCTTTTATTAGTACTCATGATAAATCTCTTAAGCTAATTGTTAACAACATGAGAAATAGAAAGAAAATGAAAAAGGAAAATAAAAAATCAAGATAAATATGCAGATAGAAAAAAGGAAAAAGAAAGAATACCTAGTTTATAAAAAGTCCTAGTGGTGACCAACCACACATGGAGAAATTTAGCAAAGTGCAAAAATGCAATAAGCAAGAAGAGGAATTTTTTAAAAGGCAGCCAAAAAAAGGGGGGATTATAAGAGAGAAAGGGGAAAAAAAAGTAAAGATAGCATTGTTGTATTGTTTATTTTCTTATTTTGAAAGGAAGCAAAACAGGAAGGATAAACCAGAATGGGGAGAAAATGTAAAGGTAGCATTATTCTGTTGTTTGTTTCCTTATTTTGTCACCTTTCATTCATCAATCTTTTTTACTCCCTACATCACTATACATAACTACACACTTTGTAAATAAAGGCTTGCCACATCGCTTAGACATTAGGGTTGTAACTACATTACATTAGTTTTATACTCTCAACTTCATATTCATTGTCCTCTCTCTCTCCACTCTTCCATCCATCTTCAATAACTTGATCACATTAAATCCAAAGCATCTAAAGTGACTATTTATTTTCAAAGATTATAAAACTAAGATTAATTGATGTAAAAGGGCTTACTCAGTTCTCCACAGGCAGTTGCTATGCTGAAATTCAAATTGATGGCAATGTTAATCCAAAAGTAATGACACTGGACTTAGTGTAAAAGGATGCAGTGATGTCACCTAGACCAAAAAGAGTGTAGTAGCATGTTTACTGACTCAATAAATAATTACTAATGCCTAATATCGGCAAAACATATTTTATACAGGTAATGCAATAATTCATAGAATTCATTTCCCACACAGTCACAGCCTAGTGATGCCAACAGGCAAAAACATTAAGAAATCTAGAAAGCTTTTTATTGATGCTATGCTCTGGGTATGCAGGGGGAGCTATAGGTGTACATTACAGGGAAATGTAAGCAACATTTATGGAAATGTATAGGGGTAGAGTGTGTAGACAAAGAAGTCAGACTGCAGAATGTGAAACTAGTATTTTAGATGAAGGATGTGTAGAAGTTAGGCAACTAAAAAACTGGTTAAACTGAAAAGCCATGTATTCTAGAGGAAATTAATAACCAGATAAATGAACTGATTTCTGTGTAGGTCAAATTTGTATCAGTGAAGAGGGACAGTTTGAGTGAGGGTCTCTGTGAGGACATTATACTGAAGAGGTTAGTAATGTGGTATTCTTGTGTTATAAAGTACTTATATCATTCTAACAGTAATTAAGTAACATTAAAGAATATCATTTTAGTAATGAATATTTAGTTATAAGAAAACAGATTTTAAAAGAATGAAATTGAGACTTTATCTTACATTATACACAAAAATTAACTCAAAATAGATTAAAAACTGAAATGCACGACCTTATACTATAAATCCACTAGAAGAAAACATGAGGGAAAGCTTTACATTGGTCTTCTCAATGATTTATTAGATATGACAACAAAAGCAAAGACAACAAAAATAAAAATAAACAAGCGGGACTATACATATCGAATTAAAAACCTTCTATGTATAAAAAGAAAGAATCAACTAAATAAAGAGACAACCTATAGAATAGGAGAAAATCTTTGGAAATCATACACTCAATAAAAGGTTAATATCCAAAATATGTAAGGAACTCAAAGAACTAGAAAGGAAAACAAAACAAAACCAAAAATAAAAATAAAAAACCTCACCACCCACAAATAGGTCAATTAAAAATGGGCAAAGGACTTGAATAGTTGTTTCTCCAAAGATATATACAAATGACCCATAGGTCTATGAAAAAGTGCTCAATCATCAGAGAAATGCAAATGAAAAACACGATGAGAAATTATTGAACACCTGTTTAGAATGGTTGTTATAAAAAAATAAAAATAACAGCAAGGGTTGTGAGGGGGAAATTGGAAACTTTGGGCACTATTGATGGAAATGTAAGGTGATGCAGCCACTATGGAAGACAGTGGAAATGATCCTCAAAAAGTTAAATAGAACTACTGTATGATCCAAATGTGTCCAAATGCATCATACTGTAGTTCAAACCACTTTTGAGTATTTACACAAAATAATTGAAATCACTATATTGAAGAAATGTATGCATTCTTATGTTTGTTGCAGCACTACTCACAATAGTGGAGATTTAGAAACCTAAATGTGCCTTGGCAGATGAATTATAATTTGGTAGGTATATACACTGGAACATTCAGCCTTAATAAAGAAGGAAATTTTGTCATATGCTAAAACATGGATGCAACTTGAGGACATTATTCTGAGGAAAATAATCCAGTCAAAAAAGGCAAAAAATTGAATGTTCTATTTATATGAGGTATCTAAAATATCATCAAGCTCATGGAAACAGAACATATAATGCTGGTTACCAGAGACTAGGGGAGGTGGAGGGGGAATTTACAACTCAGCAGGTATACAGTTTTACCATGCAAGATGAAAACCATACCCCAAACCAGGCAATTTACAAAAGAGATTCATTGGACTTACAGTTCCATGTGGCTGGGAGGATTCACAATCATGGAGATAGGTGAAAGCCACATCTCACATGGCAGCAGACAAAAGAAGAGAGAGCTTGTGCAGGGAAACTCCCATTTCTAAAACTATTAGATCTCATGAGACTTATTCACTATCAGGAGAACAGCACACAAAAGACTCACCCCAATGATTCAATTATCTCCCACCAGGTCCCTCCCATAAAACTTGGATATTATGGGAGTTACAAGATGAGATTTGAGTGGGGACACACAGTCAAATAATATCATTCCACCCGTGGATCCTCCCAAATCTCATGCCTTCACATTTCAAACCACAATCATGCCTTTCCAACAGTCCCCTAAAGTCTTAACTCATTTCAGCACTAACTCAAATGTCTGCAGTCCCAGGTCTCATCTGAGACAAGGCAAATAGCTTTTGCCTCTGCACCTGTAAAATAAAAAGTAAGTTAGTTATTTCCTAGATACAATGGAGTACAAGAATTAGGTAAATACAGCCATTCTGAATGGGAGAAATTGACCAAATCAAAGGGATTATAGGCCCCATGTAAGTCTGAAATCCAGGAGGGGAGTCAAATCTTGAAGTTTCAAAATGATCTCCCTTGACCCCATGTTGCATATCCAGGTCATGCTGATGCAAGAGATAGGTTTCCATGTCTTGGAAAGCTCCACCCCTGTGGATTTGCAGGGTACAGCCTCCCTCCCAACTGCTTTGACTGGCTGGTGTTAAGAATCTGTGACTTTTTCAGGCTCATGGTGCAAGCTGTCAGTGGATCTATCATTTTGGCATCTAGAGGACTGTGGCCCTCTTCTCACAGCTCCGCTAGGTGGTGCTCCAGTAGGGAATTTGTGTGGGGGCTCCTACCCCACATTTCCGTTCCACACTGACCTAGCAGAGGCTCTTCATGAGGACCCCATCCCTGAAGCAAACTTCTACCTGGGCATCCAGGAGTTTCCATACATCTTCCGATATCTAGGTGCAGGTTACCAAACCTCCATTCCTGACTCCTGTGCACTTGCAGACTCCACACCACATGGAAGCTGCCAAAGCTTGAGGTTTGCACCCTCTGAAGCCATAGCTTGTGTTCTACATTGGTCCCTGAGCAGCTGAGACACAGGGTACCACAACCCTAGGAGTCACATTGGAAACCACTTTTTCCTTCTAAGTCTCTGGCCTGTGATGGGAGGGGCTACTGCAAAGGTCTCTTGCATTCCCTGGAGACATTTTCCCCATTGTCTTGGTGATTAACTTTTGGGTCCTCATTACTTATGCAAATTTCCTCATCTGGCTTGAATTTCTCCCAGAAAATGGGATTTTCTTTTCTATTGCATTGTCAGGCTGCAAATTGTTCAAACTGCTATGCTCTGTCTTACTTTTAAAACTGAATGCCTTTAACAGCACCCAAGTTACCTCTTGAATGCTTTGCTGCTTAGAAATTTCTTCTGCCAGGTACCCTAAATAATCTCTCTGAAGTTCAAAGTTCTACAAATCTCTAGGGCAGAGGCAAAATGCCACCAGTCTAATTGCTAAAACATAACAAGAGTCACCTAGTTCCCAACAAGCTCTAGTTCCCAACAAGTTCCTCATCTCCATTTGAGACCACCTCAGTCTGGGTTTCATTGTCCATATCACTAACAACATTTTGGTCAAAGCCATTCAACAAGTCTCTAGGGAGTTTCACATTTTCCCACATTATTCTGTCTTCTTCCCAGCCCTCAAATCTGTTGCAACCCCTGCCTGTTACCCAGTTCCAAAATTGCTTCCACAATTTCAGGTATCTTTTCAGCAGTGCCCCACTGTACTGGTACCAATTTACTGTATTAGTTCATTTTCACACTGCTGATAAAGACCTACCCATACTGGGCAATTTATCAAAGAATGAGGTTTATTGGACTCACAGTTCCACATGTTTGGGGAGGCCTCACAATCACGGTGGAAGGTGAAAGACGGTCTCACATGGCGACAGACAAGAGAAGAGACAGCTTGTGCAGGGAAACTCCCGTTTTTAAAACCATCAGATCTCCTGAGACGTATTCACTGTCACAAGAACAGCATGGGAAAGACCCACCCCATGATTCAATTATCTCCCACCAGTACCCTCTCACAACACATGGAAATTATGGGAGTTATAGGATGAGATTTAGGTGGGGACATAGAGCCAAACCATATCTACTGTATAACAATGTACATATAATTAACAATACTGTACTGTATGCTTAAAAAGTTGTTGAGTGTATATTTCATGTTATGTGTTATTTAGCACAATAAATACATTTAAAAAATTAAATATAAGGATATCTGCACAGTTGGAGAGCTCTGATGCTCAATGCTTTTACTTTTCATGCAATTATAGTTAGTCACATAAACTCCAACATCCCTTGTGTGTCACCCCCAAATTAGAAATGCCTCTTTTTCTTGTCACTAACTCTCTAATATACTCATATGGCTAATTAATTATGTAAGTCTTTTGTATCTGAAAAGAGAGGTTACATTGCCAAAATAAAAATAAAAATAAACAAAAAAACACACAATATTTTAAGAGGAGAACATAGCTCCTAAGCTTTGGAACTTGTGGCAAGAGCCTGGCTGATTAGGGTTTACATTGTGAGACATTATAAGTTGGCTTCAATATATAACATACTAATAATGTGGACATCCCAATGCCCCAAAGTTGAAAAAAAAAAAAAAAAAGAACTATGCAACTCATATTCTATCACTGTCTTTAACAGTGTCAGTGAACATCAGCAGGGAATTAAAACTGTATAAGGAATTGGGAACATTTTGCATATCTTTTACATTGGTTAAAGTGGACAATGGACTTATCTGTGAAAAGAGATTTCAACTTTTCATCAAAAATGAAAAAAAAACGAGTTAAAGCCAGACCAACCAGGAGTTGAAACAGCAACTAAACAACCAGCTACAATTTTCTGCTTTCTTAACAACACTGTTATGTTTCCATCCCTCTCTGATTGCTTCATTGTTCTCACTGCTTGAAGATTGGATGTCTGCACTAGATTAAAAAGGGAGAGACTATTTGGAAATCACCATTGTATTAATGTCATTTAAAATAGTATATGGCACATGCTGGCTATTTAATAAATGTTTAATTATTTGATGTTTCTATGCACAAACAATGGAAAATACCGCCTCCTGTTTTCTGTATGTCTTTTGAGGCTGAATCTTCATGAAGCTGACTCAAATTAGTGTCACCTAATTACAAATTACTAGTAGAAAAACACTAGCCTCGTAGGAATCCCTTTATTCAATATTCACTCAATAACATGTGAGAAGCAGATTTTTGTCTGATGGAAGTATAGAGGCACAGAAAATACAAAGGCCGTATCTTTTATGTGCATATAAGTTTTGCTATAAGAATGGTTAGCAGAGTAGTATTTTAACCGAGTATTAAAAATCCAGTAAATGTTTCTGAGAGGGGAAATAATGTAATAAGAACTTTACATCCTCAAAAATGATGACTGGAGGTATCAAGATTGGTTGGTGTTAGAAAAGGGGATACTGAAAAGTCAGGCAGGAGGGTGTTGGCATAAAATATGGCTTAACACCGATGGTACCACCGGAAATGGAAGAGAAATGAGAGATCAGTGATACAGTTTATGGCAATTAAGGTGAAACATGTCATATAACTTAAACACATGTCAATATATTAATGGATTCTAAATATACTGTCATAAAAGGTTTGAGTTAGACACAGGAAAAAAAGTAAATGCTTATACAGTTCAAATACACATGTTCTTATGGATCAGGGCTGCCACTGTCAATGGGTTTTTACATGCCACCAGGTAAGTAAGAATGTGAACGAGGGCATTTAAATCCATATGTCTGAAAAATGTGGCTTGTTAGTTTAAGTGTACTTTTTAATTTCAGCAAAGAATTATATATTTAAGAAAGTCTTTGGGACACATGTAGATATCAGAAACTTAATGGATTCTTGCTTTCAGTGGAATGGCTTCAGTGGCCTATTTGGATGGCAACAAGTTCTCATTAGACTAAACGATATATTTTCTGATGATTATTTGAAATTTGTAGTCAAATCATTTGGCTTTATCTTTGACAATCTAAATGATCTATGTGCTACATTATAAATATTACTTTACAGAAAGCAGTTATTTTTCTTTGGTAAATTTGAGCAAAAATTATAAAATATATTCAATATTTTATTTTCTTCCTAGATACTTTTGTGCATTTCTTTTTAATTTTGATTAAAAATATCATGGTACTGATAAACAGCTTTTTCATTTCTAAAGGTCTGTATATTGTGAGAAATATATATGTATATACTTTGAAAGTTCCTGTGGGGAAAAAAAAGTGAGAATTTTTTTTTTTTCTAAATTGAGGAGACTTTTTATATAGAATAACAGATACATTTAGAGTGTATTCTTGACCTCTTTCTTCAAGTATTTTGACAGATGGTGGAAGTAATAGTGAGCTATATTTGGATCACTGTAGTGGATACTTTATACATGTAAATAACATATATCTGCTCAGCTGTGGTAGCTCATGATTGTCATCCCAGCGCTTTGAGAGTCTGAAGGGGGAGGATAACTTGAGGTCAGGAGTTCAAGACCAGCCTGGGCAACAGAGTGAGACACCATATCTACAATTAAAAAAAAATTCAACTGGGCACAGAGGTGCATGCCTGTAGACCTTGCCAGTAATACACATGCCTGTAGACCTTACTCAGGATGCTGAGGCAGGAGGATCACTTGCACCCAGGAGTTCAAGGTTACAGTGAGCCATGATGATGCCACTGCAGTTCAGCCTAGGCAACAGTGTGAGACCCTGTCTCTAATTTAAAACACATACATCTGTGTCTATAGCTTTATAGTTATATATATAGATATAAATAGATATAAAACAGTCATAAAAATCTATAATGAGATATTATGATATTCAAAATGTTTGATTAGAGCAATAGAGTCATAAATCAATCTTAATCAAACTACAGATAAATTGTAATGGATGTAAGCCCTAAACAATTTATACTGGTGAGAGTTTGCATGTCTCCATTAGTAAGCGTTTCAATTCCAAAATATACATGGATTAAAGAGGGTAGATACTGTCATATTTTATTCAAGGGAATTGAAAGAACCAAAGAATAAGCTGCATAAATTATTTCACAATAAATATAGCTCCTTTATAAAATCATCATTTTTGCTTCTTCTATTTTGATACACTAGGTCATTTGCAACCCAACCTCAAGAAGTCTAATTTTGACCAAGAATCTGTCAAGTGGTATTGTATTGTTGATGCAAAAGAAGCCAACAAGTTCAACAATTTCTTTTGACTAAAAGTATAAATAGCAATGTTTTGTATGCTAACCAAAACCTCTATAGTGTGACCATAACGTAATGTGGCCTACCAGTAAATAATTACAATATTAAGAGATGTTTACACACAACACTTAAATATTATTAGAATTTCTTGTGTTTTTCTACCATTATATACTACTCTGATCTGGACAAATACAATCAATCACTGCCTACCTTACAAGAGTATTGATTTGAGCTGGGCAATTTGTAAGGAAACAGAGAACACATGTCATTATGCATATTTATTTACTACCTTATAATTATCTAGAAAAAACTTTAGGTAGTCACCTCCTGCAATAGAACTTCCAATTGCCTTGATCTCTTCAAACCAAAGAAAACACAAACAAGGGAAGGAGAAGGAGTTTATTATCCTCTTTGTTCTGGGTTAATAGACATTCTACATTTATTTCAGTGTTCATCGATTAATATATGAATATACTTTGCACTTTCAACATTTTTAGTCACATTTGCTTTTCCAAAGTGAGCTCTTAACTCTGTTTTGAGTCTCCCTTACTCATGGGGCAATAATGATTCCCAAGCACAAATAAATTAAATTGTATTAGAAATTAAAATATGAATCTGGTGAATTTACCTTTTTACAATAATTTGAATACAATCGTATGATGTACATTCTTCTAATTATCTGGGACATATTATGTGTTCCAAAGATGTTGAAACAATATCCATTATTTGTTCCACAGCTCTTCTAGAACCTTGTAACTTCGCTATCAAGAGGATCCCTTTGACCCTTCCTTGACCTTGTGGATTTTCTGAGTGCTTTGGCCAGTATAATATGGCAAAAATGATGCATTTGAATTCTGAGATTGTGTCATGAAAAAGTCGTTAAGTTCCACTTCATTTTTCTTAGGATGATTTTTCTTTGAATCCGGCAACCATTCTGAGAGGAAAGTTAAAACAGTCCATGCAGAAAGGCCACATGAAATGGCTAGATGTGGTTGCTAGGGATGACAATTTGGCTGAGGTTCCAGCTGCCAGCATACATCAAGTTTCAGATATGAGATTGAAGATGTCTCCAGACTATTTGAGTTCCATGTTGTTGAGTCACATCACGGAGCAGAGAAAGATTATGCCATCTGTCCAAACTCCTGATTTAAAAAAACTCATGGCAATAATAAAATTTTAATATATACTACCAGATTTACTGTGGTTAGTTACATATAATAGTAACTGAAAGGTCAAATAAGTATACAAAGCATGTTATATTTTAGATACATCACCGATAACAGTGATGTGACTGTATGCAAAAACTGGGTTATTCCAAATTGCCTCTGTGCTCTCAGTCTGAGTTGTCTGGATAATGTTAGTTAAGTAGAAAATGCCTTCCTATTCTCACAGGCACACAACTTCCATTTCCCATTTGTCCTGTGGCTTCTGCAGCTTGCTAGAGGGCCTACAATGTTCCACACTGACCAAGACTTCCAGGTTTGGACAACATGTGATGCCAGACAACTCTTATGAATTGCTGGAAGCCAAATTTAGAATGACTGGTGCTCAACAAGCAACTCTCACATTTGCACTATTAGAATGTACCAAGACAACAATATGGAAGATAGTGTCCACCTACTAAATTATGAATACATTTATTGTCCGACAAATGACTTGAACCCTGATGGTTCTCTTTATGCAAGTAATGGAAAAATTGGGAATCTGTACATATTATAATTGTTGAACTGGCTTTGTTGGTTTTTTTTCCTTTGCTCATGCAAGCCAGTTTCCTAAGTCATGACATATGACTATGCAATTCCTCACAAGCTCTGCTTCACGTAAGTAGTACCCGAGCATTGACTTGTCTTACATGACAATTACGAAGACAGTGTTTAATTATATTTCAAAATGCTTACATTCAGTATGACATTGAAATATTATTTAAAGCATATGACTTCAAAGAAATAGAAGCAATGTAAGAGTTTTAGAATATTTAATCAGTTATTTACTGATGCTGTAATATTGAATAATTAGGTATGTGAAATACTCATGTATCAAGCAAACCATAATCTATTCTCAGATTCCAATTTGCTTTTATAGGAATTTCTCAATTTTCAGAATAATGTTTCTGTCATTTGTAATAAATATAGTTTATAATTCCTATTTGGCAATCTCCACTTCAACATTTCTTAGGTTTATGTGATTCTTTTCTACTGGCACTTTTACTTTTTAAATAAAAAGAAAAATCCCATGGCTCAGCTGTGTTACTTTCACTGAATTATGCATGTTCTGTGTGTACAACACTGCCTAAATTTTTCAAATCTAGAATTTCTCCAAAACAATTTTTTTGAAAGACCAATAATCTCCTTTTTCATAAGAACTCCCAATTCTCTGTTACATATTTATGATAGTTAATTCAAGAGTACCTGAGCTTCCAATTTTATGGAGGGAAGATATTCCTAAAGAATATATCCATGAATAGAAAGCATGAAGCTCCAAAATATTAACCCACATATACTTTGGGCAGATATATATGCAGTAATAAAACGGCAAGTGGTCAGCTATATTTTCAAACCTAGTAGTCCTTATTGGGATATCTTAAGAGTTGAACTATTTCTACTGACAGTTTTTTATGATACATTCTCAAATATTCAATCAAACTGAGCTATGTACATATCAAGCAGATAAATGCAAGTCCTTGGCAAATACACAGAGCATGGTTTAATCTACATGTTTACCAAAAACAGAGCTATATTTCTTTCACTCCTCTCAACATATATGCTTATGGCATTGAGATAGTTCTCTTGCTCCCTACATACTATATTAGGTTAGAACTTGATGCCTGTTATGAAGCCCCAAACTGTTCATTTAAGGAATGGTCTGTGCAGGCCTACTCTGATTAAAAAAAAAAAAAAAAAATCTCTATGCGTTGCAAAAATACTTTGGCAGCTCATAACTTGGCTTTCTTGCTAGGCAATGGGACAGGAAAATACTGGCATACATCCTCGAAAGATAATAATCATTTTACATTTAAAAATTTGAACTATCCTACCATTCACATTTATTTCAAGAGTGAGTTACACAAAAGCTATGTTAGGGTTTGTTCAGATTAACAAGTTTTCCTTGGACTGAGCCTGTTTTCAGAGACAGATATGTTGGAAAGCAGAAGCATACCCAACAAATAAAAGTCCACCAGGAATTGAGGGGGGGAAAATATCTATATGGAGAATATGCTGCTTAATGTTTGCTACACATACAATGGTTCTTATTGAAACTCTGACTTTTCTATCAATAATCCTAGTTTTTTCTTAAGAAAATAGTCTGGGTGGTGGTTTGCTTGCCTTTTACCCATCAAAGTTGAAATGACTCACCCACAGAAACCACAGTGAGTAAGTCTTCATGTGTCTGCCACTCTTAACAGAAGTGACCATCATAGATCAGATATGAGAAACAAAGGAAAAAGAAATAATTAGTAGAAGTCTGAGGGAACATTATCTTGAGTGAAATGAAAGGAAAATTTATTTTTAATACAAATCATATCGGTTTTGTCTGCCTTATGTTTTGAATCTTTCAATCATTGCCATATAAAATGACTCATTCAATTTAGTATCTGGCATGGAAAAAAATTCTCTCCTGCTATTTGCCAAGAATTTCCATAAAACATTCTGGCATAGTCAGCATAAGATTGTGAGTAAATTCAATATTCTAATAAATTATTAAGTAAAAATATGAGGCTTATTCTCCTGTCAGAAGATAATTATTGCATTGAAATAAGGCGGGTAAAATATTTGTCATTCTTCCCATTCCTGTTTTACCTTTTCATTCTCGCTGATGTGTATGCAATTTAAAAATATGTTATGCTTTGTGAGGGTACACTGAAATCTGAAAAGGAAAAGGAAAGTTTGCATTCCAAATGGGATCAACCAAGAGTCCTTCACACAGAGTGGATGAGTAAAACAAAATTATAACTCCGTCTAGGAAACAATCATTTTATCAGATCACAAAATTTGGTATCAAATAATGTAAAAGCCTATTAATAAAATGTGATATTGGTTAAGCTGAAAATAGCCTATGATTCTTAACTAAAATTTTATAAACATAAAATTAACCCTAAAGAGAACAAAGGATCAAATTTGTGATGGTCAAAGAGTGTGCATCAAGTAAGTGACTGTTGTCTAGAGCTTTTAAAGTTGCCCTAACTAAGACATTGCCTTTCCTTTTGTTGGAGAAAAAGTTCTATGTAAACTCTATGGAAGAATTTGTTGCTAACCATAAAAATATTTAAAGAAATGCCATAAGGCAGCTGTAAAAATATGAACTATAATCATAATATCTCAAAACTAGAAATATTTAGAAAAACAATTTAGAGTTTGAAATCTGATAAAAAGAGATCATTAACTTTCCATAACAGATGCCAGATAAAGTTACCAGATAGAGTAGAAAAGAGAAGTCTACACTTAATTCCCTAATCTAAAGTTCTGCCTTTGCTCTTTTCCAGACATCTGCTGTAAAGACAGAATAATTTGCAACACCTCTGGAGATAATAGACTGCTCCTCTAATTACGAAAGGGCTAATTAAAAGACAAATTATTGGAAAGTTTCAATTGTCATTCACCTGTAACTCACCAGTCTATCTGTAACATGCAGACAAGATTCTGAAGAACCTATAGAATCTTGACCGTTAAGATTGCGAGACAAACATCAAAATGAAGTCAAGTAGGAAAGATTGATTTTGGGTGATAGAATATTTCAGTGAAGGACATTGCTCATTTATTATTCCAAACTGCAACCTCTACGGTACTTTCATGCCACTAAAATTGGATATATAGAACTGATTGGAGGAAATTTACAACTCTAATACTAGAGCTTTAGAAAGTAAAAGTGCACTCTGACATGACGGCCTCCCTTCCATCTTATTTTTTAACCTCCCTTTAACAATATTATAAAATTGTTTCTTAGTTTTACTTTTATTTTAGACATTATCTACTGAATCTCTTCAATAGTCAATTTAGATGTTACTCCCTTTTACATCTTTTAATAAAACCATGAGCATTTATCTTTTTTGTCTTTTCAATATAATTTAGTAACAACTTTTGGTTATATTGGTATTTATTGTTTAATTGTAATTTTAAACATTGTTTGCTGCCAAGGAAAGTAATATCACATTTGTTTTATTGTATTACTATTGTTTTCGGGTGAATGATTTTCCTTATGGTGATTCAATTCATTTTCCTATGTGTTTCACTAACTGACCCCTAACTCGGATGCAATTCTGAAACATCTAAAAAATAGTCTCCATCAGATATTCTCTTCTGGTGTTTTGCTCTTCTCTTCTGAATTTCTAAATCTATTGCTGTCTGCATGGGTTGCTCTCTATGTACTTCTCTAGGTAGCTTTTACATTTTCTTGGTTATTCTTATTATTTCTTTTTCATATTAGATTTCCTCTGTATTTGGTACTATATATTTTTCTTATTTTTATCAATTATTTTGCATAACATGTTGGAACACGGAAAGTGAACATTTTAGAATATTCAAATCTAAAACTCTTCATATTTAATTTAATGCCTGATTGAGAGTTTGGCTGGATATCAAATTTTAGGTTAGAAATAATTGTATTCCATAATTTTTAGACTATTTTGTTTTAGATTCAAATGTGATCATTGATCAGTCTCACTGTTATTTATCCTTTTCAATTTTTAAAATATATATTTGGAGGATACAAGGGCAGATTTCCTACCTTCCTACACACTGTGTTGTGGTAAAGTTTGGGCTTTTAGTGTACTCATCACCTGAATAGAGAACTTATACCCAATAGATAATTTTTCAGCTCTCACCTCCCCCACACCTTCCCACCTTTTAAAGTCTCCAATGTGTATTATTCTACTTTGTATGTATATGTGTGCAAATTATTTAGCTCTCACTTATAAGTGAGAACTTATGGTATTTGACTTCCTTTTTCTGCATTATTTCACTGAGCATTATGGCCTTCACTTTTATCCATGTTGCTGCAAAAGACACAATTTAATTTGTTTTATGACTGAGTTGTATTTTATGGTGTGTATATATGTGTATATGTGTGTGTGTGTATATATGTCTAATATATACATAATGTCTAAAATAAAAGTAAAACTAGAAACAATTTTATAATATTGTTAAAGGGAGGTTAAAAAATAAGATGGAAGGGAGGCAGTCATGTTAGAGTGCACCTTTACTTTCTAAAGCTCTAGTATCAGAGTTGTAAATTTCCTCTCTCTATATGTGTGGGATATATATAAATATAAATGTGATATATATATATCTCACATTTTCTCTACCCAACCCGCATTAATGAACACTTACATTGATTCCATGTCTTTGTTTGCTATTGTTAGTAGTGTTGTGATAAACATACAAGAATAGTTATCTTTTTGATATAATAATTTCTTTCCCTTTGAGTATATTCCCAGCAATGGGATTGCTGAATAGAATAGTAGTTCTCTTTTTAGTTATTTGAGAAATCACCATACTGCTTTCCATAAAGATTGTACTAATTCACATTCCCATCAGTGGTGCATATGCATTCCCTTTTCTCTACATCCTTGCCAATGTCTGTGTCAGACGTTTTAATAGCCATTATGACTGGTGTAAGATGTTATCTGATTGTGGCTTTAATTTGCATTTCTCTGGTGATTAGTGATATTGAGCATTTTTCTCATTTGTTTATTGGCTACTTGTATATCTTCTTTTGAAAAATATCTGTTCATATCTATATATATATATATATATACACACACATATATGTGTGTGTATATATATCATGCCTATATATAGACATGGACAGATATATATACACACACACAAACATATATATATATATATATATATATAAAATTGCCATCTAGTAGCTACTTTATTGTTAGGGCCAATTTAAAAGCTTTAAATATAGGAAGCTGTCATAATTGTAGTCTGCAATCTATTAGGTTTATTACAGCAAAAAATACATGTTTAAAAACCAATTATTGAGCAGTTATTGATGAAACATGAATAGTCTTAAAATAGTCACATATTCAACAAAAACATGTAGTCCAGAGCATAAGTTTGGGGATTCCTTCCCTGTTTTAATTAACTCTGAGAATTTTATTTATATGATTTCTAAATTAAATAATTTAAATATTTTTGAATAACCTACTATGTAAAAAGTACGGCTATTGTATTGTGTGGTTCATAGGATAAAGTTTGAAGGCTTTGACAATGCTTTGAAGACTCTTGAAAATGAGGGGGAACAAAGTTCTGGCATATGAGTTAGTTCATGTGCATGCAATGGAGAAAACTGTGATTGCATACTTTTCCATGGGACATGGTGTTTATTAAATAGACAGGAGTATAATAAAAAAGGAGACGATGGATCAACTATCTCCAAGAGATGTAATTTCCAGAACAGTCAAATTTAAAAGGCAGGTTTTTAATTTCAGGGCATATATAGAGAGTGTGAGGTAGCATCACAAGGAAGATAAATAAAATTTTAAACATTGTTTGTCTTTGGTTAGCCTACAAAATAATCTTGTAATCATATGTACTCTTACTACATTAACTCAAATGTGACTTTTTTATTTATTAGGATGTTAAGGTTGTTTTTATTATTAATGAGAAAGGTAATCTACTCACATACATTTCTTTGAAAGTTGTACTTTTTCTATTGTATTCACATTTTATTATACCTATTGTTTTAATAAAAGACAAAAATGTTGCAACTAAGTGAGCATAAAATGAACGAAATGCTTTCCAAATATGAAGTCTCTATAATCAATGTTGATTGATGGTAATTTCATGGGAGAAAAGTTGGCAAATTTTTCTAAACGCTTTTACCTACATCATCAATTTCTCCCTCTTTTTAATGAGAAATAAGTTGTCCTCTGTTTATATTTAAAACCTAGTTTAAATTTTCCTAAGGGCTTTAAAGACAGATGGTAGCATCTGTTTAAAGCTGATGTGGATATTGAGTACAGAAGTACTTAACCACTATTTAAAATTTTATTTCTCTAAGAGGATCTCTATCTATCCTCCACATATTCAAGAAAAAAAAATACTTAAAAGTTACCTCTATGCTATGAAAATGTAAATAACACAGAGGTATAAAAATTAGATATATAAATACTGACAGGTCATACTTTGTCTAGTAAGGCTAAAAGTTGTTGACTCAATTTGATTCATAATGTGGGCACACTTTTTACATATATGTTAAGCAATTTTGCCTCTAGTAACTTCTCTTTATTTTTTTCTTTTTTTCCCCCCTTTACAAGAGAAATGTTTGCCATTTGTGTCTCGTGATGTTCTCTGAATTACTTTTAACATAAACAATCAAAGGTCCTATCAACACCGGTTGGTTAACCTGTATATTTATGAATCTCTATTAAGCTCTGAACATTAAAGTTCTAGAGAAAAACGTCCAGTATTTAATAGTTCAACTATTGAATAAAATAATTTTATTACTACATAAAATAAGAGCCGTATTGCCAATCTGAAAGACAAAATTTAGAGGCGTAGAAAAGCATTCCAATGAAGAATAATTGTCACAGTCACCGTTTAAACTTAGGTCTGTTTTCAGCATTGTCTCTGGAGGTTAGTTATTCAGATTGTCCTATATTTTCAAAAAACATAGGTCTTGGCCTCTTGGACTCTTCATTAAATGGTTCAGTGGTATAATTCTTATAATTAACATGCATTAATTATAATACCTTATTAAAGCACTGCTTTTATACAGTAACAGAAATAGCCAAAGTAGATATTTATTTATTCATTTAAATGTTTCAAAACGTAAATGAATTTACTATTATTGCATTAGAGGGCTGTTTTCTCATTCATTGAACTGAAGTAAAGTGAAGGGTTGAGCCTTTTTGAATGACCAGGCCTCTGTAATAAGTAGATAATAAATTGATAGTATGGAACTGCTATTAATTATATTCTGTATTCAAAAGGTGCAGTGATTTAATTAATTCTCCTTTATTTTAAATGCAGCCTCCCAGAGTCTATATCCTTTTTGAATTATCAAAAGACCACGGATATTGATAGAGTGTAAAGACAACTCAATCTCTGATATAATTCTGAAGTTTAAAAAATGATAGAAAGTTTAGTTTGATTTTTAAAATATGTAGTTATTTTTATACAATAATGATAAACCAAACTTATATACTATAGAGAAAAATTATGGAGAAATACATTATTGTTTGTGAACTATAGTTCCAATTGATTAATAACTTGTAAATCCTGCCTAAACTCTCTTTCCATGCTACTAAAATTAAGTTTTTTTCATTTTTTGAATGTTTCCAGGAAATTGCTAAATATGCACCTCATAAACTCAGACTATTCTGTGCCTTCACCCAAGAGAAGTCCCAACCGCTATCCCTCATTTTGAAATGAAAGAGTCACAAAAGGAATGGTTTACTGGATGCCAGACAAAACATTGCACAGAATTGTGTCTCAACTCAAGTGTATCTCTCTACAAATGTTGACGGAAGGGTGTCTGTGTACCCACTGATTCTTCTGCTGATGAACAACAGCATGATTCTTCCAGATGATTCTTATCGATGACATTCAGAAACATCACAGAGTGTCTCCTAATATGGAATGGTTTTCTATGCTATTGCATGACTGAAAGGGTTGACTGGACCACCGTGAAGATGGAAAATTCATCCTGAAGAATTAACTGAGGTGTGGGTGCATTGCTCATGAGTAACCAATGCTCATGAGAGGACATGTTAGTGAGATCTAAAGGTTCCCATGATTAGGTGGCTAGATTATTCACAGATTATAAGTTACCCTGAGCAGATATGAAGTCCACAGATCTAAGAGTTATGAAGCCCCAGATTAGGTGATTCACTTGGCAATCATGTCACCATGGAATTTACAGACTACTGAATGCTGAAAATATGTTGGTAGAGTGGGAGCTGAATGGAAAAGAGTGAGGACTGATCATGATTGGTCTAACTCACTGATTGGAGGTGGGGGGCGGTGAAGGTGGCAAACATAACACTTATTTTTCTTTCATTTTCTTATAATCATCCTTGTGAATGTGAAATTGTGTCACATTGTGGTTTTGATTTGTATTTCCTTAATACCAATGGTATTGAATATCTTTTAATTTGCTTGTCAGTCATTTGTATGTCTTATTTAGAGAAATGTCTATTCAAGTCCATTACTCATTTTTAAATTGAGTTGTTCATTTTTTGTTGATAAAGTTTTGTAAACCATCTATATTCTTCATACTGAACCTTTATCAAATACATAATTTGCAAATATTTTCTCCTATTCTGTGGATTGTCTTTTCACTTTCTCAATAGTTTTCATGGATACACAATGGTTTTCAATTTTAATAAAGTCTAACTTATTGGTTTTCTTTTGTCTCTCATGTTTTGTTGTCAAATCTAAGATTCCACTGATAAATTTGAGGTCATGAAGATTTACATTTAAATTTTCTTTTAAGAGTTATGTAATTTTTCTTGTTATATTTAGGTTTTTGATTCATTTTAAGTTGATTATTGAATATCAAATGAAGTAGGGATCCAATTTTATTATTTTGCTTGTGTTTATCAAGTGCTAGCAGTATTTACTGAAGTCTGGTCTTTTCCCATTGAATGGTCTTAGCACCCTTGTAAAATACCTATTGGCCATAAATGTTTATTTGTTTATTCTTAATTAGATTACATTTGGCCTATCCTTAGGTCAGTTGCATACATTTTTATAATTGTATAGTTTTGTTGTAAGTTTTGAAATCCCCAAATATTTTTGTACAACTATATATTTCTTTCCAATTCTGTCAGTTTTTGCTTTACATATTTTAGGACTCTGTTGTTTTGTGTTTATTTCATAATTGTCATGTCTTCTTGATGATTTGAACTTCTTACCAAAATACTTGTCCTTTGATTCTTGCAACAACTTTCACTTGAAATCTACTTTGTCTTATAATGGTATAGCCACTCTAGCTATTATTTGGTTATTATTGAATATTATCTGTATGGGATACTTTTTTTTGCATTTTTGTTTTCAAACTATTTGTGTCTCTGATTCTAAAATGAGTCTCTTATAACAATGGAAACTTGTTCTTTTTAAAAAGAATTACATTCTGTCAATCTCTGCCTTTTAATTGATGAGTTTAATCAATTTACATTTTTTTTATTGATAATGAAGATTGACATTTCCCAGAGAGGAAGAAATCATCCTTAAAATGGCAACAGAGAGAAGAGATACTGCCTAAGCTTCTATCTTGATGCTCTCTGAATTATGGACTAAGGACTGTAACATCAACTCTTATCTAAATTTCTACACTGCTGACCTGTACTACAAATCTCAGACGTGCCAGCCTCAACAATCCTGTAAGCCGTTTTTAAAACCTACCTTTCTCTCTCCATATAAATATACATAAACACTATGTATATACAATGTTATATATAACCACTATATATACATAGCCATTATATATACATCATATATATTAAACACAAAAACTCAAAATATATCAAACTATGCTTTTCAATAAGCATTCCAGTGGACACTGCAAGTATTTGACCACAGTCCAGTGTTTGAAAATAATTTATTCTGATAGTTCTTGCCAGCTCAATAATTATTGTCATGGGAGGACTGGTTTCTAAAGCCTCCTACTCTATCATCTTCCATAAAATCATGCTTTTTAAAAAAAAATCTGTTTTATAGTATATTTTTTCATATTCTGATTTTTATATATTACTTTTGTGCATGTGTGTGCAAGATATACACACCATTTACACTCACACATACACATACATACACACACACACACACACATTTCTTCTCTGCATGATCATCCTGTTCCTGAGATTTTGTTTTATACCACCTAGTATTCCTTCTTTATATAATCTCTTGTTTGAATTATGTGTTTTCTTGTTTCATAGCAAGTGTGGCTTTCGTTTCTATCTTTCTTTAGTCCTTCCCCACCCCTGCCCCCAGTTTATTTTACCTGACAGAAATGGGTAAAGATAACAATTCTCTTCTCTCTTAAATCCCAAACCATGTTCTTAAATCCCAAACCATGTTCTTAAATCCCAAACCATGTTCTTAAATATTGTGAGATTTATTTCTTTACTTTCACTTTTTATATGTTTTACTAAAATACAATCAATTTTAGGATCTAACCCAAAAATTAAATAAATAAATGATATTATATATTTAGATATATAAAGATTTTAATGTAACAGACTCAGACCTTCATTATTCACACCTACTCATGCATGTAAATGGTGAGCAGTTATGTAATGAATTTAAGTTTCATATAATATTTTGTTGCATGAAAATACAGGCAAATCTCCATGTATTCATATTAATGATAATTTATTCAGTGAATGCTACTTTTTCTATATGCATATCATAACACAGGTAAGCACACACAAGTCTTTATGGTAATTTCTTTCAAATATGCATCTTAAGGATCAAATTGCATTTTCAAGTAATTTGTTATAATTATATAGCTCTAGAAATTACCATGTAACATTTTTATTATTAATATGTTATTTATTTTATTTTTACTATGGAAGTAAAAGGCCTGCTTCAATTCTCAGACTTAATGAAAACACAACTTTGTAATTAATATCACAGAGCTTTACTCTGTGTACACCTGATTTAACTACTAACTTTATGTTAAAAATTAATCCATGTTCTCTTTGAAGTTCAGAGAAAATACCATCTTCAATCTTATTTTATACTTGGCTTATCCCAAACTGACACTAAACAAATTTATCATAGCTCTATTACCTTGAAATTAACGTTTCTTGAATTTACATGCTATGGCAAGTAGATTTTAAAAACTAAATTACTAATATTAAATTTTTGTATTTTAATTGTTCTTATTCTCTAGCTTTAATAATTATGGGTTATATAGAGTTTTGATCCTTAACAGAGTAATAAATTATTAATTAAATAAATTTATTTATTTAATTAAATAAATCCTTAAGTAATATATTATTACAATATCTTGAATATATAGGTCTATATAGTTAGAGGATTTTTTAAAAGATAAAAAAACTCATTACTTTTCATTAAGAATTCAGACAAAATCTGTAAAATAGGCTAATATAATAATAAAATGCCTTGAATATTGTTAGAAAAAATATAAATGTCTTTATAACAATAATTTCTCCATTTTAAAGAAAGCAAAGAAAAAGTAACATTCATAACATGAAGATTTACTCTTCTTAGCATTTGTTGGAAAAACAGATATTGAGGCTCTAACCCAATTTTTACAGTAATTTAACTGTTTTTAAAATAGGTAGTCTGGTTTACAAATTGATTATATAATTATGGATTTGTTCCTGAATAAGTTCCTCAAGAATTTGCAGACAAACGTCATTTCAGCACACAGTTAAATGCCAGTTCCTGCGCATGTTGCCAATGGTCCTCCTAAAATAATTCTACAAGAGTAAAATCTCCTTGTTGTATCAGCAAATGATATTTTTTACCTGCCAACAATGTAATTGAAGCTAGTGTTTTCTCCAGTTTAGAGGGTTTAGATTATCAGTAGAATTCTTAATAATGATTTTTTCATTTCTCAGTTATTATATATTCATATGGAAAAGAGGTGGTAGTCATTTATGGGAATTAAAATAGATAATGTTTTTGATAATATGTTGCGTGGTGCCCGATGTTCATAGGCATGTAGTTAATTTGCCACATCATATGCCTAATTAAAAAGTAGTAGTAATTTTCCAGTTCACACAAGAAACACTATCAGCATCATCCATAAGACGTAAATGTATTGATCCCCATTTACTATTATCTAAGCTTGCTTTTATGTAGTTGTTTTTACTTTATTAAATTTTTAAAAATAAACTCATGGAGGGAAGAAATACTTCTTTTTAAAGACAACAAAGCTCTGATACCAGTATGTTAGCAATAACAAGGGAAACAAGAACGATAGATTCACTTTTGCATTTGTGCATTATATTACTAATTTTTAAAACTGCTGTGAAATTGATCAATTAAAGTAATGCTTTTTTTTTTTTTTTTTTGAGACGGAGTCTTGCTCTGTCACCCAGGCTGGAGTGCAGTGGCCGGATCTCAGCTCACTGCAAGCTCCACCTCCCAGGTTTACACCATTCTCCTGCCTCAGTCTCCGGAGTAGCTGGGACTACAGGCGCCTGCTACCTCGCCCAGCTAGTTTTTGTTTTGTTTTGTTTTGTTTTTTGTATTTTTTTAGTAGAGACGGGGTTTCACCGTGTTAGCCAGGATGGTCTCGATCTCCTGACCTCGTGATCCGCCCATCTCGGCCTCCCAAAGTGCTGGGATTACAGGCTTGAGCCACCGCGCCCGGCCAAATTAATGCATTCTTTACTCTTACTAGTGTGAGTCAAGAAATTCGTCAAAAATGCTAATTCCTACGATCATTTTTCTATTTATAACCTATTACCAACTATGAGGAGCAACCCAAGCTAATTAACTTGACAAAATACTTTCCACAACTTGACCCTGGGGTCTATTTCAATTTTACCTCCCACATGTCACCCATATCCACAACAATAATAAAACCATTTTTTTCTGGGTTTAAAGAATAAGCTTAATATTAACAAATATAAACAAATATTTTGTTAATGTTTAAAATGCATCACAGACAATGCTTGATAAAAGAGAAAGAAATATAATCATTAACAAATTATTTCCTTTAATAAACAAAGTATCTGGGCTAGAAGGATAAATGCCTGTTCTGGCTAGTTTCACAGACTGTGCTCTCTCTCCTTTCCATGCAGATTCACATGTATTTCCTCTCATCATTGGAAGTTTGATACGAACTCAGGCGAGGAAGAAAATACTTTCTGATAAAGTATAAGAAGCAAGTAGCTTCCAAAACCTTGAAGAAGATAACTTAGTAAAAATCTCAACTAGAGTTAAATGAATATGTGTATATACTTCAAAACATTATGTTGTACCTTATAAATCATATAATGTTATATGTATATTTAAAAATACATTAAAAAATAAATGTCGTCAGTAAGGAGGCATGTGAGAATTGTGAGCCCCTGATAGGATGCAATAACAACATAGCATCTCTTTTTATAACCTGAGTCTAAACACAAGGAGTCGTTAAACCAACCTAAATTTTAAATATCTTTAAAAATAACTAGCCTACAATCTTCTAAAGTGCCAAAGACATAGAAATCAAAGACAAACAAGCATTCCTGATCGAAGGAGAGACTAAAGGAAAATGACAAATTCAAGAGTGATTCTGAACTGAATTCTTTTAGGATAATGCTAGAAAGGGCATTATTAGAGAAATTGGCAAAATTTTTATATGGTCTGTGGATTTATATGGTCTCTTCCTGATTTTGATGGATATAGGTATTATGGTTACACAGGAACATGTCCTGCTTGAGAGAAAATATATACTAAAGTTTCTGAGAATCAGACTGGCAATTTGTTTTATTTTGTTTTCAAAAATGAAAAGTTTTTTTCACTATACTTTCAACTCTTCTACAGGTTTGTGATTATTTGAGATGTAAGTGTGGTTTAAATGTTTTAAACACACCAGCAATATATTAAAACACCTCTCTTGTCAGAAAGAGATGGACTGTACTTAATTACATTATTTTGGCAAAAAATTGTCTCTAGACCATATTATTTTTCTTTTTTTAATACAAGCTTCAGAATGAGAGTTTTGTAATATATTTTAATTTTTCTGCAGTATCTAATGTAACTAGCTCATTACCATATGATTCTCACATATATAATAATAAGACACATGTGAAATAATAGTTTCTACATCCTACAAATTATATATTTTGATTAATTTCATTGCTGAAGATTGTGTGAACATATATAAACATAATAAAAGGTACCATATATACATAAAAGTGAGTATAGCTAGAATAATTTTGAATAAAAAGTATTGGGCTTATTCAACGCTGTATAGTTGAATTTAGAGTTTTTAAAATAAGAGACTGAAGTAAAAGAAAATATTTAGAAAAATAAATCTCTTCTCTCACATTAAGATATTTAATTTTCTTCTTTATTTCTGTCTTAACTGATCCTGGTGAGAAGAAAAAAAAATGACCTTTCTTGCACAATGACAAAACTATGTTTCTCAATGCTGGTGCCATTTATTTAAGTCATAGTAGCCATTTAGCATTATTACCTTGGAAATAAATTTTCCTTGTAAAACACACAACTCGGTTTAACACTAGGTGTACGTCTTTATAGAATATAGCACTTTCCCCATAAAGCAATACAAAAAGTAATTGGAGGCAGAACAGCTTGGAGATGTTCATATAAATGTATTAAAAAATGAATATGTGTGAGCTATGAACTTTTGGATTTCTTAATATAAGAACAGATATTACAGTCAGACCTCAGAAAGGATAGTATTTTTTTCCTTCCAGAAAATGTCATCATATCTTTAAAATCTTGCTCAGGTCCATTTCAAAAGATAGTTCATTCAGAACTTTGACCAGATTGAGAAAATATTCTCACAAAATGTCTAATAAAGTTTGTTTCACACCTGGCTCTATCAATTTTTACAAGAAATGTTTACTACTTTTCTTGTTCCCAATAACTGTATATTTAAAATTTAGTGCAATCAATGATGTCCTGTTCTCTTAAGTTAATTGATTCTCTAAAAACGTTTAGAAACTTTTAAATTGTCCATCTCTCTGCGTGAGTTATAAATTTATTTTTAAAAGAATTCCCCATTACTCAAAACTTTTTCTTTATTGATTTAAAGTTGTTTAAGTTACCTCTTAGTTTCTTCTTATATTCATGAGTGTGTTCCTATTTGCATTGCTGACATTGATACTTTGCATTTTTTCCATTAATTTTTTCCTTCATTTTTATGGAAGAATTGTTAAATTTAATGATCTTTTCAAAAAAACTAATAGCTCTGTTTCAACTTCATTATATTTTTAAAATATATTTTATTAATTTGTGTTCTAATTTTTATGATTTTATCCATTCTGTATTTTTATACAGATTTTATTTTACTTTCTTGGTTTCTTGAGATGAAAGATTCGACCACTGAATTTCTATCTCATTACTTTACAAATATATGCAGTTAAATCTATAGCTTGTTTTCTGAACAAAGTTAAACTGCATCCCACTAGCTACATGTGTTTCTAGTTATCTTTCATGGAGTTTTCATTTAATATTTATTAACCATAGGATATTTAAGTGTTTTTTTTCCTGATTTTGATGGGCATAGGTATTACAGTTAACACAGGAACATGTCCTGCTTGAGAGAAAATATACATTTTATTTTTTGATATTTTTTGAAATTTTATTTTTTGATATTTATTTCTAGGTTAATTCAACTATAGAAAAAGAACATATTTTAATGATTTTAATAATTAATGACACAGCATATGGTGAGTTTTGGCAAATGTATCCAATGCCATTGAAAACAACAGGGATTTTCTTATTGTTTGGTGCAGTCTATACCTGAATTAGGTAATTTTAACTATGTTGCTAAGATATTTTATATTCTTACTTTTTTTACTGATCTTATCTGCTCTTAAGGGATGCAATGGTCTTACAATTTAATTATGGAGTGGGTGGACATCTAATCCACTTCATTTATATTCAAAGGAAAATTATATTTTAGATTTTAAAAATAATATTTAACAAAGATAAAATATTTTAGGCTACATCAGGAAAATCTACATTTTAATTTTCTACATGAAGATGTTAATTGGAATAAAACCTTAGAACATAATGTATCATTTTATAATACAAATGCAAACATTTTAATACATAAATCTGCAGTGAAATAATTATTTCTTAACATATTTTTCAATATCAGTAAATGTTAAATCCCTAAATATTTTTTGGAAGATAAATAATTAAAATAAAAATTTGTTTTTTGATAAGGTAATAATGTTTTAATGAGTGATAATAATATGGTAAAAAATAAAACAAAAATGTCATATATAATGGTTTTACATATGTTGTATATGTACTTAAAAATTATTTAATATTTTTATTATAAATTACTTGATCTGGTTATCAGAAATCATAAATTAAAAAATGGGCTTTACATATGGGAAGAAAATGTTGGTTAGCGAGAAGACTATTATCATTCACTTCTCTACCATAGATGTCTCAGAAGAAGAAAAAATGGAAGTCAAATTTGCTTGTGGGGAGAAATTCTATATATCAGAATTTATAACACACATTCAATATTATTTACTAACAAAAAGTTAATGGACAGCCCTAATTTATAAAATAATTTTAGCAGGTCACACTTGATTTATCAAGATTGCTGATTCTAAGTAAATTTGGCCTTTATAGATTTATAGGATCCCTGGCTGTCTAGAGAATCAAGAGTAGTCCAAAAAACCACTAATCAATGACTATAAAGTGGAAATATTTTATTTTATTATATTTTATTTATTTTTTATTTTTTTTTTTTTTTGAGACGGAGTCTCGCTCTGCCACCCAGGCTGGAGTGCAGTGGCCGGATCTCAGCTCACTGCAAGCTCCGCCTCCCGGGTTCACGCCATTCTCCTGCCTCAGCCTCCCAAGTAGCTGGGACTACAGGTGCCCGCCACCTCGGCCGGCTAGTTTTTTGTATTTTTAGTAGAGACGGGGTTTCACCGTGTCAGCCAGGATGGTCTCGATCTCCTGACCTCGTGATCCGCCCGTCTCGGCCTCCCAAAGTGCTGGGATTACAGGCTTGAGCCACCGCGCCCGGCCTGGAAATATTTTAAAATTAAAATGACTTTCTTTTGTGTAGCAGTGTCTCCATTTATACTGCTCAGAAGCAACATCTTCTGTTAGATTTCAAAACAAAAGTGGGTCCAAATGCAGGAGATAAAAATCATTTCGGTGCAGTTGCATCTGGAAATCTGAATTCTATAAGGAAAGAATGTTTAACCTGCGACTGTTTTTCCATTGCATCTTTTTGGATATTAGTAACGTTAGGTCCTTTGAAAGATCCCAAACACATTTGATTCTGATTGACAATTCAAACTTTCCTTTTACTAGATATATTGGGCCAACAACATTATTGATTCTCAGGCCCATGTATCACAACGGTTAAGACAGCTTTTCACGAGAAAACTGAGGATATAGAAAACGTCATAACCTAACACAGGTACAATTGCTCACTGCTTGCAGAGTCCAATTAAAAAGAGCAAGGTCTGCTAGGAAGTGATGCTATTAACTAAAACTACTAAAGGGGAAATGATTGGATTTCCAGGCAAAGTAACCACTTTGATTTGCATCCAGGGGTCGGGGAGACAGGGGTTTAAAAAGAGAAAATTTGATATGGAATGCCTGCAAGAATTGTGTTGAATACAGTGTCTGTGTATCTTGTTCTGGTGGCTATCTTGGGTCCCAGTCCACCTGAATCTCAGGCTGGCCTCATTTCAACAACTGCCATGTTGTTGACTATCTGCCTTGACATAATCTCTTGAATTTTGCAACTGGGTCTCCAGGCTTAGTCTGTCTGTGTCAAGATTAGCCCCTGGAACTGCCAAGAAAGCGCATAGTTAGATATTGGAATACAGTTCAATAAATGTGAAGGGAGCATATACAGTGAGAAAGGGAGGGACATGGAGTCTATCGTAAGACTAGGAGACAAGGCTTCTGCAGTTCCTTTCAATGTTATATCTTGAAACCTAAGAGAAAGGGAAAGAAAAGTTTTAAAATGCATTTTGAAGTTAAGCTGGCTTAACAACATAATGGAGTTTTAATGCAGGGGTAATTTCCAATGTGTCATTAATATGAAACTAGATCTTTGAAAAAGATTGTAGGGGAAAACATTCTACTCATTCAATTTGGAAGGAATAGACATTTACATGAGGCAATTGGTTAAAAGAATAGACAGTGTCTAGAGGAAGGAAAATTAGCAAAAATATATCCTCTGACAATTTTAGTGCCTCAGATAAAAAGTAGACATCGAACGGAGGAAGCAGAAAGATTTGTACAGAAAAAAGGAAGACCAGTTTTTCCCCAATATAAGAAAAACTTAGGCTTCATGGTCATTTGGAGAGACACCATGCTCATTTTCAAAATAACTCCATTAAGAATTCTGATTGTCCAAAAGGCTATACATGTATAATGAGACCATGGCCAGTTAGCACAAAACTCAGAGTGGAAAAAATAGAGACTTTTTACTGAGAAATATCAGGAGTCTGATGATTCCCTGCTAGCATGTACTCTCAGGACACATATTCAGAGAAGCACACCACTAATTTTGATAGTGTTAGATAAAAGAGTTTATACGAGTTAACAATCGATTTCTCAGTGGTTGCAAATGTTGTGAAAACCCACTCTGTCAGACAGTAGGACAATTGATTGAGCAAAGAATAAAGAAAATATTTCAATTCCGCAGTTACTCAAAGGACTCACTGGCTCACGATTTTCCCATGAAAAAAATGGAACACTTCCATCAATGCCTTAGGAAGTTTTGGATGCATTTAACCTTAGGTTGGTTTATGATATTTATAGAGATGAACCTCATTTTGTCATAGCCCAGGACAGATACTGTGACTTGGGAGCTTTCCAATTTTGAAAGCCTTATATGAGCTTTCAAGTGGGTGAAAGGAGAGAAGTCAAGAGGAAATTTTAGAAATATTACCTGACCTGGTGGTCTAGTTACCAGTGAAGGGGTTTGTCAAGTCTCTTCTGGCAAAGACAGCATGGGAACGCACCAACTATTAACTAAAATTGGGTTTGTTACTTGTCACCAAGAGGGAGAACACACATCATGGGGGATTGTGGCATGTCTCTAAAATTTTTCTTTCTTTCATCTATATAATTTATCTTACTCTTTTACCTTAATCGTCATGAAATGCAGATAATTATGCTTTAATACTGTATAGACTTTGTTTTAAATGTTCACTTTACTGCTTTTGTTATCACATGATTTCTCATTCTTTCTGTCTCTTTCTCTCTCTCTCTCTCTCTCTCTCTCTCTCTCTCTCTCTCTCTCTCTGTGTGTGTGTGTGTGTGTGTGTGTGTGTGTGTGTGTGTGTGTGTGTAGTTTCCTGGTTCCCTAGCTCTCTTTCTCCTTTGCTGGCTTCCTCCTTCATAATGGGCAAAATGCCTCAGAGTTCAATCATCAACCTTTGTTACTTTTCTACATAGTCTACCCGTGATATTTTCATCTAATTCCACATTGTAAAGGATTGTGTGGTGATTATTCACAAAACTTAATAGACATGCTAGTCCTCTCTTAAGCTCCAAATGACTCAAATGCCTATATGCCATCTTTAGTTGAATTTTAATGTCTTCTAAATATAAGAATTTTAATGTCTTCTAAATATAAGAAGTAAAAAAAAAAAAATTACTTCTTGAAGTAAAAAGAAAGAAAAAGGGCAACAACAAGCACACCCTATTCAATACATACCTCAACCTTTTTACTCCCCCAGCTGCACATCGTTGATCCTGTTACCCAGGCCTGAACCTGTGCAGTCATTCTGCATTTCTCTTTCCCTCATGCATGATATATTGTCACTGCTCAACATCCACACCACTAATAACCTGGTCCAAGCCAGAACTTGACTGACAGTTCTGACTCCACTTAAGACTCACTATACTCACTATAGTCTCAACTCTGCAATGTGGTATGGGTACATTTTATTGATTGATTGATTGCTGTCGTTAAAACTGTCTCTCTCTCTCTCTCCCTCTCTCTCTCTCTCTATATATATATGTATATGTACGTATGTGTATATATACACACACCTACCCATCCTCATATATATATATATACACATACACAAAATATTTCAATAACTTTGGGGGTACAAGTGGATTTTGATTACATGGATGAATTGTATAGAATGAAGTCTGAGAATTTACTGCACCTGTTACCCAAGTAGTGTTCATTGTACCCAATATGTAATTTTTAAATCTTTCACCCCTCTCACTCTCCCTCCTTCTGAGTCTCCAGTGTCCATTACATCACTCTGCATGCCTTTGCATACCTTTAGCTTAGCTCCCACTTGTAAGTGAGAACATATGGTATTTGGTTTTCCATTCCTAAATTACTTCCCTTAGAATAAAGGCTTTCAGTTCTATCCAAGTTGCTGCAAAAGACATTATTTTATATGGCAAAGAAGTATTCCATGGTATATATATGACATTTCCTTTATGAAAGCATCAGCTGATGGGTGCTTAGGTTGATTTCATATGTTTGCAATAGTAAATTGTGCTGCAATAAACATTTGTGTTCAGGGGTCTTTTTTAATATAATGATTTTTTTTTCTTTGAGTAGATACCCATTAGTGAGATTGCTGTTTTGAATGGTAGATTTACTTTTAATTATTTGAGAACTTCCATACTGTTTCCTACAAAGGTTGTATTAATTTAGATTCCTGCCATCAGTGTGTAAGCATTCTCTTTTACCACATCCACACCAACATCTATTGTTTTTTGACTTTTTAATAATGGCTATCAGGCTGAGATAAGGAGGTATCTCACTGTGGTTTTAATCTGCATCTCCCTGATGATTAATAATGTTAAGCATTTTTGAATGTTTCGTGGCCATTTGTGTTTCTTCTTTTGTGAAATGTCTATTCATGTCATTTGCCCACTTTTTGACGAGACTTTTTTTTTCTCTTGTTGATTTGTTGAGGTCTTATAGATTCTGGATATCAGTCTTCTGTTGGATACACTTGTCAAATATTTTCTCCAATTCTCTGGACTTCCTGTATATTCTGATAATTATTTCTTTTGCTGTGATGAAACTTTTTAGTTTACTTAGGTCCTATTTATTTTTGTTTTGATTGCATTTGCTTTTGGGGTCTTAGTCATAAATTATTTTCCAATAGTCTTTCCTAGATTTTCTTCTAGAATTTTTATGGTTTCAGGTCTTAGATTTAAATCTTTTATCCATCTGGAGTTGATTTTTGTTTGCGGTGAGAGACATGGATACAGTTTCAGTATTCTACATGTGGCTATTCAGATCTTTGAGCACCATTTATTGAATAGGGTTCTTTTTCCCAGTTCGCGTTTTTGTATGTTTTTTCAAAGATCAGTTGGTTGACAAGAATTTGCCTTCATTTCTGGATTCTCTCTTCTTTTCTATTGGTCTATGTATCTACTTTTATATCAGTACCATGCTGTTTTGGTTACTATACCCTTGCATTATAATTTGATGTTTGGTGATGTGATGTTTCTAGATTTGTTCCTTTTGCTTAAGATTGCTTTGGCTATTCAGCCTCTTTTTTGGTTCCATATGAATTTTAGGAATTTTTTAATGCTGTAAAAATGATGTTGGTATATACTAAAAGGAATTGCATTGAATCTGTAGATTTCTTTGGGCAGCATGGTCATTTTCATGATGTTGGTTTTTCCAATCAATGGACATGGGATATTTTCCATTCGCTTGTGTCATCTATAATTTATTCCAGTAGTGCTTTGTAGTTTCCCATGTAAAAATCTTTTTACCTCCTTGGTCAAGTATATTTCTAGGTATTTTATTTTTATTTTTTGCAGCTATCATAAAAGAGATTGAGCTCTTCATTTGATTCTCAGCTTGGTTGTTGGTGGTGTATAGCAGTGCTACTAACTTGTGTTCATTGATTTTGTAAGCTGAGACTTTACTGAATTCATTGATCATATCTAGAAGTCTTTTGGAGGAATTTTCTAGGTATATGATCATATCATTAGCAAACAGAGATAGTTGGACCTCCTCTTTTCCAATCTGGATGCCCTTTCTTTCCTTCTCTTGCCTGATTGCTCTGGCCAGGATTTCCAGTACCATGCTGAATAGAAGTGGTGAAAGTGGGCATACTTGTTTTGTTCCAGTTATCGGGGGAAATGCTTTCAAATTTTCCCCATTCACTATGATGTTGACTGTAGGTTTGACATATATGGCTTTTATTATTTTGAGGTATGTTCCTTCTAGGCGTGGTTTCTTGAAGGTATTTGCCATAAAGCGATATTGGATTTTACCAAGTGCTTTTTCTGTATCTATTGAGATGATCATGTGGTTTTTGTTTTTACTATGTTTAAGTGGTGGATCACATTTATTGACTCATGTTATGTTGAACCACCCTGTATCCCTGAGATGAAACTCACTTGATCTTGGTGAACTATCCTTTTGATTTGCTGTTGGATTTGGTTTTCTAGTATTTTGTTGAGGGTATTTGCATCTACGTTCATCGGGGATATTAGTCTGTAGTTTTCTTTATTTTGTTATGTCGTTTCCTGACTTTGGTATCAGAGTGATGTTGGCTTCATAGAATGAATTATGGAGGACTCTCTGTCAATCTTTTGGAACAGTTTCCATAGGTTTAATACCAATTATTCTTTGAATGTCTTGTAGTATTCAACTGTGAATCTGTCTGGCTCTGGGCTTTTGTGTTGTTGGCAATTTGATTAGGGTAATTTTTCAACTGACATGTAATAGTCAAATGCAGAAACATATATTTTTAAATGAACAACTGAACAAATTTTATAATATAAGAACCCTTTTATAACCACGCCCCAGGTCAAGAAATATTACCTATACTTCAGAAGCTTTCCCAGTTTTGTGTCCTAATAATGACACACCCTTTGTCCCATGATATAACCACCATCTTTTCTTCTAATACTATAAGCTTAGTTTTAACTGGTTTTAACTTTATTTGAAAAATTATAAAATATGTATCTGTGTTGCATCTTTATCCAATATTGCTTCCTAAGAGTCACCTTTGCCATGCATAGATACATTCTGTTCGTTTTTCATCATTTCACTATCAGTGAACATTCGGTCTGTTTCCAGTTATTTGTCATCTATTTATAATGCTGCCCTGACCATTGTTATGATATCTCAGTAAACATAAGCACTCTCAAATACCTATAAATGGAATTATTAATTTTGCATTCCTGTGTAATTCATTTTACTAGAAAATACTGAATGACTTTCCAAAGTTGCGTTATTGATTTATAACGCCACAGGCAGCATTCAGGAATCCATTTGCCTCACAATCCAGTACTTGTTATCGTCAGGCCTTTAAATTGTATTCATTCTAGGAATCTGTAGTACTATCTCATTTTTCTCTTAATTTGCATTAATCCAGTCATGAATTTCTGTTAATTTGCTTTCAATTTGTAGTAATGTAGTTGACAATAAAATGATGCTCCTTTTCAAATGTTTGTTGGTCATTTTGGATATACTGCTTCATGCAGTGACTGAAAAATTACATTTTTTCTATTTTGATGTTTTTTACTATTGATTTGCAAAACTTTTTCATATTTTTTTGGGAAAAGGCTCTTTTATGGCTTACTTTTTGCTCTCATAATAATTTTTGATAAGAAAAGTTATAATTTTAATGTAGTTCAATTTATCAATATTTTATGTTTAATGCTGTTCAACTCCTATTTTTAAAATGTAGATTTCCTCCTCAAATTCACATTAGTGATTCCCAACATTATTCTCAATATAAAGGCAGTCCAATATTCAGTAGCTTCAAATAATGATATTTAATTTTTGCTCAAAAGTCTGCAGGAGGGTTAGTATTGGCAGACTGACTGCTTGTCACTGCACTTCTGTGATTGAGATATGTTGCCTCTTCTTTGCGCTTCAACTCAGTGGAGATAGCTGTCCCGGTGTCTCTCACCCTCCTCCGAGGACCAGAGGGCTTGCTGGTGCACATTCTTCACAGTGTGAGAGCAGAAGTGAAAAATAAATAATAATAAATAAATAAGTCACTTTAAACCTCCTAAGCTCTAAGCTTGTAAACAGCACCCTGTTACTTCTGGCTCATTTTCATGACCAAATCAACCCAAATTATCAATCTAAAGTCAGATGGGGACGAGGGGGATGAAGGTTTTCCATCTGTTCAGGAGGAGAAATAGCAAATCACAAGCCAAAAACTTGAGTTAATAACTTTATCAAATTAGTGAACATAGTTTCACATTTATTTAACATAACTTAATGGATGAATATTCCGCTTAGATGTAAATTTTACTTAATCTTATTTGAGTGAATGGATTGCATCATGTATTAATTTTTATTTGCTTTTTGTATATGTATATCCCAACTTAATATCATTATTTATTGAAAAACAACTTTCTTATTCTGCTCTGAAATGACCTTTTTATGAATATTCATCTACTTTTGGTTCTTTTATAACACATGTTTTTTTATGTGCTTATACATGTGACAAATGCACATTATTTTGTTACTATAGCTTTATATTAAAATGGGTATTTAATAGAGTAAATCCTCCCCTAAGTTTTTATTCTTTTTCAAGAATAATTTGGCTCTTATTGTAACAAAGTACTTCATATAAATTTTAGAATTAGATATTCATTTACTACCAAAACCAATTTGATAGAGATTTAACCGCAATTGCATTGAATAAAGACATAAATTTGAAGAAAACATAAATCTTTACAATGACTAGACTGTATAGAGTCTAGCATGTCTTTTGTTACAAATTTTAGCTAGCAATTTGGTATTTTTCATTCAGTTGTATTGTGTCATTTAATTTTATTTTATATTTTTATTTTTTAGAAACAGGGTCTCACTTTATACCCAGGCTGGAATGCAGTGGCCCAATCATAGCTCGATGCAGCTTCAAACTCTTGGGTTCAAGCAATCTTCCTGATTCAACCTCATGCCTAGCTGAGACTACAAGCACATGCCACCATACCTGGCACATTTTAAATTTTTTTGGTAGAGGCAAGGGCCTCACTATATTGCTCAGGCCAGTCTCTAACTCCTGGCTTTATGTGATCCTCCTGCCTCAGCCTCCCAAAGTGTTGGTATTACAGGTATAAGCTATCACACCTGGTCATATTATATTATTCTTAAAGTCATTTTTTATATCATGGATAATAGGAATTCATTGATTGCAACCAACAGCCTTGAAAATAGTAAACCTAAACCATTAGATCCATTTACATTGAATAACAGTCTTTTTGAAGATTCTTTATGGTTTTCTAAGAATAAATCATATTATATTCTAGTAATATCAGTTCCTTGTTAATTTCTTATACCTTCTGTTTCTTCTTCTTTGTCTATTACAGTGGCTAAGCCAATAGGAACATGTTAAATAGTGGCCAATTGGTTAATTATCAGTCACAGAGAGAAACCTTTAACCAGCTATGTTGTAAATTATGAATGAATTCAATTTACTTTCCATCTCCAAATACCATAATGTTTTCCCATCCAAGATAAAATAAAATCTAAACAGTAATGGGACCCTGGCTACCTCTAACTACTTCTGCACATATCCCTTGACTATTCCACTTTAATTACATTTGAACATTTGCTGTTTATTTGCTTTTTTTAAAAAAAATTTATTTATTATTATTATACTTTAAGTTGTAGGGTACATGTGCATAACGTGCAGGTTTGTTACATATGTATACTTGTGCCATGTTGGTGTGCTGCACCCATCAACTCATCATTTACATCAGGTATAACTCCCAGTGCAATCCCTCCTCCCTCCCCCCTCCCCATGATAGGCCCCTGTGTGTGATGTTCCCCTTCCTGAGTCCAAGTGATCTTATTGTTCAGTTCCCACCTATGAGTGAGAACTTTTTTATTTAACAAACATGTGTATAGTGCTTTTAATGGGCTGTGGAAATTTAACACTTTTCTCTCACATGCTATATTGTTCACACCTATAAATCTAATTGCTGCTCTTTTCCCATCATTGTGTTTTCATTTTGAAACTGCTTCAGAGTATTTTGCACAAGAGGTTGCAAAAATAGCACAGAGTTCATGTTTGCCCAAGAATAATATCTTCCATAATCACAGGACATTGCCAATACCAGGAAAGAGATATGAATATAAAACCATTACCTCAGCTACATAGCTTATTTGGATTACACATTTTGGGAGGAGTAGGATGCATTTGTGGGCTATCAAGTTCCATGAAGTTTTATTTCTGAGTACATTCAAATAACCATCACCATAAATAGGATGAACAACTGTTATATCCCCGCAGAGAAATTTCCTCATGTAATATCCTCCCTCAAGCCAAAACCCCAGCATCCCCACAGAAAAATTTCCTTATCCCTCCTTCAAGCCTAAACCCTGGCAAACACCTATCTGTCATTATTGTAATTTTGTATCTTCAAAAACATAATATAAATACAATAATTTGGCATGTAACCCTTTGAGATTGGGTTTTTTACTCAGGAAAATGTCCTTGGGATTCGTACATCCTTTTTGTTACTGACTAGTATTCCAGTGTACGGCTGTAGTATTCCAATGTAATAATATGTTAATCTATTTACCATTAAAGGATATCTGGGTTGTTTCTGTTTTGGATATTATGCAAAAAGCCACTATGAACATTAATGTATTGATTTTTGTATGAATGTTTCTCCAGTATTTTTACCTTTCTCAGTTGTTTCATTTATTCAAGTTTTAATCAAAAGAGAAGTCCTTAATTAAACATTGCTTGATTTTACTTTCCATATTAACACCCCCACTTTTGTAATTCCTTACCTTTTTACTGATTTTGAATATTTTTCATAGTATAAACATGTGTTTTTATATAGGTATACATACACACACACACTCTATTTACTCTATATACAATTTTGCAAGACCTCCATTATAAATTAAGCTCCTTATGTGAAAGGACTTATTTATCTTACTAATCTCTGATATCCTGACACCTAGAACAATATCTAATATACGTTATTACCCTAAATGCTAAATGTTACATGTTAGAAAACAAAACTACTTATATTTCTTGTTCTTTTGACCCACATTTCCAACTTACCTTCACATATTCCACTATCAACCGCAACTTCCCACTGAGCCCTGGATCTTAGAATCTCATGTTTAATCTCAGAATGCTTACTGTACTTCAGTGCAGATAGCAAAAGTTACCATTCTTTCTTCATATGCAAAGCATTTGTCTCTTGCATTTCTGGTGTAATTCTCAACTTTAATTCTTAAACAAACATCATCAATGCGTTTGAGGAGTGACAATATTGTCCTCAACTTCTCAACTGTATAATGTAATTTTGGTGAAATGTTTTCCTTGTCAACATGTTAGCTTACCACTGCTTATACAACCTGCTGTTTTATTTTTCTTTTGAAGAGTGTTATGAATAAATAATAGTAGTAATGTAGAAGTTTAGAAATATATGCACGAAAAAAACAAATCATGTCCCTACAATATAAAGCATATTCATAAGACTACAGCTTTAATCATATGATGTTTTGAAGGTCAGGCAGTAGATAATAGGAGATAGTCTAGATGCATGTACAAATTCATTCATTCTGAAATAGCCATCACTAGTTTTAGTTAAATAGTGGGTATGCTAATTGGGAGGAAAAATCATAAACACTGAGGTGTTGCTAACATCTCAGCTTCTTCATTTTCTCTGTGACATTAAGAACAGAATGTTTTTGTTCAGTAGTTTACTTGGACAGAGTATGGTGCTATTAATACACAGGACAGTTTGTATTTTAACCACTTGAAAACCATACATATTCTCTGATAGAGACAGACTTTTTAAAAAGCTGAATCCTGAGCCATTTATAAATATTTTTACCTTTAAAAATACAAATGCTTCTTGACTTACAATGGGGTTACATCCCAATAAACTTATCTTAAGTTTAAAATATTATAATTCAAAAATGTATTTATACAAATAACCTATGGAACATCATTGTTTATCCTAGCCTACCTTAAATATGCTCATAACACTAACATTAGCCTAAAAAAATGTTAGACTAGATAAGAAAAAATATGTAACGTGAAGTTTATTTATAAAGTATTGAAAATCTCATGAAATGTATTGAATATTATACTGAAAGTGAAAACAGAATGGATATAGAGGTACTTGTACGGTTTCTACTGAATGTGGTTTTTGCACCATTGTAAGGTAGAAAAATAGTACGTTGAACCATCATAAGTTGGGACCATCTTCACATAACTTCAATAATTGAAAGTTATCAAACACACACACACAATGTAAGAGGGGAATGGTTTTCAAATTCTAAGATGGGAAACGTACAAAATCCCACTTCTGATTATTTCTTAAGTGGTTTATTCTCCCGAAAAATTTGCGAAGTATTTTAGAATTTCAAGCAGATGTTTTATAAGTACCTTAAGATCAACAAATCAAAATAGTTATAATTTATGTATTTACATCGTGGGATACTTGGGGTATCGCTTTGTCAGTCGGAAACCTCTGTGGTCAGTGGCACCTTTGCCTGAGTTTTGCTTGGTCCCGCTGGGCTTGTTCCACCCACTTGGCCTGACAGGCCGCACTTGGCTTGCACTACTGGCCTGAATCTGATGCCCGCCAGAGGTGAGTGAGGCACAGAGTGGCGAAGGGTGAGCGCAGGGTCTGGCCGCTGCGGACATCCAGGCATGCCTGCTGCAGTGAGGTGGAAGCTCCAGGTGCCGGCATGGTCACCAGCTCCCCTCAAGGTTGCTGCTAGACCAGCTGGACCTCAAACATCTTTCACAGCTGGCACCAGAGAATGCAGTGGCGCCCAAACCTTGGAACCATCAGAGACCACAGAACCCCAAAGAGGGTGTCACAGCCCTGGCTCGGGGATCTCCTAGGTCTGAGCTCCCTGAACAGCTGCAGCTCTTCATTCCTTCTCTCTTCTCTCCTTTTGGTCACCCACAACGTGCAAGCAAGGGGCATATTTCAGCCTTGTTTGTGTTACATTTCTTTTAACCCTGCCATGAGGCCGTGCCGGAGTTCTTGTCCTGCCTCCAGGAAGAATGAGGTACCCAAACAAGAGGAGGGTGAGCAAGGCAATGAGGAGTTTTATTGAGCAACAGAACAGCTCAGAGGAGACCCACAGTGCATAGCTCCTCTTCGCCGGCAGGGTGACCCAACGAATGTTCAGCTCTCAGCAAAGAGGAGATCCTGGAGTGGGTAGCTCCTCTCCGCAGCTGGCCTTCCTGTCATGTCCTCAAGTCTGGCTTAGTTCAGGGCTTTTATGGACCTCAGAGGGGAAGAAGTACCTGCCTATTGGTCCATTGCAGCCATGGTGGGCCCTGAAAATGCACCACAAGTCCGCATTCTAGTCTGCAGGACCCGCAGCCTGCCCTGGGATTCAGGTCCTCCCAAGCTTGAAGGTGGAGCTTCATTAGGGACACGCCCCCTTCCACCCAGAAGCCTGTCTGCCTCCTGCCACTGTTCATGGAGCCCAGGCTGTTTATGTGAAGCAGCACCTGCAGTACAGCGCTGAGCTGCCCTTAACCTCCCCTCAGCCTCCATCGTATGCTCGTCAGCACCCAAAGTCCAGAGGAGGCCGAGGCAGCAGGGAGCTCGCCTGTCAGTACTACCCCAAGAGTGTGCACACCCGGACAGTCTGTGACAACACCTAGATTCAGCCCCAATCTCACTTCAAGATTGGTGGCAGGAGCTGGAAGAAGTCAGGCAGTGGGAGCAGACACCTCTGAGCCTGAAAGCGGGGCACGGTGCAGAGATGTCCGGGTCCGCAGCCGTGGCTCTACAGCTGCACTCAGGAGGGTGGGGCTCCCACTTGTTACCAGCTCCCGCCCACTCCGTGGAGCATGCAGCCCAGCCCTGCCAACCCCACTTGCAGCTGGTGTCTTGGTAGCAGCCACTCCTCACTGCTGGCATCATTTATGTTATAGCAAATCACTTAATAAACATTTACTAAGTGGTATCTATATGCTAAACATTATCCTTTGTTGATGTAGATTTATCAGAACAGACATTATCCTTAAAAGCTTACGGAGCATAGGCTGGGCGCGGTGGCTCATGCCTGTAATTCCAGCATGTTAGGAGGCTGAGGCGGGAGAATGACAAGGTCGGGAGAAAGAGACCATCCTGGCTAACCCGGTGAAATCCCGTCTCTACTAAAAACACAAAAAATTAGCCGGGCGTGGTGGCGGACGCCTGTAGTCCCAGCTACTCGGGAGGCTGAGGCAGGAGAATGGAGTGAACCCGGGAGGCAGAGCTTGCAGTGAGTCGAGATCGCGCCACTGCACTCCAGCCTGGGCGACAGAGCGACAGAGCGAGACTCCCTCAACAACAACAACAACAACAACAACAAAAACCTTACGTGTATATACACAATTCACATTCACATGCCGTGCACACCCACACGTACACGATGTAGAGCAATCAAAAGAGAATGAGAAGAAAGTTCCACTGTAGAAAAATGTGGAAATAATCCAAGAATGAAAACTGATAATGTCTATTGAATTTAGCAGCATGAAAGTCAATGATAACCTTTGGGATAAAAATGTAGGTTTATTGTTGTGTTGTAAGAGTTATGATAGGAAGACTATCAGTATAGCACCTCAGAGAAAAGAAATGGATTAGTAGCAGGAGAAAAAAGTGTGAGATATAAAGAGACACTTTGTTATTGTTCGTGTATGTGTTCACATGTTTTGCTTTTTATTTTATCAGGAAAGACTAGAGTACATTTCAATATGTGGATGTAGTCAAATTGTAAAAATAAGGCACTGAAAATACATTTGAGATAGGATAAGGTATGTGCCTGGCTCCATATTCTCTCTCTCTCTCTCTCTCTCTCTCTCTCTCTTTTCTTTTTTAATTTGAGACAGAATATTACTTTGGAATAAGTGAAGTGCAGGCTGGAGGGCAGTGGTGCCAACACCACTCACTCCAGCACTGACCTCCCAGGTTTAAATTATCCTCCCATCTGGGCCTCCCAAGTAGCTGAAACCATAGATTACTGCCCTTCTGCCTAACTTATTTTTTACCTTTGTAGAGATGGAGTATTGCTATGTTACCCAGGCTTGTCTTGAACTTCTATGCTCCAGTGACCAGCCTCAGCAGTAACATCTTTTTCTAATGAAAGCCATGGTCTCCCATTTAATTGGTGCATTGAGGAAAAAGCTTACAAAATTATTTGTTTTCATAGGGAAGTTCCTCCTCCATTCTTCATTCTACCCTCAGTTGTCATAATAGAATTTACTGTAAGTAAGAAATATTAGATTATTGTGAACAGAAATAACCCACTTCAAATTTCATATTTTGTAAAGGCAATATGATAAAAATGTAGAATTTGCTAATGTTAACTTAATTATTGATTGAATTGCATCCACGTAGGTTACGATGTAAATGTTGAGAACTGTGAAAAAGAACAAAGATTTCCAAAGAATAAACTTCTGATGTGAAATAGTGAAGGTATCAGAGGAAAATGAAATATGAGGTCATGAAGCAAAGACAAATTATGTCTGGAAATTAGCAAAATAAGATATGCCGTAGCCCTGAAAGTAAATAGCTAAATCTCTGATCTTGGAAGTAAAAGAAAGAGGCAATGATTAAAATTTGATTATTGACTTATACTCAGATTACCTATTTTAATGGGACTCAATCCTTGATTGATTATGCTATTTTAGTACCTACTCTTAATGATAAAGCTCTTCACCTTCCCTCACTTTATACTCAGTTTATTACCTTATTAAACTATTCAACATATTTACTTGGTATCTAACTTGTATTACTCTGCAAAGGCCTATAGATAAAAAATATGGCTCCCTTTGTGAGGACATTTAATACTTGGCAAGAAACATGCATGCATGCTGTAAGCTGCAAGAAAATTTGCTACTTGTTATCGTAGATCTTACATAAATGTGCAGGGGAACAAAGCAGATTGGCAATTATATACCTAAAGAGTTGGGGGATGATTTATTGAGAAGGTGGCATGTAGAGGTTTCCTGAGACGTAAGTAAGAAAATCTTCACGTCCATTAAGAATGAGGGAGACTGACTTTTCTAGGGAGAAGAAGTAGTTAATTCAATGCCACGGAACACGAATTGGGCAAGGAGAAGCAAGAATGATAAGTCATCTTGTATTGTGCATTTTAAGTACTCACTAGAGGAATTGGCATGTAATGTAATAAACTGTCACATGGTAAAAACATGAATAATATGCTCAAATCACTCATATATTTATGTTCTCAAGTAGAATATGTGTTTCTAAATTGTGCCCCTTTATATTGTGGGAATCGTCCATTATGTATCTACAGTGTTATTAGTGCTTCCTTCTAAGGATATTTTAACCACAATATTATAGCTAGTCTACTAAAGAGACCACAGCATTATCACGAGTCTTGTAAGTTTTTAAGAGAAATATATAAATTGAGCCTGAACAATAACTCTAAAAATGAAATATGTTCCTGTTAGAAATGGATAACTTCATATCATCATTCATCTGTTCGTTATTTCATATTTATTCCACCTTTTATTTAGTCATGTCTTCAATGCATGATTTTTTTTAAAGTTTACTATCTCCCAATGTATTATGCTACAGTCTGTGAATAAAATAATTAACAAAATAGACTTAGTCCCTACCTCACAAGGTTTGTATTTGAAAGGAGGTAGTGGATATGCATTCAGTCAACCTTGACAAAATTAATTATTCAATTAAAATTGTGTTGAATGCTACAAAGGAGAAGTGCATGTTGTTTTAGGAAAGCATCAGTGGAGCTAAACTTGCTGAACAGGGAATTATTTTTCCCTCAGGAAGACAAAACAGAGATTGGAATTACTGTGAGATAATACAGTTTTTTTCTGCAGCTGCTATTATTAATATTTAGTTCAAATTAATTATCAGAGCATTTTATCTTCCATATGCCTGATCGCTATTCACTTTGGCTATGTTTAGTCATCAATTTCCAACACTTTAAAAAGTAACTGGAGTCTTGGTTTGAGATTCACTACCACTCCCTCCTCTTGCCTGACATCTAGTGGAAGAGAGAATCAGTGGGAAAAATCACCCGGAGGAATTAAAAATAGAGACCAAGCAGTAAAGAAAAACAGCAAAGGAACTATCCTCTTGAATCACTATATTTTAAGAATGGATAATAGTATACACATTTCATTATCATACAACTATTATATGTGCTTGAACTATATATTCAGTCCTAATTTTAGTATATTTTTCTATAAAATTCCCTAGTAATTAGCTAACAATACTATTCACTGATGTTGCATCACTGGCAGAAAAGTAGCTTTCTCCTCCTTAAGCCTTTCTTCTTTTGCTAATCTTGAAATATAACATGCATATATGAGGAACATGCACTCAAATTAGCTCATTCCAGCTTTTCCTGGAATGTGAGTGCACTATTTAATGGTGTTTAATTTTTCTAACAAGTCTAATTTTCAGATTCATACAAATGAGGGTAAATCAGTACATGGGTTTCCAAGTTATGAAGGCAGCACTTTGATTCAAACACTAACCATCACACATGTCTTTTACATGACATTGGGCAACACATTATTGTAGATAAAGTAAAGTAGTAATTGTGAATGGCCTTAAATAATGTACCAAAAATTACTCAGTTCAGGTAAGATTTAATTCCAGGAAAACAGAAGTAATAGTTGACTTTCATAGTTTAATTATCAATAACTCTTCTACTTGCTCTGAACAGTCCATTATTTTATGTGTGTGTGTGTGTCTGTGTGTGTGTTTGTGTCTGGGTGTGAGAATGATGGTGTATCTTTTATATTGTTTTCAAGTTTCTCTCATAAAACTAATTCTATAAGAAGTTATCGCATTTTTCTACACAATGCGGTACAAATAAAACTCAAATAGATTAAGATATGAATATATGATTATATTCCTTAGGCAGGCTTACAGTGATTAGTAAAATAGCAAATATATTTCCTTTGGGAAGTTTAAAAGTACTTCTACATCTTTAATCTCCTTTCCACTTTATATTTTCTCTGACTATAGTTCTTTAGAAAAGTTTCTTCCTTTTATTTTGCCTTTTTGAAGGTATTTTTTGTTGTTTTCTATTGTTTTTGTTTATTTTGACATTTTTAAAGTTATTGTTTGATGTTTTTTGAAAAATAAACTCAAAAAATGTTCTGAATGGCATTGTGTAATGATCACAAGTAAACTGTAGAAAAAGATTCATATTTCAACAAGGATAATGGGTCAAGTAAGTTATACCATATTAAGAGATTTTCTATAATTGGTAATTTTGTTTAACTTAAAAAGAAAGCATTGTTACACACTAATGAAATATCTGAAAAGAAACATAAAGATAATAAAACTGGTAGTATAAGAAAAAGAAATGAACAAAACTTAAGAGAGTTGAGGGTTATCAAAAACAAATTTCTTTGCCAATTATAGCAGTAGACTATATCTTTAGGCTAACAAACAAATCTATTATGGAATATAATATAAAAGCCCATATAATTCCAACATTGTAAATATCTAACATACTATCAAAATTTGACTACCCCAATAGGGAATAATAATAACTAATTGTCATCAACACAGAAGAAATTAACAAATTGTGATCAAATGCCTGTGAATCCATATGTTACTCAGGGGAAAAGAAAATGATCAAGCCCTTGGAAAATGAATATACTTTAAAAAATACCCTTTAACTTAAAAAACATAGATGTTGAAAATTGAGCTAAAAGCAGAATTCTTTTAGTCTTTTGGAAACCTAGAGGCTTATGATAATTTTTAGAAAGTAATTTTAGATATAGAATACTTTTCAAAAAATAAAAGTTTCCAAATTGCACACATGAACTACTTTGTGGGTCCGGATCCTGTTTATGTCCAAAGCATGGAACTATAGTATATCAGAAGTTGAAACAGCTTTTGAACATGTAATGGAGCTTTTCAAGGCTGTGCGACATTGATGCTAATTCCATGAAAAAAATAATTTATTAATTCAAATACTCATATATTATACATTTGACATAGAAAGCCATGTTTACATGGGAATAATATAATCTTGACCCCATGTGAAGCCATGCAAAAGTTTTCCTGAATATCATCTCAATGTAAAAAGGCCTAAGCTCTCTCCTAAAATGAGAAAACAGGTAACCTAGCCTCGACAGGTCTGACATTTAGCAAAGAAAGCACAAAGCACACCCATTTTAGGCAATGTTTCTGGAACGCTGGACAGAAACACATTCCGGTGAAACTGAAGAGAAATGATAGAAAATTCTTGAAGATACAGAGTGGCAAAGGAAATTTGTCGCTATACCCCTCCAAAAGTGTTTCCTCTAATGTCTTACACACAGCATCCTTTACATATGAATCTCTGGATCAGGCCTGATACAGATCAGAGGAGGAGCATGGAAATTTCAGAAGAATCGCTCTGGTCAATATGTCTCATGCTCTGGTCTAAGCTGCTTAGATGCAATTGCATGCTCTGATGACTTATCATCAAGACTCTGAGATCTTTCCAGGCCATGGACAAAATCACTAAAAACCTTCAACTTAAGAAATAAAATAGTGTTACCTTTTATTTTTTATTTTTTATTTTTTTAAACAGAGTCTCACTCTGTTGCCACGTTTGGAGTGCAGTGGCGCGATCTCAGCTCTGCAACATGCACCTCCTGGGTTCGTGAAAATCTTCTGCCTCAGCCTCCCTGGTAGCTGGGATTACAGGCATGTGCCACTACACCCAGTTAATTTTTGTATTTTTAGTAGTGACGGGTTTCACTATGTCGACCAGGCTGGTCTCAAGTGATCCGGACCTTAAGTGATCCACCTGCCTAGGCCTCACAAAGTACTGGGATTACAGGCATGAGCCACGGCACCCAGCCCTGAAATTTGTTGGTTACTTCATTCGTTCACTATCCATTACTGATTCACCACCACACATTGAAAATATTTTAAATTATTCATCATTTTTAAAAGGGCAAATAAACAAACCCTGTCTTTCATGTTATAAACTTTAAGTGCTTTTTAATTGCCTAATAGAATAATGGCCACTCTCTAGAGTTTATTAATAAATCACAATTAGAATTTCATGGTGGATAATATCATAATTGATCATTCCAATTTAAACAACACAATTTCTTGGAAAAATGGAACATTTTAGAAACTAACACTAATGTTTAGTTCAAATATCAAAAATAGAATACTAGAAGAACTTTCTGTAGAAAACATAACTTATTCACATACATTTGATCCTCAACTATATATGTGATAAATGTATCCATATATGTGTGTGTGTGTATATATATATACACATGCATACACACACAGTTTTTTTTTTTTTTTTTTTTTTGAAACAAAGTCTCCCTCTGTTGCCCAGGCTGGAGTGCAATGGTGCAATCTTAACTCACTGCAACATCTGCCTCCCAGTTCAAGCTATTCTTGTGCCTCAGCCTCCCAAGTAGCTGGGATTACAGGTACATGCCACTATGCCAGGCTAATTTTTGTGTTTTTAGTAGAGACGGGGTTTTACCATGTTGGCCAGGCTGCTCTTGAACTCCCGACCTCAGGTGATCCACCCACCTCGGCCTCCCAAAGTGCTGTGATTAGAGTCGTGAGCCACCCTGCCTGGCCATTCTACTATATTTTTAAAGAATAACAATAAAAGGTGAAAAGCGGTTTCAGATTGATTTTACAGATAAACATAATGACAAATAATAAGAAAAAATAATCATCACTTTTAGGAGAGTTATGCCGTTATGATTTTTAACATTTCTAAGGTCATTTGTACCTTTCATTAACTGCTTATTAGAATAATAAAGACAACTCTTAGGAGCCAAAAGTCATTAGAGCATAAGGTACATACAGACAAGCACACACAAAAACATACCTATTATCTACGTTGGAAAAAGCTTATGACTCCAATATTATAACCAGTCTTCCTATGAATCTGTTCTCTTTTCACTTTTAAGCAATTGGCTTTTGAAATGGGATAGGTAGGCCTATAAATGAATTGATCTTTTTTTATTTTATATCTTATAAACTATTCTTCATAAAATCATCTCATAGTATCCTAACACAATCACTGTCAAATTCTGTATTGAAAACATTGCAGGTTATTTAACATTTACACACATGTATGAGAATGAGGGAGAGAGAAAGAAGGCGACAGAGGAGAAGGTGTGTGCAGGTGTATGGGAGCACAAGTGCTGAAGTAAGTTTCATATCTAAGAATCAAATAGAAAAAAAAATGCTAAGTGTGGGAGGGCAACTTCCATACTGGGTTTGTGTGTGTGTTTGTGAGTGTGGGTTTGTCAGGAGAAGCAAATTGCAGAGTATTCTAAATCTAAAGTAAGTACACCAGAAAACCATCAATGCCAAAAAAGTTTTTGTGAATAACAGGTCAATCTCTGCTGTTGGGATGATGTGAAATCACTTTGTTAAGTATCACAGAAAATCTCAAAAGCATTTTATGGAATCCCCTAATTTATTTTATTCTGTAAAATATTAGAATTGTTTATGATTGACTGCTTCAAAATTAGTTCCTCAAAATTGGTTAGATGACATATGCGATCTTGGTATAATCAGAATTTCTGTTCCCATAAAAGATTTCCAATTGACTTTCTTATTCTTCATCCCTCCATTGGCAACACTGGGCTAACCTCTAATCAATTCAGCTACACTTTCTACTTCCTGTCTCTGCTTCCAGGCCGCTCTCAATATTTTGCAGTGCTTGGCAAAATATGATTAACCCTATTGCATATTTATTGCTTCTGGGATGATCCTGTGCCATCTATCAATAATATTTTCTTCTGTTCCTTATAGCGCCAACTCTACAGCTGTTTTATGTTTCCATATATCTGTAGAAATTTTATTTACAGATTGAGAACTTTGAGGTTACCTGACAATTTTCCTTCAATTGTTCTTCTCACCTGCAGAAAACCTGTATTTTTTCTAACTCCATTTAGTCTCTTTTCTTTTCACTCGCATTTCCTTCCAGCTTTCATAAATGTATTTTTTGACTAATTACTTTTTCTGCCGCCTTGCCTCTGATCCATCAAATTTTGTCTGCAGTGACTCCACCTCTTCCTCACTCAAGTGTGTTTAACATAATTTTATCTCTGGTGACATCTCTAGTTAGCATTCCTTCTTCTTGCCAATGAACCATAATAATGAAGCAAAAGTATTAATTCAAGTTAACCACTTGCACAAACACACACTCTCTTTGGAAAGTGTCTTATTACCTATAACTATATTTAAATTGTTGTTTCAAATGTTACCATTATCCTGGTATGTGAAAAGCCTAAATACCCACCATTGATTCATTGATTCAGTAAACATTTGTTAAGGGTACCATAGGTCAAGAACTATTTCTAGTACTGGCAAAAGAGAACAAGAGATTGGTTACCAAACTTAGAAAGCTTCTGTTCAAATGAGGTGCGTAGGGGCTAAGCACATTCAAAGATAAATTGATCTATGAGGTCACGATAAAGTATTCAAAAACAAAGTTTGGTAAGAAAATAGAGGAATGCATGTGTTGTTGGAGTCAGAGGGATCAGCAAGGCCCCCTCTCATGGCAACTTTTCAGCCCAAATTTGAGGGGAGGCAGGGAGTGATTTAGAGGGGAGGGGAAGATGAAGCATCTAAAGCACAAGCAAGCTTGGTCGGCTCAAGGAACTTAAGGAATATCCAAGGTAATATGTTAGGAGAGAGGGGTAGGCAACTGGGAAACATTGCATAGGCTCAAAGTAAGAAGAAGCCAAAGGAATAATTTTGAATTATGTTTCTAGTGATATGAGAAGTCATTTATATGTTAAGCACAGGAAAGTAATAATCTGACAGAAATTATAAAAGTATACCTGTGGGTGTTGTGTGAAAAATAAACAAGTGAAGAAAAAGGGGCAAAATCTGCATGCAGTATTGAAAGATCTTGATCAGGTAGTCTTGGGGATTTCTCTTTCCCCTTTGCTTCCAGGACATGGTACTATGCTGCTCTTCTGCTCTTTGTTTACTTCCGTAATTACTCACCTTCTTTCTGTGTTTTGTTTTTTTGTTTGTTTTTTATAGTGTCAGAGTTTTCTCTTTATTGCTTAATCAAAGCATATTCCTATTTTTTTTTTCTGGAATCAATTCTCTTCCAGTACTTTAGAAATTACTTAGTGCACACTTTATTTATATACTAGGACATTTATATTAAAGAATGCATAATTCATTGTAAGATCAAGAGAACCAATTAAATTTTATTAGTTTTCAGGTAGAATACCTCTCTCTCTCTCTCTCTCTCTCTTTTTCTCCATACACATGTGTATGAGAGAGAGGGGGAGAATTTGTGTATATGTGTAAGTATATAATTTTTAGTTGGCTTGGCATTTGCAGGGGAAATAAACACCACTCTTGCAAAAGTAGAGTAAGAAAAACCTACCAACTCTAAGAGTGGTCTACAATTTGGCTTGTGTGAGAGTAAGTGCAAAATATTTGGAAGAAACATTGAAAAGACAAATATTTAACAACTCAAGATCTAGTGTGGGGGCTTACACCTGTAATCCCAGCATTTTTCATTTCGGGAAGCCAAATCAGGAGGATCACTGGAGCCCAGAAGTTTGAGACAAGCCTGGACGATATAATGAGACCTCATATCTACTAGAAATTAAAAAAATAAAAAATAAAAATAGCCAGGTGTGGTGACACACACCTGTAGTCCCAACTACTTGGGAGGCTGAAGTGGGAGGATAGCTTGAGCCCAGGTGGTTGAGCCTGCAGTGAGCTGAGATAATGACACAGCACTCCAGTCTAGGTGACAAAGCGAGACCTGTCTCAAAAAAAAAAAAAAAAAAAAAAAATTCAGAAGTTGTACTAGATCAGAATATTGAACCTAATCTCAGGGCAAGGAGAACAGTTGTCCAGCATAATAAGATAGGAAGTACTCAGGACATATTTCTATTCATATCTTGCTCAATACTATGAGCCCTAAATAAGTATTTTTATTACTTTAAATATTATCTATTTTTATTATCTTAAAAGTGATAATAATAATTGTGTATATTTATGAAGTACAATATGATGTTTTGAGCTATGTATACATTATAGAAAAAAATTCACTTAAACTAATGAACATATCCACCCCCACACCAACTTGCCATTTTTTTTGGTGTGAATATTAAAAATGTATTCTTTTAGCAATTTTGAAATATACAACTTACTAAGAATATTTGAAAATTCCTATGAATTGTGGTCACCATGCAGTGCATTAGATAACTGAAATGTATTCCTCCAGTCTAACTGAAACTTTGTAACCTGTGATCAACATTTTCTCTTTCCCTATCCCTCCTACTCTCAGACAGCCTCTGGAAATGACCTTTCTACTCTGTTTCTATTTTTTTAGATACCATGTATAAGTGAGATTATACCTATTTGTCTTTCTGTGCCTGACTTGTTTCACTTAGCATAATGCTGTATTAGTTAGTACTCACACTGTTATAAAGAGCTACCTGAGACTGGGTAATTTATGAAGAAAAGAGGTTTAACTGGCTCACAGGAAGCCTGGGGGGCATCAGAAAACATAATCATGGCAAAAGGCAAAGGGGAATCAAGTATCTCATGCCATGGCAGAGCAGGAGAGAGAGAGAGCAAAGGGGGAGGTGTCACACATTTTTAAACCATCAGGTAGCATGAGAACTCACTCAATTTCATGAGAACAGCAAGTGGAAAATTTGCCATCATGATCCAATCACCTTCATCAGGCCCTCTTCCAACATTGAGAATTATAATTCAACATAAAATTTAAGTAGGGATATAGAGCCAAATCATATCATTCCACCCTGGCCCATTCCAAATTTCATTTCCTTCCACATTCTAAAACCAGTCACAACTTTCCAACAGTCCCCCAATATATTAACTCATTTCAGCATTAACTCAAAAGTCCAAGTCCAAAGTCTCATCTGAGAAAATGCAATTCCCTTCCACCTATGAGGCTGTAAAATAATAAAATAGCTTAGTTACTTCCAAGATGCAAAGGGGGTACAGAAATTGGGTAAATGGTCTCATTCCAAAAGGGAGAAGTTGGCCAAAGCAAAGGGACTACAGGCCCCCTGCAAGTCCAAAACTCAGCAGGGCAGTCTTTGTATCTTAAAGCCCCAAAATGATCTCCTTTGACTTCATGTCTCACATGCAGGCCACAATGATACAGAGGCGTGGCTCCCAAGGCCTTGGGCAACTCCACTACGGTGGCTCTGCAGAGTCCAGCCCCAATGGCTGCTTTCACAAGCTGACATTGAGTGCCTGTGGCTTTTCAAGGCACATGGTGTAAGCTGTCATTGGATCTACCATGTGGGGTTATGGAGGACAGTGGCCCTCTTCTCACAGCTCTACTAGGCAGTGCCCCAGTGGGGACTCTGTGTGGGGGCTCCAACCCCACATTTCCCCTCTGCACTGCCCTGGTAGAGGCTCTGTATGAGGGGTGTATCCTGCAATGGACTTTACCCCGGACATCCAGATGTTTCCATACATCCTCTGAAATCTAGGTGGAGGTACCCAAATCTCAACTCTTGCCTTCTGTGCACCTGCAGGCCCAATACCGCAAGGAAGCCACCAAGGCTTGGGGCTTTTACCTTCTGAAGCAACATCCCTAGCGGTATCTTATCCTATTTTAGCCATGGCTAGTGCTGGAGCAGTTAGGACACTGGGTGCCAAGTCTTGAGGCTACACAGAGCAGTGGGCACATGGGCCTATCCTACAAAACCATTTTTCCATTCTTGGCCTCCAGGTCTGTGATGGGAGGGGCTGTCATGAAGGTTTCTGACACACGTTACAGACATTTTCCCCATTGTCTTGCTGATTATCATTTGGCTCCTCTTTGCTCACACAAACTTTTGCACCTGGCTTGAATTTTTCCTGATAAAATGGGTTTTTCTTTTCCACCACCTAGTCAGGCTGCACGTCTTTCAAACTTTTATTCTCTGCTTTCCTTTTAAACATAAGTGAGTTCCAATTGTAGATTGTCTCTTTGTGAACACAAATGACTGTACGCTGTTAGAAACAGCCTGGTCTTGATTTGCATTTCGCTGATGGCCAGTGATGATGAGCATTTTTTCATGTGTCTGTTGGCTGTATGAATGTCTTCTTTTGAGAAATGTCTGTTCATATCCTTTGCCCACTTTTTGATGGGGTTGTTTGTTTTTTTCTTGTAAATTTGTTTGAGTTCTTTGTAGGTTCTGGATATTAGCCCTTTGTCAGATGAGTAGATTGCAAAAATTTTCTCCCATTCTGTAGGTTGCCTGTTCACTCTGATGGTAGTTTGTTTTGCTGTGCAGAAGCTCTTTAGTTTAATTAGATCCCATTTGTCAATTTTGGCTTTTGCTGCTGTTGCTTTTGGTGTTTTAGACATGAAGTCTTTGCCCATGCCTATAGACCACAATGAGATACCATCTCACACCAGTTAGAATGGTGATCATTAAAAAGTCAGGAAACAACAGGTGCTGGAGAGGATGTGGAGAAATAGGAATACTTTTACACTGTTGGTGGGATTGTAAACTAGTTCAACCATTATGGAAAACAGTATGGTGATTCCTCAAGGATCTAGAACTTGATGTACCATATGACCCAGCCATCCCATTACTGGGTATATACCCAAAGGATTATAAATTATGCTGCTATAAAGACACATGCACACGTATGTTTATTGCAGCACTATTCACAATAGCAAAGACTTGGAATCAACCCAAATGTCCATCAGTGACAGATTGGATTAAGAAAATGTGGCACATATACACCGTGGAATACTATATAGCCATAAAAAAGGATGAGTTTGTGTCCTTTGTAGGGACATGGATGCAGCTGGAAACCATCATTCTTAGCAAACTATCACAAGAACAGAAAACCAAACACTGCATGTTCTCACTCATAGGTGGGAACTGAACAATGAGATCACTTGGACTCGGGAAGGGGAACATCACACACCGGGGCCTATCATGGGGAGGGGGGAGGGGGGAGGGATTGCATTGGGAGTTATACCTGATGTAAATGACGAGTTGATGGGTGCTGCACACCAACATGGCACAAGTATACATATGTAACAAACCTGCACGTTATGCACATGTACCCTACAACTTAAAGTATAATAATAATAAATAAATTAAAAAAAAAAAAAAAAAAAAGAAACAGCCTGGTCACCTCTTGAATGCTTTGCTGCTTAGAAATGTTTTCTGTCAGATACCCTAAATCATCTCTCTCAAGTTCAAAGTTCCAAAGATCTCCAGGACAGGGGCAAAATACTGCCAGTGTCTTCGTTAAAGCATAGCAAGAGTGACCTTTATACTAGCTCCCAGTAAGTTCCTCATCTCCATCTGAGCCTGGACTTCATCGTCCATATTACTATCAGCATTTTCATCACAACCATTAAACAATTCTGTAGGGAGTTCCAAAGTTTCCCACCTCTTCCTGTCTTCTTCTGAGCCTCTCAAACTGTTCCATCCTGTGCCCATTACCCAGCCCCAAAGCTGCTTCCACATTCTCAAGTATCTTTATATCAGTACCTCATCCTCAGTACCAATTTCTATATTAGTCTGTTCTTATACTGCTGTAAAGAACTACTTGAGACTGGGTACTTTATGAATAAAAGAAGCTTAGTTGACCCACAGTTGCACAGGCTGTACAGGAGGCATGGCTGGGAGGCCTTGGAACACTTACAGTCTTGGCAGAAGACGAAGGGAAAGCAAGCATGTCTTACCATGGCAGAGCTGGAGAGAGAATGAAGAAGTGAGACACACTTTTAAACCATCAGATCTCACGAGAACTCACTCTCTATTATGGAAACAGCAACAGGAAAATCTGCCCCCAAGATCCAATTACCTCCCACCAGGAAACTTCCCCAACACTTGGGGATTACAATTTGATATGAGATTTGGGTGGGAACACAGAGGAGGTAAACTATATCAGATGTCTTCCAGTTTTATCCATGTTGTCATAGATGAATGAAAAAAATTGGTATATAGATGCAATGAAATACTCTTCAACCTTTAAAAAAGAAAATTCTGAATATATATTTTTAAGTTGTATTTATAAATAAATATTTTAAATATCATTGAATATTAATTAAATGTTTAATGTTTAATAAATATTAATGAAAGTTACCCTAAAACTCTGATCAGAAAACTAAAAAGCCTTGCAGAAAGCTTTACAATAATTATTCATTGAAGAATAACTTTAAAATTATATTTTTGTGAGAAACTCCTTTTAAGTTAAAAATTGAGAGACTATATTACTTCACATTATGATACATATGAGAGGAAAGTATGAATCTGATTTTTATATTTAAACTACCTCATAGTATGCCATAACATGTAGCCTAGTGATGGGTATTAAATATTTTCTTCAGTTTTGATTTCTCTTAAGCAAACAATGTTGGAATTAACCTTTTGAGGTACATACATTTTCCACATGTAATCAACACTTTAGTAGTCAAAGAAGGGTAGAACACCTAAGACTTTTTATAAAAGTCCAAACAAATACCAACTTTTTATTTTAATTTTTTTAACTTGAATATGCAACCTTTTTAAAGTTTTGTTTGTTAAAAAAAAAGTTATTCTATATTTTTTCTAGTATTTTATGTTGTCACAATATTTAACTAAGATGGACTATAGAAATAATGAGCTGAATTAGTTCACACATCTTAACTTAATTCTTTGTCCTCTCAAACAAGCTATCAATACTATCATTTTTAATAGCTAAGCACATGCACCTTAACATTATTAAATTCAATGGCCTAATTGGCCCTCAAACTAAGCCTTCACATAGACTTTATCTGTTGTGAGTTGGTGGTTGCTCCCTATCTGTTGTGAGTTGGTGGTTGCCCCCTTTGCCCTCCCCACTGCTTTGGGCTGCCTAAAGAAAGAAATAGGTCATAGAGAATAAAAGAGCTCTTCCTAAACATTACACGTCCAAACTCTCCTTCCTTACCTTTTTATGATGTAAAATAAGGGCTCTTTTTCCTTCTTCCATGAAGTATTCATAGCCCCAGATATGTTTGTCTTATTTATGAGAAGTCCACTTTCCGTTTTGGCTGGAGGTCTGAGAAATCTTCTTTAGGTTAACAGAAATGCATAAATTTTAAATGACTGATAAAAATATAAAAGAGAAGCTGTATAAGGAATAGAAATAGAATGTTGTATTACTCCATTTTTACATTGCTGATAAAGACACATCTGAGACTGGACAATTTTCAAAAGAAAGAGGATTAATGGACTTACAGTTCCACATGGCTGGGGAAACCTCACAATCATGGTGGAAGGCAAGGAGAAGCAAGGCACTTCTCACATGGATGGCAGCAGGCAAAGAGACAGGGAACTTGTGCAGGGCAACTTCCATTTTTAAAACCGTCAGATTGGTTGAGACTCATTCACTGTCATTAGAACAGCACGAAAAAACCTGCCCCCATGATTCAGTTTCCTCCCACTGAGTGCCTCCCACAACACATGGGAAATCAAGATGAGATTTTTGTGCGGACACAGCAAACCATATCAAATGTGAACCTCCCAAATTAAGACAGGAGGAAATGAAATAAGTGCTAAGAGTCCAATGTCAGGGATAAATAGAATGAAGAACATGTATAATGAGAAAACATATCCTATGACAAGCCAACTTCAATTGTTAAATAAAAACAATAAAGAACAAAAAAGTGAGAAAAATACACATTAAATGATAACATGCAATCGTATAATTACAAAACCAAACTATAGAATAGAAGCAGCTCTCATAAACATTGTGACATCTTGAACAAAAATTAAGAAAACTCTATTTTATGTTTTGGGGGCAGGGGAGAAAATGTCCATATTCGAATCAGCAGAACTGTGAATTGTCTTTCACGGCAAATGAAACTTTGCTGATATGATTATATTAAGGATTTTGAGATGAGAATATTATCACGGTTATGCAGGTGCATCCAATGTAATCACAAGGGTCTTCATAGGAGTGAAGCAAGAACATCAAAGTCAGTGTTAGAAGATGTGACATTGGAAGCAAGAGGTTGAAGTGCTGTAAGGAACAGGCCACAAGCCAAGGAATATAGGCAACTTCTAGAGGAGTTGAAGAAAAAACAGGAAATAAATTCTCTGCTCCAGACTTCAGAAGGAATGCAGCTCTGTCAACAACTTGATGTTAGATTTCTGTCCTCCAGAATTATATGAGAATAAATTTACTTTCTTTTAAGCTACTCACTTACTTTGTATTAATTTGTTACACCAGCAATAGAGAATTAATATATATGTATATACTTATGATATATACATGACTCATTACATAGATCTACACATACATATAACAAGAGCTGTTTTGCAATATTGCAGTTATCTTGTTTATGTGATACATACTTACATAATTAGTAAAACAGCAACATTTATGTTAACAATGCATAATCAAACCTAAAATTATAAAGTATCTAGTAGGAGCTAAAAGTTGTACCACTTTATTTATTTATTTATTTATTTATTTGAAATAGAATCTCTCCCTCTGTCTCTCAGGCTGGAGCGCAGTGTTGTGATCTCAGCTCACTGCAACCTCCACCTCCTAGATTCAAGTGATTCTCCTCCCTCAGCCTACTGAGCATCTGAGACTACAGGCAAATGCAACCATGCTCAGCTAATTTTTGTATTTTTAGTGGAGATGGGTTTTCACCATGTTGGCCAGGCTTGTCTTCAACCCCTGGCCTCAAGTGATCCACCCACTTTGGCCTCCCCAAATGCTAGAATTACAGGTGTGAGCCACCACCCACCCAAGTTTTACCACTTTAGATGCACTATTTCCTTTGATCACTTCCTCCTTCAAGTTGACACTATAATAATACTTTCTAAATGTCCTGTTGTATGATTTAAACCACTAACTGCTTGAGTGTCCACCTTAACAGAGCCCTTTTATATTCACAGGCGATATGGCATAAGAATAAAATATCCGGGCCGGGTGTGGTGGCTCACGTCTGTAATTCCAGCACTTTGGGAGGCTGAAGCAGGCAGATCACAAGGTCAAGAGATTGAGACCATCCTGACCAACACGGTGAAACCCTGTCTGTACTAAAAATACAAAAATTAGCTGGGCATGGCGGCATGCACCTGTAATCCCAGCTACCCGGAGGGCTGAGGCAGGAGAATCACTTAAACCCAGGAGGCAGAGGTTGCAGTGAGCTGAGATTGTACCACTGCACTCCTGTCACTCACCTGGGGACAGACCAAGACTCCATCTCAAAAAGAAAAAAAAAAAAAAAAAAAAGAATAAAGCATTCAAAACCTAGAGAGAACCTAGAGTAAAATACTTGGGCACAAATCTGAGATCTATCTTTAATAATTATATTGCCTTAAGTAAGTCACTCAGCCTCTTTACTTCAATTCGGTTTACAGTAAAATTGGTTTAATCATAATAACAACAATCTCCTTATCTAATGATTAAACTCAAAGAACATAATAGCTATAGAATACTCAGGTTTAGCACATAGTAAACCCAGCTCTTGTTTCATTTCCCTCCTTTGGCTTGTATATATAATTAAATTTATTATCATGACAAAATAAAATAACATGAATGATTAAATTAATAAGACTTCTAATACAATTGAGGATGGGAAAAATAGTACACAAATTCCACTAATTCTCAAAGCATTTTCCCAATTGTGCTTTTTATGAAAAGCAATCCTTATCTGAGTAAATGATAATGTTTATACCGTATTCCCATGTGAGAGAAAATTATCACAGACACAATTTGTGAATTATTTCATGGTCCCTATTGACATTTAAAATGATCAAACACCCTTTGATCCATTCACCCTTCTTGTGTGAATCTATCTTTAAAAAAAAAGAAAAAAAAAAAACCTAGTGCACAAAGATGAATGTACATGGTATTTTAGATTAAGGGGTATTAAAAATGAGAAAACTGAAGCAAACTAAATGTTTACGTGTGTTAGTGTGCTAGGGCTGCCCATAACAAATGACAATACACTACGGTGCTTAGACAACAGAAATGTATTTCCTCCCAGCTACTGAGTCTAGAAGATCAAGATGGTGGCCGGTTACGTTTTTTCTGAGACCTCTCTCTTTGGCTTGCGGATGGCTGACTTCTCGCCGTGTCCCTATATGAACTTTCCTCTGTGTATGTACATGTCTGTCTTCTAATTGCCTTTTCTTAAAAAGACTCCAGTCACATTGGATTAGCACTCACCCAAATGACCTCATTTTCCGTTACCTCTTCAAAGACTCTATCTCCAAGTGCAGTCACATTCTGAGATACTGGGGGTTAGAAACTCAACATAAGAATTTTGAAGGAACACGAATTGGCCCCTAACATCATCCAAAATGAAACATTTCTCTTTAATTTTTAAGCAGTCTATTTAAAAGAGAATTGTTAAATTAAATGCCATATGTTGGCATAATTCACAGTCACTAATGTGAAAATATTTCCAGAATATTTCTAAATTTAAAAAATGCTATTTTTATAGTAAGCTTGTATAATCCTCACATGTACACATATATAAACACATAAAAAGTACAGAAAAATTGACAGTAGGCAGGAAAATTGGCAGTAGAGGAAAGTGTGAAGAGAGGTATTAATACTCTATATCCTTCTATATCATCTTAAAGTATTATTTAAAATATCTTTGTTTTTAATAAAATAAATACATGTTCATGTAAAAGGGAGAAAGGAAGGGACAAGAATAGACAGAAAAGCCGTTTTTTTTTTGTTTTTCACATAACAGTGCATTTTATATCAACCCGATTGTGTGTGTGTGTGTGTGTGTGTGTGTGTATGTATGTACCTAGCCAGAGTGATGCATTTACACCTTGAATTAGATTACATCTCCTTGCTCACTATCCTCAAAAACTTCCTTTTATTCCTGAAATAAAATACCCAAGTCCAAAACTCTTATTTCAGTGTAGATTGCTACCCATTATCTGTCCTCTCACAACTTTCTGATTTTATTTTCTAAAAATTTTTCCCTTGCTGTATTACACTTACATGAAGTATCAGAAACTGGAATGTAGTAGAAATCAATGTGTATTACCTTAGTATGCATAATGTATTTATTTTTTACTTATTGACCTATCTTTGAATTTCTTCATATCATTATTTATAAACACATAGCATTATATTTAAAGAATGCATAATATTGTATGAATGGCTCTGTGGATAGGTTCCATTGTCAGCTGGATAAATTTTGCGCCAAATTAAAACACTGAAAAGTAATATTCTGGAAGAAGATTCATGTATTGTTAATTTTCATAAATTTTGCAGAATTGACATCTGAAAAATGTAGCACTACTCTGAAACTCTTACCAATAATTTTTATTTTCAGAAGTTTAAATTATTAATAATGTGATAGGTTACAAATGGCATGTAAGTATTCTTTAATATAATTTTCTTATAATAAATTTGGGTTTTATTCCACATATTTGCAAAAATATAAAATTTTAATTCATTTTCTAATTCTAATATATTTCACATCTTCATTCTTTTCTCACATTTATTTATATTTTTATTCAAAACATTCATATACTTGATCTGTTTAAATATTAAAGAAAATAGGCCAGTATCTTTTGTCTTGTGATTCTCTTTTGCAACACTATGTAATATTTAAGTGATATATTTTTTTTTACTTTAATTTTTAAGTAGTCTAATGCATCATTCATTTCCATTATTCTTTGGGTTGTATCAAATCGGGAAATGAGTGTATGTTTCTTAAACAATGATATGGGCAAGTTCTTAAACTATATATATATATATTCATTTGCACTAGTTGTAGCAAACAGAAGTGCCGTTTTAGGTTCAGTAGGAAGATTTTTAGTGTTCTTATCTTTGTTTATGATGGTGAGTGCTGATAAAAAATAAGTAAATATCAATTCCCTCTATTTGATTTAGATAGTTTTACAGAATGATTAGAGAATTTTTCAGATAGTCTTATGAAATTTACTGCTGTGTGATATTAATTTTTCTTTGAAATTGTAATATGTTTAATTGCATTACAAACATGTTAACATAAACTATGCACTATGAGAAGAATTTCCATAAAGTTCAGTTGTATTCTGTTTTCTAATTATTTATAATAGTCGTATATATTATTAATAATATGTATTAATTTGCTAGGGCTACTATAGCAAAGTAACACTGACTGGGTGTGTTAAGCATCAGAAATTTATTTTCTCACAGGTCTCCAGGCTGGAAATCTGAAACCAACATGTTGACACGGTTTGCTTTCTCTGAGGCCTCTTTCCTTGAGTAGGCGATGTCCGTCTTCCTCCTGGGCATCACATCTTTACTCTGTAGTTGTCTGTGTCTTTATCTCTTTCATATTTGGATATTAGTTATACTGGATAAGGCTCACTCCAATGACAGTATTTAACCTTAATTACCTCTTTAAAGTAAACATGATATCTTTAAACACAGTCACATTCTGAGGAACTGGGTGTTAGGACTTCAACACATACATTTGGAAGAGGAAGGCAAAATTCAGTTCATGACACTACATGTCACAAAATTATTACACTTATTAACCAACGTAAAATGAACATACAATTTCCCAATGGAGGTGGGCTAAACACGTCACAGAGTTTTTCTCATTTATTTACAAAATTAATAATTTAAAATATCAGAAAATTAACCAGCAGTATATTTTGTGTGTGGCCCATATGCACACACATTACTAGATGTTTCACTTCCACTTATTTTTAAAATGTTGTTAAGCTAACTTCATAAAACAATTTTGAAATAATTTATTTTCTATTCTGTTTAATCACAAAATATATTGTATGCATGTTTCTTACAGGTGTATTTTGGTTTCAAATGTTATTAGCATTCTCTCTTGGTTTTTGACCTTAAATGTCACTACAGAAACTTAAAAGGCCAAAAGCATACATTCTATCTCTTTGCCTCTGTTGTGAGATATAAGAACTATTTTCTAAATTTAAACCTTTATTAAACGTACTCTGATTATAATTTGATTTTAATTTTATTAGAAAAATATAGTTGCACGTTACATTTATTTACCTAAGAAAGTTTTATTTTTATTGGATCTTATACTATTTTTATATATTATTTAGCATTAATCTATTTTCAGGAATCCAATTATACTTATGAAATTTCTGTATTTGTCTGAATATATCTATCATTATTCTTCAATAATGTTTATTGTTTTTCCTTTCATTTTTCTGTCATTTCCAATTTTTTTATTTTTTATTTTTTTGGAGAAGGAGTCTTGTCCTGTCGCCTAGGCTGGAGTGCAGTGGCACAATCTCGGCTCACTGCAACCTCCACCTCCCGGGTTCAAGTGATTCTCCTACCTCAACCTCTCAAGTAGCTGGGATTACAGGCGTGAGCTGCCACACTCAGCTAATTTTTTTTTATTATTATTATTTTAGTAGAGACGGGGTTTCACCATGTTGGCCAGGCTGGTCTCCAACTCCTGACCTCAAGTGATCTGCCCGTCTCAGCCTCCCAAAGTGTTGGGATTACAGGTGTGAGCCACTGAATCCAGCCCTAAAACATATCCTTTACATTCATGAATTTATTTTTAGCCAAGTCTGTCCTCTTTCTTTCTGTAACTCGATGGCTTTAATTTGTTAATAGGTAAATCTTTCATGTAGGTACTGAATCCTCCAATGCCATTTTAACTCATTTATTCTCTTCAATATTGTACATCTTTTCTTTCAAATCTTACTTAGATGTTTTTATAAAATATGTTTCCTCATAATATTTTGAAGTTAGATAAATGATCTGCTTGAAATTTTGTTCAGAATTCTGAACATTTCTTTTTCTGTTGCATATTTTTCATCTACCATTTTTTGAGTATTTTTACTCATCAAACTTTCTTTGTAACATCTGTGCATGGATGTTCTTTCCTCCTTAATATTAATATTTAAATATTGAAAGGCTTGTCTATATCTCTCTTTGCTCAGCAAAAATATTTGAGTTTGAGAAAGTATCTTGTGGAAAGAAAAGTTACCAGCTGGGTTTAATTGAAAACAATGTTTTTGACTAGTTCTCTCTTATCATGTGCGTCTTCTTCCAGTGAAACCATATGTCTCCCTGAGTTTTGGGAACTCCTTTTGGGATGAGCATTCTGCTAGGTGAGAGCTCATATGCCTTTAAACTATAGTCAGAGTGCTCTCTCTTTACTGATTTATACTGCATTTATCATGTTCCAACTGACTCTAGAAAGCATTTCCAAAGTCACTGACACTTGATCTCTTTACTCTCATGATCTCACCTCCAGGCCATTTTTCTTGGTTTGGAAGAAAAAGGACATGTCACCCCTGCTATATATCTCTGATGTAGTAATGGGTCAGAATAGGAACGCTCCTTCTATTTTCCATGACTGTCTAGCCTGAAAACCTGAAAGACATCATTCTCTAGTTATGTTATTCTTTACCTTTTCAAGATCATTTCACTTAGCTTTATCCTAATTGTATTTAAATTTACATATTTGATAGTATTAGTAAAATGTAAACTCTATATTTTATTATTTATAATTCAGTTGAATATGAAGCTTTTTAAAAATTTTTTATTACACTTGTTTTTTGAAAAATAAAGACTAGAAAAAATATCTATATTTTTCTATCTTTACTCAAATATTTCATATTATAATTTTAACATCTTATTTTAACATAACTATAAGCTATATTTGTTTTCAGACCCCATCTGTTACATTTTATGTATATAACTATATGCACTATGTAAAACATGAGAGTAATATATGATATTAATGTATAGGTTAAATGTAATATATGTATTGGTAAAAGCCACATATTTCTGATATCTGTCTTTTAATATTTTCTTTTACTCCTTAAAATGCAATAGATTTGTTTGTACATTTTTGAAAATAGTAAAATTCATGGTATTTATTTTTCTTTTTTGGACAGGATATATTCCATCTAACCTCTTCCCACTTCTACTTTGTTATGGTAAAAAGAAACTGAAAATTAGCACTTTGGAAATTAGACTGCATAGAAACATTTTTTCTCATCATATCTAGTAATATAAGTAAGCAAGCATTGGAGTAATGGCACTTATTTTAAATAGTACCAGAGGCCAATAACTTAGCTTACTTAGATGTTCTTATTTACTTAACTGCATGTAGTTATGGGGATATAATACAGTGTCAATTTGATAATAGGCACACAGATTCCCTAATCCTTAATTTTTTTTTTAACATCATGTGTCTAATCAGGGAAAGACACTTACCAAAAACTTTTATGAATTTGAATCTTAAAAACTGAAAGCTATTGCAACTGTGATTGGAAAAGCTCACCTCACTTCCAAATTCTCCCAGGCTCCTTTCTCTAAGGAACCACCCACACAATCATTACAGACAGGAGAATCATTGAGTGGTATGTACAAGCATCTTTCCTTCCTGCCTCCAGGCCCACTGTAGATAGCATGCAGTTTGAAAGCTGGCAGACAGTATTACAAGGTGTGCAGAAAAATCCCAGAACCATGCTGCAACTCCAGGGTAAAAAAATATCCTCCCAACATACCATTCCTAAAATAGCAAAGTGTAAGATATATCAATAGCCTTGCTTGTTTCTATACATTTGTGGTTATTTTTATTCTCTATTTTTTAAATGTTTTAAACAGAAATTTAAAAGCAAAAACCAAAATTGAGGGGAAAATGTAATAAACATCTATGGGCTTATTGTTTATGTCTAAGATTTATCAACCTCTTTACCATTTTATATGTTCTACTTTCTGTGTTTTGCAATTGAGACAGCATATTTTAAAACAAGCCCAAAACTTTATGTCATTTTTCTTATAGATTCCATAGTATTACAGCTAACTGATAAGAAGTGTGGTTCATAAAACAACCATAGCATTTATCACATATCAATGTCTAAGTCATGTGATTTCTCCCATAGTTCTCCGTCTTATCTCTATTCCTCAGCCTAATTTGGATCACTGTTATTCTACTTAGTTTTATCTAACAAATGTCTAACTAGATTTTTTTCCTCCAGTATTGTTTTTCTCTTATCTATTTCTTTAAGGACAGCTGCTATGGTCTTTTGAAAAGCAAATCTGATCATATTGTTCCCCAGGTTAATTAAGAGCTGTTTATTACTTTCTGAACAATGCACCAATTGTTTTATACACTTCATATGGTCTTTCATAACCGGTTTATTTGCCTGCCTTATCTTGTACCAAATTTAATCTTATAGCTGATTAGTCAATATTTTTTCTGGGTATCCATATACTGGAATAATTTATATACTGGCTAGAGTAATCATTTTCTATTCTTTGTTAGTCTTTTAGATTTAGCTCATAAATTCTTGCTGCATGAAATATTAACTGGTGTCCTAAGTTCCGGTTATCTCTCCTTTCCAAATACTCTCATGGCCCACTAGGATTACCTTGTCAATTACTACAATACAATGCAAGTTCGTAAGCACATGTCTGTATCATTCTTGATTTACTTTTAACCCTATACTAATTAATTAGCAGACTTGGTTGATCTTATCTTGGAAACAATTCCAATGTGTTCAGTTCTCTTCATATGTACTGCTACTAACCTACTCAAGTCACCATATCTTATGACTTAATTCCTGGTCTCTGTTTCATTTCCTAGTTTGGTTCAACAAATATTATCTACAATATATATTTTTAAATACCAAGTGACTCTTGCTCCAGGCCATTTATACATCCTATGATTACTGATTAGTATTGGAATAAGTTACATTATACTCACGTGACCTATGTATTCTGGCCCTTGCCTGTGCCTTCAACTTTATCATTTTATATCACTGCATCCCATTCTCTCATACTGTTCAAATCACACAAATTTTCTCTGCTCCTAAAAACTGTTGAGATTATTTTTTGGTCAACTTAAGGGAATTTTTAATCCGCTTCCTCTCTCTAGATTGTTCTTTCAACTACTTTTGCCAATGTCTCCTTCCTACCTTTCGTGTTAAATGTTATGATCACAGAAGTAATCTTTGAATTCTTTCTTTTATCTCAATACCATTCTATACTCGTGGACTGCCTAGTTTGTGGACTTAAATATTTAACCATTTTTTGTTTGTTTGTTTGTGAATATTACGTGGATATATATTTAAAAAAAGCATTCTCTCTTTCATTGCAAGTCTATATTAGAAGAGTTCTCCTAAGAAAATTAATCAAAAGAATTGTGCTTATATGTAGAAAGATATTTATTATAAGGCAGAGGCTTGCACATTTATGAAGGCTGACAAGTCCAAAATATGCTGGGTAGGCTGGCATGTTGGTGACCCAGGGGATCTAATCTGCATCTTTAATTCAATCCAAAGGCTGTCAGTCTAAAGCCTCAGAGGGACCAATGTTCCAGGCCAAGTCTGAGAGCTCTCGGCTAAAGAATGTTCTTTTATTTGAGGGAGAGTGATCTGTTTTGTTCTGGTCTTACCTTCAGTTGAATGGATGAAGTTCACCTACATTTTGGAGGGTAATTCACTTTACTCAAAAGTCCATTGATTTGAATGTTAATCTTATTCATGAAACATTCTTACAGAAACACGCACAGTAATGTCTGACCAACTAGCTGAACAAGTTGGCCTAGCCAAGTTCACACATAAAATTAACCATAGCAAAGGACAAGTTCCATAGTTATGTACAGGATCTCCTTTATCTATTATTAAGTGGTTTAGATTTTCTCTATCCATATAACTTTTAGTTCAATTTTTGTATCTTAGACATGTATTGGTCCTATTTTTTTTTCCCTTGCATCTCCTATAGTTTCAGATTTCTGAAAATTGGGATTATGCTGATTTTTAGATGAGTAATGATTAATATTCACTGTGTAAGACTTCTGTTTTTTTTTCAGCCTGTACCATAAATAAATAAATAAATAAATAAATAAATAAATAAATAAATGTTTTAAAGAATCTCATTTAATGATTGACAGTATCAATTATGTCTTGTGGAATATAAAGCGTAACATTCTGAGTTTTGCTTATTTGCATCTATCTTGTATATATTTTACCATTATTTTATGTTCAAACTTTCAAAAATTATTGTGTTCTTCCATACAGAATGGCATTAGATTTTTAAGTAAATGTGAAAATATTTATTTAATTGATCAGTTGAGGCTAATACTTGTATTAACCTAGTTAATATTGTTACATCTCACTGGTTATATAATTTACATTTTATTACAATCAAGTCAATATAGTCTTTTATTATGTCCTTGTTTGCGCTGTCCTTTTTAAAGTTTATTTTTTTATTTTTTTTATTTTTTTTATTTTTAGTGAAAGTTTGTATTTTTATACTAATTATGCTTATAGTAACAACTTTATAAAATATCCCTTGCCAGCAGGCACGGTGGCTGACGCCTGTAATCTCAGCACTTTGGGAGTCCAAGGTGGGCGGATCACAAGGTCAGGAGGTAGAGACCATCCTGGCTAACACGGCGAAATCCCGTCTGTACTAAAAATACAAAAAAATTAGCCAGGCGTGGTGGTGGGTACCTGTAGTCCCAGCTTCTTGGGAGGCTGAGGCAAGAGAATGGCGGGAACCCAGGAGGCAGAGGTTGCAGTGAAGCTACATCGCGCCACTGCACTCCAGCCTGGGTGATACAGTGAGACGAGAGAGAGAGAGAGAGAGAGAGAGAGAGAGAGAGAGAGAGGAGGAGGAGGAGGAAGAAGAAGAAGAAGAAGAAGAAGAAGAAGAAGAAGAAGAAGAAGAAGGAGGAGGAGGAGGAGGAGGAGGAGGAGGAGGAGGAGGAGGAGGAGGAGGAGGAGGAGGAGGAAGAGGAAGAAGCAGAAGAAGCAGCAGAAGGAAGGAAGGAAGGAAGGAAAGAAGGAAGGAAGGAAGGAAAAAAGTCTCTTTTAAATAGTGTTTATTTGGCTGTCAGTTTATTCTCAGGAAGGCTCAAATAAAATATTATATGAGTGAACCCTTCATGTTGATACTAATATATCTGTGGTCTTCAAATAAAAAAGTAACTGTGTATGTATATATTTTTGGCTAATAGTCTCTCTTTAAGTTACTTCATTGTCTTCTGACATGTAGTACTAATGTTGAAATGTAGGATGACCTACTAAGTTTTTATTCGTTTCATTTTATTTTTATAATTGATTTGATCTTTTTGCCTTCCTTCAAAAAAATATTTTGTGTGCCCTTTCAAGACTTAGCTTCACTTAACAACAACAACAACAAAAATAGTAAATTTTAGCTTTTAGTATTCTTTCTAACTATAAAGTTTTGTATACTACTTTAGTATTTGCTTTGGTTTTCTTGAGACTCATATTCATTCGTTGGATTTTAAACATTTGTATCGATATATGTGTACAATTTTATAGGGTCCATGTGGTGTTTTGTTATATGCATAGAATGTGTAATCATCAAGTTAAGCTATCTAGAGTATCCATCATCATGAGTTTTTATCACTTCTATGTGTTGGGAATATGTCAAGTTCTCTCTTCTAACCGTTTTGAAATATACATTAATTTTAACTATAGTCAACCTACCGTCTTATCAAACATTGGCACTTATTCCTTTTATTTAACTGTAGTTTTATCAAACTGTAGTTTGTGCCCATTAACCAACGTTTCTTCACACCCTACCCCAAAGACACGCTTCCCAACCTCTGATAACTATCATTCTACCATTTACCTCCATGAGATCAACTTTTTAGCTTCCACATATGAGTGAGAAAGTGTGATATTTGTCTTTCTGCACCTGGTTTATTTCTCTTAAAATAATGACCTCCAGTTCCATCCACGTTTCTTCAAATGACAAAATTTTATTTCTTTTTATGATGGAGCAGTATTTCATTGTGTACACATATGACATTTTCTTTATCCATCCATCCATGGATGAACACTGAGTTAGATATCATATGGTGGCTGATGTGAACAATCCTGCAATAAACATGGGAGTATATGGACCCCTTTGATATACTGATACATTTTCCTCTGGATGTATGTCCAGTAGTGGGATTGCTGAATTGTAGAGTGGTTCTGTTTCTAAAGTTTGGAAAATCTTTCTGTTTTCTGTAATGGCTGTACTAATTTATATTCACACCAGCAGCATATAATTTCCTTTTTCTCCTTGTTCTTGCCAGGACCTGTTATTTGGGTCTTTCTAATAGCAGCCATTTTAACTGGTGTAAGGTATTATTTCACTGTGATATTTATTTGCGTTTCTCTGATGATTAGTAATATTGAGCATTTTTTCATATACTTGTTGGCCATTTATTTGCCTTCTTTTGGCATATATCTGTTCATGTCCTTTACTCACTTTTTAATGGAATTTTTCTTCTTCTTTTTTTTTTTTTTTTTTTTTTTTGCTGTTGAGTTGTTGGACTTCCTTGTATATTTTGGATATCAGTCCCTTTTCATATGAATATTTTATATTTTTTTCTTGTACAACAGATTCTCTTCACTCAGTTAATTGTTTTTTTGTCTATACAGAATGTTTTTAGTTTAATATAGTCCCTTTTGCCTTTGTTTTTATTGCTTGTATTTTTGAGGTCTTGGCTATGAAATATTTGCCTAGACCAATGTCCTATAATAATTCTTCTATATTTTTAAAATAGTTTTATAGTTCTGGGTCTTAAAGGTTTTCAATGCATTTTCAGGTGATTTTTGCATATGGTGAGAGATGGTGATGTATGTTCATTCTCCTGCATATGGATACCCACTTTTCCCAGCACCACTTATTAAAGATGATATTCATTCCTTAATGTATATTCCTGGTGCCTTGGTTAAAAATCAGTTGGCAGTAAACACATGGATTTATTTCTGGTTTCTTTATTCTTTTTGATTGGTATAGTGTCTGTTTTTATGCCAATACCATGTTCTTTTGTTTACTATAGCCTTGCAATATAGTTTGAAGTCAGGCATTGTGATGCCTCCACTTTTTGTTCTTTTTGGTTAGAATTGTGTTGGTAATTCCGGCTTTTTGTGGTTCCATGTGAGCTTTAGATTTTTTTTTCTATTTATGTAAAAAATGACATTGGTATACTGATAGGAATCACATTGAATCTGGAATTCGCTATGAGTAGTTTGGTCCTTTTAACAATGCTAATTCTTCTGATCCATGAGCGTGGGATGTCTTTTCATTTGCTTTGTCTCTTTCATTTTATTTTATCAATGTTTTGTAGTTGTTTTTGAATAGGCCTTTTATATCTTTTATATTCACTATATGTTGTTTCTTGACTTTTGGATTTTGGTTTACATGTCTCTAATTATCAGTGACGTCGAGATTTTTTTTCATGTATCTTGGCTGCATAAATGTCCTCTTTCGAGAAATGTCTATTCATGTCTTTTGCCTGTTTTTTGATGGGGTTGTTTGTTTTTTCTTGTAAATTTGTTTAAACTCCTTGTAGATTCTGGATATTAGACCTTTGTCAGATGGGTAGCTTGCAAAAATTTTCTTCTATTCCATAGGTTGTTCACTCTGATGATAGTTTATTTTGCTGTGCAGAAATTCTTTAGTTTAATGAGGTCCCATTTGTAATTGTTTGCTTTTGTTGCAATTGCTTTTGATGTTTTTGTCATGAAATCTTTGTCTGTGCCTATTCCCTGAATGGTGTTGCCTAAATATTCTTCTAGAGTTTTCATAGCTTTTGGTTTTACATTTAAGTCTTTAATCCATCATGAGTTAATTTTTGTGTAAGGTATATAGGTCCAGTTTCACTTTTCTGCATATGACTATCCGATTTTCTTAGCACCATTTATAAAATAGGAAATCTTTTCCCTATTACTTGTCTTTGTCAGGTTTGTTGAATATCAGATGGTTGTAGATGTGTAGTCTTATTTTTGAGACCTCTGTTGTGTTCCATTGGTCTGTGTGTCTGTTTTTTTACCATTACCGTGCTGTGTTGGTTACTGTTGCCTTGTAATATAGTTTGAAGTCAGGTAGTGTGACACCTCCATCTTCGTTCTTTCTGCTTAGGATTGTCCGGCTATACTGGCTCTTTTTTGGTTTCGTATGAATTTTAAAGTAGTTTTTTTTTCTAATTCTGTGAAGAATGCCAATGCAGTTTAATGGGAATAGCATTGAATCTATAAATAACTTTGGGCAGTATGACCATTTTCATGATATTGATTCTTCCTATCCACAAGTATGGAATAGTTTTTTTTGTTTTTTTTTTGTTGTTGTTGTTGTTGTTGTTGTCTGTGTCCTTTCTTATTTCCTTGAGCAGTGATTTGTAATTCTCTTTGAAGAGGTCCTGTCCTGCACATCCCTTGTTAGCTGTTTTCTGAGTATTTTATTCTCTCTGTAGCAATAGTGAATGGGAGTTCATTCATAATTTACCTCTCTGCTTGTCTATTGTTGGTTTATAGAAATGCATGTAATGTTTGAACATTGATTTTGTATCCTAATACTTGGTTGAAGTAACTTATCAGCTTAAGGAGCTTTTGGGCTGAAAATATGGGGTGTTCCGGATATAGGATCATATTCTCTGCAAACAGAGACAGTTTGACTTCCTCTCTTTCTATTTAAATATGCTTTATTTCTTTTTCTTGCTTGATCGCCCTGGACAGAACTTCCAATACTATGTTGAATAGAATTGTCTTGTGCCAGTTTTCGAGCAGAATGTTCCCAGCTTTTCCCATTCACTATGATATTGACTGTGGGTTTGTCATGACAGGCTCTTATTATTTTGAGATATGTTCCATCAATATCTAGTTTATTGAGAGTTTTTAACATGAAGGGATATTGAATTTTGTTGAAGACCATTTCTGTATCCACTGAGATAAACATATGGTTTTTGCCTTTAGTTATGTTTATGTGCTGAACTATATTTATTGATTGTGTATGTTAAACCAGCCTTGCGTTCTAGGAATGAAGCCAACTTGATGGTGGTGGATAAGTTTTCTGATATGCTGCTGGATAAGCTTTCTGATATGCTGCTGGATATCATTTGCATATATTTTATTGAAGATTTTTACATTGATGTTCATTGGGTATATTGGTCTCGATAATCTGTCTTATACTGACACTGGCGTGTTAAAGTCTCCCACTATTATTTTGTGAGGTTATAAGTTTCTTTGTAGGTCTCTAAGAGCTTGTTTTATGAATCTCAGTGCTCCTGTATTGGGTGTATATATATTTAGGATTGTTAACTCTTCTTGTTGAATTTATCCCTTTACCATTTTATAATGCCCTTCTTTTTCTTTTCTAATCTTTGTTGGTTTACAGTCTGTTTTATCAAAAACTGGGATTGCAATCCCTGCTTTTGTCTGCTTTCTATTTTCTTGGTAAATTTTCCTCAATCCCTTTATTTCGAGCCTGTGTGTCTTTGCATGTCATATGGGTCTCCTGAATACAGCACACCAATGGGTCTTGACTCCATCAAATTTACCAGTCTGTGTATTTTAATTGGGACATTTAGCTCATTTACATTTAAGGTTGATATTATTATGTGTGAATTAGATCCTGTCATCATGATGCTAGCTGGTTATTTTGCAGACTAGTTGATGCAGTTTCTCCATAGTGTCATTGGTCTTTATACTTCAGTGTGTTTTTGCTGTGACCGTTACATCTTTTTTCATATTTAGTACTTCCTTCAGGAGCTTTTGCAAGGGCTCTTGCAAGGCAGGCCTGTTGGTGATAAGTTCCCTTAACATTTGGTGGTTGAAAAGGGTTTTATTTCTCCTTTGCTTATAAAGCTTAGTTTGGTTGTACATAAAATTGTGGGTTGGAAATTCTTTTCTTTTCTTTTTTTTTTTTTTTTTTTTTTTGAAACGGAGTCTCACTCTGTTTCCCAGGCTGGAGTGCAGTGGCGCAATCTTGGCTCACTGCAAGCTCTGCCTCCCAAGGTCATGCCGTTTTCCTGCCTCAGCCTCCAGAGTTGTGAGACTATAGGCGTCTGCCACCACTCCCGCCTTTTTTTTTTTTTTTTTTTTTTTTTTAGCAGAGATGGGGTTTCACCATGTTAGCCAGGATGATCTCTATCTCTTAACCTCGTGATCTGCCTGCCTCGTCCTCCCAAAGTGCTGGGATTAGAGATGTGAGCCTCCACTCCCGGCCAGAAATTCTTTAAGAATGTTGAATATTGGCCCTCACTTTCTTTTGGCTTCTAGGGTTTCTGCTGAGAATTTGCTGTCAGTCTGATGGGCTTCCCTGTGTAGGTAACCTGGCCTTTCTTTCTGGTTGCCCCTAACGTTTTTTCTCTCATTTCAATTTTGGAGAATTTGATCATTATGTGTCTTGGGATTGATCTTCTCATAGAGTATCTTATTTGGGTTGTCTAGATTTCCTGAAATTGAATGTTGGCCTGTCTTTCTAGGTTGGGGAAGTTCTCCTGGATCATATCCTGAAGTGTGTTTTCCAACTTGGTTCCATTCTCCCTGTCTCTTTCAGGTATTACAGTTAGTCATAGGTTCAGTCTTTTTACATAGTCCCATAGTTCTTGGAGGTTTTGTTTGTTCCTTTTCATTCTTTTTTCCCTAATCTTGTCTATCTGCCTTACTTCAGCAAGGTAGTCTTCAAACTCTTATATTCTTTCTTCCACTTGATTGATTCAGCTATTGATACTTGTGTTTGCATCAAAAAGTTCTTGTGCTGTGTTTTTCAGTTCCATCAGGTCATTTGTTTTCCTCTCTAAACAGATTATTCTAGTTAACAGCTTCTGTAACCTTTTATTATTGTCCTATGCTTCTTTGCATTGGGTTAGAACATGCCTCTTTAACTCAGTGAAGTTTGTTTTTAACCACCTTCTGAAGTCTACTTCTGTCAATACATCAATCTCAGCCTCCCCTCAGTTCTGTGCCCTTGCTGGAGAGGTGTTGTGATCATCTGGAGAAGAAAAGGGATTGGTCTGCTTTTTGTTTGTTTGTTTTGTTTTGTTTGTTTGTTTGTTTTTTGAGACAGAGTCTCAGTCTGTCGCCAGGCTGTAGTGCAGTGGCGTGATCTCAGCTCACTGCAACCTCTGCCTCCTGGACTCAAATGATTCTCCTGCCTCAGCCTCCCGAGTAGCTGGGACTACAGGCACACACTAGTGTTGTTCTACTTTTTATCTTTGAGGATGCTGACCTTTAGATGAGGTTTTTGTGGGAACTCTTGTTGATGCTGTTTTAGTTGCTTTCTGTTTTTTGTTTATTTGTTTGTTTGTTTTTCTTTTAACAGTCAGGTGCCTCTTCTGTAGGGTTGCTGCAGTATTCTGGGGGTTCACTTCAGGCCCTATTTACCTGGGTCCCTTATGCACCTGGAAATGTCACCTGAGGAGGCTGGAGAACAGTAAAGATGTGTGCCTGCTCCTTCCTTTGTGATCTCTGTCCTTGGGAAGTACCAACCTGATGCCAGCAGAAACACTCCTGTATAAGGTGTCTGTTGATTCTTGTTAGGGAGGTCTCACCCAGTCGGAGGCACAAGACTTACGACCCAGTTTACAAAGCACTCTGGTTGCCCCTTGGTGAAGGGGGTGTGCTGTGTTGGTGTGAAACTCACTTGTTTAGACTGCCTGGATTTCTCAGACCCAGCAAGGGGAAAGAACAAGTCTGCTGGTCCCCGATAACCCATGACCACCCCTACCCCTAGGAGCTCAGTCCCAAGGATATCAGAGTTTTGTCTCTAAATCCATGGTTGGAGTTGCTTCAGGGAGGCTCTGCCAAGTGAGGAGGGATAGGTCAGGGTTCAGCCTAAAGAGGCAGTCAGCCAGTGGACTGGTGTGGGGAATATCTCTTGGGTCCAAACTATTCAGTCTCCCCAGAACCATCAGGGGAAAAACTGTGGACTGAAGCTGCAGTGATGGCTGCCACCCTTTCCCTCTGGGAGCTCAGTCATCTTAGGCAGGAGGCAGCTTCAGTGATAATGGCTGCCGGTCCCCTGGGCAGCTCAGTCATCTTAGGCTGCAGGCAGCCACAGTGATGATGACCGCCCTCCACCCCCTTGGAACTCGGTAGTCTTTGGCAGTCTTCAGCTTAGTGACTGTTGAGAATCTGTTCAGATCTCTGGTTGAGACTCTAGGCCCTGTTGGCATGGGCTCATGAGTGGGATCTCCTGATCCGTGGGTTGCACAGATCCATGGAAAAACCATGGTTTCCCAAGCTGGGTAGCACAGTCACTCATCACCTCCTTTGGCTGGGTGGTCATACCTTTAGAGGCTCCCCATGCCCCGTGTGACTCTCAGGTGGGCCAATGCCCCCATGTTGCTTTTCCTTGTGCTCTGTTGGTGACACCAACTGCCTGGTCAGTCTTGATGATTGATAGAAACTTGATACCTCAGTTGCCAGTGCAGGACTCACGCAGTGTTTTGGTTCTTCTTGGTGGGAGTCTCCGCCTGTAGCCGTTTCTAGTCGGCCATCTTGGCCCCACCTAATTGGGTCATTTTTAGAACACATTTAACCAGTCTATATATTTGTAGTGAATAAATTGATCTCTTCACATGCAACGTTATTATTGATACATGATATGATTAGGTTCTGTGTCCCCATCCAACTCTCATCTCAGATTATAATCCTCACAAGTTGAGGGAAGAACATGGCAAGAGGTAACTCGATCATGGGGAAGGTTCCCCCATGCTGTTCTCATGATAGTGAGAGAGTTCTCACAATATCTGATGGTTTTTACAGTAGCAGATTTCCCTGAGCTCCATCTCTCTCTCTCCTGCCAACTTGTGAAGAAGGTCCTTGTTTCCCCTTTACCTTCTGCTATAATTATAAGTTTCTTGAGGCCTCCCCAGCCATGCAGAACTATGAATCAATTAAACCTCTTTTTTAAAAATAAATTAACAAGTCTTATGTGGTATCTATAACATTGTGATAACAGACTATTACAGAAGATTGATACCACAGAGAGTGGGGCACTGCTATAATGATAACCTGTGGAAGCAACTTTGGAACTGTGTAACAGGCACAGGTTGGAATAGTTTGGAAGACTCAGAAGATGGCAGGAAGATGTGGAAAAGTTTGAAACTTCCTAGAAACCTGGTCAACGGTTGTGACCAACATGCTGATAGTGATAAGGGTAATGAAGTTCAGTTTGAGGTTGCCTTAAATGGAGATGAGGAACTCATTGGGAACTGGAGCAAATGTCACTTTGTGCTTTAACAAAGAGACTGGCAGCATTTTGCCCCTGCTCTAGAAATCTGTGGAACTTTGAACTTCAGAGAGATGATTTGGTTTATCTGGCAGAAAAAAATTTCTAAGCAGCAAAGCATTCAAGAGATGACCTGGTTTTATCTGAAATAGTACAGTTACATGTGTTCAAAGTTAGTCTTAAACTGGATCTTATGTATAAAAGGGGAGCAGAGCATAAATGTTTGGAAAATTTGCAGATGACCATATGGTAGAAAAGAAAACTCATTTTCTGGGAAAAAAATTCAAGCCTGCTGCAGAAATTTGCAAAAGTAACAATTAGCGAAATGTTAGTAACCCAGACAATGGGGAAATTATCACCAGGGCTTGTCAAAGATGTTTATGGCAGACCCTGCCATCATAGATTTGGGGGCCTATAAGAAAAAAGTACCTTCATGGATTGAGCCCAGAGATCCACCATTCTGAGGGTCGAGGTATAGCTTGGGCTGTTGCTTCAGAGCATGCAAGCCCCAAGCCTGGGTGGTTTTGCATAGTGTTGGGTTTGCTGGTGCAAAAAGAGACAGGAGTTGAGGTTTGCGAACCTCCACCTAGATTTCAGAGGATGTATGGAAATGCCTGGATGTCCAATCAGAAGTCAGCTGCAGGGGAGGAGCCCTCATAATTAACCTCTACTAGTTCAATGGAGAAGGGGAAATGTGGCCACTTTGCATCAGCATAACCTGGATATGAAACATGTGGTCAAAGGAGATCATTTTGGAGTTTTAAGATTTAATGACTACTCCACTCAATTTTGGGCTTACATGGGCCTGTAGTCCCTAATTTTTGTTGTTGTTGTTGTTGTTTGTTTGTTTATTATTTTTTCTTTTGAGACAGAGCCTCGGTGTGTCACCAGGCTGGAGTCCAATGGTGCAATCGCAGCTGACTGCAAACTCTGCCTCCTGGGTTCAAGTGATTCTTCTGCCTCAGCCACCCAAGTAGCTGGGACTACAGGCATGTGCCACCATGCCCAGTTAATTTTTGTATTTTTAATAGAGATAGGGTTTCACCATGTTGGCCAGGATTGTTTTGATCTCTTGACCTCATGATATGCCCACTTCTGCCTCCCACAGTGCAGGGATTACAGGCGTGAGCCACTGTGCCCAGCATATAGTCCCTTTATTTAGGCCAATTTGTCCCATTTGGAATTGGAATATTTACCCAGTGCCTGTACCCCCAGTGTATTAATTTGTTGATTTTACAGGCTTGTAGGTGGAAGGGACTTACCCTGTCTCAGATGATATTTTGGGCTTGGACTTTTGTGTTAATACTTGAGTGAGTTAAGACTTTGGGGAACTCTTGAGAAGGCATAATAGTGTTTTGAAATGTGAGAGTGACATGAGATTTGAGAGGTGTCTGGGGTAGAATAATATAGTTTGGTCCTGTGTTCCCACCCAAGTGTCATCTACAATTGTAATCTCCATGTGTTAAAGGATCCGTCTGGTGGGTAGTGATTGGATCATGGTGGCTGTTCCCCAATGTATTCGTGAAGGAGTTCCCATGAGATTTAATGGTTTTAATAGTGGCAGTGAGCATTCTCTACACACTCTCTCTCTCCTACCACCTTTGGAAGAAAATCATGCTTCCTCTTTGCCTTTGGCTATGATTGTAAGTTTCCTGAGGCTTCCCCTTCATGCAGAACTGAGTCAATTAAATCTCTTTTCTTTACAAATTCCCCAGTCTCAGGTAGTATATTTATAGCAGTGTGAAAATGAACTAATAAAATATGTGAGGATTTATTTGGGCAATTTTATTAATTAATTTCTGGTTATTTTGTATGTCCTTTATTCTTTTCTTTCTCTCCAATTATTTATCATTGTGATTTGGTAGTTTCCTGTAATGGCAACATTTGAGCTCTTTATCTTCCTTATTTGTTTGTTTGCTATACCAGTGGGTTTTATAATTTCATGTGTTTTCATGATGGTACATATCATCCTTTTACTTCCATATTTAGGACTTGTTTAAATACTTTTTATGTCTGATCTAATGGTGATTAATTTCCTCATATTTTGCTTGTTGGAAAAGTTTTTTTGTCTTTATTTATAGAAGGTAACTGCTACATGTAGTATCCTTGGTGGGTATTCTTTTATTTTTTTCTTCAACACTTTGATATATCATCCCGTTCTCTCCTGACCTGTAAGATTTCTGTTGAGAGATCTGCTCTTAAGTCTGATTAGGGTATCCTTTTATATAACTAGACAATATTCTCTTGTTTTTCTTAGAATTCTATCTTTGTTTTTGACTTTTTGACAATTTAACTATAATGTGTTATGGATAAGCCATATTTTTGAATTTTATCTATTTGAGTATATCTGAGCTTCCTATATCTGGATATCTATGTCTCATTGTAGACTTGTAAAGTTTTCCTTTTATTTCATTAAATTGTTTTTGTAATTCCTTTTGTATTATTTTCAACTTTTGGGACATCAGACATTCAAACATTTGGTCACTTTCTGGTGTCCTATATCTCAAATATGCTTTATTCTTTCTTATTTCTTTTTAAATTTATGTCTTATTAGCTTATTTTTAAATACCTGTCTTTTAGTTCTCAAGTATTTTCTTCTGTGTAATCTAGTCTATTGGTGAAGGTTTTCCATATATTTTGTATTTCATTCAGTGAATTATTTAGTTTGAGAATTTAAGATCTGTTAATTTTACATCTGTCTCTTTCATATTTTATTCATATCCTGTTTTTTTCTGATTTATTTGTCTTTTTATATGTAGTGCATATCTCAATTAACTTCTTTAATATCTGTTTTGAGATTCCTAAAAATTATTTTCTTGGGATTTTATAAATTTATTTTCATCAGAATATATTCCTTTAGATTTATTATATTTCTCTTGCTTTTGCATGTTTCTGCATCTCTACATTGATATCTAACCATCTGGTGTAACATTGGCTTCTTGTAGTTTGTTGGATTTGCCCTCATAGGGCAGGAATTTTCCCCAAAGTTGTATCTACAGTGTTGATTGGATAGGTCACTTTGGCTTCCATGTTGCCTGCATACAGAAGTTTATTCACCACATGATTTCTTTAGCTGTAAACACATCCCATGGTGTCTGCAATTTCCCCAGTGGTTTAGGCTGTGATGATTAGTGGAGTCTGTGGTAAAGTTATGTTGAGAACTATGACACCAGACGACCCAGACCTTGGGCCTTCATGTCGGCAGCAGTAAGGTAAGTATGGACGATTGGGCAGTAGTCATGGACTGGGCATGACAATTCCTAAGTCCTTGGATGGTGTGCTCATGGACTGGGGCAGAGCAGAGCTGGGATTCAGGAATTATCCTCAGGCCCTCTGGTATTATATGTAGGCACTAATTGTAGTGGGAAGAGGAGGAATGATCTCTAGGCCCCACAGGGAAATGATCAGGTGGAGGCATCTGTGGTGGTGATGGATGGGAATAGCCTGTCCTCAGGGTATGTGCCGTGCACTGTGATCCTGCCACTAGGCCACTAGGGGTATAGGGTTACTGTTAGTGGAAGAAGCTGCAGATAGGTGATTCTCAAGCTCCACAAAATATGCAATTTGTACCCCAGCAGTGGTCACAAAGGCAGCAGCACTGTCTGCACCCTGCAAATCAATCTTTAGGACATGTGAATGTACATGGCCACCCTGCCTCGGAAGGAAGTGGGGGTCACTGAAAATGGGTCATGCTTTGGCTTCTGGTGTCAACAACAGCAATAGCTCTAGTAGGCAGCATTAGTGTCTGTCCTTAAGGTCTGTGACGTAGCACTGCTGCTTAGAGAGCAGGGTTGATGCCTGTAGATGACATCCAAGACAGACACTTCTCAGGCTCTAAGTTGTGTACAGGTGCAACTTTGCCTCTTTTTATTTCGGGAAAAGCCTCTCTTGTACACTGTACTACCTATTCCCCAGAGTACTAGACACCATGTGTGCTAGAGCCCGGAAGACCTTGCCATTCCACTGGATACAGCAGGTTCACACTGCTGCAGCCTGCTCCATCTGCCACTGTTGTTTCGACCAGGGGTCAAAGTGTGAGACACTGTCAGTGTCCCCACCCCATTCAATGGCAGGGTGGCCAGGTATTTGCACACTCCCTGGGAAGTGGCTTTACTGGGTAAAGCCACTGTTGTCCTTTTGCCATCATGGCCAAGGACCAAAGTATACACACCTTGAAGCTGGAGAAGTGCCTACCTGCAACTGCTGCCACTCACAGCAACCCCATACCCCTAGCTGCAGGGCCATAGGACATAGTGGGAAATGTCAGTGGAGCTCTAAGGATGACGATATGCAGGGGCAGTTGGGCCCTAAGACAGGTTGCAGTTTGGTGGGGCATGGACTCTAAAGATACTGCTGTCCTGCAGCTTTTAGGACTCAGACTGCATCATGAGCTCCCTCTCTGGAGCAGGGCTACTGCATAGTCTCTAGGCAGCTACCTATGCTAGTCTCAGGTACTGTGAGGGTCAAAGAGTTCTCTCATGAGTAGGGGTGCATGAGTCAGCTGTGGGAATGTGGATCACTGGAGGTGTATCACTTATGCTTTCCCCACACTGGGGAACTTCCCCAGGTTTCCAGCTCGTCTTAGCAGAGCAGGTGATATGGTTTGTCTGTGTCTCCACTCAAATCTCATCTTGAATTTTTCTCACGTGTCACGGGGAGGGAGCAGGTGAGAAACAATCATGGGTCTTTCCTGTGCTGTTCTCATAATAGTGAATAAGGCTCACAAGATGTGTTGGCTTTATGAAGGGGAGTTTACCTGCACAACTCTTAAACAATTTGAGATTTCTTGACTCTTTACCAATATCTGACTGTGATAGATCTTCTCTTTCTTTTTCCTCTTTGATCTTTCCTGCTTGGTTTGCTTCTATTACAGTTCTCCTTGAGGTGGGAGAGGTTTCTAGTCCATCTACTGCTCCTTCTGTGACCTCTGACACACGTTCTTGAGGCTGCTCATGGCTTATTTCCATCCAGCCATAATTTTAGATTGATGAGGACCTCTTATCCCAGAAGATTGCAGATATTTTCTATGGAATTGTTAGTGTTACCCTGGTTCTTTGTTATATTTTCATTGGTCATTTTATATCATCTGAAACTACACCAAAGCTGCCATTTTCTCAGAATGCATTATGGTATTTATGTATTCAACATGTATTTTTTGAGTGCCCTTTAATTGCCACGTACTAAGAATAGGTCATAGAAAGAACAATCAAATATTTTGTGGTTTTTTTTTTTGCAACTTATATTTAAGAGAAGAGAGAAAAAATATATAAAATATAATAAATATTGTTTATTAGAGATTAATAAGTACAAAAAAAGAGAAAAAGAGGCTAGGATAAAAAGATCATGAGTGAGCAATGAGACTTGGCTTGAAATTTTAATAAACATGATCAGGATTTAGTTCATTCTATCTCAGTCTGAGAAAACAATCATCTCTATGTATTTACATAGTAGATAATGCACAGAATTCACTTGAAGATATTGTAGGATAGCAACTTGCTTGCACATGTGTTTGTTTTCTCCATAGATTTGTGTATATATATATATATATGAATGGTGTTATTAATTTTATGAGTTTTATTATATTATTTATTTTTATATATTAGTACAGATAATTACATTGCATAAAGATTAATGTAATGACAATAACTTAAATATTAAGACTTGATTCTTCGTTTGACTTCTGCAGAAAATTACAGCTATATATTTTTTTTTAATAAAGAGTCATTTAGTTTACTTTTGTGGAGGCTTTCAATTATACATGCAGAATAATATTTTAAAATTTAGAACATAATTCACAAAAAGAACATGTTTAATGACCAAACTATGCTACTTGGAAATTCATTAACAGAGAAAATCAGAAACAATCAGAAAACTATAGGTTTTCTTTGTGAACGGTAATTTTTTTTCAATTTTATATTGTTACTCCGGAATAAGATACAAGTATACAATGAAAATTTGCTGCACTTTATGTTGAAACATTGCTGATTTTTAATAGTGAAAATAGTTTCAGTCAATTAATTAGAAAATCTACACATATAAGTGATAAATATGCTTTATAAAATAAAAAATTTGACCGGCACAGTGGCTCACACCTATAATCCTAGCACTTTGGGAGGCCGAGGCAGGATGACTGCTTGAGCCCAGGAGTTCAAGACCAGCCTGAGCAACATGGCCAAACCGTGTCTTTTAAAAACAAACAAACAAACAAACAAAAAGCAGTTACCCAAATTAGGCAGGCATGATGGCATGATGGCCTGCACCTGTGGTCTCCGTTACTCAGGAGACTGAGGCAGGAGGATCACTTAAGCCCAGGAGGTTGAGGATACAGTGAGATGTGATCTCACTAAGCCTGGGCAACAGAGTGAGAACCTGTCTCAAAAATACATTAACAAATAAAATGAAAATAAAGAGTACAAATTTTAAAAAATCATATATTGATGAGATTAAATATATTACAGTTATGCAAATGCTGATAATTGTTAAACAGAAGAATCACCACCTTTTATTCCTAGTAACAAAATTTCTTTTTCATGAAAAGTCTGAAAACACTGGTTACCCATTTTCCAGCTTTGCTTGAACAATTCTAGTCAATGAGACATAGAAACAGAACTCTTGACATCAAGTTTTGGAGAATATTTTTCTCTTTGATTAATAGAGAGAGATGTGAGGTGAATTAATGAACAGTCAGACACTTCCCTCAGTTGACCAAAGATGAAACGTGTGGGGAATGCACAGGTACCATGTGACAAGGTTGAAACCAACATGAGGAAGAAAACAGATAGTCTCTGGAGGGCCAAGTGTAGAGATGGAAAGTGGTCCCAGATGGTACCACAGAGTCATGTATTGGAGTCCTGCAACAGACTACTTCAGACTTCTCATTACCTGAATCAAAAAGTGTATTTATTCCATAAACCATTGATAGTAAGATATTCAGTTTTTGTACCAAAAACGTCTTAACTAATACAGAAAAATCATTGGTTTTAAAATATATATTTTTGAATTTTAAAACTTATGATTGAACTATTCCATAATGTAAAATAAGATAAGCAACAAGTGGTATGTGGATATATCACAATTAAATGTCTCTTTGACCATTACTTTACCCAGACATAGGAGAATAATTTAGTTCTATGAAATTATTTAGTAAGTATGAAATATGTCACAAAATATTTTTAAGAGCACAGACATATTTTTTATGTAAAATTTTCATTTTTAATTTTACCCCTATTTCAGAAGAATTTGACTTCCAAGTCAACTTCAAAGAATTAAATGTATGTAAATGAGAGAAAACAAGTCACTTTACTTTGGTTTGTGTAGTGCTTCTAAGTATATTTTACTATGGACAATATTCATTAAATATTTGACCATAAAGGAAAGCATGATCCTGCACAGTAATTTAAATAATTGTCTGTGGCGTTGCCTAAAATTCTGCTCCAACTCTTACAAGTTGCTGACAGTATGCTTTTAGCCTCTGAATCAAATCATTTCTTATAAAATAAATGTATCTGCTTACCCTATGTCCTTCTCTTTTGCATATTTTCCAAATTTCTGCCATCATGTTTATTTGTAAATAATATTTTATTTGCTTTTTCTCACGAACTCCTTAAAATATCTGCTTTACTGACATCACACCTTTCTGCATTAAGTATATTATGTATTTCTTAACACGCGTACATACTGTGAATTGGATTTTGAGGTTAAAGGGAAGTATATTCCCACCAGTCAAACTTATTGAATAGATATATCTGTAAAAAGTTTTCTGTGGCTTTTGGAAATGATGACAAATTTCAAGATGTGAGAATGATAAAATTGACTCTAGATCCATAGATATTATTGATAAATATTTTATAGTAGTGAATAGTAGCTTACTATCATCGGTGTGTTTTGTTTTATATTTGAATTCTTTTAACCAAATCATAATTATCTATCTTAGTGGACATCTTTCTATTCTCTCTATGACATTTGGACAGATGGAGTTATGTATTCAGTTGTATTATGTTGTTATATTTGTGCTCCTAAAGGTCATATATTTCCACTATGCAAAATTGTGCATAGGTAAAATAAGGCAAGGGAAAATTTTTGGTGGCACACACAAAATAGACAGTTATCTAATAATAATGAGAGCACATATTTACACATTGCTATGATTTGGATGTGTTCCCCAGAATCTATGCACTGGGAACTTAATCCTCAAAGCAACAGTTTTAGAAGGTGGGACCTAATGAGAGGCATTTAAAATTGGATTAATACCTTTAAAAAGGGACTTTGGGTAGAAAATTTACTCTCCTGTGCCCTTGCCCTCGCGTCTTTCCCCATCTAATGACACAGGAAGGAGGGCCTCGCAAGATGCCGGCACTCTGATCATGAACTTCCCAGGCACCAGAACCGTAAGTCAATAAACTTCTGTTTAATATAAATTATTCAGTCTCAGGCATTCTGTTACAGCAGCATAAAGTGTATTAAGACAGAAGTTAATACCAGAGAAGTGCGGCATTGCTATATCGAATATCTGAAAATGTGAAAGTGTCTTTGGAACCAGATTATGGGTAGAAGCTGGAAGAATTTGAAGGAGCAGAGCAGGAAAAACCTTTATTGCTGAGAATGGAGAATTAAGAGTAATTTTGTTGAGGGCTCAGAAGGGGAAAGCTGTAAAGAAAGTCTGAAAAGTTTTAGAAATAGCTCAGTTGGTCATGAACAAACTATTGGTAGAAATATGGACATTAAAGGCTATTCTGATGAGGGCTCAGATGGAAAGGAAGATTGAGGTTTTGAATACTGAAGTAAAGACCACCCTAGTTATAAAGCAGCAAAGAGAAGACCACTTTCGTTATAAAGCAGCAAAGAACGTGGCTGAATTGTGTCCATGCCCTAGGGCTTTATGGATGGCTTTAAGAGTGATGAACTAAGTATGTGGCAGAAGATATTTGTAAACAGCAAAACATTGAGAGGCTGTGTGGCGGCTTCTTCTTCTTCTTCTTCTTCTTCTTCATTTATTTATTTTATTTTTATTTTTATTTTTGATGGAGTTTCACTCTTTTTGCCCAGGCTGGAGGGCAATGGTGCAATCTCAGTCCACTGCAACTTCTGCCTTCCGGGTTCAAGTGATTCTCCTCGTGGAACCTCAGCCTCCGTGGTAGCTGGGATTACAGGTGTGCACCACCATGCCTTGCTTATTTTCTGTATTTTTAGTAGAGAAGGCATTTTACCATGTTGGTCAGGCTGGCCTCAAACTCCTGAGGTCAAATGATCCCCCCGCCTCAGCCTCCCAAAGTGCTGGGATGACAGGTATGGGCCACCTGTGTGGCTTAACTGCATATAGTAAAATCCAAAAAGAGAGAAGTGATTTAAAGACAGAATTTATAATGAAAAGGAAGCAGATGTAGAGATTTGGGAAATTCCCAGCCTGGGGATGTAAAGAATGAAAAAGCACACTTAGCAGAGAAAACCAAAGGTGCGTCCAAGTTACCCTTAGATAAACAGGTTAGCGTGGATAGATGGAAACCAGATACTATTCATCAACATAATGAGATAAAGACCCCAGTGGTATTTCAGAAATCCATTTGAGGTTTCCACTCCCATCACAGGCCCAGAATGCTAGAACACTGGGGGCATACAGGTTTTGAGGAAGAGACCCAGGGCACCTACAGAACTTTTGGACTTTCTGTCCAGGGCTGTCTCAGGCCTCTGCTCTGTGCATTGTGGTGCTGCACTGCTTGGCCTTTCTGGCTGTGGTTCAAGTGTGCCCAGGCGCGTATGTACCTGCCACACAGAAGGTACAAGCTTATACATAAATAAAACTCTATTGTGTCCATATGGTGCTAATTCTCAGGTTTGCAGAATATATGAGCTGTGGAGGCATGGCTGGCTGCACTTAGATTTAAAAGGATGCTGCAGAGACCTACTACAGGGATTGAGCTACCACATAAAATTCCTACTAGATCAATGTCAGGTGGAGCTATGTCGTCAGGGCTGCTCCAAAGATACCAGGACTCTAGAACCACCAGCATGGGATACCACTCTGAGAAAGCTGCAAGCACAAGACTCCAGTGTGAAAGCTGACACATGGACTGAACTGAGCAAAGTCATAGAGACAGGGCTGCCTGAGGTTTTGAGGCCTAATTCCCACCCCAGTGTGTCTGGAAGGTGAGTCATGGAGTCAATGAAGATTATTCTCAAAGCAGGTTTGACTGTTGTTTGCCTTGCTGTGTTTTGGGCTTCCTTGGTAACTATTACTTCTTTTTTTTTTTTAATTTTTTTTGACAATTACTTCTTTTTGAAATGGTAATGTCTGTCCTTTGCTTGCCCCACAATTGCATTTTGGAAGCAAATAACTTGTTTTGACAGTTTAGGCTCACAGTTGGAGAGAACTTTGCCTGAGAATGAATTGCACCTTGAGTCTCACTCATATGATGTTTTGATGAGATTTTGAAATTAGACTTTAAAATTGGTGCCGGAATGAGTTGAGAATTATGGGGCTTGGAGCATAGAGGAAGTGTATTTTGTGAGAAGGATATAAATTTTGAAAGTTTGCATGATACGGTTTCATTGTGTTCCCCAGAATTTATGTGTTGCAAACTTAATCCTCAATGCAACAGTGTTGGGCAGTGGCACCTAAATGGGAAGTGTTTAGGTCATGAGTAGATTAATGCCATCATTAAAAGGGCTCACTGGAGTGAATTTGCTTTCTTGAACTTTTGCGCTTCTGCCCTCCACCATGTGACAAAGGAGAAAGAAACCCCCTCCACGTACAAGCACCTTTATTTTGGATTTTTCAGCCTCCAGAACTGTGAGCCAAAACATTTATGTTCACTACAAATTAACCATTCTTGGGTATTCTGTTATAGCAGCGCAAAAGGGACTAAGACACATAGTAAATGGTTTAGAAATGCATAAATAGTACAGTATATATGGCACTCCACCTTGAAAAGGACCTGAAATTTGTTTGTAAGTGGATGTCAGAAGAGATGCCGCTGGTTAGCTTTTATGAAGCGCTGTTGTAAGCATTATCTGAAATAACAGGAAAAGTTATAGCATCAAATAGGAAAGAACATGGCTTATAGTATTGAGAAAACTGGTAGATCTCTGAGTGTCTCTGTGTGTGTGTGTGTGTACATGTTTGTGTATTTTTAGAAGACTTAATTCTGCTGAGTGCAATTTTCTCTGTTCAGCTTGTGATTCTTAAAGATGAAATTACACACAAGCAAAAGTGAAATTTACCTTATGCTCAAAATGTTAACTAATATATCAATTGTGTTGAGGCAAATTCCTACGTTCAATAAAATGTACAACAGAAGAAAAGACTGTATATAGAAAATCCTTCATTTTTCAACATTAAATAATCTAATAAAATGTGTGTGTGCGTGTGTGTGTGTTTTATAGAAAGTCTCCATGAAAACAAGATGCTAAGCAAAAGGTATCTATTTAGGTTAGGGGTTCGAAAATATGAAATAAAAGGAAACAACTCATCTAAACATGCCTGTGTACTCTAATTATTTCATATGTATCGTTGATTTTTTGTTTCAGTTTAAAGATATCGAATTTTAAGTTTCCGTTTTGCATTATGGATATAATTGATGCAAAAAAGAAAAAAATTCTGATTTAAAGATTAGTTTTCCAAGAAAAGAATTTGCACCCACAACTTAAAATAAAGAGATATGTATAAGTTTTGGTTAATGTAAAATGCTTTAAATATAGTTCTTTTATGATTTTTCTCTTTAAATATTTTGGGAAATACTGATCAATACTAGTTCTCATATTGGTTTAGACAGATCGATATTGTTTAGTGTATATAACAATTCTTTTTTTAAAAAAACTTTTACTTTGAGTTCTGGGATACATGTGCAGAACATGGAGGTTTGTGACATAGGTATACATTTGCCATGGTAGTTGGCTGCACCTATGAACCCATTATCTAGGTTTTAAGCCCAGCATGCATTAGGTAATTGTCCTAATGTTCTCCATCCGCTTGTCCCCCAACCCCTGACAGGCCCCGGTGTGTGATGTTCCCCGCCCTGTGTCCATGTATTCTCATTGTTCAACTCCCACTTATGAGTGAGAATATGTGATGTTTGGTTTTCTGTTCCTGTGTTAGTTTGCTGAGAATGATGACTTCCAGCTTCATCCTTGTCCCTGCAATAGATGTGAATTCATTCTTTTTTATGACTGCATGGTATTACATGGTGAATATGTGCCACATTTTCATTATCCAGTTTATTACTGTTGGACATTTGGGTTGGTTCCAAGTTTTCGCTATTGTAAATAGTGCTGCAATATATATATATTTTTTGATAGCAAATACCACACAATCTCCATAACATTATCTCAACAAAATTTTATTTCTCATTGACACACCTTTCCAGGTTAAGTTGGAACACTGTCTTTGGAGACTCTCTCCAAGTCAGAATGCCTATATTTTCCAAAATCAGTCTGTATGGAGACGTCTTTCCTTTTGTGATGCCTTGCCTCCATAGTCACTGCAGAATCCGGGAAGAGTGTGAAATGTGAAAATATTTTCATGGCATGAAAGTGCTCTACAGCTCTTCCACTCCAATCCCATTAACTAGAATTCAATCAGAAAATTATTCTTACTGGCCTCACAAAAATTTTTAAAAGGCAGATTTACATCATTTTTGACTCAGAAATTTATAAATTCTAAAGAAACAAATACATAATTTGAAACTTAAAATATAGATATCATATGTTGGGTAACTATGATGATAATAAATATAATAAGAATGATAATATTAGCATATTATGCTTATCACTATTATATAATAATATAACAACTTATTAATAATGATAATGCTAGCATATATTATGCTAATCATTATTATACAGTAATGATAATATTAGTATATATGTATTACCACTTGAAATATTACTGTTTCACATAATAATTAAGTATTGGGAAAATCATATGAAGTTGATTACATAATTACTACTTTTTAGATAAAAATACTATCAGTAAGAATAAATAATATGTTTGAGCTTCTGAAGCTTAAAATCATTTACTCAACATAAATTATAGCCTTGACTTTTTTATTCTCAATTATCAACACTGAAATTTTAACTAGAAATTATAATTTCTTCTGGGATGTCTAATTGTTGTCATAGACTTACTTAACAATTATTCACAAATTTTTTTCTTTTTTCTTAATGTAAAATACACAAGAGATACAACAAAATTGATCCTAGTCATACTAAAAGTAGATTTAAACATCTCTAAATGCAAGAAAAGTGAGATGTCAGAAATACATGGATATAAACAATCTAAATGCTAATGTAAAAATATATCTAACATATAATATAGATTATATATGTATTTTGTATATACTTTTATACATTTGTATATATACTTTAATTCTTTAATTTATTTTTTCTGTTTTAAGGCAGAGTCCTGCTCTGTTGCCCAGGGTGGAGTGCAGTGGCATGATCTCAGCTCCTTGCAACCTTCACCTCCCAGGTCCAAGTGTTTCCCCTGCCTCAGCTTCCAGAGTAGCTGAGATCACAGGTGTGTGCCACCATACCTGGCTAATTTTTGTATTTTTACTAGAGACAGGGTTTCGCTATGATGGCCCGACTGGTCTCGAATGCCTGAGCTCAACCGATACACCTGCCTCGGCCTCCCAAAGTGCTGAGATTACAGGCGTGAGCCACCACACCCGACTGCCTTAATTCTTATAAAATAATATATATACCTTATTTGCATGCAGCCATGGTATAGATTTTACTGTATTTCATTTTCCCTTTTATAAATTCATACTCACATTGTACATTCTTACTATAAAATCTTTTTTATACCCAAACATAAGGAGTTAGTTACCTGGATTTCTCATAAAAAGCTTTCTATCAACTTTTGATGCTAATTTTATGACTAATAATCTCTTTAACCATTTTGAAGAATATGACAAGACCAAATTACTAAATTCAAAGCATACAAAGATTTTGTCAAGATAATTGTCTTTTTCCCAAGATATTTCTATTTAAGAAGTTATAAAGCTTGGGGAATATAAATCCTTTTTGACACTGACTACAAATGAATGATTAATTTGGGAATTCATGTTGATGTTTTGTGAAATTATAGCTCACTTAAATATCCAAAAGTATGTACGTACTCAGTGAAGCATTGTTATTCAGGAATATTGAAAATTAATGGGTTCTTCAGTTTATCATTTGAAAAAATAATATCTAATATAGTGGTAAGTGATTTTTCTTTACTTTGTGCAAATGTGTGTTTTGTGCAACTAATATAAAGAGTAAAAAGTTGCTTTAATTACTTAGTGGATGACAATGAGAATTGTTCTGTTTACTCAAAAAAATATTTTGTGTTTCATATACAAACCACCTCATTAACAATCTGTTTTCCTGTACCTTTGTGAATTTAGATTTCCTTTTCCAGTGTTAAATTGCATTGCTTCATGAATATAAAATGACAATGAACATTCCTTTCAAAAGGACAGCCAAAGGAAACTTTGTGAGTTGGCTTATTCAGATTTAAATTTCAATCTGGGTAAACATGTTTCAACAAGTTTCTGTTCAGTTTTTTTTCTCCCAAGCTGAAAATAGATGACCATTCCAGGAAAAAAAGTAAAAATAATTAAACTTATTTTTTGGACAATTATATGATATAAATAGTTTAAATATTCACAATATTAACACAGTCTTCATCTTTTGCAAGCATCACTCAAATATCACTTCTTTGTGACTGAATACAAACACCTTTGTTAGTAATAACAGTAAGCAGTACAGAAATATGCTACACTTAGGGAAAATAATGGCTTAACAATTTCTTAATGTCAAACATCACCCCCTTATTTGCACATAAATTGAATATATTTAAGAGAAATAACATATATTTAATACAACACTCAGAACAAAATGTTGTAAATATGTTACTACTTAATATTTGTACAATGGTCCTGCAGGTTATACATTATTAGCACTGTTTTGAAAATGATAAAATTAAGATAAAGAAACTACCCTGGAAATACATGTAACAAATGAACAAGATAATTTGAGTTTAAATCTGTAATATTTCAGCATTCATTTCTCTATCCAGCATGGTGGTATACCCCAATTTGTACACCACACAAAAGATTTCCTTAGAATAATTTATTTAAATCTGAATGACTCTGACAAGACAAATACTCAAAATGACTTTTAAAACCTTTATCTATTAGTTTTTATTCTATCTATATTTTATTAATTTTTACACAATAGTCTACAAAACTATTCCTGTTACAGCTATATTTATTCGAAGTAATTCTGGATCAAATGACACAATCTGGCACAATAAATATTTTACAATACTGTTTATTCTACCAAGTTAATATAGGAAAAACCAATTAAGAAAATTTATAAAGTGTATGGTCATATATGTGTTGTGATTATTTCATTCTGTGATTGCCTTTTCTCATCATAAAACTCACATATTTAGTGAGAAAAATTGTAATTTCGACTTAAAATATTGTATGTATAAACAAATTAAAACTTTTAGTAGACATTTGTAGTGTTAAGTGAAGCACATTTACTTTTATTTTATTTTATTTTGAGACGGAGTCTTGCTCTGTTGCCCAGGTTGGAGTGCATTGGCGCCATCTTGACTCACTGCAAGCCCCACCTCCCGGGTTCACGCCATTCTCCTGCCTCAGCCTGCTGAGTAGCTGGGATTACAGGCGCCCACAACCACGCCCCGCTAACTTTTTGTATTTTTAGTAGAGACGGGGTTTCACCGTGTTAGCCAGGATGGTCTGCATCTCCTGACCTCGTGATCCACCCGCCTCAGCTTCCCAAAGTGCTGGGATTACAGGCGTGAGCCACCGTGCCTGGCCGTGAAGCCGCATTTTTAAAGTCAAATAAACATGGCAGATTACACATATCATTTCCTTAGCTTTTGCTTTTTATTTACCATATTAATTCCAAAATGATTTTTTTATAAACATGCACATAATTAGTTTTAATACTTTGCTTTATTGATAAATGTTTATTGCTAGAAACATTAGTCTGCTTTATTAAGCAAGAAATAAATATCAATTTTAAATATAAGTTTAATTATAATTATGCTTTATAAATCCTAAATCAGTTTCGCAATCCTAATTGCATTTTCTTTTTTTTCCAGAACTTCTGTGATTTCTTACGCTTCCCATGAAATAGGTCACTATTAATAAAACTTTTCCTTCATGTTGTTTTTAATTTCACTTATTTATATGTGTGTATTTGTGTGTCCAAACACACGGACACATAGATACCTATGTCTTTGCATCTAGATGCTTATATGTGATTAATAAAATTTTACATCTTTTTTCTCTTTTTAGTTTATCTTTTTCCTACACATTCACTTCATTCCCAAAAAGTTATTATTTTAACAATGTGAAAATTTCATCCTAATATAAAGTAGACCTTCAAGGGAAAAAAATTGAGGGGTGCAAAAAAATGAAGAAGGTGAGTAAATATCAGGGGAATTTGGCATTCACAGGCAGTAGTCGGTTAATTCTATATCGAATATTAAAGGAAGGAGAGATAGTCAATATTATATATTGAAGAAAGAAATGTATAAAGCCCATATGGAAATAAAACACTACCAATATAATAAAAAGGAACAAAAGTCTCTAGGAATAAAGCAATTTTGTCTAACAAGAGGTACATAAAGCATTCTCAAGGCCTCTTATCTTAAAAGCGAGTAGCATATACCTCAGTGCCTCTCAAAACTATTTTTACCAACCAATAGTTTAAAGAAAAAAGATAAGTCAGTCTCTACTGCGGCAATGTTTTTAAAGGGTAGAAAGAAAATGTGTGTTTCTTTACAATGTTCACTCTCTTCTCTTCCTGTAATAACACTATTTTAATTTAGCAATATTAATCACCCTTAACTTTTCCTTGAAATGCTTTTGTACGTCTGTCTTAACAAGCTGGGAGGAAGAATAAAACAGGCTAAAAACTTCTTGTTTCAATATTTATTTATTTTAATATATTTTTTCTTTCTTTCTTTTTTTTTTTCTTTTTGAGATGGAGTCTTGCTCTGTCATCCAGGCAGGAGTGCAGAGACACGAACTTATCTCACTGCAAACTCCACCTGCTGGGTTCAAGCGATTCTCCTGTCTCAGCCTCCTGAGTAGCCAAGATTACAGTCATGCACCACCATGCCTAGCTAACTTTTGTATTTTCAATAGAGACATGGTTTCACCATGATGGCCAGGCTGGTCTTGAACTCCTGGCCTCAAGTGATCTGCCCGCCTTGGCCTCCCAAAGCACTGGGATTACAGGCTTGAGCCACTGCGCAGGCCTTGTTTAGATATTTAAATACTACCTGCTTAAATCCTGCTCTTTACATATCTCTCAATTGTATAACAGTAATACTTAATATAAAAATATTAGTGAGTGTGAACATTTTCAAGATTAAAATGGAATCGCTTTTGTTGAAACACTGAAAAATTGAGCTAAGAAAAGCGCTTTTAGGGAGCCTGTTCATGTAGGACATCTGATAACAAGAACTATCACAAAAGACTGCAGAAAAAACTTGCCCAAGGGCCATTGCAACTTTACATACCCACACACACACAAATACTTCTAAGAGGACATCTGCCAAGCAACTGCCAGTTCAGTCTTGATCTGGTGTCACCCTTGTTCTTGATTCTTATAGCCAAGAATAAGTATCTAAAACCTATTAGGCAATCCTCTAAAAAAGTAATGTTTTTCCTTTAAAAACCTTCGTCTTCCTTTATCTCCCATAATAGGCACATAGTTTACTGCAGTATGCAAATTCTCATTACAATGCCTATTATTAATAAACATCATTTTTTTAAAGAGAGTTTTCCTTTCTGTTTATTATTTAGGTTAACCTGAACAAGCACAGATTTTTCTTGAAGTGATACCAACCCATAAAAATGATAAACACCTGAGGCGACAAATACCCCAAATTACCCTGACTTGTTCATTACATATTCTATTCATGTCACAAACACTCACAGACATACTGTATATACATAAATTATTATATCAATAAATAATAAAGGAAGCCATGTGCTAGTTAATACAATGGAACCACAACCTTATAGGAATCTGGAGATCTTCAAGGCTGCCATGTCCATCACAGGTCCAGAGTGCTAGAGCCTTGAGCGGAGAACACTACCAAGGGAGGGCCCACAGTATCCATGGGACCTTGGGGCTTGCTGTCCAGGGAAGTCGCAAGTCTCTGCTTCCCACATCTGGTGCAATACTCCTGGGTTGCCCCAATTATGGCTAAAGCGGGTCGAGGTGTGGGATGGGGCCATGGCTCCAAAGTATGCAGGCATTGAGGTTTGCTTTCATCCACACTCTGTAGGCATGCAGATTGCAAGAGAGCTGTGGAGGCATGACTACCTCCACCTAGATTTTAAAGGATTCCCTGTAGAACATCAGGGCCCAGGCACAGAACTGCTGCCAGTATGGGGCCACCTCAGAGAGCCTTTGCTAAGGCAATGTTTAGTAGTGCTGTGGGTGCAAGGACACTTGCAAAAACCCAAACCTACAGAGTCACCAATGTTCAAGGCCAGCCTGGGAGAGCCACAGGCATCTGACTCCTACTTCCAGGAGCTGCAACTTGGGCTGTGCCAAGCAAAATCATGAGGGCATGATCCCCTGGAGACCTGAGTGTTCAACCCCTACTCCAGTGTGTCTGGAGGGTGAGACATAGAATAAAGAAGATTATTCTCAAAGTTTAAGATATAATGCTGTTTGCCCTGTTGGATTTTTGGACTTACTGGAAGCCTGTTACTTCTATCTTCTTGCCTATTTCTTCTACAATAGAAATGTCTACCCTATGGCTGTCCCACCATTGTATTCTGGAAGCACATAACTTGTTTGATTTCACAGGCTAACACCCGGAAGGGAATTTGCCTCAGGACGAACTGTGCCTTGAATTTCACCCATGTCTGATTCAGATAATACTTAAATAAGACATTTGACTTAGACTTTCAAGTTAAGCCCAGAATAAATTGAGACTTTTGGTGGCTATTGGATTGGAATGAATGTGTTTTCTGTGTAAGAAAGATGTAATTTTTGGAGGAGGGAGAGGGCCAGAAGGCTTTGGTTTGAATGATGTTGTTTCCTGCAAAATTCACATTGAAAGCTAATCACCAAGGCAGCGGTATCAAGAGGTTTGGTCTTTAGGAGGACCTTGAGACGTGAAGGTTATGTTCTTATTAATGGGATTAGATTATAAAAGGATTTGACTGAGGAAGTTTGCCCCTTTTTACCCCTTCCTCCCTTATGCCACGTGAGGACACAGCATTCTTCTCCTCTAGAGTTTGTAGAAACAAGGCACCATCTTGGAAGCAGAGAGACCGGGCTTTCACTGGCAAGATCTTAATCTTGGACTTCCCAACTTCATAAATGTAAGAAAAAAAAATCTGTACTTTATAAATTACCCGGTCTCAGATTTTTTTTTTTTTTTAATAATAACTAAGATAATGGGCAATGGGAATAAGGTGTGATTTAAACAAAGTTCATCATCACTTTTAAGAGCTCTGTATTAGTCTCTTAAGATTTAAGACAGGTCTTAATTATTTGAGCAAGGAACTTAATTTTAGCACTTATTTACTTACGAGTATTAAACATACTAAAATTTTATACATAAATGGCATTCTTCATGAAAATTTACTTAGGTTTTAAGAAAAATGCATAAAGAAAATTGTTAACAAATATTTTTCTCATTCAAGCTATAAGATTATTTTAAATATTTTGCCCCTATGTATTAGCTGTAAAGCACAGTCCAGGTATATTTTGGACATGGTATAAATTCTGGCTTCTTCACATATAAACCGGAAAAGTTTGACTGGAATTGTCTAGCTTTCGCAGGTGCAAGTGTGTTTAATAGTTAGATCTTACAATGAATCTATTGAGCCCTAGAGCTATGACTTCAAATTAAAGAACAGCTGCTTGGCAACATTTTCTTCCATGAACAGGAATCAAAATATAGGCACTATAGAGAATTATGAATAATGAAAAATGTCTTTTAAAAGTAAAAGTTTACCTTAACAATATTGTACCATCCTGGATGTTAGTTAAATTCTGTACTATTTAATAATATTTTGTGTTTTATTGTGTGGTTTATCCACAACGGAGTTACCTTTATTCCCTTATTTCTTCATGACTCCTCTTCATAACCATCCTTATTCTTCTGTCTTCGCTTTTCAATCTCTAGCGTCGTCTAAAACTAATGTGATCTTCTGCTAAAAACAAATGCATGTTAATTCACACTTCTTCATTTTAGTTAATTAACACTATCATGTTAGTAGCAATATTAATTTACACTTGTCAGATAGTCTTAAATCTCCTTTTATAAATATATATTATATATCAATCTTAATACAATGAATAAATATATTTTAATACTATATATAGTATTTTATATATATTCTGTACATACAATAGTATGTAGATACATATATCTTTAGTGTTATATATAGTATTATATGATATACAATTTTATATAATAAAATACTATGTAGATGCATAGTATTGTATATAGTTATATACTATAATTATATTTATAAAAATTATATATAATATAATTACATAGAATATATTTATATATCATATAATATGTAATTATACACTATAATAGTTATATGTATAATAATTATATATAATAATATATATCAAAGTAGTATATATAATTATATAATTATGTAATACAACATATCTATATAATACTATATATCTACTATATATAGTAATTATATCTCTAAACATTAGAATACCTGTAGTTTAGCAGAGAATCCTTTATCTTAATTATCCTCCTTACAGAAAAATTGGACCAAAAAATGTAAGGTAAATGCAAACTATAATTTCATAACAAATTATCAATATTCAAATACATTTAAGTTGAATGAAAATAACAAACCCTCATGTGATGAGATGACTTTGTATATTTTCATCCTTTCTTACTGATCTGTCTCTATGCCTAAGAATTAGAAAGAATGAATTCAGCCAAATAGTAGCCAACATAAGGGAGCTATGTTATATACATTTTACGGACCTGTCTTTTAACTGGCTTTATACCCTATTATATTAATTTATCTTCCCTCTTGATTACCTCAATTAAATGCCATTTATTTTTTGGTATTGCATTTACTTTGTGGGGTTTTTTGGGTCAACTATAATTCTTTGGGAAATATACAATGCTTAAATATATCCATTCATAATAACTCACTTCGATTAATATGAATTGTGATTATCAACCAACATTTTTTATTCCTCTTTTATTCCTCACTTTACCACACTAAATTTTATATATCTAAACATGGAAAGTAATCTGAGTTTTAATAATTGTCATGTACAGCACAATAGAACAGATACAATTTTCAAAAAGCATACACCCCAAAACAGAATTTCAAATTTGGTTAATGACATAAAGAAGAAAACAGGTGCTTAAGATCTCTTAAAGTCTCTATAAAGAGGCAGAGATGTGTGGCTTTCAAAAGTTCAGGGAGTTTCTAAATGAAGGAAAGCAAAAATAACTGTCTATAATGGTGGTTCCTAAACTGCTATCACCAGATCAGTGGCACCAACAGTTTTAGAAATGCAGTTCCTGGGCCCCACCCCAGAACAAATGGATCAGAAAGTTTGGGGCGAGGTTCAGTAATTTTGTTATTAGGAAGCCATATTGGTGATTCCAATGCTGGCCAAAGTGAGATTAGGATTGCCTCAGGCCCACGAATGAAGGGCAGACAAGTGAAGAGAGGAATCTAAAATGAGTACATTCCTTGTAATTCCTGTAATCATGGCTCAGGTTTTCCAGGTGGAATAAAGTAAATATGGCCAAAGGAGAAAGGTTTCATTTGTTCCTACAAAGTTATTCAAAATGTTTAGGAGAAGTGGTCAGGAACTATTAGTCAGAGATCTTTCGCTCTAGTATCCTGATAGATCATAAATGAGAGAGAGAGAGAAAGAGAAAGAGAGAGAGAGATGAAAAAAAAAAAAAGTAGTTTATCGACTCAGAGTAAAAGACCCAAGAGCTAGCTAGCTAGATTCCAGGACAATTCCAAACAATGTTGCTTTCTCTTGTTTCTCTTTTCTTTTGTGTCTTGGTTTCAATCGTTAGTAGGCTTCTTCCAATGTGAGAAAATCAGTCACTGCTTCTCTGTGCTTTAAGTCGTTAAAATTTATCAGAACTATATCAGTTCTCCAAATGTTTCTGATTTGTGCCACTCGTGACATGTACTTCACCTTGTCGAATCCCCTGCTCTGGAGACTAGAATTTGAGAAGATGTATCTGAGTTGTAGAGCCGTTTCTGAATTGGGTATGGGTGACTATGTGACTATCTTTCCATAATGACATGTTCTGGGAGAAAGAATAGCCATGTGTATTAGTCCATTCCTGCACTGCTATAAAGAAATACCTGGAACTGGGTAATATATGAAGTAAAAAGGTTTAATTGGCTCATGCTTCCACAGACTATACAGAAAACAGGGCTAGTGAGGCCTCAGGAAACTTACAATCATGGCGGAAGGTGAAGGGGAAGCAGGCATGTCTTACACAGCCAGAGCAGGAGGAAGAGAGTGAAGCGAGAGGTGCTACACACTTTTAAACAACCAGGTCTCGTGAGAGTTCACTGTCATGAGAACAGCAAGGGGGAAATCCAAACCCCTTATCTAATCACCTTCCAACAGGCCCCTCTTCCAACACTGAGGTTACAATTTGACATGAGATTTGGGCGTCCACACAAACCCAAACCATAACATCATGAAAAAGATAATGAGCACAAAATAATGTTACAGATGGTTATTTCATAAGAATTGAGCACATATACTTGCACCTTTGGTGAAGTTTTGGGGTAAACTAGCTAGTGAGGCAAAATAGACTGAGTCTTAATTCTTTCTTGGCACACGGAGTTGACTGGGTTTAGTCCCAAAGGCTTAAGCAATGAGTTGGAAGCAGTCTGACTCAGCAGCTTTTATTAACTTCCCGAAGTGATAGGGCAGGATTCTGAAGTACGGCAGATAATTTAAGTAAGATAGACTGAATAGTGTCCATTCGAATTAGTGACAAAGAAAAAAATATCATTTGTGGCCATGACAACAGAAGCTACAAGGGATTGACAGGAAAGGAGCCAGATGGCAGTGCATTGAGATGTGTGAATGAGAAATGAAGGAGCAATGGTTGGGGAAGAAAACACTTTTAAAAAAAGCTGCATGGTAAAGCAAAGTTAATGAAAATAGCAGTTTTCCCAACTTAGAAGAAATATGATAACAGTCATTATCACTATGTTGTAGAATTACAAGTAACTATAATTTGTTCATATTTTTCATACATTCTAAATTATCCCCATTGAATCTGTATCACTTTATAGTCAGAAAAAATAAACATACTTTTAAAAATAAGTGTTTGAACTAAAATCCCAAAATGCTATAAGGTCAATGATGCATCAAACTCACAATACGATTCCTGGTACACATCCAAATAAGGTGAACATCTGGATCTCCTGAAGCAAATGGCGAGTTGTGTGCTTGGCCCTGTGGCTGCAAAATAGATCCAGTAAATTCACAGAGGAATTCAGGTTTATACCCTGGAGCTGTTATGGCAAACTGTACATCTAATTGACAGCTTTTCTGCTGAAAACATCAATAATCTTTCATTGTGAGCTCCAGATCCTGAGCAAGACTCTGAGGGCTCATTTCAGTAAGTTATAGCTTTGTAGGTCACCTTTGCAGCAGATTTATATAAGACTCTTACAGTGGAGAGGAGAAAGTGGAAGGGTATTTGAGGATGTGCTCTTACTCTCTGAAAACCTGGGTTAAAGCTCTGCTGAAAAAAAAAAAAATTAAAACATCACAGCTTTAAAAACATAAAACTTTTTAAAAGGCATTTTCCCTTTGTTCCCATTAAAATTTACTGGTATAGAGCCTATCGAGCTATTGATTGTTCATTTTCACATCACATGAAATTACGATGCAATGACAAATAAAAATGTATACAAAAAATTATTTACATAAAATATCTGGATGGATATTAAAATTGCTTTCTTTGTTCCGGTGAAAGTGGTTTGAAGATACTTACCTTTATTTCTAGAGGTTGAGTCATGTTTGAGGAACTTAAGTTCTCTACTAAGTCAAGACACACACAATTCAGTATGGTAGCCACCATTTCCATGTGACTATTTATATAAATTTAATTAAACTAAAATGAAATAAAATAGAAAATTAAGTTACTTAATCATGATAACCGCATTCTAAGTGCCCAAAAGCTAGATACGGTAGTGGCTGCCATCTTGGAATGTATGAAAGTACATTTCCACCATCACAGACAGTTCTTTTGCAAACCAAAGGCATGACTCTAGACCTTCTTGGAAGTTAAAATGTGCTACTATTCCAGAAGCTGTGTAGAATTGATCACTTTTTGTATTAAAGAATGTTATAGCAGATACTGCCAGTATTTTCCTTAAATCAATATCCATTTATTAACTGATTTCCACTTAACAACCCTCCATTTGTCATCCTCCCTTAATGGTAAAAATAACAAGGGACTAAGTCTCAGCAAACTGAAAGCGTACAAGAGTCCTATTCAGTGGCTTGCAGGAAAATTTCCAAAAGAGAAACCTGACACTTTGTCTCTGCTATTGAATTGAGGAAATGAGCTCCATTTTGGATTACTAAGATAAAGGTCATGGCAAGGAATGATGAAATAGATAGAAAATAAGCCAGATAATTAAAATTCTTGGGGAGCCATGCTGCCATATCAATCCAGAATAAAGCAACCATAACAGAAATATGTAAATATCATGTTTAAGTCACTGTGTTTTAGGTATTAATAACTCAGAGCCCAATGATATAATGAAGAATTCGTATTGTGAACATGGTTGCTATGATGATAATCATCTCTGAAACACTGAAGTCCCTGAGCCTCCCATGGACAAATGCTTGTAAGGGATGAACAATAGGTAACAGCTCTTCACACTGAGAGGGTTGTAGAGATACTGCAGGTTATTGACTCAAATTTATTCTTCTGTTGGTTTGATTAAGTGAAAAAGATTTGATTGATAAGGAAATGAGTGACACTACTTTTATAAACCCCTATTTCCTTACTGCTTCATCTAATATGTATGTACTTGTGCTTAATGATATGCAAGAAAAAATATACTACATTTTTTTAAAACCTTTCATTTCTCCTTATATAAAGGGGAAGATTTAGCTTTTGCATGTCTTTAATCCTTTTCTCCCCTCTCTTTTTCTGGATAGCACTTGGAAATGGTACACAGAGGACGAGTAATTCCCTTAACATTAGATAGATGAAAATCGTGTGTTAAGAACCAAAGAGAAAGATAAGTTTTGTTCTTTGAACAACTGTATGTCTTCAGTCAATAAATACAGTGATAAAAATCCATTTTTATTTACTTAACCACTATAGTGGTATCTGTTATATGCAAAAGAAATGAAATTCTAATTATAAAAGAACATTTATAGAAAAGGTCCTAGAGATGTACAGGGATTTGTGCCTGTAACACAAAGCCATTTAACTCTGGATTTTCAGGATCATATATGAACAAGGCAAAAGACTCATGTAGAAGTAGGAGTGGAATATGACAAGGCCATCACCACATCTCTGGTTTCAATTCACTCACTAGAAGCTGCAATTTTACTACTACCCCTCCATATGGTTGCAGTCAAAACTCATGCAATATACCCAATGTTTTCTACCTGAATCTGAGTTCACTGATTTCTGTGCTTCAAAGACTTCCATTAATCTCCTTGGTCAGTTCATTCGTTTTTAGCCCTCTTGGATGATTTCACCAGAGACTGAATGAATCAGAATTTCCTTTTGTTTCAAATAATATCTCCTTTACCAACACATTTCTTTAAGGGACATAGCTGGAACAGGCTTGCAATCATTTATTTGTTAGCTGAAGTTAAATTTCTTCTGCTAAAGGAAAACAGGGACTTGCTATTGGGCATACTAGATGAGGTAGGAAAGAATGGAAGTGTGAAAACACCTAATTTTCTTTTAATGTTATTAAAAGAAAACTAAAGGCATATATGAAATACATGCATAATTGTGTTTAAAATAATTTATAAAACTATTCTACAAATTTACTTGACTTTTGTCATTTAAAAGGTCTTATATTCTACTACTACTGAATATATTATTTAAATTTGGTCTCATTTCCATAGGTTTAAACAGTTACTCAAATATTATATCCCAATTTTAAAAAACTTACTTACAGATGCCAAAATTACCAAAACAAATTAATTCTAATCTCACTTCCCAAAGGCTACCAGGTATACAAGATTTTTTTTTTTTTCTATTATCAGGCTACCAGCTATTTCAACAAGGTTTATCAAAGATGTAATAATTCTGACAAGTTCATGAAAATTTAACTGAGAAGAATAATACCAAGTCATGAAAAACATAGCCATAACCTATTGCATTTCAAATTATTTAATGTATAGGCAACAACATTCATTATTCAAGATATTGCCATAGCTGCTCCCTTTAACATAATTGGTTCTGGGATATTGCTGCAGACTATGAAGTAACTGATATCAAACTAATCTTTGCTGAGAGCACTTCTGTTAGTCTGTTTGCATTGTTATAAAGAGATACCTGAGGCCAGGTTATTTATTTTTAAAAAGAGATTTATTTTGGCTTACAGTAAGCTGTATAAGAAGCATAGAGCCAGCATCTGCTTCTAGTGAGGGCGTCAGCAAGCTTCTAACCATGTCAGAAGGTAAAGGGGGAGGAGGCATGTCACATGGTGAGAGAGGGAACAAGAGGGAGGGAGCAAGAGAGCAAGGCAGGAGAGGAGAGGATCTTCTAAACAACCAGCTCTCCTGTGAACTCAGAGAGTGAGAACTCACTCATTACCAAGAACACAGCACCATGCCGTTCATGAAGGATCCGCTGCCATTACACACACTCCTCCCGCCAGGCCCTGCCCCCAACATTGGAGATTACCTTTCAACATGAGATTTGGAGGGGATGAACATCGAAACCATATTTACTTATAAAAGATAAATAAAATAAAACAGCAGTTATTTGCAGACATCAGAGAACAGTTAGGTAGCCAGAACAACAGACAAAATTTTAGAAAAAAAAAAAAACAGGCTTACTTGAACCCTGTATTTAAAACAATATATTAGCTCCAGGGAATTTGCTGATTTACATTGCAAGGCTAAACTAAGTCAGTTTGGAACTTACTGCAACCTCCTTTGACTAGGCAAACAAAATTGAAAGTACAGGGATATCAAAGAACTGGAACATGAAGGCAACGAGAAAACTACAGTGTGGTAAGACTAATACTCTGCTTGCAATTTTTCCTTGATAAAATAGTTTACACCTGAACTGCACAGGCACATGGAGATGGAAAAAGCAAGATAATAGATACTGCCTAAAGGATACAATTATGAGCCGGGTATTTAAAAGTTTTATGTGCCTTGAAGGATAAAAATGTGAGTTCAGTTATTTCTAAGAAGAGGCTTGAAAGAAATAACATAGACATTGAAATACTTTTGAAAACTTTTAAGGCTTTGACTACATCACTCTCCACTCATTTTTATTAGCTCGCTGTAAATTGTTTGTGAGTCAGATAAAAAACAAATTATTATGGGTAGAAGATAACATCATCTGGAGGTCCTGCACTTAATCATTCACAATTTGTGCATTCGATCAAAATTTATTACACATCATATGAAACAGTATCAATTACCATATATCTCAGGATAAAACAGATGTCAGAATCTCATTTACAGATTATCTGTATAGTTATGTTATTACTAAAATAATGAGTAATGTTTAAAGTGAGTACAAATTATGTTTTCAAAAACATAAATACAAAAATGGATAACTAAACCAGAGGAATGAAATCTATTTTTTTAAGTCAATAGGAGGTAATGGAACTAAAATATATTAATGCGATATAGAATTTCAAGTATGGGTTTAACTGCAAGTAAGACCTTAAGGAAAAAAAAATCCATAAATCAGAAACTATACAATTAGAAAATAGAAAGATGAAAACAAACAGAGTAGAGGAAGAAGAGGGATGAAGAACAGAGATGAAGAGATATAGCCAACATAGTGAACTGGTATAATGTGTGATAACTGAATTCCCAGGAGAGGAGTGAGAAGGAGCATAAACACCTTTTGAAAAGACAATTAAAAAATAAAAACACTTTTTATATACATTCCCCTACATTTTCCAGATTTTCTGCAAAATCCAAGGAGAATAAATATAAAGAAACCACAGCTTAACATATTTAAGTTTCCTAGGTCTGCTGTAAAAAATTACCACAAATGCAGTGGCTTGAAATAACAGAAACTTATTGCCTCACATTTCTGGATACCAAAAGTCTGAAATCAATGCACCAGCAGGGCCTCCCTCCAGAGACTGTAGGGAAGAATTCCTTCCTTGCCTCATGGAATTTCTGGTGGTTGCCCAGCATTCGGTGGCAGTGCTTGGCTTGTGGCTGCATCATTCCAATCTCTGCCTCGGTCTTCACGTTGCCTTCTCCTCTATGTGTCTCTATCAAAACAAGTTTCGCCTCTCATAAGAGTACACGTGGTTGCATTTAGGTCCCACCTGGATCATGCAGGACAAATGCTTCCTCTCAAGATCCTTAAATTATTGCCTCACTTGTCATGTAAGATAATATTTACAGGTTCTGAAGACTAGCAAGTGAATATATATTTTCGGAGATGGAGGTATTTTTAGCCTACCACACACACCGTAATACTACTACTGAAAGACTTAAGCAAAGAGAGCATCTTCATATTAACCAGAGGAAGCAAGATGCATTACCATCACAGGAGCAGTAATTAGACCAATGCTAAACGTTTCAGCAGAACTGGTGTATGATAATAAAATGAAGTTTTTAATATGCTTGAAAAATAAATAATAAACCAGAATTTTATAATAAAAATATTATCTCAATGAACAGTACAGATATATTTGAACAACTAAATCTAAGATAATCAACCATAGAAATAGCTCTAAAAGAAATATTACAGAACATTTCTTTAGACAAAAGAAAAAATGAAGCACATGAAATCACTGAACGATAGGAGGAAATGAAGAGCAAGGAGAGAAAATAAAATATGTGTATGCATTTAACTAACAACTATGTAAGATAAAAATAATGTGTTGATGATTTTAAACTATATTAAAATACATGACAACAATAGTGTTACTTATGGGATGTTGATAATTAGGTTCAGGGGCTTATGGTGCTTGGATTTCTGGGATGGAAGGTCCAAATATTGTATGAGAAGTGGTAGAATAACCAATTTAAGACACAGTACAATAAATCAAGGATTTGTGTTGTAATCTTTGAGAATTATCCAAAGAATAACAAAGAAATATATAATAACAAGATAATAGAGGAGAAAGTGTAATAAACCTTGTCAGTTGATCAGAGATCATTATGAAAGGAAAATCATTGAATATATCTCAAAAAGGACAAAATGGAATGAACTTTTAAGGAAAAAAAAAGTGCCACTTGTCTCAGTTAAAAGAAAACAGGTTTCTATGAAACAAATGCAAAGAGATGTTTACCCTTCCGTCTTTCTATTTCTCGGCAGGAAATAGCCTGAGAAAACATCTCAAATGCCAAATAATCAATATATTTTAAAGCTCTTTTAAAAATGACCAAACAGAATGGTTAAAATGGATAGGTAGCTCAAAAACTGGATCCAAGTGTGATGTAGAAAAATGAATCATAGCGCAACTCCCCAGAAGCAGCACTGACATCTGATCAATAATAATCTTTTCCTACCCCTAGTTTGGAGAGACCTGGCCACACTTGACCGGTGGACATAAGTATCTGCTTAAGCCACTATATATATTGATTACTATGTGTTTTACAGTCTCCATTTTTAGATAAAAGTGCTGCTTTCAGTTCACCTTTTCCCACTTCACCATTGTATGTTGGATGTGTAGGGCAGATAAATTTTCTTTTTAGGGCACAGTTTCCTGAAACAAAAATAATCAAAATCATATCTGAGATAATAAGATTCTTAGCATTCAGTCAGGTATCATTACTGGATGAGAATTTTGTTGTTTGTGGAAGGGGAGGAGTATAATTTGCAAGTGGAGGTATGCAAATTATTGTGATCAACAGAATGGGCTACAATAGCTCACTGAAACAAATTCCAAATAAAAGATAAAGAAGATTAAAAATATAGTAGGGGAAGTTACTTCTCTGCATTTTTGGAAAACTATTTTTCATGTAAAGTAGAGAATAAGGCATTAAAATTACTGTAAAACATTTTATTTTTTTTACCTAAACTACTACATACAAAGTAATTCTTGATGCAAGAAGCATCACTAAAAATTAAATGAGATATTTCAAAATGATAAAAGGGCAATTTTCACAGGCAAATATCATAATATTAGTGTTCTCTACCAGCGCAGCCTCAAAATATATAAAGCAAAAATAATGGTACTAGATAAAGAAGCAGGCATTGGTAATTATAAGAGAAAATGCTAACGAATTGTTATGTCATTGACAAAATAGAAGAAAATTCAGCAAGCATATACACTCTTTAAGAAACACAATTAACTTAATTGACCTATAGACCAATATCCAATAAATTGCAAGTGCCTATCATTTTTCATGTACACCAGATTCATTGACCAGTAAAGACTGTATCCTGGATCCTGAAACAAACCCAAATACATTTTCAAACATCAAATATGTAATAATTATAGAATAATAATATATATATTATTCTATTTATATATTGTATATAATTTATATATTATTCTATGTATATATTATATGTATTATATATAATATATAATACATATAATTATATATCTATATGTTTCCCTATATAGATATATATATAAAGGGAAGTTTATTAAAGGGTATTAACTCACACAATCACAAGGTTCCACAGTAGGCCTGCAAGTTGAGGAGCAAGGAAACCAGTCCGAGTTCCAAAGCTGAAGAACTTGGAGTCTGCTGTTTGAGGTCAGAGAGCATGAAGCACAGGAGAAAGATGTAGGCTGGGAGGCTGAACCAGTGTAGTCTTTTCACATTTTTCTGCCTGCTTTATATCCTGGCCATGCTGGTAGCTGTTTAGATAGTGCCCACTCAGATTAAGGGTGGGTCTGCTATTCCTAGCCCACTGACTCAAATGTTAATTTTCTTTGGCAACACCCTCACAGACATACCCAGGATCAATACTTGGCATCCTTTAATCCAATCAACTGGAAACTAGCTATTAACCATCACAAGTCCACCCCTTGTCAACTTCAACCCATACACATCTTGTGAGATTATACAAAATCTTCAAATAAAGACAATAATAAGGTCATCAATTATGCCTAGCATAAGACAACTAACCTTCCTACAACCAAAAATGCACCAATCCCCAACCCAAATGCTATTACATAAAGTTAGCAATACTTTAAATATTGATATTAACTCAGTAACTCCTATGTCAAATGATAAAGAAAACAGGAAATAAAATGAAGACATTTTCTTAGTGCAGGTGTATTCATGCACAAACATGTTTCTAACAAAAGAAGGAGGAAATACTCATGACAATTACAGTCCCCATTTCTGCAACTGGTCACGTGATTGCAGCTGGTATTGGTTACTACCTTCTTCTACTACCCATTCTGTATTCTCGTTGCCTTCAGCAAGCACCTATATGTTTATATACATATAAACAGTATATATACATATATATGTATCTTTATTTTTATTTATTTATTTATTTATTTATTTATTTATTTATTTATTTATTTTTTTGTCAGGTGGAGTGCCCCAACTCTTCATTCCTGACAGGTCTGGACCATTTGCAGTCCTGCCTGAATTGGGCTGTTGTACTTTCCCATTGACCTTAATCACAGGACTTGGTAATATTAAGAGAGACCCTAATGAATCCTCTGTATTCCATGCATATTCTTCCTTACCTCAGTTGTGGAGTAGCAGACTGATTTCATCTTGATAGTCCTGGTCAATCACCCCAGCCAACACTGCAACTCCCTTCTTAGCCTATTGACTTAAAGATAGGAGGAGCCCCAGGTGTCCAGGTGGCAACCTTAACCTACAGTTTAATGGATTCATTTTTATATCTCCTGGTGGCAGTTTTCTGCCTCTGGAACTAAGACCTCTAGGCCAGCAGAAAATAATGTCATGGGAACAAGAAACAAAAATTTTGCTAGTGGATCACAATGCCTTCACTTTAAGGGGTGATAGTGAGTGGTGCCACTTCCACTTCCACCCTTTGATTCCTGGGCCCATGAATCCTGGTTATGGGAGAAACAATACCATGTATTGGAAGCTGATTCAGAGCATACACAGACTTCTGGAGAAATTTGCCTCAGCCCTGAAAAGTATTGTCACTTGGTAGGCATTGTAATTGTCACTTCAGAAGGCCATTCCACCGTTCTATCAATCCAGCTGCTTCACGATGATGGGGAATATGGTAAGACCAATGAATTCCATGAGTATGAGCTCACTACAACAATTCTGTAGCCGTAAATTGAGTGCCTTGGTCATAGGCAAGGTTGTGTGCACGATCATGATGGTGGATAAGGCATTCCATGAGTCCACAGATGGTAGTCTGGCAGAAGCACTGCATGCAGGATAGGCAAACCTGTATCTGGAGTAAGTGTGTATTCCAACAAGGACAAACCTCTGCTCTTTCCCTAATGGAATAGGTCCAATATAGTCAACCTGCCACCAGGTGGCTGGCTGATCACCCTGAGGAATGGTGCCATATCGAGGGCTCAGTGTTGGTCTGTGCTGCTGGCAAATTGGGCAGTCAGCAGTGGTGTATCCAGGTCAGAATTGGTGAGTGGAAGTCTGTGTTGCTGAGCTTATGTGTAACATCCATCCCTGCCACCATGACCACTTTGTTCATGGGCATATTGGGCAACAACAGGGATGGTTGGGGAAAGAGCCTGAATGGTGTTCACAGAATGGGTCATCCTATCAACTTGATTATTAAACTCCTCCTCTGCGGAGGTCACCTGTTGGTGAGCACTCACATGGGATACAAATATCTTCACAGTTTTTTTTATCACTCAGGGAGGTCCACACACATACCTCTTCCCCAAATTTCTTCGTCCTCAATTTTCCAATCATACTTCTTCCAAGTCCCTAACCATCCAGTCAAACCATTGGCTACAGCCCATGGGTCAGTATGAAATCTCACATCTGGCCTTTTCTCCTTCCATGCAAAGTGCACAACCAGGTGCACTGCTTGAAGTTCTACTGACTGGGAAGATTTCCCTTCGCCGCTGTCCTTCAGGGATTTCCTATAAAGGGGCTGTAGTGCTGCAGCTGTCCACTTATGGGTGGTGCCTGCATATCATGCAGAACCATTTGTGAACCAGGCCCTAGTCTGGTCTTCCTCTGTCAACTGATTATAGGGAACTCCCCAAGAGGCCATCAGTGCAGGCTGGGGAAGAGAAGGCAGGGTGGCAGGAATGGAGACCATGGGCATACTCTCTCATGTAACTTACTTGTGCTTTCAGGACCTGTCCAAGCCGAATCATATATATACCACTTCCATTTGATGATGGAATGTTCCTGTGCAGAGCCCACTTTATGGCTAGATAGGTCAGGAAGCATCCAGTCCATGAGAGGCAGTTCAGGTCACATGGTGACTTAATGATCCATTGTCATTCAGTTTCCAACAAAGCCCAGTAACAGGCCAAGAGCTGTCACTCAGAAGGAGAGTAGTTATCTGCAGAAGATGGCAAGGCTTTGCTCCAAAATCCTAGAGCCCTCTGGTGTGAGGCCTCTAGGCCCCACCTATGGGGACTTGCCAAAGACTCCAAACAGCATCCCTATCTGCCACTGACACCTCAAGCACCACTGTAACTGTTGGTTCATATGGCCCAAGTGGCAGAGTAGCTTGGACAGAAGCTTGTACCTGTTGCAGAGCCTTCTCCTGTTCTGGACTTCACTCAAAACTGGCAGCTTTTTGGGTCACTCAATAAATGGGCTAGAGTAACACACCCAAATGAGGAATGTGCTTCCTTCAAAATCCAAATAGGCCCACTAGGTTTGTGCCTCTTTCTTAGTTGTAGGAAGGGCTAAATGCAGCAACTTATCCTTCACCTTAGACGGAATATTACAATAGGCCCCACACCACTGGACCCCTAGAAATTTTACTGAGCTGAAAGGTCCCTGAATGTTTCCCATCCTCTAGCACACAAATGTCTCACCAATAAGTGCAGTGTGTTTGCTACTTCTTGCTCACTGGATCCAATCAGCATAATATCATCAATAAAATGGACAAGGGTGATATCTTGTGGAAGCGAAAAGTGATCAAGTTCTCTCTGAATAAGATTATGACACAAATCTGGAGAGTTAATATTCCCCCTGAGGTAGGACAGTAAAGGTATATTGCTGGTCTTTCCAGCTAAGGCAAATTCCTTTTGGTGAGCCTTATGGACAGAAATGGAGAAAAAGGCATTTTTCAAGTCAATGGCTGCAAACCAGATACCAGGAGATGTGTTAATTTGCTCAAGCAATAAAATCACATCTAGTACAGCTGCTGCAATTGGAGTCACCACTTGGTTAAGCTTACAATAATCCACTGTCATTTTCCAAGATCCATCTGTCTTCTGCACAGTCCAAATGGGAGACATGAATGGGGATATTGTGGTGAGAATCACCACCCCTGTGTTTTTCAAGTCCTTGATGGTGGCAGAAATCTCTGCAATCCCTCCAGGGATGTGATATTGTTTTGTATTTACTGTTTTTCTAGGTAGCAGCAGCTCCAATGGCTTCTATGGGGGTTCTGAAAGGTGCAAAATGTGTCTATGCCAATTATGCGTTGTGGCACTGGGGGAATGACCACAAGATGAGTCTGGGGATCCGCTGGACTCACCGTAAGTCGAATCTGAGCTAAAACTTCATTAATCACCTGACCTCCATAAGAGCCTACTTTAACTGGAGGACCACAGTGGCATTTTGGATGCCCTGGAATCAACATCAGCTCAGAGCCAGTGTTCAGTATTCCCCAAAATGTCTGATCATTTCCCTTTCCCCAGTGCACAGTTACCCTGGTAATAGGTCAGAGGTCTCCACGGGGAAGGATGGGAGAAAGATTCACTGCATAAATTGTTGGCAGTGTAGTGGGGTCCTTTCTCAAGGGAACCTGGCCTCCCCTTCATTTAAGGGCTTCTGGGTCTGTAAACTGGCTCAAGTCTGGAAATTGCTTGAGGGAACACCATTCTCTATTTTTACAATTGGAAGTATTCTTTCATCCATTTGACCTGGAAGTTTTCTGCTTACATAAATTAAGTAGCAATGCAGGAGGCTTCTCATGAATTTCACTTCCAGGAACACCGTGATTAATTAGCCAATGCCAGAGCTCAACATGAGTCAGACTATTCTGATTGCTGCTTTGCCTCTGCTGTACCTTACAGTAGCTACGCACACCTTATCTTTGACAGTTGAGTGCCACCACTTGGCCTCTGCCACCTTATGATCCAATTATTCTCATTGTATTTAAATTTTGTAGTTCGGTGACTCTGGTTCTTACTGTTACATCTGACATAGAAGAGCAATTACAGGGCTCTTCAAAGATGTGAGTGCTGCCCTCACAAACCTATTTCACAAAGCACTGGTCAAGGGTATATCTTCTGGACGCTTCCAGCTGGGAAGAGTAAGAATAAAGTGACCTAATCCACTCCACCACCCCAATCTCCCTAAGCCTTTGGATCCCTTCCTCTACATTAAACCAAGGGAAATCAGGCATTTCCAGCTTATTCACAGTGGTACATCTTTTAATCAATATTTCAGGTAACCAAGCAAATAGACTATTATAACCTTTTTCAGCTTCATGAACTACAAGATTAAATGCGGAATTCCTACATAGTGGGACCAAATTAATAAATTTAGCTGATCCAACTCTATGATTCTTCCACCATTACCCCACACCCTTAACATTCATTCCCATGCCTGTTCTCCAGATTTCTGCTTATATAAATTAGAAAACTCAAGCAGTTCTTTTTGAGGGTAGCACACCTTCTCATGGGTCACGCTCTGAACCTCACTTCTAGGGGCCCATGGTGGGACTTTGACCTACTTTAGGTCTAGAAGCAAACAGGGTGTCTCCTTAGGAGAATCAACATTATCTTGCCTGGCAACTGCCTCAGGGGAGGCCATCACAGTTGCCTCAGCAGCGCAGGGTTTATCTCCTCAGACAAAGGTGGAAATGCTGATGACAACATGGATCTGGAGGGGATGCTTCTACTACTGGGGATGGAGAAGCTGTTTCTTCTGGCAAAATAGGTTCATTGTAGTTTACAAGCTCAGTGTACCCAGCTTCATCAGGGTCCTCCCACACATCCCCTTCCCAAGTTGCAGAGTCCCATACTTTTTCAATCAATGTCCTTACTTTAACAAAAGACACCTGGCAAGGCTGTGCATGCACCTTTTATTGCAGGTCAGCTGTTCCCATAATAAGAGCTAGTGTCTGTTTTTCCACAATTGCAGCTCTTTCTCTACAGGAGATAAGACCCTCATTCAGGGCAGTCTTAGCAGATTTGAGGCTCAGTATCTACTTCTGAAGCTGGGAATTAGAATCCCTGAGTTCATTATTTTCTTTCATCACTTTGTCCAGTGAACTTAGGAGCAACCAACTGACTTTATTATGGGCCTTGGTTCTCCACATATAGTCAAAGGTATTATGTATTGAGTCACTAAACTACTTGCCTCTCATAAGCAGTGAAACAGGAGTGTCAAATGCATTTATTTTGCATAACTCTCTAAACAGTTTATGCCAAGGACTATCAGTGTTCTCCATACTATTACAAGTAGTGTCCTTAGCATTTTGAGGTCTAATCATATTAAACAGCCAACTGTAGAAACCCCAAAACTAACGAAAAAAAACTCCATCCTTAATATTGTTTCCTCTAGAACCACTCCTGGTACCAAAATCTGTATTAGTCAGTGTTCTCTAGAGGTACAGAGCTAATTGTATAGATACACACACAAAGGAGCATTTATTAAGTAGTAGTAACTCACATGATCACAAAGTCTCTCAGTAGTCTGTCTTCAAGCTGAAGAACAAGGAAGCCAGTCTGAGTTCCAAAACCAAAGAACGTGGAGTCCAATGTTTGAGGGCAGGAAGCATCCAGCCAGGGAGAAAGATGTAGGCTGGGAGGCTAAGCCAGTCTAAGCTTTCATGTTTTCCTGCCTGCTTTATATCCTGGCCACACTGGGAGTTGATTACATGGTGCCCACCCAGAATAAGGTTAGGTCTGTCTTTCCCAGCCCACTTACTCAAATGTTGAACTACTTTGGCAACACCCTCACAGACACACCCAGGGATAATACTTTGCATCCTTCAATACAATCAAGTTGATAGTATTAAACATCACAACCTCAAACTGTTCATTAGTGAAATAGCATACTACTGTGAAACCCATGTTTCACAAGGAGACAAATGAATTGGATATTAAGAAACAAATTAAATTGAGATTAAAATTCAATAACATTGTATTAAAATACAGTATGTCAGTAGTTATAACTAAGACATTCTTAAAAGAAACATCATAGCCTTAAATATATACATATATTACAAAAATTATATACGTTTTCCAAAATTAATTACCAATACCCAATGAGAGATCCAGAAAGCGCAGTGAACACCATGCAGAAGAAGTCAATAAATTTATACAAACACATATTTTATTCAAATTACAGAGAAACAAATGCAAAGATACAATTTGAAAGAAGAGAGAAAACAATGACCAAAAACTTACTTACAAAGTAGCAAGAATGAGAATTACATTGAACTTCTTTTAACAAACTAGTCAAACAAGATGAGAATACAGTGTTTTGAGTAGAACAGCTGTGAAATATTTATGGTTACAGTTGCAGGAGAAGGATAGTCATATCTGTTTCTCTTTTTACACATTTCTTCTAGTTCATCTTTAAAGTTTACAGATTGTAGGTAAATTCTTATGGATCAGCCACTGACATCTTCTGAATTCTAAATTCCTATCTGAAGGCGTGCTAAATTCTTTTTTCCTAAAATTTTCTATGAAAGTAGATTTTTGGAAAATAGCATTAAGGGCAACAAAATGGAAAAAAAGATGATGATGGAAAAATATCTCAGTATGAAAACATCTTCCAATATAATTATAGGCAAATCCCATATTTTCACATCTAATACTAGCCTTCTACAGCTTCACATTCAAGAGAAATAACTGAGTGATAGTACATTTCATGGGCTCCTGTCTTTGATGCTATGAAAACAATTAAAAAAACAGATCCTCCAAATATATTAATAACAAATAACACCATTTCAAATATTCCAACTTATTTGGACTAATGCTTATGAAGCATGATTTTAGATGCCTGCTTAGTAATTCTTATACGCAGCCTATATATTTCTCTGGCACTTATCTAACCTGTCACTATGGAACATTGTGACATTTAGTCAGCTCTCTTGATACATGGCCTATTTGATCTGGATTCTCAAGTACCCTGCCCAAATAGAATTTAGATGGTGTTTTTAATCACCATCTAGTGCTGACATTTTATTATGCTATTCCAGTGAGCTCTTCCTTCTTCTTTTCCATGAGTGATATATGAGGTTTTCTTATGGCAGAGAATGAAAAGATTCTTTATAAATTTCATCTTCAGTAAGAGACGCCTCTCTTAATACATATTTCATAGGCCGTCGAAGGCAATCTACCTTTTTCTTGGAGTGCCTTGTCAGAATTGAAAATTACATTGGCAATCTCTTGTTTGATGATGTCATAATCCAAAAATTATATATACATACAAGGAATGGTAGACTGTCAAACATTTCATTTCTCCCCTCAAACTGTGCCTGCAGGTTGATGTGACATAGCTTTTAAGAAAGCTATTAATAACACAAAATAAAAGACAGACAAAGAAAACTTGCATCATAAAACAAACAATAAACCTTCAATTCTGGTGTCCTATGATACTTACATGGATAAATATTTATATTTTGCATGTTACATTTCTTTGGTATGAAGAATCACTAATTTTAACCCACATATAACTATTTGCTTAGTGTTATAATTAGCTGCTCCATTCTCCAAATTTTGCTTTAAAACATACTTCATAGTTATTTTTAGTAAGATATATGTTCTTGGATTAATGTTCTTTTCCTAAGAGAAAATGTATTTTTAGAGTGAAGCCTTTGTTTTTTGTATGTCTCTGAGTTAGACAGGTTTTTATCTGCTAGTGTTTAAATTAAAGTATCTTGAAATGTACCAAGATATGTTCAAAAGAATTCATGAAGGCCATCAACTATTGAATTGAATTTTAAAATTACAATAATATGTGGGTCTTCATTTGTATAATTACTGATAATCTTAAGTGAAAGGGAAAAAATCAAACATAAATGGTCTGGTTGAATCAGTTTAGTACCAACAACAGACTTAATATTTCACCTCAATTCAATAAATACTTGGGCTCCTTCTGACTTTAAATCTGCATGATAATAGTTGTATGTAAGAGGTAATACCTCCAATCAAAATGATTACACCCAGGGCTTGCTCTTCAAGATATTGGTGACAAAAAGATTCAACCCCAAACTCATCTTTCAATGAAAACTGATTTTTTTTTTAATTAAAACTCATGATTTTCTAACTTAACTTTTGTAAAGTATATATTCCATCTTTCTGCCATTTTTAATTCAATTGATTGTTTCTTAATTATTTATAGGAACTGGTTTCTATGTTATCATTACTAATCATTTTCCAACATAATCGTACATGTCTCTTTCATTATTGTAACTTGCCCTTTGATTCTTCTGATCATGAAATTTTGATGATTATTCTCAATGTTAGTGAAGTTCAGTTTATTAGTATTATCCTTTGAAATCATTCCTTTTGTATGTAATTTTAACTATACCAAGTTCAAAAAATATATTCTATCCATATGATCCATACTTAATTGATTAATTAGTAGGTTTTCATATAGTAATGTAAAACTCATGATTTCTTTTATTTATAATAAAGCTTTTTAATTCATTCATCACTATTTATTTTTGAAAAGCACACTTCTCCCCCATTGTAATTTACCAGAATGTTTTTATAACTTTGATGACCATACTTGTATTTATCTATATCTGGACTAACTTCCTAGGTCTTTGGTCAATATTTTTTATATTTACATCATTATCACCTTGTATAATTATTTATACTTAATGATACTTTTCAATATACATCATCCAGCATTACTTTACTTTTCCCAAGAATGTTTTTGCTAGACCTTAGTAGTTCTATAGTTACTTTAGGTCAATATGTTATTTTCCACCCATCTTTAAAATGAGCCTACTAAATTCTAGCAAAAAGCCTTTTGAAATATTTCTGGGAATTTAGTTGAACCCATACGTTCTTTCATGGGAATGAAACATGCATTCAGCTCATTTATTGGTGAAAACCATCTCTTCACATCTAATCCTAGCTTTATATAGCTTCATATTCTAACGAAATTACTGAGTGGTGGCATATCTGATTGGGAGTTTTCTTTCAGGCAAAAATGTCAAAAATTAAGTAAGTGTAAGTAAAGCCTACAAATACATTAATGATCAATTAATAATGAATAATAATAAAAATAAATTTAAAGTGTTTCCATTTATTTAAAATAATGCCTTTGTAGCATTGATGTTTTTACAATATTGACACTTTCAAACTATGACGATAGTATATTCTTATATTTTAAATTAATTTATACTATTTTTTGGATGATAGTCTATATTTAGTAAAATGTGTAACATGAAATAATATTATGTGTATATCTTAATAATTTGCTACCTACTAATCCTCATCAAAAAGTTTTTCCAGCATCCCATTAGGTTTCCTTGTACACATTATTAGTCTATAGCTCCTGCCCCAGTATAACCTCTCTTCTGACTTCCATAAATATCAATTTGTTATGACCCTTTGTGAAAATAACTAAATAGAATCATCAAACATGTGCTATTTTATTTGTGGCTTCCTTCACTCAAAATAACATTTTTGAATTTCATTCATGGTGTCGTGTGAACACATATACATATACATATGTGTATACATATAATGTATTTTTATTTAACATCTATTTGTGTAGCTTATCAACGTTTATTTATCCATTGGTATGTTAGTAGGCATTTTGGTTGTTTTCCATTATTGAATTATATGAACTAAGTTGAAGTGTGGGCAAAGTTGAAACACGGCTTCATTTAGATGGCTAAATTCTTTATTTAATCAATAATTTTTGAAAAGTTAATCTTCTCTAGGAACTCTTCCTTCTAGCATGATGGTGTATTTCTCCGCCTATTTTACTTTACTGTAGCCTTTTAACTCAGCTAAATTTAAATAAATATATACCATTCTCAGTTGTCTCCTTGCATTTCTGGTTTTCCCAAATGAAATATTGTGATTTTATAGCAAAGAAGTTATGTAATTTATTTGCAAATGTAGAAGTAGTGGAAATTATAATGATTAATGGATGTCTATCTATGAATTGATACATGGAGCTAATCCTGCTATACTATCTTCTACCTTGCAGGGTTGAGAGAAGAAACACTTATGAAAATATTGTACATAAAAATCTCTCTACAACAGTCTACCTATGTTCAGTATGGTTACATGTTCACATCTCTGACTGCAATCAATATATGGATAATTATCACTTTACCAAAGACCATATTCAAGCATTTGCTTGATTATTCTTTCTTCAATATGACTACTGTTCAATATGCTCTCAATTGAAACATCCCACACATAGTTAGTAAATATCTATACTATTATTAAACTATGAGGAATTAGGTGGTTGAAATATTATTACTGTACATTTTGTTAAATTTTGTGTCAATTTTTGATATGTTATTGACATGGCTTGTTTCTGTGGTCCCACCCAAATCTCATCCTGAGTTGTAGTTTCCATAATCTCCATATATCGTGGGAGGGACACACTGGGAAGTAATTGAATCATCGGTGCAGTTACCTTCATGCTGTTATCATGATAGTGAGTGAGTTCTCATGAGATCTGGTGGTTTTATAAGGTGCTTTTCCCCTTTTGCTTGGTACTTCTCTCTCCTGCCACAATGTGAATAAGGACATGTTTGCTTCCCCTTCTACCATAATTGTAAGTTTCCTGAGGCCTTTCCAACCATACAGAACTGTGACTGGTTAAACCTCTTTTCTTTATAAGCTACCCAGTCTTAAGTATTTCTTCATAGCAGTGTGAGAATGGAGTAATACAATAAATTGGTACAAAGATTGGGGTGTTGTGGTAAAGATACTCAAAAATGTGGAAGTGACTTTGGAACTGGGTAACAGGCAGAGGTTGGGACAGTTTGGAGGACTCAGAAGAAGACAGGAAAATGTGGGAAAGTTTGGAACTTCCTAGAGACTTGTTGAATGGCTTTGACTAAAATGCTGTTAGTGATATGGACAAGGAAGTCCAGGCACATGTGGTCTCAAATGGAGATGAGGAACTTATTGGGAACTGGAGTAAAGGTGGTTCTTGTTATGTTTTAGCAAACAGACTGCTGGCATTTTGCCCCTGCCCTGTAGATCTGTGGAACTTTGAAATTGAGAGAGATGGTTTAGAGAATCTGGTGGAAGAAATTTCTAAGCAGCAAAGTGTATGAGAGGAAGCAGAGCATAAGCATTTGGAAAATTTGCAGCTTGATGATGTGAGAGAAAATAAAAACCCATTTTCTGGAGAAAAACTGTAGCCAGTGACAGAAATTTGCATAAGTTATGATAAGTTGAATGTTAGTTGCCAAGTCAATGGGTAAAATTTCTTCAGGGCATGTCAGAGACCATCGTGACACCTCCTCCAACCAAAGACCTGGAGCCTAGGAGGAAAAAATGGTTTCCTGGGCTACGCCCAGGGCCTCCTGCTCTGTGTGTCCTTGGGACATGGTGCCCCATGTTCAACTACTTCAGCTCCAGTCATGTCTAAAATGAGCCAAGGTACAGTTTGATACACTGCTTTACAGGGTGTAAGCCCCAAGCTTTGGCTGCTTCCATGTGGTGTTGACCCTGTGGGTGTGCATAAGTCAAGAACTGGGGTTTGGGAACCTCCACCTGGATTTTAGGGGATGCATGGAAATGCCTGGATGTCCAGGCAGAATTTTGCTGCAGGGTGGAGCCCTGGTGGAGAATATTTGGTAGGGATTGTAGAAGGGAAATGTGGAGTTGGAACTCCTACACAGACTCTCTACCACGTACTGCCTATGGGAGCTGCAAGAAGAGGGCCACTGTCCTTCAGACCCCAGAATGCTAGATCCACTGATAGCTTGTACCATGCTCCTGGAAAAGCCACAGGCACTCAATGCCAGCTTGTTAAACAGCTAGGAAGGGGGCCGCACACTACAAAGCCACAGAATTGGAGGTGCCCAAGGCCAAGGACATCAGCATGTCCTGGATGTGAGACATGAAGTCAAAAGAGATTATTTTAAAACTTAAAGGTTTAATGACTGCCCTATTGTATTTTGGACTTGTGTGGACCCTCTAGTCCCATTGTTTTGGCAAATTTCTCCCATTTGGAACAAGTGTGTTTACCCAATGCCTATACCGCCATTGTATGTAGGAAGTAACTAACTTGCTTTTGATTTTGCAGGCTCACAGGTGGCTTGCCTTGTCTCAGATGAGACTTAGAACTTGGACTTTTGGGTTAATGCTGGAATGAGCTAAGACTTTGGGGGACTGTTGGAAAGGCATGATTATCTTTTGAAATGTGAGAAAGAAGAGATTTGGGAGGGCCCAGGATTGGAATGATATGCTTTGACTCTGTGTTCACACCCAAATCTCGTCGTGAATTGTAGTTCCCATAATCTCTACCTGTCACTGAGGGACCTGAAGGGAGGTAATTGAATCATGGGGGCTGTTACTCCCATGCTCTTCTCATGACAGTAAGTGAGTCATGAGATCTGATGGTTTTATATGGGTCTTTTCTCATTTTGCTTGGCAGGTCTCTCTCCTGCTGCCACATGAAGAAAGACATATTTGCTTCTCCTTCTGCCATGATTGTAAATTTCCTGAGGCCTGCCAAGCCATAAGGAACTGTGAACCAATTAAACATCTTTCCTTTATAAATTTCCCAGTCTTGGATATTTCTTCATCACAGCATGAAAACAGACTAATATAACTAAAGTAAATAAAGAAGTCAAATGTCCTTCTTTCCTTTTCATTTTCTCTAAGATATTTTACATTATTACAATTGTCTGTATGGATAATTAGTACATGTTTACCTTGAAAACATAGTGATTTTCTGAGATAACATTTAAATATATGCATACATATACACATAATTATAATTACAATATGATAAATTATATTTGTTTAAAATGTACACTGTGTAAAATTTGACATATGTATATAGCTGTAGAACGATCACAACAATAAGGATATCGAATATATCCATTACCATCACAAGTCCCTTTGTAGTAATCCCTTCCACCTTTTCCTTCCTAGCAAACTAATTTCTAAAACTGACGTTCTTTCTCTCACTATAGATTAGTTTGCATTGTCTCAAATTTATACAAATTGATTTACGTACTTTTTTTTTTGGTAGGAATATGTATTCTGAGAATTTACAATGTTTTTTATAGCTCATTACTGACTAGAAGTAAAATTCATGGATATAGAACAATATGCTTATTGGTGGACATTTGTTGTTGCTAATTTTTATTTTTATTCCCCTAAAATTAAAATGGTATACATAGTAATGTATGACATATGTTTGTGTAGACATCTGCTTTCATTACTTTTGAATGAACACCTAGGAGTGAGACATGTAGGTAATATCATAGGTGTAGGTTTACCGCTGAACCGTTTTTCCATTTGCATCTCATCAGTAGGATATGAGACTTCCAGTTGTTCTTCATCCTTATCAACACTAGTATAATCAGCCTTTTAAATTTTACACTTTCCAAATATACGTGGTGATATCACATTGTGTATTAAATTTGCATTTTTTTAAAGACTAATGCAGTGAAGCGTCTTTGCCTTTGCTTATTTACTATTTCTTTATCATGTTTGCTAAACTATCAGTTCAAACATTGTGCCCATATTTAATCTCATTTTCTTTTAATTTTAGTTTTAGATGTTTTTGCATTCTGGATCTTTTATTAGATATTTAATTTGCAAATATTTTTTCTAAGAATATATCTGTAATTTCATCCTCTTAAAACTGTCTTTCAATAAGCAAATGTTAATTTTGATGACATTCAAATTATCAAATATTTTTAGTTGTATACATCTGTGCTTTGATATTTATTATTTTCTTTCTCCTTCTGCTTAGAATTAAATTTGTTACATTTTCTATTTTCTTAAGTTTGTTATAATGATCATTGATTTGAGAACTTTTCTATTTTTCTTAATATAGGGGTGTATTAATGCAAATTTCCCCCTATGTATTGTTTTAGTGGCTCCCCACAAATGTTGATATATTGTGTTATTATTTTAATTTATTTAAAATAAATTCTAATTTCCTTTTCAGATATCTTCTTTGAATAGACTTATATGAATACTATTTGATATCACAATACTTGATATTTTTAATGTAACTTCCTGTTGTTTATTTCTATTTTAATTGTGTAGTGTACAGACAACATACATTTCAATAATTACATTATTTTATATATAATCAAACTTGTTTCAAGATCCCAAACATTGTGTATCTTGGTAATTTTCCTGAATGGACTCGAAAATAGTCTGAATTCTGTCTGTTTTCTATTAAATGTTCTAAATAATTAGATCAGGTTGAGCTGGTTGATAACGTTGATAAAGTCTTTTGTGCTCTAATTGATTTTCTGTTCATTTTTTCTATCAATTGCTGTAAAGCGGTACTGAAAGCTCCAACCACAATTTTTGATTTGTTTGTTTGTGCTCGCAAACATATCTTTTTATTTTAACTTCATGTATCTTGAAATTATATATTTATGTTTAAAGTGTCTAGAATTATTAAGTTTTCTTGATAATTTGGCTACTTTGTCCTTATGAAATGACTCTTTTACTGCTGTTAATATGCATTAACTGAAATATAGTTTTTATGACTCAATATAGCCATTGCAGATTTGTGTTAATTATTACTATTGTAGTAATATTTTCCTTTTTGTTACTTTTAACCTATTTGAATATCTAGAATTGAAATTGGTACCTTTAGCTGGCATATAGTTTGATCCCCTTTTAAAATATCAGACATCTCTGGTTTTAGTTGGGTATGTTAAAAAAAATTCCCATTTAAGGGAATTATTGATATAATATGATTAAAATATACAATCTTAATAATTATTTTCTATTTGTCTCATCTATTCTTTACCCCTTTTCTTCATCTTTCTTCTTTAGTACTTTTTTCTGATTCCACCTTTGCTTTTTTTTTTTTGGTAGTCTTTTTAGATTTAACTTTTTTTCATTATTGTATTGGTTGGTTAAAGAACCAATGTAAGCTAGGTGTGGAGGCTCATGCCTATAATCCCAGCACTTTGGGAGGCCAAGGCAGATGGATCACTTGAAGTCAGGAGTTCAAGACCAGCCTGGGCTACATGGCAAAACCCCGTTTCTACTAAAAATACTAAACTTAGCCAGGTATGGTGGCATGTACCTGGTACCCCAGCTACTCAGGAGACTGAGGTGTGGGAATCACTTGAACTCAGGAGGCGGGGCCTGCAGTGAGCCAAGATCATACCACTGCATTCCAGCCTGGGTGACAGAGACTATGTGGGGAAAAAAAAATCATGGTATATATTCCTTTTAGGGCTCTTAATTGTAGTGTTTTCTTTGCATTTTATTATGCACATACACATATCTATTTATAAATTTAACACGCTAAATTTAGGTGATGTTTGACACTTTCATGTATGAAGGAAAAATAAATTTTTATGTGAAGATTTCTTTTCTATGTATAAAATTTTAGATTGACTTCCTGTTTTAAAAACTTGTTTTATTTCATGAATATATTTTGGACCTATTTTCATGTTCTAATACATTATGCTTTACTTACAACTTGCTTATTCATTTTTAACTGCTATAAATTGTGCATTATACAGTCATGTGCCACACAATATATCAGTCAACGATTAACCATATCAAAATAGAAAGCTAAAAATTATATATTGCCTAGGAATACAATAGCTGTTGTGATGTCTTAGAGCCACACATTACCCATGTGTTTCTGGGGATGCCTATGTAAACAAATCTACTGCACTGCCACTTTTGTAAAAGTATAGCAGATACAATTATAGTTAGTATACGATACTTGGTAATGATGATAAATGACTGTGTTGTTGATTTATGTATTTATTATGCTGTACTTTTTATTGTTATTTAGAAATGAAAAGTTCACTGTAAAACAGTCTCAGTCAGGTCCTTTAAGAGCTATTCCAGAAGGCATTGTTATCATAGGAGATGACAGTGTCATGGAAGTTATTGCCCCTGACGACCTTCCAGTAGGACAAGTTGTAGATGTGGAAGATAGTGATATTACTGAGGATCCCCATCCTGTGTAGGGCTAGGCTGGTATGTGTGTATGTACTTGTATTAACAAAAAAACTGTTAACAAAAAAAGTTTTAAAAGTAAAACTAAAGTAGAAAAAAGCTTATAGAAAATGGAAACCAACAAAGAAAATAGCTGTACAATGTGTTTGTGTTTTAAGTTAAGTGTTATTACAAAAGATTCTAAACTGTTTTAAAATTTAAAAGTATATAAAGAAGCTACAGCCAGGTAAAGTTAATTTATTGTTGAAGAAAGAAAACTATGTCTTATAATTCAGTGTTGCCTAAGTGCTAAGTGTACAGTGTTTACAAGGTTACAGTAACATACAATACTGTTCTAGATCTTCACATTCACTCACCACTCACCCACTGACTCACTCGAAGCAGTTTCCAATCCTACATGCTCCTTTCATCATAAATGTCTACATAAGGTTATCATCTTTTGTTTTTAAAGCATATTTTTACTGTCCATTTTCTATGTTTTGATAGAAAAATATTTACCATTGTGTTACAATTGCCTGCATTATTCAGTACTGTAACATGTTATACAGATTTGTAGCCTAGGGCAGAAGGCGGTACCATATATCCTAGATGTGTAGTAGACTATACCATCTAGGTGTTTTTACAAACACTCTATGATGTCTGTGTCATGGGATCCGTGGGGTGTCACTTTACCAGTCTGAAACCTCTGTGGCCAGTGGTGCCTTCTTCCTGAAGGTGCTGCGCCTGCTGGTTTTGTTTTGCCTACTCAACCCAACAGGCTACACTTGTCTTGCTCTAAAGGATTGGATGCAACACGTGCCAAGGGCAAGCCAGGCATGGAGAGGCGAGGGGTGTGTGGGTGAGCGAGCACAGGGTCCAGCCACTGTGCACAGCCAGGAACGGTGGCTGCTGCGGCTGGGCAGGCAGCTCCAGGCTCCGACTCGGGAACCAGCTTTGTGCAAGGCTGCAACTGGATCACATGTAGTGCACAGGGCTTCTGCTGTTGTCATCCACATCTGCAGGAGGGGAATGCAGTGGTGCCTAGAAGCTTGGACATGCCAAGAACTGTAGAGCCCCAAGGAGGGTGTCACAGCCCTGACTTGGGGAGGATCCTACAGGTCTGGACTCCCCAAAAGCCCACAGCTCTTCTCTCCTCATTGCCAGCAACACGGCAAGTGGGTGTACGTGTTTCAACCCTATTTTTATTACAGCTCTTTCAGTCCTGCCACTCAGTGGGCCCAACTTTTGTTCCACGTCTAGGAAGAATGAAATAGGCAGACAATGGACAGTGTGCAAGGCAGAGAGGAGCTTCAGTGAGTGACAGAACAGCTCTCAGGAGACCTGAAGTAGTTTCTTTCTACAGGCGTGTTGTCACGAGTGTCCAGCTCTCTGCCAAGAGGAGACCTGCAGTGAGTAGCTCCTTTCCACAGCAGATTGTCCAACGAGTCAAGGATCCTCGAAGTGGGTAGCTCTTCCACAGCTGGTAGTCCTGACATTTGTTTGAGTCTGGATGATTCCAGGAGTTGTTATGGGCTCAGAAGGGAAGTGTAGGCCAAATGGTCCATGGGCAACTATGGGAGGGCCTGTAAAAAGCACCGTATGTTCTCACTTTGGGCCATGAACTTGACATGGAACCGGCAGCCCAGCCCCCAGACTTCAGGCTATCACCGGCTTGAAGGTAGGGTTTCACCAAGGACCTGGCCCTTTCCGTACAGGAACCTGTCTGCCACGGCACCCAGACTGTTTGTGCCAAGGTCTTCCTGAAGGACCGCCTTGAGTCACTCTCAGGCTCCCTTGGTCTCCCTAATGTGCTTGTCAACACCCAAAGTCCAGATAGGACTGAGACAGCAGGGGGCTGGCATGTCAGCATAGCCCTGATTGTGCACACAAGGCCGTGTTGCAACAGTGCCCAGGCTCAGCCACAACTTTGCCCTGTCCTGGAGCAGGTACCAGGAATGGGAGCAGGGACGTTCAAGAATGCAGGGGCATGGAGCTTCCTGGGCTCCTAGGAGCACAGAGATGCCTGTATCTGGAGCCATGGCTATGCAGTTATGGCTGCCTCCAGAAGCGAGGGACTTCCGTCCTGCCAACTCAGTGGAGGGCAGGACTCCTTCTTGTCCTCAGCTCCCAGTAGCACCAGGGAGTACGCAACGCTGACTGCACCTTCCCCACTGTGGTCAACACCTTCACAGGAGCCGCACCAGACAGGCCTCAGCTGCCATGATTTGCACAATGATGAAATCACCTAATAATGCATTTCTCAGAAAATACCCTTGTAGTTATAGAAGACATGATTGTATTAATAAACTATAGCCATCATTTCTTCTCTTACTTTGAGGTTTTAGGCTTCAAGCATTTTCACAATTAGCAAAATATATTTCTGCAATTTATAGTCTAATATATTATTTCTTTTGAATATACAGTAGAGCCTCTAGAGTATTTGGCCAGAAGTGAAAGTGCTACTCTTTCAGTATGCATAGCTTTACATTTACTACAAATTACTAAATTTATAGCTGACATTTTTTGTCCAGTTCATACTTCCAATGGGACTTTATAACACTTCCCGTTTTTTCACATATCTTGAAATCTTAGTATTGTCAGATTTACAGTGTATTCCTCTGGTAAATGTGAAATAGTATCACATAATATGTTTATTTGCATTTTCTGGGTTCCTATTGTATTTAATATTTTCTTTTTTTTTTAATTTGTTGTTGAAACTATAGGATCTCTTTATGGTAACTTTTTGTTTATAGAATTTGATCATAACTCTCTTGGTTGTTTTTCACTTTGTCTTAGGCTTGTATTTTATTTATACCTTATAAATATTAATTTTTTTCTCAAGCATGGAAAATTAAAATCTTATCTTTTATGGAATAATCCTGTCTTTAATTTTGTCATTTGTTTTGATATGTTTTAAAATTATGGCCGGGCGCGGTGGCTCAAGCCTGTAATCCCAGCACTTTGGGAGGCCGAGGCGGGTGGATCACGAGGTCAGGAGATCGAGACTATCCTGGCTAACATGGTGAAACCCCGTCTCTACTAAAAATACAGAAAACTAGCCGGGCGTGGTGGCGGGCACCTGTAGTCTCAGCTACTTGGGAGGCTGAGGGGGGAGAATGGCGTGAACCCGGGAGGCGGAGCTTGCAGTGAGCCGAGATCATGCCACTGCACTCCAGCCTGGGAGACACAGCGAGACTCCGTCTTAAAAAAAAAAAAAAAAAAAAAAAAAAAAAAAATTATTATTTAGGCCTGGTATGGTGGCTCACAACTATAATCCCAGAACTTTGGGAAGCTGAGGCAGAAGAATTACTTGAGGCCAGTAATCTGAACCACCTAGGCAACATAGGGTGAACCCCTCTCTACTAAAAGTAAAAAAAAAAAAAAATTAGCCAGGCATGATAGCATGGTGGTGTGCACCTGTGGCCCTAGCTACATGATCACTTGTGCCAGTGAGGTTGAAGCTTCAGTGAGCTGTGATTCCCCCCTCTCTGAGGCACCCCCAAATTCTAGCTTGGGTGACAGAGCAAGATGGTTGTTAAAAAATAATTTAAAAAGTAAAAGAAAAAAAACCAGAAAAGTTCATATATATATATATATGTATAATTTATAGTGAAATATCCATATCTTTTCAAATTTTGACTATGCATTTTATGCCTGTTCTAATTTTTAAATTCCAGGTATGTTTGGGGAAAATTGACATTTTAAATATAGGTCTTCCCATCTCTGTATTTATGAAACTATGCATTTTAATTGCCCCACATATCCTTGATTTTACAATAATCTCTCTGGTTTTTTTTTCATTTTGAAAATTATTCTTGGTATTTTTTTCAGCTTCTTACTTATGTAGATTTGTGATCCTAAGCCTTAGTTTTATCAAGCCATTATATAGATTGCTCTGCTTATGGTTTTATCTTCGGTATATTTTCATATTTTTCTGCAGGCATTTCATGTACACATGACTGTGTTTCTTTATTAAATAACTTTTTTAGGCATGCTATTTCTGCTGGAAATTCCAGAGTTTTCAATTATATGGAAATGAAGCTTTAAATGTATTCCTTAATTGGAAACTCCTACAAAATTAATGCCTGTAACGTTAACTTTTGACAGGATACTTTTCCTTCTAAGAGAGCCCCACACAAGCTTCTATGTCCCTTCCCTAGCTAACTCCTCATTTGTTTGTCCCAATTCTCTAATCAAAATATCTAGCATAGATATTTAATGTTTAGATATGATGGCAATATTAGGAGCAACTTATCCCTTAGTTTGTGTAACTTTATCTTATGAATTTTTTCATTAATTTTATTTGAGTCTGAAACTCAGAATTTCAATTTATTTATTTTGAGCTCAGCTACATGTTTAAAATTATTTGTAATATTTATTTAGCATTTAAATAACATTTAATTTTCATCCATACATCTGCATTTTTCAATCAGAGATATTGACAGATATTATATTTCCTTGAACCTAAGAATTATGTTTAACTTTCTAACATATCATATACATTTTGCTTTTTATTATTATTGATTACAAATTACATTATCCTCTATGTGTTATATATATTTAGAGATTTGAAAGTAATTCCTTTATGATCAAGTTATTAATATATATTCATAAATGTTATATGTGAGCTCAAAACAAACACTGGCTTTAATTTTTTATTTATTTTTTTGACATGAAGTCTCATTCTGTTGCCCCGGATGGGAGATCTCGGCTCACTGCAACTTCCACCTCCCAGGTTCAAGCAATTCTCCTGCCTCAGCTTCCCAAGTAGTTGGGACTACAGGCACATACCACCACACCAGCTAATTTTTGTATTTTTAGTAGAGATGGGGTTTTACCATGTTGGCCAGGCTGGTCTTGAACTCCTGACCTCAAGTGATCCACTTGCCTCGGCCTCCCAAAGTGCTGAGATTGCAGGCATGAGCCACCGCACCCAGCCAGGCTTTAATTTTTTAATTAAATACTTACTAATATCTTTTTGCCTGACATGTTTGTGTATGATAAACTTTTATGCAATTATCACCCCGATGGGTATTTTCCAATTTAATAACATTTATAATTCTTTTGTGAATATATCACTTTTTCTCTTTGTTTCCTGTATGTTAGAGGCTAGTTCACAGTGTTCATACAAAAATTTCTGTAATTTCTTATGTTATTGTTTTTAACTCATTAAATTTCTATTAATATTATTAATAGCTAATTGACAATTATGTCATTTAAATCCAATTAAACAAAAATAAATTATTGAAATAATTGTTAAATTTATATTATTAATTAATTCCTATATTTCTTAATCTGTACTAATTGTTTTATACCAAAATATATTCATCAAATATATGATGTTTCTATGTGGGACTTATATTTTGCTGGGTACCAGTCTTCATTGCTTTATTTTCAGCTTTTCTTTGTGACCATGATTTAGATGCATGTCCTAACACATTGCTAGACTTTTTGAAAAACAATTCTATCTGAAGCTAGTTGTCATTTAGTGGACGTGTTTAGCACATTTGTGTTAATGCTAATTATTGATATACTTAGATTTGAGTTTCATATAGCATTTTAAAAATCCTGATTTCCTTGTGGCAGACACTGTTGACTCACTAACTCAAAATCCATGCCTAACTCTTTTTCTTTTCACAGGAAATAGAGAGTTAGACATACTGTCATTTTCTACTCATTTTAGCTAATGGATCAATGTGAAAGGATGAGGCATTGAGTAGAGAAAGAAAAGTGGCCAGTATCACCATTCTGCTTTGCTCCTAATCCTATTAAAAGATGAGAGCCTGAAGCTACATCAATTCTCACATAGATATGCATCACATATGTTGATGTACAGCTTCATGCTGAGGGACACAGAGGGAAAAAGCAGAGGATTCAAGTCCTTGATGTACTCATCGAACAGCTGATCCCACGCCAGCACCTTCCTTTCCTCAAATTTCTGCTGTCTTTAACATTTTCATTGTCTTTAACATTGTGTTTTAAAGACTGTACACTATCAGCACATAAAATTAAACTTTTACCATTGGGATCTGACATAGTTAAGCATAGAAACACTTAAATGATACTTTTCTCTCAAATCCATTTCTTCACGGTGTTTCCTATCCTTCTAATTGATATCAATAGTGACTCACTCCACAAGCTGGAATCCTGAACATCATTCCTGGATACCCACTCTCACTTATCCCCCATACCAATTTGTTCCTAAGTTCAGTTATCCCACATTCTGTTCTTCCGTCCAGGCTAGTCTCTGCGTTCTGCTTTCCATTAATGTAACAGTTTTCTAATCTATCCTGCACTTTCCAGCTTAGCTCCTTCATATTCACCTGATAATAATATTATTAGCAAACTTGATAGAATGATACATTAATTATACTAGTCTTATTATTAAAATTATTATATGGCCCATCATAATTTTAATATGATTTTCATATCCCTGTGTGAAATACACAATTCATCAACCTTAGCTCTGCTTAAACTTACCTTTTTAAGCCTATCTTTTCCCCACATCCTGACCCTTATTCAGCCGTACAAAATTACTTATCTTCTCTGAATATGGGACTATTTAATATTTCTACTACTAAATACATAGTATTGTTTCAAATAAACTACCTCTTCTTGTATTCTCTTTTTAGGAAAAAAAAAAAAAAAAAACAAAAAACACTCTTAGTCTTTCTCTAAAACTAAGCATCAATGTAGATTTCTGCAAGCATTCCTGGAAACTTGCTTCATAGTTCTTAGGTACACATTTTCAATTCCTGAGCACATCTTAAGATCATTTGTTAATTGTTATAATTGGTTCATATTTGTGTCACTTGCTCTGACTATACATCCTTCATCGTTGTGTAGTCTTAGAACATTATTTTAAATTGTCCCCTTGTTCATTAGTAGAAACTGCTAGCTGCGCCCAATCTTCTGATCACTCACTCATGTTTTTCCAAGTCACTTTTTGGGGAATCATGTTAACATGTTGTTACACTTTGCAATTAAATACATTTCAAACTACATTATTACTCTACCAGTATAAGTTATTCTTTCAGTTCAAATTTACAGAAAGCAAATAAATTAATGACATGGAACTGTTAAATAATTTTATAAAACATAAGCTGTTAGTTCATATCTGATGCCCCTCCGAGTTCATAGCAGGTTCACAGGGTGACATTCACTGTGAGTGAATCTCAGAGCCTTCTTATATCTGAGAGTTAAAGTGACAGCTTGAAAAGGAAACGTTTATTGATTTATAATGGAAGTTATAAATTATTTGCACTACTTTTCTCTCTTAAACTGACAATAACCATTTATTTTCAAAGTTTTTGTATTTTACCCCCTTCACAACATCTGGACTTTTCTAAGAACAAACTGATATTTCCACTATTCATGTGACACAACATAATCTTTTGGTTGACCTTTGTCCAAGTATTTATGCTTATTAGTGTCTTTTGAATTTGCAGACATGAAATGTTTACACTTTTGAAATGTTGACATATCATCAAGTGAAAAACAATTTATAATTTTAAAATTTCCAGATACATTAATAAGATACATTAATACATGTATGGTGCCTGACATGTTGTAGAGAAATGTATCAGTTAGCATTGAGGAAGGAAAAAGGCCTAATTCAAACCAGCAAACTCTGAGAAGAGTTTAAAAGGAGACTATGATGTGAGAAAATGATCTATGGAAACCAAAAGGGAAAATGTAGGACCCCTGGGTGCCATAGTTACTCATAGCCCTTAAAGAGGGATGAGAGAGCAAGGTCACTGGAAATCAGGATAAGTAGCTTAGGTTACACGGCTTCGCAGAGTTACAAGTCTGCAGCAATCACTAAAGGAGTAAGACAAAAGAATAAATGCCAAAACCACACTCCTCTCGCTCTCTCTCTCTGATCTCCTAGTGTTCACAGTTTTAAACCATCAGAAGCAAGAGATCTCATGTAGTCTATACAGGTTAGCCACTCAGAACGTAGAACAGATAAAGAAAGTGGAAAAGGAGTCAAGAGACATAATGGAAGATCTCTAAAACAGTCTACTCCATTATTCCCACAGTATTCACTCTTACATCTATGCTGGCAAACACTTAATTTTTATAATATGGGAGAACTTGAATCCCAGCAACTACCATATTACTATTGGCGATGTCAGTTCATTTCAACTTTCACCTGAAATTGAATGGATTAGATATCACTAGTGTTCTGCATGTAAGGTACTGTGGTTCAGGTGGCAGAAAGAACCAAGCATTATAATATAGTACAGTCTTCACTTATTAAGCTGATCAGAAGAACTACATTTGTGATCATGTCTCCATTTTACCAGTACTCTTTCTGCTATGTCTCTTTCCTTGGGAAGCCAATCAGGGAGAGAGGCTTTTTAACCAACGGGGTAAACTTAACCTTCATCTTGGCGATATTTTCTGTTTGTGTAGTTTCAGTTTTCGTTAGCTAAGATTATAAAGCAAGATAGTACTAATAGATACCCCAGTGAATAGCTATGCTTTTCAACATTGGCCTCTTATTTTTCATAGTGAACTAGAAACCAGTTTTCTCCTGGTGATTGGGAACAATCTAGTTGGCTAGAACATATTCTCTTTCTTTTCATTTGTTCAACCACAAGAGAAACCCAGCTTGACCAGAGGACAGTCACAGATCTGTAATTACATAAAATTCTGACTATATTCTTTAGTTAAAGCATTTGATTTGGGGCTCAAAGATCACAAAACCAAAATTCATCTAAAATTGTGAAGTTAAAATATTTTACAAGCGACATATTTAGGGATAATTACATAACTGACCATATCACCTTCAACCCTTAGTTCCCAGCCCTATGCATTCTGATTATGAAACAGATAATTTATATCAGTTACTGGTTTATGGCAATTGCTACATTGAGTAGAATGACATCCCAACATTGCTGCCACTCTAACTCAGCATTCAGTGGGTTGTGCCACCCTCTCCAGGCTATTTTTTTTGGGGGAGGTTTGAACATAATAGACTAGTTAATTCTGTGAGTGTGAATCCATTGCCATCACACTCTCCTTCTTGTAAAATAATTCCAGTTGGCCCAGACAATCCTGTGTGTAAAATCAGAGAAGTAAGTAACACCATTGCTAAGAAAACAAATTCCCCCTCCGCGCTCCCTCAAAGATAAAATATGTATTTGTCTTTCCTCTATGTTGTCAACTATTTTGCCAGATATATGAGAAGACATTAGGGATTCAGCATCAGCTCTTGTTATAAGTGTGTTGTGTACTCAACATTGGTAATAGCCAAATTAGCCTTAATGAGAGGAAGTCTACATTGTTGAATTCCTGTGTATCCCCCATCCCTGCCACTATCACAAGTTTATACATGAGGTCTTTGAGTTAGCACTAGGGAATACGGAGAAAGAGTCTGATTTACAGGATTTATCTCATATATCTAATAATGGTGCTTTTTTCCAGCAATTGCATTTTTATTAGTATTTCTGTGCAACACTGCATGCCCATGCATCCATACACTTTTTCCTGAGACTTTCTGCACCTCTGTTTTCTTTTTAGTTAGCCACTCATCCCCTTGTCAAAGCATTTGCTATTGCCTATGAATTTTTATAGATCTCTATCTCAGGCTTTCTTGCCTTTCATGCAACTGAACAACAAGTGGTACCATGCAAGGATCTGTCCTTGTGGATGATTTCCCTTCTCCATTGTCTTTTAGAGCTATTTCTGTGTAGGGTTGTAGGGAAGAAGTCATTCACTTCTGACTAATATCAGCACAATATACAGATATATTTACAAAACAGGTTCCTGTTGTTTCCTGTTGCATTAATTTTAACAAGAGACCATAGATGTGAACTCAGGGAATGAATAAAAACAAAAGGGAGATCTGGTAAAGGAATTGGTAACACCTGCTTATGCATTTTTTATTTTTTACCTTTCAGGCCCTGCTTAGACCCAGTCTTCTGAATATCATTTCCATTATAAAATTTAATACTGTTGTGCATATATTTTTTTAACTTACAAAGGTATTTATGCATATATAAGTATATATATTTTGTTTGTAGGTAGTTATTTGTGTTTGTGAATCAGATAATAACAAGTGCACAATGAGCAGTAGAGCTTGAATTATGATTTTGTGTCTCATTGCATTAGTTTCCCATTGACAATGTGACAATTTGTCAAAAATTTAGTGACTTAAACAATACATATTTACTCCCTTATAGTTCTGGAGGTCAGAAGTTCAGAAATCAAGGTGTTGGTTAGCAGGGCTGTATTCCTTCTAGAAGTTTTAAAGAATAATCTGTTTTCTTGAACTTTCTAGCTTCCAGGAAGCATTTGTTATTTTGTTCATGCTGCCATTCTCCATTCACAATCAACAACATAGCAATCTTCAATCTTAATCTCTCTTTCTCTCTCTCTCTCTCTCTTTTTATTTATTTATTTATTTATTTATTTATTTATTTATTTATTTTTTGAGATGCAGTTTTGCTCTTGTTGCCCAGGCTGGAGTGCAATGGTGCGATCTCGGCTCACTGCATCCTCCGCCTCCCAGGTTCAAACAATTCTCCTGTCTCAGCCTCCCAAGTAGCTAAGATTACAGGCATGCACCACCACGTCCAGCTAATTTTTAGTATTTTTAGTAGAGATAGGGTTTCACCATTTTGGCTAGGCTGGTCTTGAACTCCTGACCTCAGATGATCCACCCCCCTCAGCCTCCCAATGTGCTGAGATTACAGGCATGAGTCACCATGCCTGGCCACTCTTTCTCTCTTAATCTTCTTCTGTCATCTCTTTTTTCTAACTTTGACCCTCCTGCTTTCCTCTTATTAGTACCCTTGTGATGATACTGGGTCCACACTGAGATAATCCAGGATAATTTCACCACCAGCTCAAGATCCTTAATTTGGCCTCATCTACATGGATCTTTTGCCATGTAAAGTAATATATCTATGGATTCTAGGAGTTAGGATGTAATCATCTTCGGGGTGAGAAGGAAATATTCTGTCTACCACACTCAAGTAAAGGGTTTCTGTCTCAACCAAGGCCCCAAAGGCTCTGTGAGAGTCAGAAACCATATTTCAAATGGAGAATACTTTTTCAACAGAAAAGGGCATAACCTTAGAAAAGGGCATAACCTTACACCCAAATTCTGTAATTTGAGACTCCTAATCTCTCACTGAGTTTGTCAAGGCTCCGTGAAGATTATCCCTCTTACCCAGGCACTATGGATAACTGTGGTTTCTGAATCATAAGTCCCAGTGACGGGGCAGTTTTCACAGCAATCTGGATCTACTATAGATCCTTTCTCACTGTGGGCCCAATTCAAAACTATGAGTCTTCCAAATTACCCAGGGAATTAATTAGAAAAGTAGGCACCGACAGGATATACATTGCCTTAAAAATTGAAGCAAGACCCACTAAGTGTTGTGCTTCTTTATCAATAGTGATTGCTGCAAGGTATAGTATGTTTTTCCTTTTATCTCATTAGCAAACAAGACATAGACCAATGAACTCCAAGATATTTCATCAGTGTTATGCAGCCCTGAATGTTAAGGCGTTTATTTGCCACCCTTTTGTACCCCTGTGTTTTTACTAAGGCTCTAGGATTCTGTCTGCTTCCTACTCTTATTCGTTGTGAAATAATCATATAATCAGAAGTACAATGTGTCAGTGTTGCATTCTGCATAATATCAAAGCAATGAATGTGCCTAGTCCAGAATATTTTATGACAGAGAGCTGTATGTTTGATAGTCCCCCGAAACATGACAGAAAAGGTATACTCTTATATTCATGATATGACAGCTAACTGCTTATGCTTTCCTTTGCTGGTACAGATAGGGGGGAAAGGTATTCCTATTTCAATAGCTTTATACCAGGTGTCAGGGCCTGTGTTAATTTTCTCCAAGGGAGATACCATATCTGGAAATGCAGCTGTGATTGGAATCACTACCTAATTATGTGGGTGATAATCAACTGTCATTCTCCTTGACACATGTGGCTTTACACTGTGCAAATAGGCATGTTAAATGGGGATGTAGTGGGAATTAGCACTCTCACATATTTCAAGTCATTGATGGTGGCACTAATCTCTGTAATTTCTCTAGGGATGTGATATTTTTGTTTGTTTTGTTTTCTGCAAGGCAGGGTTAGGCAGGTGCAATTCTAGTGGCTTGTGTTTTGGCCTTTCTTTCCATCATGTCCTTTCTCCCTGGATCGGAGAAACAATTTGGGGATACAGATAGTTACTACTTACATCTATACCCTCTGTGAATTTGAGAATGTAATAAATAACTATAGAATGAGTCTGAGGTTTCACAAAAGGTGAATGTGGCCAAGACTCCATTTATCACCTGATCATCATAAGTTCCCTCCCCTTCATTGTTACTTCCCAGAAATAGTTCGAAGCCAGCAGATAAAATCCCTGCAGATTTGGCATTTTCCTTCCTCCTGAAAAGGTGTGAAAGAAAATTCAAAATATATATCTATTACCACATTGCAAAGTTCTTTCTGAATGGATTCTGGCTTCCCTTCAATCAAGGTGTTCTAAGTCTATAAACTGGCTCCATTTTTGGAATGCGTTAAGAGGTCAAGAGTCTCCACAATGATGACTCAAGTAAGGTTTCTGCCTTCTAGATCTAAATTTTTTCTTCTTATAAATGTCAATAGGCACCATATTTGTTTTGTAACCTCATTTATTTCTAAAACCCTAGCAAAAAAATTACTTCTCATGCTATATCACTGAGGATACGAAAACACCTTCTCTATATGGTTTGTGACTAATTGTTTTCTTATGTGTCTGAGTGGTAAAAGCTACCACCTGACCTCTACCTATAAACATTCTCATTGTTCCCATTGAGATCAAAAACTCAGTTCCAATGTGGTATCTCCCATTTCCCACATCGTCTCCATTTTACAGAGGTCAGAAACTACGGAACTTTTCCAGAATACTGATGGCCCTATCATCAAAGCATTTCTTCAATGCCTTGGCAAAGGGTGGATATTTTTCAGGCTCCCTCTCTCAGGACATGTGAATAAAGAATGAATGGACAGGTTGTGTATAGCAGATTAATTCCAACATTCCTATCTCCTTGAGACCTTGGATCAATTGCATTACATTATAGAGGGAGATGTTGGAATTTCAATCTCATTAACCAGAGGCCACTCCTGAAATCAAGATTTACTTAGCGAATTTGGCAGATTCTTAAAGTGGGTTTCAGGTACTTGAGCCATTCATTAAACCATGAATTCCAAGTGTCAAACCTATCTACTAACTTTTACCAATCAATTTTTCTTTCTACCTGAACAACTTACATAGAATTCTCTGTCAAATATTATTTTTCCCCCAATGGATCAATAACATTTGTTGAAGTCGCAATTCTTTGTGTGTATGTGCTGTAACCTACCAGAATAGGTCTTAAAATTCCTTTTTCACTTGTCCTTCCAAGTCATGTTTGAACCTCTAAAATAGTATAGATATTTTAATGCTATCTTTTTTTAAATTATACTTTAAGTTCTAGGGTACATGTGCACAACGTGCAGGTTTGTTACATATGTATACAAGTGCCATGTCGGTGTGCTGCACCCATTAAATCGTCATTTACATTAGGTATATCTCCTAATGCTATCCCTCCCCCCCCCCCACAATAGGACCTGGTGTGTGATGATCCCTTCCTGTGTCCAAGTGATCTCATTGTTCAATTCCCACCTATAAGTGAGAACATGTGGTGTTTGGTTTTCTGTTCTTGCAAAAGTTTGCTGAGAATGATGGTTCCCAGCTGCATCCATGTCCCTACAAAGGACACAAACTCATCCTTGTTTATGGCTGCACAGTATTCCATGGTGTATATGTGCCACATTTTCTTAATCCAGTCTGTCACTGATGGACATTTGGGTTGATTCCAAGTCTTTGCTATTGTGAATAGTGCCACAATGAACATACGTGTGCATGTGTCTTTAGAGCAGCATGATTTATAATCCTTTGGGTATATACCCAGTAATGGGATGGCTGGGTCATATGGTACTTCTAGCTCTAGATCCTTAAGGAATCGCCATACTGTTTTCCATAATGGTTGAACTAGTTTACAGTCCCACCAACAGTGTAAAAGTGTTCCTATTTCTCCACATCCTCTCCAGCACCTGTTGTTTCCTGATTTTTTTAATGATTGCCATTCTAACTGGTGTGAGATGGCATCTCATTGTGGTTTTGATTTGCATTTCTCTGATGGCCAGTGATGATGAGCATTTTTTCATGTGTCTGTTGGCTGTATGAATGTCTTCTTTTGAGATGTGTCTGTTCATAGCCTTGGACCACTTTTTGATGGAGTTGTTTGTTTTTTTCTTGTAAATTTGATTGAGTTCTTTATAGGTTCTGGATATTAGCCCTTTGTCAGATGAATAGATTGCAAAAAAAATTCTCCCATTCTGTAGGTTGCCTGTTCACTCTGATGGTAGTTTCTTTTGCTGTGCAGAAGCTCTTTAGTTTAATTACATCCCATTTGTCAATTTTGGTTTTTGTTGCCGTTGCTTTTGGTGTTTTAGTCATGAAGTCCTTGCCCATACCTATGTCCTGAATGGTATTACCTAGGTTTTCTTCTAGGGTTTTTATGGTATTAGGTCTAACATTTAAGTCTCTAATCTATCTTGAATTAATTTTTGTATAAGGAGTAAGGAAAGGATCCAGTTTCAGCTTCTACTTATGGCTAGCCAATTTTCCCAGCACCATTTATTAAATAAGGAATCCTTTCCCTATTTCTTGTCTTTCTCAAGTTTGTCAAAGATCAGATGGCTGTAGATGTGTGGTGTTACTTCTGAGGGCTCTGTTCTGTTCCATCGGTCTATATCTCTGTTTTGGTACCAGTACCATGCTGTTTTGGTTACTGTAGCCTTGTAGTATAGTTTGAAGTCAGGTAGGGTGATGCCTCCAGCTTTGTTCTTTGACTTAGGATTGTCTTGGCAATGCAGGCTCTTATTTGGTTCCATATGAACTTTATTTTTTTTTTTTTTTTTTTTTTTTTTTTTTTTTTTTTGAGACGGAGTCTCGCTCTGCCGCCCAGGCTGGAGTGCAGTGGCCGGATCTCAGCTCACTGCAAGCTCCGCCTCCCGGGTTCACGCCATTCTCCTGCCTCAGCCTCCCGAGTAGTTGGGACTACAGGCGCCCGCCACCGCGCCCGGCTAGTTTTTTGTATTTTTTAGTAGAGACGGGGTTTCACCGTGTTAGCCAGGATGGTCTCGATCTCCTGACCTCGTGATCCGCCCGTCTCGGCCTCCCAAAGTGCTGGGATTACAGGCTTGAGCCACCGCGCCCGGCCTCATATGAACTTTAAAACAGTTTTTTTCCAATTCTGTGAAGAAAGTTATTGGTAGCTTAATGCGGATGGTATTGAATCTATAAATTACCTTGGGCAGTATGGCCATTTTCACGATATTGATTCTTCCTATCCATGAGCGTGGTATGTTCTTCCATTTGTTTGTGTCCTCTTTTATTTCACTGAGCAGTGGTTTGTAGTTCTCCTTGAAGAGGTCTTTTACATCCCTTGTAAGTTGGTTTCCTAGGTGTTTTATCCTCTTTGAAGCTATTCTGAATGGGAATTCATTCATGATTTGGTTCTCTGTTTGTCTGTTACTGCTGTATAAGAATGCTTGCAATTTTTGCACATTGATTTTGTGTCCTGAGACTTTGCTGAAGTTGCTTATCAGCTTAAGGAGATTTGGGGCTGAGACAATGGTATTTTCTAAATATGCAATCATGTTATCCGCAAACAGGGACAATTTGACTTCTTCTTTTTCCAACTGAATACCCTTTATTTCTTTCTCTTGCCTGATTGCCCTAGCCAGAGCTTCCAACACTATGTTGAATAGAAGTGGTGAGAGAGGGCATCCCTGTCTTGTGCCAGTTTTCAGAGGGAATGCTTCCAGTTTTTGCCCATTCAGTATGATATTGGCTATCGGTTTGTCATAAATAGCTCTATTATTTTGAGATATGTTCCATCAATACCGAATTTATTGAGAGTTTTTGCATGAAGCGCTGTTGAATTTTGTCAAAGGCCTTTTCTGCATCAATTGAGATAATCATGTGGTTTTTGTCTTTGGTTCTATTTATATGCTGGATTACGTTTATTGATTTCCATATGTTGAACCAGGCTTGCATCCCAGGGATGAAGGCCACTTGATCATGGTGGATAAGCTTTCTGATGTGCTGCTGGATCGATTTGCCAGTATTTTATTGAGGATTTTTGCATTGATGTTCATCAAGGATATTGATCTAAAATTCTCTTTTTTTGTTGTGTCTCTGCCAGGCTTTGGTATCAGGATGGTGTTGGTCTCATGAAATGAGTTAGGGAGGATTCCCTCTTTTTCTATTGATTGGAATAGTTTCAGAAGGAATGGCACCAACTCCTCCTTGTACCTCTGGTAGAATTAGACTGTGAATTTGTCTGGTCCTGGACTTTTTTTGGTTGGTAGGCTATTAATTATTGCCTCAATTTCAGAGCCTGTTATTGGTCTATTCAGGGATTCAACTTCTTCCTGGCTTAGTCTTGGGAGAGTGTAAGTGTCCAGGAAATTATCTTAATGGGGTGGAAGGAAATTTTGGAGGTGATGGATATGCTTATTATAGCCTTCACAGTAGTGATAGCTTTACAGGTGTATACTTATCTCCACACTCATCGATATGTGTCCCATTAAAGTTCTACAACTTTTTATATGTTAATCATACCTCAATAAAATAATTTTTAAAATATTCTCTTGAGCCAGGTTTGAGGCCCTGTCAGGAAAAACAAACAAACAAACAAACAAAAACCTGGCAGTTCTCTTTGACCAGCTCATTTAATCTGCACCTTAAACTACTCCTTTATTAGTTCTCATACTCCAGGCCACCATGTACTCACCTTAATCAACCCAGGGCCAGGTAATAGGCAACCAAAGATAAATAGTATGCCCAGAAGTGTACACAATTATTCAAATTAGCGAATCCACAAGGAGCCAGGGAAATGTAGCAAACTCTTCCCCAGTTGCCATACATAGATGGTGCTTGCCCAATCCTGTAAACCTCCAACTTCCAGTTCCCTTGTCACTAGGTGCAAAACCCTGTGCAGCCCTGCCTGGAAGACTTTTCTCACTTGGAGCTATAAATAACAAGAGTTCTGTCTTTCATCTACCCCAGAGCCAGTGTGTTTTGTCTTGCCACCAAAAGGTTCTTTAAAGACAACGCAACATTGCCTGGCACTGTGAGCTGTTTGGTGTGGTTGTGACCACTGACTCTTAGCTTCTCAGCAGGACTGATCTTGGGCACGCGGTTGGCTCTAAACTACTTCCAGAGACCATGGGCCTGTTCCCTCTTTATCACTTACTGTTGTGTCTACTGGTGGTACCACATTTCTCCTCACATAAATTTCTTCAGCATCTGAATATTCAAAAGCAACCATTACTTTTTAAAATCCAGTAGCTATATACTATCCCAGATAGGGGCTTACCATGAGGCAGTAGCAGTGATAGGTCATGTGAGTGGCACTTTCCTGGTCAGACTTTCTAATGGGTTTCTGGTCACTGCCTGTGTCTGCCAGAGGGCTATTCCAGGGATGTGCCATGTATTTGACATTGGCATTTCTTTACTATTGTTTGGGGTAGAACTCTTGTTTGTCTATGTGTTACTGGTGACTCATATAGAGGAAGATGTTGGTTGGGCTCCTTCATTGCAGAAATGGCACCTGTTGCTCAGGTAAAGGTAGTGGCTCACCTGTTCTCTTCATTGCTGCATAACTTGCTGCTATTTACTGCAAACAAAATACATAATTTTTAGACCCTCGGGGTATAATGAGTTATATTCTTGGATACCAGTAATCCAATGTTTAATCTAATGGAAAAGAGGGATCTGAGGCATAGGAACCAACGTCTCATCCCTTCATGCTCTCAACTCCACTCAAACACCTGCCAAATTATACAATTGCTTAACAATGCAAGTCCTAGGTAGAGGGCTTGAACCTTAGTGAGTGTTCCACATAACTGCATTCAAAAACGTGGTTTGGATATGTCTAACTTCACTGTACCAAGGAGAAGCTGCTATAGTCATCTAACTACAAATCTCAATGCCTGGAAGGTACACTGAGAAGCCTTCCGTGAGGTAGATGACAAGACTCCTTCTCCCTTTCCCTTTTCCCATAAACACTTAGAAGGCACATGTCAAGTTATCAGACAGATAGAAACTAACATCCATAGCTTTAGGAAGCTAAAGGCACAACACAGGAAAAAAATAATAATTTCAAAATAATAAATTTGCAATGACAGTGGTGTTCCAAGATGGGACCATGCCTGCAAGAGAGTGCTTCAAATTAAAGAACCAGGACTGGCATTGAGTAAAGACAACTTATTGGTCACCTGATACCAGAAAAGTTGAGTTAGCATAAAAAAGTTTGCAGCAGCTGTATGACCAGGCATAAGTCTTCACCTATCTGAAGTCTCATTTCTTCCTCTATAAAATGAATAATTCAACTCTTGGCTACTTCACAGAAATGATCATTATAAGCTATGTGTTCCTTGCCTCCAGGACAGCCATGCTGGCCATTTTTTCAATGACATGAATCACTTTCCTATTGCTGCCACTGTGCACTTGGTCCCAATCACCCACCTGGATCTTTTTTTTTTTCAGTCTCCTCACATTCAACACTTCCCTGTCCTGTGAATTCCCTCTGAAACACCCACTTGATATTTTAAATCCATGGAGAAAGGAACAATTTAATAACTATTGTGGAAATTGCTTATCTATTATAAACAAAATGAAATCTCTATCTCACATTATAAATTTTTAAATTGCACATGGATTAAAGAGCTAAGTGTTATATACACAAATACACACACTATTAAAGTACCACAAGAAAATTAGAAAGAATAGCGTAGATCTTGAAGAGGTCCACTTAAGTAAGACTGCAACCCGCAAGCCATAAAGAAAAAGAATGGCAGGCCAATTACATTTAAAATAAAGTCTTGTTTAGTAAACACTTTCTAAAACAAAATTAATAAAATGCTGGGAGAACATTGCCATGTATTTAACAGGAAAAGAGCTAATATACTCAGTGTCCAATGAGTATTCATCCTACAAGTTAATAAGATCAATAATTTCCTGAAAACAATAAGCAGAAGATCTAGTCCAATGTTTAATCTAATGGAAAAGAGGGATCTGAGGCATGGGAGCCAACATCTCGTCCCTTCATGCTGTCAACCCCACCCAAAAGAAAACATCTGCCAAATGATACAATTGCTTAACAATGCAAGTCCTAGCTAGAGTGCCGGGGCCTTAGTAAGTGATCCACATAACTGCATGCAAAAAAATCTATTTGGATAAGTCTAACTGCTCTGTACCAAAGAGAGGCTGCTATAGTCATGTAAGTACAAATCTCAATGCCTCTATCTAAAGAAACATACACAATTAATAAACATAGGAACAATTATTAACATCATTCTTGATAAAGGGAAATACAATTTTAAACAACAAGAGGCAAAATTTTCCACTAGCAAAAACTGAGACTGTCTAGTGTACAGACAAAGGGTGTCATTAAGTGGTTGATGTACGCCAAGTCCAGGATCATGCCAACATCACACAAATGAAAATATGAGGGCAATATGGCTGAATAGAAGTCTTCACTGATCATCCTCCCTGCAGAATCACCTAACTTAACAACTATCTCGATAAAAAAAAACACCTTCATAAGAACCAAAAATCAAGTGAGCAATCACAGTATCCGATTTTAACCTCATATCACTGAAATAGGCACTGAAGAAAGTAGGAAAGGCATTACTGAATGGCGAACGCCAGCCCTCTCACATCCCCCAGCAGTGGCCTCATGGTGTAGATAATCTGTTCACTTGGGGGAGGAAGAGCACAAAGGTTGTGATACTTTTCATTGGAACTCAGTGCTACCCTGTCACAAGACAAAGCAACACTGAGCAGAGCTCAGTTGGTATTCACAGCGGGAGCATTTAGATGAGTCAAAGTTGGAAGGGAATCACCTAGCCCACAGGTCGGAATCTGAGTATCAGTAAGCCTCACCACTGTAGGGTAAATGCTTCTGGGGTCCTAAATAAATTTGAAAGGCAATCTAAGCCACAAGAACTGCAACTCCTAGGCAAAGCCTTTTCCTGTGCTGGTCTCAAAGCCAATGGACTTGGGTGGGGAGGCACATGACCTAGTGAAAAAACAGTGGGGTGACTACAGCAGTGCTTGTGCCATCCCTCTCTCAACCCCAGGGAGTGCACCTTTCAGCTCAGAATGAGACCAATTCCCTCTACTTGAAGAGAGGAGAGAGAGAGCAAAGAGAATTTTGTTTTTCATCTGGGGTACCACCCTAGATCTCAAATGACATACCTAGACACACCCTGGGCCAGAAGGGAATCCACTTCTTTGAAAGGAAGGACTCAGTCCTGAAAGGATTCATTAAATGCTGACTAAAGAGCCTTTTGGCCTTGAATAATCAGCGGCCACAGCTGGTAGTACACACCATGGGCCGTGGGTGAGACTTTGAGACATGCTGGTTTCTGGTGTGACCCTGCAAATTCAAAGTTGTGGTGGCTATGAGGAGATACTCCTTCTGCTTGAAAACATCAGAGGAAAAAGGACTTTGTCTTGCAGCTTTGGTGTTAGCTCGGCCACAGTGGGGTAGAGTATTAAGTGGGCTTTTAGGGTTCCAAATTCCAGGCCTTGGCTTTTGGACAGCATTTCTGGACCTACTCTGGGCCACAGGGGAGCCCACTTCCCTGAAGAGTGAATCCCAGGTCCCGTAGGCTTGACCGTAAGCTGACTGAAGAACCCTTGGGCCTTACGTGAACACTGGCAGTAGACTGGAAGTAGTCCCCATGAAACTGTGGTTGTGAAAAGCAGAGAGATTCCTCTGCCTGGGGAAAAGAGAGGGAAGGCTGGGAAAGACTTTTTATTATGGGGTGATGTCAGCTTAGTCACAAAAAAATAGAGCACCATTAGATTTCTAGGGTTTCTGACTCTAGGCCCTGACTCCTAGGAGTCATCTTGGATCTCTCTGGGGCCTGGGGAAACTCATTGCCCTAAAGAGAATGACACAATACTGTATGGATTTGCTACCTGCTGATTGTAGACCCCTAGGGCTGAGTAAGCAGTAGTTACCCTAAGCCTTGGGTGAGACCTAGTGCTATGCTGGCTTCAGGTCTGACCCAGTGCAGTCCCAGTGGGGTTGGCCACAGGGATCCTTATGTCAACCCTCCCCTAGCTCCAGGCAACATAGCAAAGAGAGAAAGAGACTCCAATTGTTTGGGAGAAAAAAAAAGGAAAAAACACAAGAACCTTTATCTAGTAATTCAGGGAATCTTGCAGATCTTATCTAAGACCACCAGAGCAGTGCCTCTAGGAGCCTGCCAGAACCACAGCATTACTGGGCTTGCAATGCTCTCTAATGCAGATGTGGCTGCAGTGACCAAAAATGTATGTCACAATACCCAAGTCACTCAGAATACTGGGAAAACCTTCCCAAGAAGGACAAGTACAAATAAACCCAAACTATGAAGACTACAATAAATACCTAGCTCTTCAATGTCTAGACACTGACAAACGTTCGTAAGCCTCAAGACCATACAAGAAAACATGACATCATCAAACTATATAAGAACCAGGGATCAATCCCTGAGAGACAAGAGATATGTGATTGCAGACGGAAAATAAAAAATAGCTGTTTTCAGGAAACTAAAAAAAATTCAAGATAATACAGACAAAGAATTCAGAATGCTACTAGATAAATTTAACAAATAAATTGAAATAATTGGAAAAAGATACATTCCATCAATACCGAATTTATTGAGAGTTGTTGCGTGAAGCACTGTTGAATTTTGTCAAAGGCCTTTTCTGCATCTATTGAGATAATCATGTGGTTTTTGTCTTTGGTTCTGTTTATATGCTGGATTGTGTTTATTGATTTGTGTATGTTGAACCAGCCTTGCATCCCAGGGATTAAGTCCACTTGATCATGGTGAATAAACTTTCTGATGTGCTGCTGGATTTGGTTTGCCAGTATTTTACTGAGGATTTTTGCATCGATGTTCATCAGGGATATTGGTCTAAAATTCTCTTTTTTTGTTGTGTCTCTGTCAGGCTTTGGTATCAGGATAATGTTGGCCTCGTAAAATAAGTTAGGGAGGATTCTCTCTTTTTCTATTGATTGGAATAGTTTCAGAAGGAATGGTACCAGATCCTCCTTCTACCTCTGGTAGAATTCAGCTGTGAATCCATCTGATTCTGGACTTTTTTGGTTGGTAGGCTATTAATTATTGCCTCAATTTCAGAGCCTGCTATTGGTCTATTCGGGGATTCAACTTCTTCCTGGTTTAGTCTTGGGAGAGTGTAAGTATCCAGGAAATTATCCATTTCTTCTAGATTTTCTAGTTTATTTGCGCAGAGATGTTTATAGTATTCTCTGATGGTAGTTTGTATTTCTGTGGGGTCGATGGTGATATCCCCTTTATAATTTTTTATTGCATCTGTTTGATTCTTCTCTTTTCTTCTTTATTAGTCTTGCTAGTGGTCTATCAATTTTGTTGATCTTTTCAAAAAAACAGGTCCTGGATTCATTGATTTTTTGGAGGGCTTTTTGTGTCTCTATCTCCTTCAGTTCCGCTCTTATCTTAGTTATTTCTTGCCTTCTGCTAGCTTTTGAATGTGTTTGCTCTTGCTTCTCTAGTTCTTTTAATTGTGGTGTTAGAGTGTCAATTTTAGATCTTTCCAGTTTTATCTTGTGGGCATTTAGTGCTATAAATTTCCCTCTACACACTGCTTTAAATGTGTCCCAGAGATTCTGATATGTTGTATCTTTGTTGTCATTGGTTTCAAAGAACATCTTTATTTCTGCCTTCATTTTGTTATGGACCCAGTAGTCATTCAGGAGCAGGTTATTCAGTTTCCATGTAGTTGAGTGGTTTTAAGTGAATTTCTTAGTCCTGAGTTCTAGTTTGATTGCACTGTGATCTGAGAGACAGTTTGTTATAATTTCTGTTCTTGTACATTTGCTGAGGAGTGCTTTCCTTCCAATTATGTGGTCAATTTTGAAATCAGTGTGATGTGATGCTGAGAAGAATGTATATTCTGTTGATTTGGGATGGAGAGTTCTGTAGATGTCTGTTAGGTCCACCTGGTGCAGAGTTGAGCTCAATTCCTGGATATCCTTGTTAACTTTCTGTCTCATTGATCTGTCTAATGTTGACAGTGACAAACCCACAGCCAATATCATACTGAATGGGCAAAAACTGGAAGCATTCCCTTTGAAAACGGTCACAAGATAGGGATGCCCTCTCTCATCACTCCTATTCAACATAGTGTTGGAAGCTCTGGCTAGGGCAATCAGGCAAGAGAAAGAAATAAAGGGTATTCAGTTAGGAAAAGACGTCAAATTGTCCCTGTTTGCAGATGACATGATTGTATATTTAGAAAACCCCATTGTCTCAGCCCAAAATCTCCTTAAGCTGATAAGCAACTTCAGCAAAGTCTCAGGATACAAAATTAATGTGCAAAAATCACAAGCATTCTTATACACCAGTAACAGACAAACAGAGAGCCAAATCATGAATGAACTTCCATTCACAATTGTTTCAAACAGAATAAAATACCTAGGAAACCAACTTACAAGGGATGTAAAGGACCTCTTCAAGGAGAACTACAAACCACTGCTTAGTGAAATAAAAGAGGACACAAACAAATGGAAGAACATACCAGGCTCATGAATAGGAAAAATCAATATTGTGAAAATGGCCATACTGCCCAAGGTGATTTACAGATTCAATGCCATCCCCATTAAGCTACCAATGACTTTCTTCACAGAATTGGAAAAACTGCTTTAAATTTCATATGGAACCAAAAAAGAACCCGCATTGCCAAGACAATCCTAAGTCAAAGAACAAAGCTGGAGGCATCACCCTACCTGACTTCAAACTATACTACAAGGCTACAGTAACCAAAACAGCATGGTACTGGTACCAAAACAGAGATATAGACCAATGGAACAGAACAGAGCCCTCAGAAATAATACCACACATCTACAGCCATCTGATCTTTGACAAACCTGAGAAAAACATGAAATGGGGAAAAGATTCCCTATTTAATAAATGGTGCTGGGAAAATTGGCTAGCCATAAGTAGAAAGCTGAAACTGGATCCTTTCCTTACTCTTTAAACGAAAATTAATTCAAGATGGATTAGAGACTTAAATGTTAGACCCAAAACCATAAAAACCCTAGAAGAAAACCTAGGTAATACCATTCAGGACATAGGCATGGGCAAGGACTTCATGACTAAAACGCCAAAAGCAACAGCAACAAAAGCCAAAATTGACAAATGGGATGTAATTAAACTAAAGAGCTTCTGCACAGCAAAAGAAACTACCATCAGAGTGAACAGGCAACCTACAGAATGGGAGAAAATTTTTGCAATCTATTCATCTGACAAAGGGCTAATATCCAGAACCTAGAAAGAACTCAATCAAATTTACAAGAAAAAAACAAACAACCCCATCAAAAAGTGGGCAAAGGATATGAACAGACATTTCTCAAAAGAAGACATGCATACAGCCAACAGACACATGAAAAAATGCTCATCATCACTGGCCATCAGAGAAATGCAAATCAAAACCACAATGAGATGCCATCTCACACCAGTTAGAATGGCAATCATTAAAGAGTCAGGAAACGCAGGTGCTGGAGAGGATGTGGAGAAATAGGACACTTTTACACTGTTGGTGGATTGTCAATTAGTTCAACCATTGTGGAAAATAGTATGGCGATTCCTCAAGGATCTATAAGTAGAAATACCATATGATCCAGCCATCCAATTACTGGGTATGTACCCAAAGGATTAGAAATCATGCTGCTATAAAGACACATGCACACATATGTTCATTGCGGCACTATTCCCAATAGCAAAGACTTGGAATCAACCCAAATGTCCATCAGTGAAAGACTGGATTAAGAAAATGCTGCACATATACACCAAGGAATACTGCACAGCCATAAACAAGGATGAGTTTGTGTCCTTTGTAGGGACATGGATGCAGCTGGAAACCATCACTCTCAGCAAACTATGGCAAGAACAGAAAACCAAACACCGCATGTTCTCACTCAGGTGGGACGTGAACAATGAGATCACTTGGATTCGAGAAGGGAAACATCACACACCAGAGCCTATTATGGGGAGAGGGGAGGCAGGAGGGCATTGGGAGTTATACCTGATGTCAATGACGAGTTGATGGGTGCTGACGAGTTGATGTGTGCAGCACGCCAACATGGCACAAGTATACATATGTAACAAACCTGCACGTTATGCATATGTACCCTAGAACTTAATGTATAATAAAGAAAAGAAAGAAAGAAATAATTAGAAAGAATCAAGCAGAAATTCTGTGGTTGAAAAATGCAACTGATCTACTGAAGAATGCATCAGAGTCTCTTAATAGCAGGAGTGATCAAGCAGAAGAAAGAATTAGTAAACTTGAAGATAAGCTATTTGGAAATACACAGGAGACACAAGAAGAAAGAACGAAGCATACTTAAAAGGTGTGGAAAGTAGCCTCAAAAGTACAAATATAAGTGTTATTGGTTTTAAAGAGGAGGTAGAGAGACAGATGGGAATAGAAAGTTTATTCAAAAGGTAATAACGGAAAGCATCCCAAACCTAGAGACAGATATCAATAGTTATGTGCAAGAAGGTTTCAGAACACAAAGTAGATTTTAATCTGAAGAACACTACTTCAATACATTTATTAATCAAACTCCCAAAAGTCGAGGAAAAGGAGAGGAGTCTAAAAGCAACAAGAAGAAAACAAACAAACAAACAAAACAAATAACATGCAGTGGAATTTTACTATGTTTTGTAGGAGACTGATTAGTGGAAACCTTACCGTTCAGGAGAAGTGACACGTCATAAAGTGCAGAAGAAGAAACTTTTACCCTAGAATAGTATATTCTTAAACATGAAGGAGAAATAAAGTCTTTCCCAGAGACACAAAACTGAGGAATTTCAACGCCAGACCAGTCTTACAAGAAATGCTAAAAGGAATTCTTCAGCCTGAAAGAAAAAGATGTTAATGAGCAATAAGAAATCAAAGTACAAAATTCACTGGTAATAGTAAGTACATTTTAAAAACGCAGAATATTATACTGTAATCATGAGGTGTAAAATAGTATATCTTATGTAGAAAGTCAAAAGAATGAAACAATCAAAATAGTAACTGCAACAGCTTTTCAAGACATAACACAATAATATATAAATATAAAAAAGAAAAGTTAAAAGACAAAAAGAGGAAGATGAAGTTTAGAGTTTTTATTAGTTTTCTTTGTGGGTGTTTGTTTGATTGTACAATCAGTGTTACATTGTCACTAGTTGAATATAATGGGTTATGAGATATTATTTGCAAGCCTCATTATAACTGCAAATCTACAAACATACATCAGATACACAAAAAAATTAAAAGCAAGAAATAAAAGCATACCACCAGAAAAAAAATCACATTCAATAAAAAGAAGAAGGGAAGGAATAAAATAATAAAAAGAAGACTACAAACAACCAGATAACATAAAACAAAATGTAAATCCTTACTTATCAATGATATTGAATGTAAATAGATTACACTCTCCAATCCAAAGACATAGAGTGGCAGAATGAATTAAAAATATATATATATCCTGGCTGGGCACAATGGCTTATGCCCGTAATCCCAGCATTTTGGGAGGCCAAGGTTCGTGGATCACAAGGTCAGTACATTGAGACGATCCTGGTCAACTTGATGAAACCTTGTCTCTACTAAAAATACAAAAAATTAGCAGGCCATGGTGGTGCGTGCCTGTAGTCTCAGCTACTAAGGAGGCTGAGGCAGGAAAATCACTTGAACTTGGGAAGCAGAGGTTGCAGTGAGCTGAGATTGCATCACTGCACTCCGGCCTGGCAACGGAGGGAGACTCCATCCAAAAAAAAAAAGAAAAAGAAAAGAAAAGAATCCAATAATCTGTCATCTACAGAAAACACACTTCACCTATAAAGACACACATAAACTGAAAATAAATGGATGGAAAAAAGATATTCCATGTCAATGGAAACCAAAAAAGTGCAGGAGTAGCTATACTTACATCAGACGAAGTATATTTCAAAACAAAAGAAGCCAAAGAATGTCATTATATATTAATAAAGGGATCAACTCAGCAAGAGGATGTAACAATTGTAAATATGGGCACCCTACACAGAAGCAGCCAGATATATAAAGTAAATGTTATTAGAGCTAAAGAGAGAGATAGACCTAAATACAATAATATCTGGAGACTTCAACATCCCACTTTCAGCACTGGACTGTTCATCCAGACAGAAAATCATCAAGAAAACATTGAACTTAATGTGCGCTATAGACCAAATGGTCCTAAGAGATATTTGCAGAACATTTCATTTAATGGTTGCACAATACGAATTCTTCTATTCAGAACAGAAATAATTATCAAAGATAATCCATATATTAGGCCATAAAATAAGACTTAAAACATTCTAAAAAATTGAAATAGTATCAAGTATCTTCCCTGACCGCAATGAAATAAAATTAGAAATCAACAGCAAGAAGAATTTGGGAAACTATATAAACTCATCAAAATTAAACAATGTAGGCCTAGCATGGTGGCTTATCCTGTAATCTCAGCACTTTGGGAGGCTGAAGCGGGTAGATCACTTGAGGTCAGGAGTTTAAGACCAGCCTGGCCAACATGTTGAAACCCCATCTCTATCAAAAATACACAATTTAGCCAGGCATGGTGGCATACACCTGTAATTCCAGCTGCTTGAGAGCCTGAGGCAGGATAATCGCTTGAATCTGGGAGACAGAGGTTGCAGTGAGCCCAGATCATGCCACTGCACTCTAGCTTGGGTGACAGAGCAAGACTCTGTCTCAGGAAAAAAAAAAAAAAAAAAAATGAAACAATATGCTCTTGAGTGACCAGTAGGTCAATGAAGAGATTAAGAAATAAATTTTAAAATGTCTTGAAAAAATGATAATGAAAGCATAACATACCAAAACCTATGGGATATAGCCAAAGCAGTACTAAAAGGGGAGTTTATAGTTGTAAGTACCTACATCAAAAAAGTAGGAAAACATAAAATAAATAACCTAACAGTACATCTCAAGTAACTAGAAAAGCAAGAGCAAACCAAACCCAAAGACAGTAGAAAAAAAGAAATAATAATAATAATCAGAACATAAATAAATAAAATTGAACAAAGGAAATAATACAAAAGATTAATTAAATGAAAGTTGGTTTTTCAGAAGATAAATGAAAATCCACAACCCTGTAGTCAGACTCAGAATAAAAGACAGATTGCCCAAGTAAATAAAATCTGTTATGTAAAATGAGACACTACAACTAATACTGCAGAAATTCAAAACATAATTAGAGGTTACTGTGAGCAAGTATATGACAATAAATTAGAAAACCTAGAAGAAACAGGTAAATTTGTAGACACATACAACCTAACATGATAGAGCCATAAGTAAATTTAAAACCTGAATAGTCCACAACAAATAATGAGATCAAAGATGTAATATAAAAGTCTCCAAGGAAAAGAAAGCCCAAGACCTGATGGCTTTATGACTGAAGTTTACAAAACATTTAAAGAAGTAGTACCAATTCTACTCCAACTATTCTGAAAAATAGAGAAAGAGTGTTTCCAAACTCATTTTATGAGGACAGTTTCACCCTGATACCAAAACCAAAGACACATCAAAAAGAAAATTACAGGCTGATATCCCTGGTAAGTATTGATGCAAAAATTCTTAACGAAATACTAGCCACATTAATTCAACAATACATTAAAAAAGTCACTAGTTATGACCAATTGGAATTTATCCCTGGGATGCAAGAATAGTTCATCATATGCAAATCAATGTGATTTGTTCTATCAATGGAATGAAGAACAAAAATCATATAATCATTTCAGTTGATGCTAGAAAAAGTATCTGATAAAACTTAACAACCCTTCATAACAAGAACCTGCAAAATACTGAGTATAGAAGGAACATACTTCAACATAATAAAAGTCATATATAATAGGCCCACAGCTGGTAGCATACTAAGTGAAGAAAGACTGAAAAGCTTTTTCTAAGATCAGGAACATAATAAGGATGCCCAATACATCACTGTTATTCAACATATTACTGGAATTTCTAGCTAGAGCAATCAGAGAAGAGAAAGAAATGAAGGGCATCCAAACTGGAAAGAAATAAGCCCATTTTTTTTTTGTTTGTTTGCAGATGATATGATCTTACATTTGGAAAAATCTGAGTGCTCCACAAAAAAACTCTTAGAAATAATACCAAATTCAGCAAATGTGCAGGATATAATATAAACAGACACAAATTAGCAGCATTCCTATATGCCAACAGCAAACAATCTAAAAATAAAATTAAGGTACTTTGAAGATGTAAAATTACCAGCCTCAAAATAGAGAGATTATTCTAGACTATCCAGGTGGGTACAACGCAATCACTTGATGTCTTAAAACCAGAACTTTCTTTGATTGAAGTCACAGAAATGAGGCAGAAGGGGAATTTGGAGTGACTCAAAGTGTATGCAGCACTTGAGAACCCCTATTGTTGGTTTTTGTTTGTTTGTTTGTTTGTTTTCTTTTTTTTTGAAATTGGCTGCATGGAAAGCAGGAGAAGGACAGAGGCAGTATTGATGAGCAAAGACTGACTGGGTTCAGACTTACAGCCGATAGGGAAACTGAGGCCTTGGTCCTACATTTGGAAGGAAATGAATTCAGCCACAGACTTAACAAGCTGAAACAGATTATTCTCCGTAGCCTCTAAAAAGAATGAATGTTCTGACAATACCTTTATTACACCCTTATGAGACTCTAAGCAGAGGACCAGAGAACCCAGATTAAACATACCTTACCGGGTCTTCTGACCCTTCAAACTGTGAGATCATAAATTTATGTTGTTTAACAATACTAGATTCAAGGTAATTTTTTAAATGAAATCAATGGAGAGAGAGAGAGAGAGAGAGAGAGAGAGAGAGAGATGATAGAAGAGAGAGAGAAAAAAGACAATGTGTATTTCACTTTAAAATTTTGACAAGGTGATATTCAGAACTAGCCATTATATTTAAAAAATATTTTTGGCAAGTATCTTGTTTAATAAACTCTCTTCTTTAGTTAAAATTCTCAGCTGACTATAGTATGATTCACTTTGGCTAGGCAAAACATGAAAGTAATGTTTTAAAAAGACAGTGGGAAGTGTGCAGATTCTCCAGTACAATTCGAAATCCAGCCTCCTAAAATATACATCAAGACCAATGCAATGGGGGCACGTAAACAATGATACTGATTTTGTTGCCCATCTTCATCGACACTACAGCTTCTTCAGAGCATAGCAATTACTTTCAGGATTACTGTCCAGCATTTTCCTTATAGTGGATCCACACAACCAAAAACCCGAAAATATTGCTTTCATATTTGAAAGGAATACTTGATTGTCAATGCTTGAGACCACAAGCAATATGGGATGATATGATACTCATTTCTGGGGTACATCTTAGGTAAGCAAACTCTTTGTATGAGAACTGTCATTTCACTTCTCAGGATGACCTGCCCAGCAGAGAGGAGGTATCCTTTCTTCTAGGAGCTGAACAATCATTGGGACACCTTGGCTGTGGAAAGGAGCTACCCGCTGTGGGTTTTCTGTGAGCTGTTCTATCACTCAGTAAAGCTCCTCTTTGTCTTGCTCACCCTCCACTTGCTTGCATTCCTCAGTCTTCCTGGTCGCAGGACAAGAACGTGAGACCCACTTAATGGTGAGGCTAAAAGAGCTATCACAAAAACAGAGCTGAAACATACCCCTTGCTTGCCATGTTGTAAGCCATGAGAAGAAAAGAAGAGCTGTGGCCCTTCAGGGAGCCCAGTCCTGCGAGCTCCGTCTGTCAGGGTTGTGACTCACTCTTTGGGACCCTTCGGTTCCTGGCATCTCCAAGATTGTGGGCACCACCATGTTCCCGGGTGTCAGCCATTCAAACTGCTTGCAGTGTACCTGGTCCAGCAGCAGCCTCACAAAGAGCTGGTGTCCGTGCCAGCGCCTGGAGTTGCCTGACCCACCGCTGCAGCTGGCATGTCTGACTGTGCACAGTGGCCGAACCCCACACTCGCTCACACACCCCTCACCATTCCACACCAGACTCACCCTTGGAAGTCATGGGACACAGGCTGGTAGCACGAGCCACACGCAGCCTGCCAGGCGGACTGGGCAAAACAAGCCCAGTGGGAATGAGCAAAACTCAGGCAAGGGTGCCACCAGCCACAGAGGTTTCTGGCCAGAAAAATGACACCCTGAAGATCCCCTAACACTATTGTAATTTCGAATGATTATCCCATGAAAATATTTTTATTTAAAAAATGCATTCAAAGAAATACTATGCTTAGATCAACATTTCTTTTGATTATACATTTTATAGCTGCGGAAATTTGTTATAACACTCAGTCTCAGACCTTGTCTTATTTGTTTGAGTTAATAGTTGAGATGAGCAAAATTCTAAGATGATCCCACTTCCATGACCCCACCTTCATGTAACCTTCTCCCTTCAAGGGTAGAAAGAACTTGTGAATATGATGATGTACCATCTTGTGATTAGGTTACTCACCAGTTTACTTTTTGTTACTCAATTAGGAGAGTCTCCTGGGTGTGCCTGACCTAATAAGACAATATCTTATGAGAATGTGAAGTATCTCAGAGATTCTCCTGGTAAATTAGAGAGAAACAAATGGCCATGATATAAAGTCCACACAGAACCCACGCCTAAGACCACAGTCCTAGGGTCACAAGGAAATAACTGACAACAACTTAAAAGAGCTTGGAAGAGGACTTGAGCCTCAGATGAGACTGCAGCCCCAGCTAATGCCTTGATTTTAGCCTGGTATAAACCTGAATAGAGGATCCAACTAACTAATTTGTGGATTCCTGATCCATGGAAACTATGTGATGATAAATATAGAATGTTTTGCAGTGAGTAAATATGTGGTAGTTAGTTAAAAAGTGATATAAAACTAATACAATAATGTCTCAAAAAGTAACAACTGCTTTTTTCAGAAATTTTGTAATTGCAACATTTTATCTTTAGCGTATGGAAGTCAAATTATAAATGTCTGTAGTGCTAAACAAAGTAGCATTAAAAAAGACAGCAGACTATAGAAGATACAGGGAATTGTAGGATGTGTAGCAAATTAATGGGTTAGTTTTACTCAAATCCAGCAGTTTGTGAAGATTTGAATATGGCTACATACTACATTTTTAAAAATAAGTAAAAATCTAGTAGTTTTTTTTTTTAACATTAAATCAGTTTGCAACCATCTACACCCTACCCCAATTAAAAAAAATCTATGTGGGCCAAACAATAAGTGAGTATGGGACCATTTTATGTTCTGTGCTATAAAATTTAAGAATAAATATATTTGCTTATGTTTTCCCTTTCGAGAATTTTTTTTTCAATTTCATATGTAAACCTTTCCATTTTCTTCCTCATGTATTTATTTTCTCTCTAAATTATTATTCATTCATTCATAAAGAACATGCTCATTGAGCATATTCTATGGAACTGACACTATTGAAGACATATTGAGCAAAATAGAAAGGCATCCCAGCCCACCTGAGATTAATTCCCAGAAGCAGGATACATAAAACACAATTAAAATATATAAATTATATATCAACCACTGTATATCATCGCAGATAAAATGTGAAGAAAAAAACTGCAAAGAAATTATGGAGAGAACACAAGTTTGGAGATAGTAGACGGATGGAGGAAAACTGTTTAATGCCAAGATTCTTTTGGCATTAACATTCTAAATTCTGGCATATTTTAAAAGTCTAATACAATGTCCTATGTACTAGAGCAACAAGGGTTGGGAGGATATTCTGCTTACTCTCAAAGAGCTTACAAGTTGGTGAAACTGACATACAAGGTAAACAGATTATATTCTGGTAAGTACTGTTATGATTTATAGCATACAAGAAAGTAAAGAGTTTTAGGCAAAGCATATAGGAATGCCAGAAATAGATGGTGAAATTTCCTAGAATGTGTGTAAACTATATTGAAATTAACAACTTTCAAATGTTTAGCTGGGCATTTTAAATAGTTAATTTCTGAGCACCATTCCATACTTCCAAGATTCTACTATTTAGAGATCCCATGTGGTCCTGTAGGAAAATCTTACAAAATTCTGAATGAGAGCTCAGACCTAAAAATGTTATAAGATCCCTCTGATGTCCATAAATACTTGGAAAATCATTTTTTTCCCATAGAGTTTTATATAAAGTCATGCCTATAAAGACTTTTTGTATTTTTAAAACATGGAGAGAGGCCGGGCATGGTGACTCATGCCTGTAATCCCAGCATTTTGGGAGGCTGAGGCAGGGGGATTGCTTGAGGTCAGGAGTTCGAGATCAGTCTGACCAACACGGTGAAACCCTAGCTCTATTAAAAATACAAAAATTCACCAGGCATGGTGGCAGACACCTGTAGTCCCATCTACTTGGGAGGCTGAGGCAGGAGAATTGCTTAAGCTTGGGAGGCGGGGGTTGCAGTGATACGAGATCACACCATTGAACCCCAGCCTGGGCAACAGAGTGAGACTCTGTCTTAATAAATAAATGAATGAATGAATGAATAAATAAATAAATAAATAATAAAAAAGAAACCATGGAGACAATTCAGTCCTGAAACTTGCAACATTTCCAAAAGGACAAAAAGCCTAATAATCTCTATTTTTAGAGTAACTAGGAGACAAGTATAACCTAAGATATCTCAAATAAATTATACCAAAGTGTTGGAGTCCCACACAAAGTTAGAAATCCATAAACTGTGGTAGGGAAGAATGGTGGATGAAATACCAAGAGTCTAGTCTTGGTGGAATCCATAGTCACTCCTGAAGGAGAAGATCCTAACCAAAAAGGAAATGTTATATCCAGGATGAAGACTAAACAAGCTCAAGTGCAAGCGAAAGTCAATAGAGAAGGCACGAAATTTGCCCAGTGACCCAAACATCTCAAGTTTCAGGAGGTTCTCGCAAAATAAAATTCCCCCCCAAATTTTGGGCCCTATGGTACACTGGTCCATGAAGCATTCTTAGAAGAAATCAGGGAAGCCCAATGACTACGTAAGCTCTCCTGCTCCAAGTTAGTTTCCAAGTGTCAGAGGAGCTGTGGTTATACAAAAAATCCATGCTATAAATAAGCATTCTCTATTGTAGCAGTGGCAGAAGAGGGCATTGAGTGGCAAAGTTGGAAACTATCTTTCCTATCTCCATTTCTTCCAGAGGAACCGATTGTAATAATTCAGAAAAATTCAACTCATTCACATAGGAGCAGCAAAAACAGAGTATACCTTCAATAAAGATGGAAGTATATGAATAATTGTCTGGTGAGGAAAAGATATAAAGAGTAAATTCATTTTGGCTCTGATATACTGCTTTCAAACTTTGAAGAATTTTCTTTCAAAGATGCTTCTTGCAAGAAACCAGAAGGGATATTTTCAAGCATAGTGTTTACCAGTAAATTAATTTGCAAGTTACGTGACCGGTAATCACAAAATTTTGTTCTTTAGGAGATTCTATAGAAAATTGTGACCATGCTAAAAGTCTTCATGTGTTTCTTTACCAATTTAATAGCCATGTTTACACTTTCTGAAACACTTTCTCTATCTTCTAAAAATATCTGAAAAGTTCCCTGATTACAAAAGGAAAGAGAAAATTACTGGCCTATTGAAAGACTAAACAGAGGCTGAATTAAGTTGCTTTTCTAGGGGGAATGCAAAGTAATTACATAGTAAGGGGTTAACATCTGGAACAAACTTAGCCGGATATAGTAGTTAAATATTGCCCTCTAAAACCTACAATATTGAGGGATTAAGACAAATGTAAGCTACTCATTATCTGTAATTGGTCATTTTTTAGAAAATAAATGAATGCTTTTTAAGTTAATACTTGGGTGCAACTGTTAAATTTTGTTTCCCTGTTAAAAAAAAATCAGTGCCAGAGATTCTCAGTAGAATCAGGTTAACTCTTTCTTATCTTTATATAATTTTTCACGACAAAATGTTGAATGCAGTTTCAACTTAATTGTATCTCTACCGGGAGTTGAGAATGCACATTATGAAGTGGTTCACCTTGACTGACTTCTCCAGTTAACCTCATCAAATCTCCAGTTGATCTATGTAATGAGTATCTAGTTCATCAGCCAGTATCTCAGAAGTCGAAACGTTTTACTGTAAAGAGATCAAAACTTTCTTCCAAGTTAACTCAGTTCCTATTAGTAAAATATAGTCAATTCATATATTAGTCTGTTCTCACACTGCTGTGAAGAAATAACCGAGACTAGGTAATTTATTTTAAAAAGAGATTTAATTGACTCACAGTTCTGCATAGCTGGGAAGTCCTCAGGAAACTTACCATCATGGTGGAAGGCATCTCTTCACAGGGCAGTGGGAGAGAAAACGAGTGTCAGCAGGGAAAATGCCAGATGTTTATAAAACCATCCAATCTCACGAGAACTCACTCGCTGTCACAAGAACAGCCTTGGGTAAACCACCCCCATGATTCAATTACCTCCCATCAGGTCCTGCCCATGACACACGGGGATTATGAGAATTAAATGTAAGTTGAGACTTGAGTGGGGACACAGAGACAAACCATATCAATTCATATTCCAACTTGCTATCAGTGGTTTTTCAACCTTTGTAATCTTCTTTCCCAAGAATAGTGCCCTTGTGTTGGTAGGGGGAAAGGGCGTGGTCTGAAGGATTTTCTCTAAGTCTTTGTTGGATTTTGCTGCACATCGGATGGCCACAGCTGTTTACCTGTGACTCTGCACTGATGCGTCTCAGTGTGTGGCTGCTATTACAAAGTCCTGTTGGATGCCATGTTAGCACCCACTACAGAAGTCCAAGTTCTTGTCTTTATTCTTCAAATGTGATGTCTGTACTTTGTGTTACTTCCTTGGATGACCTCATGCTATTGACCACACACCAACAGTCTTAGAACATGGGTCCATCATGTGGCATAACTGTCTCTTGCATATTATGTGGAGGCTGTGGAGGATTAGGGTACTATTTGGTACTTATCAATAGCTTTTGGCTTTTCTATTGTACAAACCCTCTGATGGGCGTTGCGGGGACACAGAGTCCTAGCTTATATGTTCCCATATTTTTCTCTTGCCTGAGTTGCTTTGAGTAGTATAGGCATCTTACTTGTTTTACTTCCAAAGTCTCCTCATCCCACTATAGCATCCTCTTTTGCTTAGCCTAGTGAAAACTTTATCTTCATTCTCTTCTTGCTTTTTCCCACCCTACATCTTCTTTGTGCCACTCAGAAATCAGCTGACCCAGGCATAATGGTGAAGGGGTTGCAAAGAAAAAATAAGTTTCAACTATTCCCAGTTATCTTTATTTATTTATTTTTATTATTATTAATATTTAAATCAAGTCTCACTCACTCTGTCACCCAGGCTGGAGCGCAATGGCATGATATTGGCTCATCAAAACCTCTCTACCTCCCGGGTTCAAGCAATTCTCCATTCTCCTGCCTCAACCTCCTGAGTAGCTGGGATTAGTCTAACGTCAAATTAAAATGTCTTATATGTGTGATTAGACTAATGTTAGACTAACGGGCTATTTTTTCTAATTTTAGTAGAGACAAGATTCCACCATGTTGGCCAGGCTGTTCTCAAATTTCTGCCCTCAAGTGATCCGCCCACCTCATCCTTCCAAAGTGCTGGGATTACAGGTCTGAGCCACTGCACCCAGCCATAATCCTAGTTACTTTTTAACACATTAAAGTTCACTATTTTGTCAAGATTCTCCAAGTAAACTTAAAAATTTCCGTTTGAAAATACCTCATCTCAAGATGATTAGGATCTAGAAAATTATTCTTCTTTTCTTATTACAGGAGGTTATAGTGTCTAATTCCTGTATTTAATGGTGAGGGCTCAAAATGAAGCTAGAAACACACAAAATAGAAGGAAAATATGACTCTCATTATAATATATTGTGTGCTCAGGGAGTAGTAGTTATTAGCAATATACTTCTCTAAAATTCAATTTGTTTCTCGTAGCTTATTCATCTTAATCAACCCAGTTAAAATAATTATGAGATAGTATCTACAAAGCCTCAATAACTCAGGATTTATAAACCTAATTCAAGAATTTGTTTAAAATGTCAACTATGATTAGGGGATAAATAATATACAATTTATTAATGACTAATGACTCAAATTAATAAATGTCAAATTAAAATGTCTTATATGTGTGGTTAGATTAATAACACACAATCTTTAATCACTAAGGAATTGCCAAAACTCTTAGGTAAGGGTTCATGTAAATATTATCTTAATTTAAATGGTATTGTTTCCTTTTGTTGTTCTGAGTTACAGCATTTCAAATATCATATTGATTCATATCAGTTAATTCTTTATATTAGTAATTTTAGTAACAATTATATAGGATACCAATCTGTCCTCATTTAGTCAGAGTTCCTGCTTTAATTACAATGTGTTCAGTTCCTAAATTTCAGCAACAAAGGTATTATTTTCCTTTTCGTCAATATGTAATTCTTTGCATTCAATGCAGAATGAAAGGAGATCTGTTTATTTCAAATAAATCTGAAAACTACGAATTGCAGCTGCTGGTTACTGGAAAGTTTTGTGTCAGCAGTGCCCACACATAACTGTGCAAACAACCCCACAGTGACTAACTCACATTGGCCTGAGTCTGTCTTTTTATGTCTCTCTGAACTTCGCCTGCCCAGAGGAGGGTTTTCCTTTTGTTAGCACTTTGAAGACAAGTGGACCTCATGGAGCATAGCTATGATCCGTTCTTTAAAAGGAGTCCCAATGTAGGCTATCTTTTGGCCCTAAAATGATTGCAGTAAAGCAGTATTTAACACTGTCTCTGGCTTAAACAGCTTGAGTTAGCTTGTTTAGATCATTTACTCACATTCTGATTTTAAGCACCTACCATAATTTGGCAAGCATCTACCATTTGACATACTGTCATTTCTATACTTCTTTGTCTATAGAAATATGTTTAAGTTTATATAACAAAGACACTAAACAAATAATCTAAGCCTTCAACTAATCAAAAGTGTATTTCATGGTAGATTAAAAAATCTTTTAAGTTGATGTTTATTTTCAACTTTTTTGATGCCATGTGCAATGGACTGAAGTCAATGAATTCTTGTGAATCTATATTTAAACTGAGAAACAATAGTTATCAATTTTCAGAAAAAATGTATGTAGCTACCATTTTCAGGAAAACTAACGAGTTTACATTTGAAATCAACATTTTTTATCTTTGTAATACTAAAATTTTCTCTTTTGTTTCAATAATTTAAGTGTTTTTCAGATGAAAGGAAATATGATAAATTTGCCTTATTTATGATAAATTTTAAATTAATTTTTTATTTATCATTTTAATGATAAATGTACCATATTTTCTTTTATCTGAAAAAAAGGGAGTGATATACACATATACAGGCAGGTACATACCGGTTTCTAAATGTAAATTTCGATATGCCACATCTAAAACCATGTACTAAGCAGTTTCTGGAATACCTAGATAAAATAATAATTATTTTCAAAATAGTTTGTGCTAAACTAGTGTTCCATGAATAAAAATAGTCCCAAATCGCCATTTTTATATTGCCAATTAATATTAATTTATTTAAGGAAAATGATCATCTAAAACAACTAAGTATTCTAAAACTAATGACAAAATATTAACATCATATTCTGAAAATTATTAATTCTATGGATATTTGGCTACAAAATCAGCTTTAAAATGTGATGTTTGCCTTCAAGAACTCATTTCCATTAATCAAAATTGTTGTAGCAGTGAAAATTCTTAAAGATTTGGAGAAAAAATTGTAGAAGTTCACCTGACAGTGTAAACTTTCTTGAAGATCAATTTATGTCCAAAGGCTATTGCCCAGTTCATCAAATATGTATATATCTATTCAACTAACTTGTACAGAATATCTTATTACAGGATAACTTTAAGTCAAACAACCAACCTTCAGTTGTTTGTGAGCAACTACATAAAGTAATTCCAAATGTGTTATCTATATTCTAAATTATTATCCATCTCTATTCCATGGCAGTTTATTGTTTATCTCTTGATGATGAAAATTTTGCAGTTAAATGATTCTTGTGTAAAATGAAAATGCTGAAGTATTTTGGGGAGTGAAAAAATCCCTATAAATGAAAGATAAAAATTTTATTGTTACAGAACATTTTGCCCATATTAACATCTGTTCCTATTTGGGGAGATTTTCCTCTTGGCAAGAAAGAACCATACCCATCCAATGGCTCCCAACCAGTCCCAGAATGTGTGGAGAACTGCTAAAAGAGCTCATCACTCTGCACCTGTTTCAGCTACACAGGCCAAGTTTGAACTGCAGAGTGAAGGCAAAATAATACACACAAGGTGCAGTAATTCAGCAAAAAGGAATTATATTATATGTCCCTAGTTGTCAAAATTCATGAATACCCTACATAATGTGATAGTATAAAGAAAACTCATCAGATTTATAATTGTAGCATTTAAATCTTTGAGACCACATATGGCTGTTAACATTTTCTAAAGTGAAATATAAGTATAATTAATTATTAACCCAAGTTAAATACTTTATATACATATTTTCTATTTACTTAAATAAGTCATCTTTGACATACTACTTCGCCCATCTTCCAGGGAATGCTACTTGCTTTTAGTAACTTGGCAGCTTCTTGCAAGTTATTTCACTGTGAATACCTAATCAACCTTGTTTCTTTTTTCTTTAATACTGAGGCCTGCCGGAGTACAGGAAAGGGTGTAAGTCACAATGTGGGAGTCAAAAGAGACCCAATTTATTGATATGTCCTTCCTACAAATTGCACATAAAAGATTGATGGGGCTCAAATTCTGAGAGAACAAAGTTCTGCTTCTATAAAGTGCAGAGATTTCCACTATTCCATGGATTCTCAAAGGCTACCTCTGAATTATAAAAATGGTCTATGCCTAAACTACCTCCCTTTCCCACAGAGAAACAGCAGTTTTATTCATTTTGTTGACATTATTTATTATTTTGGGAAAATATAAGGATACAATAGAAAACAACATTTATTTTATTTGAGAAGGAATTTGGCTCCTGCAGCCCTAATTAAACTGCTAACATTTGGGAGCTCTAGAATGGTTAGCAAATAACACGATGTGCTCTGATACTCACAAACCAGGACAATAAAATAAAAATAATAAAATCACTCATTAGATTTTCTATAGATTCAAAAGAAGCTTAGACTATGTTTCATTCCATTCAAGCTGAAAATCGATGCAATCAACAAGTAGCCATCAAGACTTCCAGAAATCAGGATATTGCTCCTGCCAAGACTTACTTTTACTAAAATCAACTGAAGACTAATCTCTACCATGTTCCCACTATACAACCTTGAAACTTTGAAATATATCAGGATTGGCTTTTGAGTCCATGTGTGTCTCAGAGTTGCAGTGATTTATTACTTAGGATAACTCATCTCTTGCCATTAGAAGTAATATCACTGTTTGTAATGGGGGTCTAGGTACCACTAAAAATCATATATCATTAGGACATCATGGAACATTTTTCCTTGTGCATAGAGAATATAAATTGTGTGAGGAGAGAAGTTTTATAGATATTGTACATCATTGCATTCCAGTACAAAGCCCTATTTCTGGTGTGTGAACAGTTCCAATCTATACTACTAGTAGTGTTGGTCTTGTTGCTATTATTATTGAATAAATGAACTAGTGAACACTAGACAACACTTACATTTTTAAAATATAATAAGAAATACAAAAAATTGTATAAAATTAGGCTTAAATGTATGAAGGAATATGTTTTGACAAATCAAATATTTCCTATAAGACTATTGGGTAGAACAACTGGTTTAATCAATATCTATAAAAATATTTCTAGAGAACATTCCATGTCCTTAATCTCCAGCATTCACTCAAATCCTGTTCACATCATAATGTGGAATTAGAGTCAATTTTGTGCAAATCTAAAATTAGCACTAATAATAATTATTTGCAACAGAACTAACAGTTTTCAATAGATCATTATAATAGAGGACTCCAGTATGATTTATACTGCCTTTTTAGTATCTTGGTATGTGCTGGGTAACATAAATATTAATGTCTATCAGTGTAGCATTCTGTTATTTAAAAAACATTTTCATATGACTTACTGTATTTTATTTATCAAAACTAGAGATGAAGTAAGCAGTGCAGAAATTTAAATACAATTTAAATAAAATAGCAATACTTGAAAAAACTAAGCCTCTGAATTATTAATTATCTAAACTACATCAGTATCCTTTAATGCAAGAATTTTTAAAATTATACTGTAATTCCTCTATTTGTTTGAGAATAATTCCTATTACTGCCCGATGATAAGAAATTGTTATAACTGTGGAAGTATATGAATGGTCAACAGTGAAAAACATGGTTTATCTTGTATAAAACCATAAACATGTTCAAAACCCCTATTTCATTTTTATGTGTGCTAATGACAGCACATATTTATTGAGCACCATCTTCATTTACAGGTGGATAGGTGAGAACACTCCCCTTCCATATGCCTCCTTTATTTTCTGCAGCATTCACCTTATGCTCTGCTGCCTTTGAAAACACATGGCTCTTCTGGGACACTCTCACAGTTCACTCCCCTTTCACTTATAAATTGTAATTTTTGAAAGAGTCTATGGTCTGACTGTTCATCCACAACCTGTTACCGCACATCACGATTCTTTACTGTTAAACAGATTCATAAAATCTTGGGATATTGCTAAGGCCAAACATGTCTTTAAAAAATGTTTTATCTACATAATTTGGAAGCATCCTTTTGCCAATTGGATATATTTATTTACATAAATACAAAATTCAATACATTTCATTTTTGCTGAAGCATTTTGAAATCAGATATCTGCAACAAAAACTGTCCACATTTATTGATTTGTTGTCTTTCGTACAGAGGTAGTTGTATAGAATTAAATTCTTAAGTTAACTTAAGGTTTCAGTTTTCTTGAATCACAAGAATATTTTGTTATTTTATTTTGCAACTGAAGTAAGTGCCCAAAAATGAATCTCTATCGTGTCTACATGTCTGACAAATTTTATGGTGGGTTCTTGAGGAGTCAGTTAGTATGAAAACTTGTTGGAAGAAGAAGAAGGAAAATTGCCAGTACATGAGATTAAAATGGAATTGAGTAGGAAGCATGTCCTCTCTCAGAGATTGTATCCATGAAGATAACTGAGTCTGCATCTTACAGTTTTAAGGGATGTTGCATTTACTGAGAAAATTGATGACACAACATTTCAAGCAGCACTCTTTCACAGGCAAAAGATACTTCTTCCACACTTGTGCCAGAAAGCAGCAAATGGACTACCAGAGAAGCAGAGAAAATCATCAGACTTATTCAGAAACTATAACAATCATTATCAAAAGTGTTATTACACAGTAGCAGAAAATGGGACACAAGTTGTTAAGCAGTATAAGCACAAGGCAACCAAGGTCAGAAAGTTAGGTAGCTGAGTAGGCTTATTAGCATGTGGAAGGAAACTGTTGGAACTTCACAAGTAACTGATGAAGACTTCATCAATGAAACGGACACTATAATAAGCTCCCCTGCACAAATATAAACCCACAAAAATAAAAATTAAACAAGATATAAATATCATGTATTCCATTATTTTGTATCATTGTCAAATGCAGTATTTTCTACCTCATATAGTATTTAACAATGTTGAAACTCATGGGCGTGAAAATTAACCTGATTTCACCATTCAGGTTCACCATCTGTTAGTGTACACTCTTGAATCAAATTATTCTTTTTCTCTAACAGTTTATTTATTTGTGAAGTATTAAAAATCACATTATATCAATAAGGATGCATTTATTCATGTTACACATATTTTTAAAAAATGATAATGTAACTTCAAATATCCAAAGTTGGGACTAAATTCTGGCACATTTTGATCCAGAATTTCACAAGGCATTCATAGTTCTGCATGTATTTCAATTCTTTGTTCCTCTGAGTTTTGGCTTCAATCTAAACCTGGTATTCTTTATGGTAGCAAGAATGTCTTATCTGAATTTTAGCCCTTAAAATACAATATAGTTCTGTCCATAGAACAATTTGTATTTTTCCAGGGAATGATCTAAATTTACCATTAGACTAGTTAGCATCAAACGTCTACCCCCGACTAATGCATTGTTGTCAGGTAGATACACAATTCTGATTAGGGTAATCTAGGTAAGGGGCTTCAGTAAGGAGTGAAGCAGCTTCTCTGGAAAAAGATATTTCATTCCTTAAGTGGGTAGGGAGGTACACCAATAAGACAAAGAAGCCAACTGTTGCTAAGAGGACAGCCACCAGTTATCTACCTTACCATCTCATTAGGTTCTTGTGAAATTTAAATGAGATTATGGACATGGAGTCACATACAGGATGCATGATCCCTATGAAGCATATAGGTAATGATAATGACAATAATTTTTATATGTGAATTTAGGATATAGAAATATTAATACATTTAAAGCAGCTAAACCTACTTCTAGAAAACTTAATGAATTTGAAGGTTGGTATCTAATTCTGGTCCCTTCTTAGTTTCACATTGAAAACTGGTTTTATATGAAAGTAAGTGTTATACACATTTCTATAAAGGAATACATATCAAAATATAATATCATATATCAAATATATACCGGATATGTAAATATTTATCAAATACAAAAATTATATATGAAAAATATGAGTGATATATTATCTCATATATAGAATATATGATTCTTATATATGATGATATATGAATCATATACAATTATATATATCATATGATGTATATGTTTCAGATATCATATGTCAATTATATATATCATTAAAGTGATATATATTATATATTATTAGTGTGTGTGTATATATATATAAATGTCCACATACTAGCAACTAAGACTATCTCCTAAGAAAAACTATCTGAAAAAAGAGACAAATAGATCTATGATTTTCTTCAAAGCATTCCTGAGAAGTAAATAGAAGAGAATAGACAGTCTGGTAATCCTTTTCTAAAGTGAGTGAGACGTGAAAGTGATTGGACAGTCCTGCAGTTATTAAGAACATGTGGCAGTACACTGGTATTGGATGCTACACCAAGAAAGTGTACCACATCTTACCTTTACCATACAAAGGAAATTAACAAAATAAAACAATCTCTGTTAACAATGACACAAAACTTAAAAGAAGATACATTATGAAAGCAGTGGTTCTGTGGTAATCATCCCTAGAAAGAATTCAATCCTTACTCACTTCAGCAGGTTCTATGAATTGCAAACATGAAACTAGCCTAAATTTCAAGAGTTTTCATGCATCTTACCTAGTCCTAAATGATGTGTACAGAAAACAAGTTACTAACAAAATTCATCACAATGTGAAATACTCACCAAGCAGAGAATTTTCCCTGAAAGAATAAACAGAATAAAAAAGCATGTGAAAAAATATTGTTTTAATATAAAAAATCTTGAGGAAGCAGATTGATATTGAATTAATGCAAAAATAAGAATGTTCAGAAAATGTTTGAAATTTTTATTATAAAAAAATTAAAAGAAATAATAATGAAAGGAGAAATATCTACATCGGAAAATATTGCATACAGTAAGAAAATATGACTAGCACGTTAAACATATGTCGGAGATGGTGAATAATCATGTAATTATGCAACACATCAAAGGAATAAAGTTATAAATATTATGAAGATATATTTTCTGAAAGGAGATTTAATAATGAAATGAAGAAAGAAAGTTAAGTTATAATAAAGATACAGCCAATCTAAAATCTGTAGTATAGGAGTTTAGAAAGAAATAAAAAATTACAATAATTAAAATAAATTTTAAAAAAAGAAAAAACAAGAGAATCCCTGATGTGGATGCAAATTTTCAAAAGCAAATGAATTTGTGTTTCCAAATCAAAAAGTTTCATAAAAAGCAAGACAATATGAATGAGATGTGATCCCACAATTTTAAAAATCTGTTAGTAATATTTAAATTTGGAAGTAAGAACAAAATCTTATTTTCAATTAGAAGAGCAAACAGCTTATAAAAATGAAAGAGTATATTCTGTAAAATGAAGGAATATAAATATATTCCATTCTATATACATATATATATATATAGAGAGAGAGAGAGAGAGAGAGAGAGAGAGAGAGCTAACACAAAGAATCACATTGCCAAATCAGATTCAAACAAATCCAAGATCTTGCCCATAATCAAGCTATTGTAGTAACTTGAAAGAAGCAGGTAAATGAAACTCAAAAACAGCTGAAAGATTTGTGGGCACGTTCTGCTTTCAGGGAGAATATGTGTGCACTGATAGTGGAGACCACACCAAAAAAAGCATACCGTGTCTTACCATACAAAGGAGGTAAACAAAATAAAATAGTACGAGTTACCTCTTAACAGCAATTCTTGCCTGTTCTGTTCTTGCTTGGGAAACTCTCTCTGCCATAGAGAAACCAATGTCTAAAGTCTGTGTGTCCCTTCATACAATGGGAATCAATGGGTTATACAATGTCTCCATTTCATAATAAGATTACTAAATATTTTCTACAATATTTTCTAGAAAATCATATTTTCTGAATTCTTGAGTTTTAGGCTTGCTTACCTTTAGAAATTCAAAACCATAAATAGGAGGTGTGCCCAAGATGGCTGAATAGGAACAGCTCCAGCCTCCAGCTCCCAGTGTGAGTGACACAGAAGACAGTGATTTCTGCATTTTCAACTGAGGTACCGGGTTCATCTCACTGGGGCGTGTCAGACAGTTGGCTCTGGTCCGGAGGTGCAGCCCGACCAGCAAGAGCTGAAGCAGGGGGAGGCATCACCTCACCTGGGAAGCACAAGGGGGAAGGTAGTTCCTTTTCCTAGCCAAAGGAAATTGAGATACACAACACCTGGAAAATCTGGTAACTCCCACCCTAACACTGCGCTTTACCAAGGGTCTAAGCAAACTGCATATCAGGAGATTATATCCCACACCTGACCCACAGGGTCCCACTCCCACGGAACCTCCCTCATTGCTAGCACAGCAGTCTGGGATCTAACTGCAAGGCAGCAGCGAGGCTGGGGGAGGGGCGCCCACCATTCCTGAGGCTTCAGTAGGTAAACAAAGCCGCTGGGAAACTCGAATTGGGTGAAGCCCACCACAGCTCTAGGAGGCTTGCCTGACTGTAGACTCCACCTCTGGGGACAGGGCACAGCTAAACAAAAAACAGCAGAAACCTCGGCAGAGGCAAATGTCCCTGTCTGACAGCTTTGAAGAGCGCAGTGGTTCTCCCAGCACGGAGGTTGAGATCTGAGAATGGACAGACTGCCTGTTCAAGTGGGTCCCTGACCCCTGAGTAGCCTAACTGGGAGACATTCCCCACTAGGTGCAGACTGACACTTCACACCTCACATGGCTGGGTACACCCCTGAGATGAAGTTTCCAGAGCAAAAATCAGACAGCAACACTCGCTGTTCAGCAATATTCTATTTTCTGCACCCTCCACTGCTGATTCCCAGGCAAACAGGGTCTGAAGTGGACCTCAAGCAAACTCCAACAGACCTGCAGCTGAGGGTCCTGACTGTTAGAAGGAAAACTAACAAACAGAAAGGATACCCACACCAAAACCCCATCAGTACGTCACCGTCATCAAAGACCAAAGGGAGATAAAACAACAAAGATGGGGAAAAAGCAGTGCAGAAAAGCTGGAAATTCAAAAAATCAGAGCGCATCTCCCCTTCCAAAGGAATGCAGCTCATCACCAGCAACAGAACAAAGCTGGACGGAGAATGACTTTGACGCATTGAGAGAAGAAGGCTTCAGTCGATCAAACTTCTCAGAGCTAAAGAAGGAACTATGAAACCAGTGCAAAGAAACTAAAAACCTTGAAAAAAGATTTGGTGAATGGCTAACTAGAATAACCAATGTAGAGAAGTCCTTAAAAGAACCGATAGAGATGAAAACCACAACATGAGAACTAAGTGACAAATGCACAAGCTTCAGTAAATGACTCGATCAACTGGAAGAAAGAGTATCAGCGATTAAAGATCAAATTAATGAAATGAAGTGAGAAGAGAAGTGTAGAGAAAAAAGAGTAAAAAGAAATGAACAAAGCCTCCAAGAAATATGGGATTATGTGAAAAGACCAAATATACGTCTGATTGGTGAGCCTGAAAGTGACGAGGAAAATGGAACCAAGTTGGAAAACACTCTGCAGGATATCATCCAGGAGAACTTCCCCAACCTAGTAAGGCAGGTCAACATTCAAATTCAGGAAATACAGAGAACACCACAAAGATACTCCTTGAGAAGAGCAACTCCAAGACACATAATTGTCAGATTCACCAAAGTTGAAGTAACAGAAAAACTGTTAAGGGCAGCCAGAGAGAAAGGTCTTGTTACCCACAAAGGGAAGACTATTAGACTAACAGCAGATCTCTCAGCAGACACTCTACAAGCCAGAAGAGAGTGGGGGCCAATATTCAACATTCTTAAAGAAAATAATTTTAAACCCAGAATTTCATATCCAGCCAAACTATGTTTCATAAGTGAAGAAGAAATAAAATCCTTTACAGACAAGCAAATGCTTATGGATTTTGTCACCACCAGGCCTGACCTACAAGAGACCCTGAAGGAAGCACTAAACATGGAAAGGAACAATAGGTACCAGCCATTGCAAAAACATGCCAAAATGTAAAGTCCATTGATGCTAGGAAGAAACTCCATCAACTAACGAGCAAAATAACCAGCTAATATCATAATGACAGGATCAAGTTCACACATAACAATATTTACCTTAAATGTAAATGGACTAAATGGTCCAATTAAAAGACACAGACTGACAAATTGGATAAAGAGTCAAGACCTATCAGTTTGCTGTATTCAGGAGACCCATCTCACATGCAGAGACACACATAGGCTGAAAATAAAGGGATGGAGGAAGATCTACCAAATAAAAGGAAAACAACAACAACAACAAAAAAGCAGGGGTTGCAATCCTAGTCTCTGATAAAACAGACTTTAAACCATCAAAGTTCAAAAGAGACAAATAAGGCCATTACATAATGGTAAAGGGATCAATTCATCAGGAAGAATTAACTATCCTAAATATATATGCACCCAATACAGGAGCACCCAGATTCAAAAAGCAAGTCCTTAGAGACTTACAAAGAGACTTAGACTCCCATACCATAATAATGGGAGACTCTAACACCCCACTGTCAACATTAGACAGATCAACAGGACAAAAAGTTAAAAAGGATATCCAGGAATTGAACTCAACTCTGCACCAAGCGAACCTAATAGACATCTACAGAACTCTCCACCCCAAATCAACAGAATATACATTCTTCTCAGCACCACATCACACTTATTCCAAATTGACCACATAGTTAGAAGTAAAGCACTCCTCAGCAAATGTACAAGAACAGAAATTATAACAAACTGTCTCTCAAACCACAGTGCAATCAAACTAGAACTCAGGACTAAGAAACTCACTCAAAACCACTCAGCTACATGGAAACTGAACAACCTGCTCCTGAATGACTACTGGGTACATAATGAAATGAAGGTAGAAATAAAGATGTTCTTTGAAACCAGTGAGAACAAAGATACAACATACCAGAATCCCTGGGACACATTTAAAGCAGTGTATAGAGGGAAATCTATAACACTAAATGCCCACAAGAGAAAGCAGGAAAGATCTAAAATTGACACCCTAACATCACAATTAAAAGAACTAGAGAAGCAAAAGCAAACACATTCAAAAGATAGCAGAAGGCAAGAAATAACTAAGATTAGAGCAGAACTAAAGGAGATAGAGACACAAAAACTCTACAAAAAATCAACGAATCCAGGAGCTCGTTTTTTGAAAAGATCAACAAAATTGATAGACAACTAGCAAGATTAATAAAGAAGAAAAGAGAGAAGAATCAAATAGACACAATAAAAAATGATAAAGGGGATATCACCATCGACCCCACAGAAATACAAACTACCATCAGAGAATACTATAAACACCTCTACACAAATAAACTAGAAAACCTAGAAGAAATGAATAATTTCCTGGACACTTACACTCTCCCAAGACTAAACAAGTAAGAAGTTGAATCCCTGAATAGATCAATAGCAGGCTCTGAAATTGAGGCAATAATTAATAGCCTACCAACCAAAAAAAGTCCAGGACCAGATGGATTCACAACTGAATTCTACCAGAGGTAGAAGGAGGATCTGGTACCATTCCTTCTGAAACTATTCCAATCAATAGAAAAAGAGGGAGTCCTCCCTAACTGATTTTACAAGGCCAACATCATCCTGATACCAAACTTGGCAGAGATACAACAAAAAAAGAGAATTTTAGACAAATATCTCTGATGAACATCAATGCAAAAATCCTCAATAAACTACTGGCAAACCGAATCTAGCAGCACATCAAAAAGCTTATCCACCATGATCAAGCGGGCTTCATCCCTGGGATGCAAGGCTGGTTCAACATACGGAAATCAATAAATGTAATCCAGCATGTAAACAGAACCAAAGACACAAAAGACATGATTATCTCAATAGATACAGAAAAGGCCTTTGATAAAATTCAACAGCTCTTCATGCTAAAAACTCCCAACAAGTTCGGTCTTGGTTGAACATATCTCAAAATAATAAGAGCTATTTATGACAAACCCACAGCCAATATCATACTGAATGGGCATAAACTGGAAGCATTTCCTTTGAAAACTGACACAAGACAGGGATACCCTCTCTCACCACTCCTATTCAACATAATGTTGGAAATTCTGACTAGGGCAACCAGGAAAGAGAAAGAAATAAAGGGTATTCAGTTAGGAAAAGAAGAAGTCAAATTGTCCCTGTTTGCAGATGACATGTTTGTATATTTAGAAAACTCCCTCATGTCAGCCCAAAATCTCCTTAAGCTGATAAGCAGCTTCAGCAAAGTATCAGGATACAAAATCAATGTGCAAAAACTGCAAGCATTCTTATACACCAGTAACAGACAAACAGAGAACCAAATCATGAATGAACTCCCATTCACAATAGCTAAAGAGAATAAAATAACTAGAAATCCAACTTACAAGGGATGTGAAGGACCTCTTCAAGGAGAACTACAAACCACTGCTCAGTGAAATAAGAGAGGACACAAATAAATGGAAGAACATACCATGCTTCTGAATAGCAAGAATCAATATTGTGAAAATGGCCATACTGCCCAATGTAATTTACAGATTCAATGCCATCTCCATTAAGCTACAAATGAGTTTCTTCACAGAATTGGAAAAAACTGCTTTAAAGTTCATATGGAACCAAAAAAGACCCTGCATTGCCAAGACAATCCTAAGCCAAAAGAACAAAGCTGGGGGCATCACGCTACCTGACGTCAAACTGTACTACCTGGCTACAGTAACCAAAACAGCATGGTACTGGTACCAAAACAGAGATATAGACCAATAAAACAGAAGAGAGCCCTCAGAAATAATACCACACATCTACAGCCATCTGATCTTTGACAAACCTGAGAAAAACATGAAATGGGGAAAGGATTCCCTACTTAATAAATGGTGCTGGGAAAATTGGCTAGCCATAAGTAGAAAGCAGAAACTGGATCCTTTCCTTACTCCTTATACGAAAATTAATTCAAGATGGATTCGAGACTTAAATGTTAGACCTAAAACCATAAAAACCCTAGAAGAAAACCTAGGTAACATCATTCAGGAAATAGGCATAGGCAATGACTTCATGTCTGAAACACCAAAAGCAACGGCAACAAAAGCCAAAATTGACAAGTGGGATCTAATTAAACTAAAGAGCTTCTGCACAGCAAAAGAAACTACCATCAGAGTGACCAGGCAACCTACAAAATGGGAGAAAATTTGTGTAACCTACTCATCTGACAAAGGACTAATATCCAGAACCTACAAAGAACTCAATCAAATTTACAAGAAAAAAACAAACAACTCCATCAAAAAGTGGGCAAAGGATATGAACAGACACTTCTCAAAAGAAGACATTCATACAACCAACAGACATATGAAAAAATGCTCATCATAACTCGTCGTCAGAGAAATGCAAATCAAAACCACAATCAGATACCATCTCACACCAGTTAGAATGACAATCATTAAAAAATTAGGAAACAACAGGTGTTGGAGAGGATGTGGAGAAATAGGAACACTTTTACACTGTTGATGGGACTGTAAACTAGTTCAACCATTGTGAAAAACAGTGTAGCAATTCCTCAAGGTTCTAGAACTAGAAATACCATTTGACTCAGCCATTCCATTATTGGGTATATACCCAAAGGATTATAAGTCATGCTGCTGTAAAGACACATGCACACATGTTTGTTGCAGCACTATTCACGATAGCAAAGACTTAGAATCAACCCAAATGTCCATCAGTGACAGACTGGATTAAGAAAATGTGGTACATATACACCATGGAATACTATGCAGCCATAAAAAAGGATGAGTTCATGTCCTTTGTAGGGACATGGATGCAGCTGGGAACCATCATTCTCAGCAAAGTATTGCAAGAACAGTAAACTAAATACCACATGTTCTCACTCATAGGTGAGAATTGAACAATGAGATCACCTGGACACAGGAAAGCGAACATCACACACCAGGTCCCATTGTGGGGAGGGGTTTGGGGGAGGGATAGCATTAGGAGATATACCTAATGTAGATGACAAGTTAACGGGTGCAGCACACCAACATGGCACATGTATACATACGTAACAAACCTGCACATTGTGCACATGTACCCTAGAACTTAAAGTATAATAAATAAATGAATAAATATTTTAAAAAAGAAATTCAAAACCAAAGATATTCTGATAAGAGTACCTTTTTTACTATTATTTATTTCTTTATTATTATTATTTTTATTTTATTATTATTATTATTACACTGTAATTACCTTTAATTACTGGGATACATATGCAGAACCTGCAAGTTTGTTACATAGGTATACATGTGCCATTGTGGTTTGCTGCACCCATCATCCTATCATCTACAGTAGGTATTTCTCCTAATTCTATCCCTCCCCTAACCCTCCAGCCCCCAACATGTGGGATGTTCCCCTCCCTGTGTCCATGTGTTCTCATTGCTCAACTCCCACTTATGAGTGAGAACATGCGGTATGTGGCTTTCTGTTCCCGTGTTACTTTGCTGAGAATGATGGTTTCCAGCTTCATCCATGTCCCTGCAAAGGACATGAATTCATCCTTTTTTATGGTTGCATAGTATTCCATGGTGTATATGTGCCACATTTTCTTTATCCAGTCTATCATTGATGGGCATTTGGGTTGGTTCCAAGTCTTGGATATTGTGAACAGTGCTGCAATAAATGTACATGTGCATGTGTCTTTATATTAGAATGATTTATAATCCTTTGGTTATATACTCAGTAATGGGATTGCTAGTTCAAATGATATTTCTGGTTCTAGATCCTTGAAGAATTTCCGCACTGTCTTCGACAATGGTTGAACTAGTTTATAGTCCCACCTACAGTGTAAAAGCATTTCTATTTCTCCACATCCTCTCCAACATCTGTTGTTTCCTGACTTTTTAATATTCACCCTTCTAACTGGCATGAGATGGTATCTCATTGTGGTTTTGATTTGCATTTCTCTAATGATCAGCTATTATGAGCTTTTTTTCATATAGTTGTTGACGGCATAAATGTGTTCTTTTGAGAAGTGTCTGTTCATATCCTTCACCCACTTTTTGATGGGGCTTTTTCTTTTCTTGTGAATTTGTTTAAGTTCCTTGTAGATTCTGGATATTAGTTCTTTGTCAGATGGATAGATTGCAAACATTTTCTCCCATTCTGTAGGTTGCCTGTTCACTCTGATGATAGTTTCTTTTGCTGTGCAGAAGCTCTTTAGTTTAATTAGATCTCATTTGTCAATTTTGGCTTTGGTTGCCATTGCTTTTGATGTTTTAGTCATTAAGTCTTTGCCCATGCCTATGTCCTGAATGGTATTGCTCAGATTTTCTTTTAGGGTTTTTATGGTTTTAGGTCTTATGTTTTTAACCCATCTTGAGTTAATTTTTGTATAAGTTGTAAGGAAGGGGTCCAGTTTCAGTTTTCTGCATATGGCTAGCCAGTTTTCCCAGCACCATTTATTAAATAGGAAATCATGTCCCCATTGCTTGTTTTTATCAGGCTTGCCAAAAATCATATGGTTGCAGATGTGTGGCATTATTTCTGAGGCCTCTGTTCTGCTCCATTGTTCTATGTATCTGTTTTGGTACAAGTAACATGGTTTTTTTGGTTACTGTAGCCTTGTAGTACAGTTTGAAGTCAGTTAGTGTGATGCCTCCAGCTTAGTTCTTTCTGCTTAGGATTGCCTTGGCTATTTGAGCTCATTTTTTGGTTCCATATGAAATTTAAAGTAGTTTTTTCTACTTCTGTGAAGAATGTCAATGGTAGTTTGATGGGTACAGCATTGAATCTATAAATTACTTTGGGCACTATGGCCATTTTCATGATATTGATTTTTCCTATTCCTAAGCATGGAATGTTTTTCCATTTATTTCTGTCCTATCTTATTTCCTTGATCAGTGGTTTGTAGTTCTTCTTGAAGAGGTTCTTCACGTCTCTTGTAAGTTGTATTCCTAGGTATTTTATTCTCTTTGTAGCAATTGTTAAGGGGGTTCACTCATAATTTGCCTCTCTGCTTGTTATTTCTGTACAGGAATGCTTGTGATTTTTGCAGAATGATTTTGTATCCTGAGACTTTGCTGAAGTTGCTCATCAGCTTAAGGAGATTTTAGGCTGAGACAATGGGGTTTTCTAAATAAGCAATCATGTCATCTGCAGAGACAATTTGACTTCCTCTCTACCTATTTGAATACCCTTTATTTCTTTCTCTTGCCTAAGAGTTTTTATAGATAAGGACTCTCTCTCAGTCAATATTCGTAGCCTACGCAGGAGATTGAGTTAACATGTTTACAAGGTTATTAGACCATCCAGCCCACTTCTTTCCCTAGGAACACTTCCTTAGTATTCAGAAGACAGAAGAATCACAGCCCAGCTGCTATACCTCTTTCCTCCTAAGGCTATTTCCCTTTCCATATATTTTTATTACACAATTTTTTTTTTTTCAGAATCTTTTTAAAAACTGCAAGCCAATTAACAACCCAAAGACCACCAGGGCTTGAAACGTGGTAGTTTATAAAGAAAATACATTTAATTGACTCACAGTTTTGCAGGATGTACAGGGGCATGGCTGGGGAGGCCTCAGGAAACTTACAATCATGGCAGATGATGAAGGGGAAGTCAGCATGTCTTACATGGCTGGCAGGAAAGAGAGACAGCTAAGGGAGAGGTGTTACACACTTTCAAACAACCAGATCTCATGAGAAATCTATCAGGAGAACAGAAAGGAGAAAGTCTGCCCCCACAATTCAATCAGCTCCCAACAAGCCCTTCATCCAACACTGGGAATTACAATTCCACGTGAGATTTGGGTGGGTACACAGAGCCAAACAATATTATCCTCTCTCTCCAAGGTTGCACCGTCTCCAGGGTGTACTGGTGCTGGCTTCCAAGCAGTCAAATTGTCTTTGATTCAGAAAGTCTCACTAGTACATCAAGTAGCTAGTTTGACTTTCCTGAGACAGAATCACAGGACTTGGACAGACAGTGATGAACACGGAAGGTTCTTGGAAGTATATATCAATCATTGGTGCTTTGCACAGTTAACCTACTCCTGAAAGCAGTATATTCTCCTTGTATTCTGTTACCCTTATTGTGTGTTTTTAACATAAGTCACTTTACGAGTGAACTTCATTGTGTTGCTACTTCATATTTTTACTATTCATAGGACAATTTACTTGAACTGTTGAATACAGCCTATTATTCTACTCTCATTTCACTCCCAGTGGTAGGGCAAGATCTTGGCCTTTCATTCATATTTTTTTTATTCTATGACTTTAATTAAAGCAATAAATTTAGCACCTTATTTTAGAATTATCTATTATAAATCATGATTCTTATAATTGGATTTGAATTTTTTTAGACTGAGATAAAGAGAGTAAATTTTCCAATGTGCTTAAAAAGTGAGGAGCTGACTGGATTTGCTTCTTTCACACATCAGGTTTTGATAATAAGCTGTCAAACCCTTAATATAAAACTCCATGTATTTAGTTTTCAATTGTATTTTTTAAACCCAAATAAATAAATCCACCCAGTTGATCCAGCTGTCATTTTCTAGCCTGCTTTTCATGTCCTTCTGTTTGGTTTTATTTCTAAGGTATAGACTATTTTTCTCCTTATGCAGTTTCTCTATGCAGGTTTTCTTAGTCCTTCTGGGCTGCTTTAATAGGGTAGCATAGAGTGGATGGCTTATAAGCAACAGAAATTTATTTCTCGCAGTTCTGGACCTGGGAAATCCTGAATCAATGCAATGTCATATTCTGTGTCTCATAAGCACAGTCTTTTCACTGTATGTTCATATGGCAGAAGGGAACAGGAAACTCTCCAAATTATTTTTTATAAAGGCACAAATCTCATTCATCAGGGCTTTATCCTTATGTTTTAATCATCAAAAATGGTACCACTTCCTCATACCATAAGAGGGTCGGGGGTTAAGATTTCAGCATATGAATTCAGGGTGCACAAACATTTAGTTTGTAGATTTCTGAGCTTCCCAAGAGCAAGTTTAGCCAAGGCCACCAAGGTTGAGAAATTCACTGTATGCTACATCTATCAACATCCCTTCCAGTGGCATAAAATTAGATTTGCCTCTGATTATTTTAATGACAACCATTGATGTTGTTAACATTTCAGCCACTTAGGAGGAGGGATTCTATTAGTGTGTGGAGAAGAATAGGGCAATTTCCCCTCTCAAGGTAGATGTGCCCAACTCTTGCATCTATCTACTGGTACAGATTAGCTGGTATATGTGCCTGGAAATTCCTTACCATAAATGTTTACAATTTTTTCAGGTTTTGTTAAAAACTCAAATAATCCATTCCATTCAGTAGATTTAAAAGTTAGTGATGCATCTTCTGAACATTAACTCTAAGGATCTATGCCAATATGATTAACCAGGTTTCTGGCAGTATTATTTTATAACATTATTCAGCTATTTTAAAAGATACTATATTTTACTTCCATATATATATATATATATATATATATGTGTGTGTATATATATATTTCTACAATTAATATATTATGTTTATTGAGTTACTTTGCAAGTAAATTGATACCTCTCTACAATCATGAAAAATTTAGAAAGCTTTCCAGTGAGAAGAAAATTGGACTTACAAAAAGATTTTTCTCCCATGTTACCCAATTCATGTGTTAGAGTTATAGGCTGGTTCAGAACCATTAATAATACCCAACAACTGAAAATCTTGGTACTTTTCCTTAAGCCTTATATTGCCTAACCATCCACTTAGACACTTCCACTGGGTCTGTTTTTTCAAATTTCACAGATAAGATTTTCACACATGAAGTTAGCTCATCATTTGCCTCATATCCAGGATGGGTAGAGACTAATTCCGTCATCAGATACTCATGATATTTTTTCACCCCAGCTCTTTTTTTTCTAAAAAAGTGCCTTAGCCATTATGATTTATGAGTCTGAGAAGTGTTCTTGTTCACAATGCCAACTTTAGCTAACACAAAAATTAAATTGTCAAATCTGACACAAATCATAGATCTTATCTAGTATTATATTTTACTATGAAGTTGAAGAATACACTCATGCAAGAAGCATAAGCAAAGGTGGTAGAGGTCTAGCACATTCTGTGTGGCTTCTATGGTACCTCATTCTCATATCAGACGCATTCCCTCTGGCCTATTTTCTGGAGGAGTTCACTAAGTGCCATTTGTAGTTCACCACAATCAACAAGGAGGGTTCAGGCTATGAAGCTTCCTTTGCTGATACCCAGATGATTTCAGGGATTGTGTGACATTTTTCAGGGCGGTATGCCTAATAAATCCATGGATTTTGGTTTGTTTATTATACACAATCCTAAACCATTGTCATTCTGCTATGACAAATCCATAGATAATACTCTCCTCCTAGCAAATATCAGTAGTTTATTTACCAGAAGTTCAAGATAGTAGTATATTTACAAGGATATAAGATCAAGTCACCATTTTTCCCCCATGACAACTTTCCCCAGCAACTTTTCCTTATAATTTGGAGATAAATGGAGTACAGACCAGATGCTTAACTTCTTTTCCCTGCAACTCAGAATGGGTTTAGTGTATTCTGTAAATGTAAAATCTAGAAATTAACAGGAAACATTAGAAAATTGACAGAAATTAAATTTAAACTGATATGCCTAAATCCAAATAATATGTTTTCTATAGACAAGATAATTTATGTTCAAATATAAATACAATAAAGTTGCTTCCCAAAATTATTTTTCCACAAAGAAATCACAGTTTTTTGCTAGTACTTATATACCTTTGTTTTCTATTTAAAGTCATATAATTTTATTTTATTTTTTTACATTTAGTTCATTTGAGTTTATATGGTGTATGTGGCTGGCAAAAATTCAGTTTCATTTTTAAATGGCTCCCTATGTACCTGTTATCTTTTATAAAATAGTCTTAACACTATTGATTTGAAATAATACGTATTTCTAGTCTATTCCATTGATTTTAATACTTGCTCATAAAAAATTCAAAACCTTTCTTTTGAGATAGGGTCTTGTCATGTTGCCAAGGCTGAAGTGCAGTGGCTATTCACAGGTGCAATCATATTGCACTATACCTCAAACTCCTGACCCCAGGAAATCCTCCCACCTCAGCCTCATGAGTAGCTACTCATGAGTAAGCACTACAGGTGCACACCACGACACCTGACTTCCAAAAACTTTTTTTTTTATGGTGTATATTATAGTCTACTTGGATTGCTATAACAAAGGCTGGATGACATCAACAATAACAAAAATTTTCTTTTCTGCATTCTGTAAGCTGGAAAGTCCAGTATCAAGGTTCTGGTCAACTTAGTTACTGATGAGGTCTTTCTCCCTGGTTGCAGATGTCATCTTCTCACTATGGCCTCATATCATCTTTCCTGAGTGTATGTGTACATACATACACAAATACACACACACAGAATGCTTTGGTAACTATTCTTATGAGGACAAAAATTCCATCTAATCAGGCCCCTATCTTTATCAACTCATTTAACCTTAATGACTTCCATAAATGTCCAATCTCCAAATATACTCGCACTGAAGTTTAAGGCCATAACATATTAATTTTTGGGAAACACAAATATTTTGCTTATAACATGAGATTTGTATTATATATGTATATTTTATTATCTAGTAGAGATACTACCAACTGCTTATTATAACACATTTGATATGGTTTGTCCTTGTGTCCTCACCCAAATTTCATGTGGAATTGTAATCCTCATATGTTGAGGGAGGAACCTGTGGGAGGTGATTAGATCATGGGAGCGGTCTTCCCCCCATGCTGTTCTTGTAATAGTGAGCTAGTTCTCATGGGATCTGATGGTTTAAAAGTGTGTAGCAATTCCTCCTCCTTTTTCCCTCTCCTGCCTCCATGTGGAGATCTACTTGCTTTCCCTTCACCTTCTGCCGTGATTGTAAGTTTCCTGAGGCCTCCCTTGCCATGCCTTCTGTATAGACTGAGGAAATGTGAGTCAATTAAACTTCTTTTCTTCATGAATTACCAGGACTCAAGTAGTTATTTATAGCAACATGAGAATGGACTCATACAACATTATTTTAGTTATTCTTGCTGTGTTCATATATTTTCTCATATGAATATTATAACCAGTTTCTCTCATCCATACATGATATAGGTTTATAATCAATTAAGTGTAAATAATGTAACCAATAAGGCATTTTATATGTATGTATATAGAGTTGATTGTTGAATAACACATGTTTGAACTGTGAAGGTATACTTTCATGGGGATTTTCTCCTGCCTTTGCTACTACTGATACAGCTAGGCCGACCCCTTCCCTTCTCCAGCCTACTCAACATGAAGATGATGAGAATGAAGACCTTTATCATGATCTACTTTCACTTAATGAATAGTAAATATATTTTCTCTTCTTTATGATTTTCTTAATGACATCTTATTTTCTCTGTCATAGTTTATTGTGAGAATGCAGTATATAACACATATAACATAAAAAAATACATGTTAATCTACCCACCATAAGTTATCAGTAAGGCTTCCAATCAACATTAAGCTATTAGGAGTTAAATTTGGTTTGAGCCAAAAATTCAACTCAGATTGTTAACCAGTGATTGCGGGGGGTGGGTCACACTCCTAACCCCCATATCGTTCAAGGCATTAGGAGCACTTTGTATGTACATTTATATGTGGCTGTTTTTCTATCTCAGATTTTTAACCATGAATCGCAGCGGATGAGTAAATGCTCCCAATCCCCAGGTTGTTCAAGTGAGTTAGGAGCACTTTGTATTTACATTTATATGTGGCTGTTTTTCTATAATACAAATACAACTTCTACTATAGTTTGAATATGTCCCCCAAAATCATGTGCTGTAAACCTAATCCCCACTGCAACAATGTTGCAAGTTGAAGCCTAATGAGAAGTGATTAGGGTGTGAAGGGTTTATCATGGGAGTGGGTTCCTTAAAAAGAATAAGTTTGGCCGCTTTTGTCTTTCTCTTTTACCCTATTTCCCCTTTTGCCATGGGACGTCAAAGCATGAAGACCCTCACCAGATATGAGCAATTTGATATTGAATTTTCCTTAGAACTGTGAGAAGCAATTATTTTATACATTGCCCAGTCTATGACATTCTGTTATAACAGCACTAAATGAGCTCAGATGCTTCTGGTCCAGGAGAAGTGGACATTTTTAAAAGAAAACTTGTATTGAATCATTTTTTAAAAGGTCACAGTAGGAACTGCAAAGTAAAATTAAGAAAACACAGTTTATGGTCAAAACACAAAATAAAAGAGATATGAATAATAATAATAAGGACTTCCCATTCTCAGGCATTTTAAGTCAAAGGCAAAATAAAAATAAAAAGTTACATTAAAATAATGTAAATGAAATAATACATCTTAGAAAGTATGACATACAATAAAGATAGACCCTACTGTTTAACATTTCTTTAAACAAAATTTTAAAATAAGAAATAATCACTTAAAATACTTGAAACTTCAACAAAGTAAAGCAAAAGAAAGCAGAAATTAAAAATAGTATAAAATTCAAAAAATAATAAGTTAAAACACCCATAAAATTGAACTGCTTAAGGAATAAAAATTCTAAATATGTTTTTCAATATGCAAAATTGACACACCACTCACTAATCTAATGATGAAATAAGAAGAATTGTAAGGAGCTACAAAGGAGAAATAATCACTGGAATAAAAATAACTTAAAATATATACGGAAGGGATTTATTTCTAAATTTATATAAATAATTTAAAAAATATTTTAAAGATATAATTTCTTAGAAAATATTGTTTCTACAAATTACCCCAAATTAACACTTTTAATCAAGCAATTTCCAAGAAAAGAATAGAGAAAATATTTTTAAAACCAGCCCACAAAAATACAACTGGTCCCAGGAATTGTACCAAATATTCAAAATCCCTAATGTTGTGCTCTAAGTTAGTTAAAAAATATATAAAATACTATACCTATTTTGTTCTGAGATATTTGGGGAAACGATTCTTCAACAAAAGAAAGCAAACAAAACATAAATCTTTATATAATCAAAGAAAAGCAAAAATTCCTTCTAGAGTTTTTGGAATCATAATCTTATCATGAGAAAAAAATGGTGTTTGGATTCTCACTCACTATTTGGGAGTACTAACTAATAATTATAAGATTTGAATGCTAGTAAAGAATTTCAAGGAATATAATACAAAATAAATGTGAATTATTTTTGGTAGTTTGGAGCCTTAATTCTAATTTTTAAGTTATTGAATCATATAAAGACAAACACAGAGACACACACAGAGGCACATACAGTAACAGTTCACACCCATACGCAACACAAATACACAATTCACAATTCAAGAAGAAACAACTCACATGTCTCAGAGCGAACAATATCAAACAATGTTAAATACAATTTTGAGTGTTTTAGTAAATAGTATTATCTGTTAAAGAATATAAATTATAAAATCAATGTTTTGTTTCTCTGAAACCTAAATACATGAACACAAGACAAGATAATATACAAGATAGATTTGTATATAAGACAAATAATAAGTTTAAAAAAATATGGAAAGTAAAATTTGAATTGATTTATATAGCAACTTATACACAAATAAAAATTAAATTACCCAGCTTAAATGAATATCTGAAGAAATTATATGGAATTAAGCTGGAGTACAAAATATAGCAAATATTTTAAAAAGTTAACAGTTACATAGATTAAAATTAAAGGTTATGAGATACATTTAATCTTGAATTACAGTCAGAAAGAATAGAGATGTGGGGAGGTAGTGCTCAAATAATGTCTTAAAATTTTCCAAAAATATTAAAGTAAGGTGCCCTTAATTCCAGAATCACAATAAATTATAGACAAGGAAGTATAAGAAATACACACTTAAATACAGTCAAATAAAAGTCAAAACCTTGTGTAAAACAGAATACCTTATAAATAGTTAATGAGAAAGATCACATCAAACAGAATGCCAATTGCACTACTGATAGATTCCTCACCTCAGCAATGAAGCAGCTTATACTTACAGTCTCAAAACAAATGAATTGTACATTGAGTTTAATTTTCTGTAAAATTTTTGTAGTTACCAAATAAAGATATATTCAAAAAGCAAAACTTTAAAGTTTGACACATCAACACTCACTAAAGGAAATTTCTAAATTATGTCGATGTATTTTCAGTGGCTCTTGACATAACTTTAGCCCATCTCCGATTTCAGTTGGAGTCCTGTTGAAGAATTCCCTGGGTAGTCATGCCCTTGACAGTTGCAACCCTCGGCACTAGACTTAACTGTTCTCTGCTTTCTTCTTTCAGCCTTTCTCTGTGGAGTTTTCTGCATGTACAGGCAAACATAGCCAGAAATGAATATCTTCAGAGCCCAACCTCAGTCAAGAGAAATGGAAGCTTCTAGATAAACAACTAGACAGTTCTGGGACGACTTCTGCAATCTCAGGAGCAATTTTGACACTTTCCTAACTCTTTTGGCTCCTTCAGTCTTATTTTAGGGGATATTCTCCCAATTGTACACTTCTCCTTTCTCAAGCTCTAATTGTGGAGGCCTCAACATTAAAATGGTTTGAGTTGTTAATCTGTAATAATACACATATCTAAACCGGAAAACTGTAATATGCCCAGAATTACCATTTGGGGTAGGATTTACTTCTTGAACCTAATTCTTTTTGTTTTGAAGCAGCCATGTTGAGAGAAAATGGAATTCCTACCAATTCCTTCAGGTACAAGAGTTCAAACTCCCCATGAAAGTTTTGGATGTACTTAACTACAACCTTTGTGAGGACACCAATCAGGAGAACAATTTCACCTGAGTCCAGGGTAATTCAATGACCTCTCTCAAAGAAGACTTAAAGAGTAGCTAAGGTGTTGCTATATAGAGAACATTTATTTCTTAATGCAGCTTCTTGGAAACAAATAAGCCTCACTGTGGTTGCCACTAGAAAACTCAGCAAGAACTCTGTTAGATGCAGTGTTTTCAGTTGGAACCATTTACAAGTTGTTTGAAATATTTCCAGTTTTTTCTTCTGAGAATGGGCTACTAAAAAAAAATGATCACCCAATCTAGAGAATATTCATCTCACAAACAAAATGTTGACTGCATGTGTGTGACAGTTAATTTTGTGTATCCACCTGACTGAGCCATTGGGTGTTCAGATATGGGGTCAAACATTATTCTCGGTATTTGGAGGAGAAGAGTAACATTTTAAATCAGTTAACTGAATAAAACAGATTGCAATTTATAATGTGGGTGGTCCTCATCCAATTAGTTGAAGACCTAAATAGATTTGTTTTTTAAAAAAAATTGACTGTCCTGTGAATAAGAGGGCACTCCCCATGCCTGACGGCTTGAGGTGAGACATCTGTCTTTCCCTGACTTCAGAATAGAACTGAAATATTTTTTCTTGGACCTCAAACCTTCCAACTGCATTATTGTCTCTGCAGCTTGCCAACTGCAGAGCTTATGTCTCCTCAGCCTCCAAAATTGCAATAATTGCATATCCATTTCTTAAGTCCATGTGTGTGTATGTTTGTGTGTGTCTGTGTGTGTGTATGTGTGTATACGGCTGGTTCTGTTTCTCTGGAGAACCCTAAGTAATACTGATTTTGGTACCAAGAAGTGGGGGTACTTTTGTAACAGATATCTAAACATGTGGAAGAAACTTTGAAACTGAGTGATGGGTAGAGGCTGGAAGAGTTTTAGGGTGATGCTAGAAATATGGATATAAAGGACAACTTTTGTGAAACCTCAGAAGGTAATGAGGATCATGTTATTCAAAACAACAGGAAAGGTCATCCTTGTTGTAAAGTGGCAAAGATCTTGAATGAACTATGTTCTAGTGTTTTGTGATAGGTAAAACTTGTGGCCAAATGATTAAATTGGACATTTAGCTAAATAAATTTCTAAGCAAAGTGTTAAAAGAGAATCTTATTCCTCCTAACTACTTACAGTAAAACGAAAAAGGGGAAACATACACTGAAAATAAAATTGTGAAACAGAAAGTAACCAAAACCTGGAATTTTGGAAGAATTTCAGCCTATGCATATTGGAGAAAATGAGAAAGTGTGTTTTGAATTTGAAGGGAACATTGTGGGTGTGGCTGAACAACCATTTGATAAAGACATCCTGGGTGCAACTCAGGGATCAAAACGTTTATCTCAGCAGAAGCCAGGAATAGAGCCGAGACTCGACTCTACTACTGAAAGCATTGCCAGTTGAAACTAAAGGGGACAGACAAAGTGAGACACAACAAAGGGAGGCCATTGACTTTCCTAGATTCTGTAAGACCAGATCATGAGGCTAGTTATTTGGATTCAAATGTGTGCTATTCCTAAATAAAATAAGATAATAACCTTGAAGTGATTGAGAGGTCATCAGGACTGCCACTCCCACCACAATCCCAGGGGCAAGGCTATTTTCTCCCTGGTTTCAGAGGGCAAGACCTTTGCAGAGAGTCAAAATATGGGATCCCCTCTCAGTACCATGGGGGTGATGCTGCCACACCAGTGAGCCTGAAAGGTAGAGTATTCAACCAAAGAGAATTATTATTAAGCCTTAATGTTTAATGAAATTTGCTTTACTATGTTTTAGACTTACTTGGACTCCATCAGCCTTTTCTTTCTTCCAAGTTTTCCCTTTTGGAATGAAAATATTTGTTTTATGTCTGTCCAGCATTGTACTTTGGAAGCACTGCAACTTGTCTGATTTCACAACTAGAGATGAATTTTTCCTCAGAATGAATTACACCCAGACTTTTACCCTTCTATTATTTACATGATATATAGATGAGAAATTGAACTTCAGAGTTTAGACTTGATACTGAAACAAGGTAAGAGTTTAGGGTTGTTTGGGATGGTATTATATGAATGTATTTTGCACGTCAGAAGAACATGAATTTTGTCAGGGCCAGGGGCACAATGTTATGGACTGAATTTTGTCTGTTTTCAATTCACACGTTCACGCCCTAACCCCCATGTGAATACACCAAAGATAAGAGCTCTAAAGAGGTGATTAAGATTAAATTACATTTTAAGGGTGTAGTTCTGATCTGACAGAACATTTGCCTTTATAAGAAGAGAATGATACACCAGAACTCTCTCTTTTCAAGTGCATTTGCTGGAGAAAGTACATGTGAAGAAATAGCAAAATGTGGCTTTTTGCAAGCCAGGAAGAGAGCCCTCACCAGGAACAAACACCTTGATCTTAGACTTCCCAGCCTCTAGAACTGAGAGAAAAAAGTAATCAGTTGTTCAAGTCACACAGTCTATAGTATTTTGTTATGGCAGCTCAAGTAAACGAAGCTGATGGGTTTTATAGCCACATGAATCCCCACCTCTGGTATCTAGGAAACCTCTGCCTAGGTGAATTATGAATGAGGAGTAGAAGAGTTACTCAAAAATACCAGTTAAATATCTGAGGGGCCTTGAATACTGCTGGAAATTACTGGTTAACATTAATATGAACTGTCACTGTCAGTTTCAGCAGGTGTCTGGAACTCCTGCCATTAGGAGAATTTGACAGTTGATGGGAAAACTGCTGGTAGTCCTAGTCATCAAGGGTCTGCATTGGGAAATATTTGTCAAATGCACCTACATCTGTCAGGAAAGACTGCTGGCAAGAACAGCCTTTAGAGCAAAGTAGATTCTGTATCTTCAATTCTAGAGAAAAAGTGATTGAATAGTGAAGGTATTAAAAAGCTGAGGACTGGAGAATGTTTAACTTGTAAAAGTTAACATTTTGGTGATGTGGTAAGTCCATTGAAATATCTGAAGCAGTCCATCACAGAGAAGGTGTTAACTCTGTTCTACAGTTTCTCAAGGAATAAGATTAGAATACATGGGCAGAAACTTCAGGAAGACAAATAATTGCTCAGTACAATAACTTTTTAATTTTTTTAACTTGCAGGGCTGTCCAAACTTGAATGACATTTTTAAATAATTTTAGACTTACAGAAAAGTTGACAACAAGTACAGAACTCTGTACATTTTTTTTACCCAGATTTCCCAATGTTACCATTTTACAAAATCAGAGTACAATGATAAAAACCAATAACTAAATAAATGAATAAATAAATAAAATTAACACGGGTAGAATATTATCTACTAAACTACTGACTTTATTTTAATTTCACCTGCTTTCTCCACTAAATTCTTTTTTCTGCTACAGGGTCTAATTTAGAACACAATGCATTGCCTTTTTGTTCTATGAGCAAATGACTTTCAATATCTATTAAAACCTTATTATGTCATTACTCAAGACACAAATTAATACTTTATTGGTATTAGGTATATCTGTCATTATAATAATTACACATTAGTTAGTTACAACTATTTTGTAATAAGGCAAGTTAAAATTCATTTGGATAGATGACTTTAGAGTTTTGAGTGAATGGCATATTCAAATTGCTATAAAAGATATTGGCAAGAACCTACTTATGCACAGATCTCCAAGATGCTGTATTTCGGATGAGACCACGGTGATTGAAGTATTAATAATAAAGAAGTACCCGCACACAAAACCTTTCATGAGTCTAAATACATACCACTAGAAATTGGACTTTAAGTCTTAATTTTATGCATCTTGAAGAATATAAATTTTTTTTTTTTTGGACGGAGTCTCGCTCTGTCACCCAGGCTGGAGTGCAGTGGCCGGATCTCAGCTCACTGCAAGCTCCGCCTCCCGGGTTCACGTCATTCTCCTGCCTCAGCCTCCCGAGCAGCTGGGACTACAGAAGCCCGCCACCTCGCCCGGCTAGCTTTTTTTTTTTTTTGTATTTTTTAGTAGAGACGGGGTTTCACTGGGTTAGCCAGGATGGTCTCGATCTCCTGATCGAGATCGAGGTGATCCCCCAACCTCGGCCTCCCAAAGTGCTGGGATTACAGGCTTGAGACACCGCGCCCGGCCAAAAGTGTTTTATACTTCCGTTTAACAACTAGTCAGACTGTTAACTACACCTACGCAGGCAGTTATGGGTGATACAGATAGGTACAGAAGTTTATTAAATAACCTGCTGGAATATATTTTTTAAAATCTTTATTCTTTATTGATTATTATCAAACGTTTCTGCCCAAGAACTTGAATTGTTCATTTGCCACCAATCCTATAGATTTAAATATCATTGCCTTTTAATTTGTGTGCTTGTTGGGTAGATGGAAGTACATAGATATTTTTCAACATTCAGTTGCTTTTTTACTTTGACCAAAATTAAATCAGGTTTCTAAAAAGTGTGTTAGAATTACATGATTATTAAACAGCATGGAAGACACTTAAAAACGCAGAATTTGTGCAATATGCCTTGAAATTCTTAATGCCCATTTGAATTGAAAATGTTAGATTTTGAGTTGCTTGTGTTGTTTATGTTACTTTAATTTTTCCTGAAATTGTAATGATTTGTGTTTTCATGATCATAGAACAAACAAGTCCTGCAGAATAAAAAAAGTGAACTCTATAATTCAGAATCATTATTTTCTTATTTTCCCCTCACATGTTTTACATATGTTTGATCGTTGCAGAGAATTTAGGGAAGTTTCTACTCTTCTTAAAGTCTCCTCTTGTCTTTTTTGTTTACACATTCTGGGCCATGATATGTCTATTGCCATTTCAGTGGTGGCAATGCTATCAACTAAAACGAGCACCTCAAGATGAAACTGAGAATCACGGAGTGACATGGTCACTGGACTCAGCCACTCATGTCCATGTAGAGTGCTGTTTTCTAGTCATTCTATTTTGATAATTCTGTGTTCTGTCCAAATGATTTTTATTATAGTAGTTATTTGGCTAATAACACATTGACATTGGGGTAGACTTAGTTAAAAGGTGATCATGAAAAAAAATACTGAGAAGAGTATAGTTTTATCTTATTTAAATATTCATAACTTTTAAAATACATTCTGGCTGGGCATGGTGGCTCATGCCTGTAATCCGAGGACTTTGGGAGGCCCAGGCAGGCAGATCACCTGAGGCAGGGAGTTCAAGACCAGCCTGACCAACATGGAGAAACCCGTCTCTACTAAAAATACAAAATTATCCCAGCATAGTGGCACATGCCTGTAATCTCAGCTACTTGGGAGGTTGAGGCAGGAGAATCACTTAAACCCCTGGAGACAGAGGTTGAGGTGAGCCGAAATCATTCCATCATACTCCAGCCTGGCTACAGAGCGAGATTCCGTCTCAAAAAAAAAAAAAAGAAAAAAGAAAAAAGAAAAAGAAAAAGAAAAAAGAAAGGTCTGATTAGAAGCATGTCAAGATTTTCTAAATAATTTTTGTTGAAAAGGAAAATATAATGGAACGAAAGCAACCAGATTCCACACTGACTGGATCTTGCATGACAGTATTCTGGTACAAGTTAAACTCTCAATGTTTTATGTTTTATATAAAAATCTTGAGTAAAATAGAGTTCTTAGGCTCTGGCCCTGTTCTGATGCATAGAAGATGTAGGGGAGAAAATTATTATTATTATTATTATTTGAAATGTAATATTCTATTGGCCAGGCTGGAGTGCAATGGCATGATCTCGGCCCACTACAACCTCCGCTCCCCAGGTTCGAGTGATTCTCCTGCCTCAGCCTTCTGAGTAGCTGGGATTACAGGCGTGCACCACCATGCCCAGCTAATTTTTGTATTTTTAGTAGAGGCGAGGTTTCAGCATGTTGGCCAGGCTTGTCTCGAACTCCTGACCTCAAGTGATCCACATATCTTGGCCTCCCAATCTGTTGGGATTACAGGTGTGAGCCACCACACTCGGCCTATACAGAAAATTATACAGGGTCAGAGTTCTCCAGAACTGCTGTATTTTACACACTGAACTATAAATATTTCTTGCCCTATTACCATGAGACTAAAGATGGGAGATCAGTTGTTTATAGATGCCTTTAATTATTTAATACTTAAAATAAATAACCCTCTAATATTTTAGTCGATGTTCACAAGTAGTCTCTCTCCAGAGAGAGACTAAGCTCTTTTTGACAGATTTTTTTCACCTGATTTATTCAGGCTCCTCTAGGATAATCTCCCTTCCAATTGAGTAAATCAGATCATTCATATATCTTCCAAATCTAAAGTCACCTGATTAGGGCCTTCAGTGGACTAAGTGTGTCTCCCCAAAATTTATATGTCAAAAATCCTATGCCTGTAACGTGAGGGTATTAAGAAGCAGGGCTTTGGGATGTGATTAGGTCATGATCATAGAGTCCTTATAAAAGATATAAGTATTCATATAAAAAGAACCTCAGGAGAACTTTTCCCGCTTTACTGCATCTGAAGAATACATCAAAAGGTCAACAGTCTGTAATCCAAAAAACAACCCTCATCAGAACCTGACCATGCTGATACTCTGATATAAGACTTATCCTTCCAGAACCCAAGAAAAATACATTTCTCTTGTTTATAACTTATCCAGTCTAAGGTATTTGGTAAGAATATAGAACGAGGACAAAGATTTTATTTACAAGTGTAAAATTTCTTCCAGAAGCACACAGGTTAATGTTTGAATAATCAGGAAATGCAGTTCACCCTAATTAACTTAATATATCAAAAAGCCATCACACTGAGATACAGTTTTTTAGAAAATGTAACATATATAACTGATATAAAATGGAGATGATAATGATTGAGATGGTCTTTCTTTGTAAGTAAAAAGACCACATGCATTGCTTGAAAACTTTATGTATTAAATCTAATGTAATAAGAAGGAACCTGTGGTTTTACATTGATAATCCCAGAATTATGAAGACTTCCTCCTTGTCTCTTGATAACCTGTATCCTTGAAATGCTTGACAAAATTTGACATTAAGATATCTGATTTTTATAAGTGTGATCTAACAATCTAAACCTAAGTTATCTCAGTCCTGTGAATTTATATAAGCTAAGTTTAGTAAGGGGGCAGTGATAAAAATGATAGAAAAATAAACTTGTTTTACACTTACCCTTGGCACTTCTGGGTCTTCTTACTTGGCCCTACTTTCATCCCCCAGCCAGCAAATAAGGAAATCAGATACCACACAGCTCAGGAGAATAAGGAGCTAAGAAATTCTGGAAAGATATACAAATTTGGCCCCCAAAGAGGAGATTTTCCCCAAATTCTCTCTGTAGTTGTGAATTTGCCTCAATCACATAATAGCTATACTCAATACCTTAATAAGTTGTAAATCATATGGTTGATATTATTATGAAGACCAAAAGGAAATTAAATATTTTAAACAGTAAAACTTTTGAGTTGAGGACTAAAAATAATATTTACATATTTTGCCCAATATTATTATTTTCTAATAAACAGAAAATAATCATAGAAACCATTTTGTTTAAGCACGTTTGATTTATAATAAATTTAATGACATTCGATAAAGCAGATAGTTGTGCACCTGAGCCATTGCATAAGGACATTTATATGTATTACTTCTTGCCCGTGATCTGGAACAATTACCCAAACATTAAAGCCTTGGATTCAGATGTTCAAGTTGATCTTCCATATTTCTTTGTCAAACAATATGATCTTATAACTAGGTATGTTACTTAACTTCTATCTAAGATGTTCAAATAAACCCATTCTCAAGAGTGATTTAAAACATAAGATGCATATTTACATCATTTAGTTTCCAAATTTTGAAGGCCGAGGGAATTTTAAGGGTTGGTAATGCAATAGTTTTTTTCACAGATCCATTTACTTTCTCATTACCAATTATTTCTGCGAGATATTTTACTCCTAATATGGCATGCCTTATGCATAATCACAGACTCCTCTGTGCTTCTGTTTTCTTGGCAATGGAATTAAAGTTAACATCTCCCTTCCAAAAGTAACCATCTGAAACCACATCTTAAGGCTCCCATATATTCATTTTGTGTGTCTTCTGGACAGTTCTTGAACTGTCTTCTCATAAAACAGTTCTAGCTGAAGGATCCTGATTTGATAGGTCTCTGTGGTGAATATTGGAACTGTAATACCTCACTTCCTCTCCAAAGCTGTTCATGAAGGTAATATTCTTTAAGAAACTAGAAAACAATCTATTATTAAACTCCATGTATGTGTATTCTTTCTCCATACCACTTCTCCAGTTCCATTCTTCCTAAAATGTGCCTGTACTATTGAAATAATTTTTCAGAGGTCCGCATAAAACCCTCCATTTCAAAGATTTGTTAGAAGGACTCATGAGATTCAGTATATAATTGTACTCATGACTAGGGTTTATTATAGAGACTGAGTAGGAATACATACCCAGATCATAAGGGAAAAGACATGAGTGGATTCTGGAGGAAGCAGATGACCTTATGCTCCCTGCTTCCAGTGAATGGCCGTACAGAGCACATTCTTCCTTAATCAGTGCAGATGCAGTAACAGGGGTTTGATGGTTTTTCCTAGGGAACCCATTAGAGACTCAATGCCAAGGTTTTGTAATAAGATCTAGTCATACAGCTTAAATTGTTATCTAATTCCAGACTCCCAAGTGAAAGCAAGTGTTGAGTATAAATCATATTGTTTGCACAAACAAACTAGGCACAATGAAGTACCTTAATCTTTCAACACTACCAAAAGCCCAATTCTGAGATGCTGACCAAGAGCCAATCTTGCAAACAACTTCAAGCCTGCTGTGTGAACTCTTTTCTGTGTACTTTCTAAGCAGTTTCACTTTCTATTATGGTTGCTTCTTTCCAATTCATCTTCCACATAGAAAAAAAAAACAAAACTTAGTCTTGAATTAAATTATGGTCTTAAATCTCTCAAGACATTTTATAAATTCCTGACAGGTTGAAAAATAAGTGTGGTGACATTCTTTTCAAAGCATTATTTTGATGTGTCCAGGTGATTTTTGCTACTTATATCCTGATCATTTCAGTTCACACATCCTCTCCAATTATCTGTGGTGTCTTAGAGACGTGCTTGCATGTACGTGTGTGTGGGGGTTAAATTCTTTCAGTTTCCTCTCAGACACAGCTTGAAAGAATTCAGTGTCAGAACACGAGGTAATTGTCTTTTTACAAAAAAAGACAGGGGACACTCAGGAATAACTCTTCAGAGAAATTATTCTTACTGGTCACTAGAGCTACTGATAGGGAAGTGTTGGGTAGAGAAAGGCATGGTCCCTTTAAATGATACGGAAGAGGGGACGACATGGTCCCTGGCTAGGGTTCCACCTCCAGGAACCTAGGTGAGGACAGGCATTTTTGTTTTTCTGCCTAAATGTTGCATTTCCCAAGACCACCCTGGCCTGCCATGCCCTCATCCTATAAAACCCCAAGACCCTAATAGGCAGGCACACAGATGACTGGACATAAAGAAGATCACATCAGAGGAAGAACACACAGGCAACTGGACGTCGGGAGAAATGCACCGACAGGCACCAGCACACAGCAGGCCACCGACTGGTAGAAGCAGAAGGACATGGAGTTTGGCTAGGGCAGTCAGAGGAGAGCCCAGGACGCCGAGCAGCTGACTCCAGGGGAAATCCTTCTCATTCCCGTCACCCTTCTGTCTTCCCCCATCTGCTGAGAGCTACCTCCACTTAATAAAACCTTGCACTTATTCTCCAAGCCCAGGTGTGATCCGATTCTTCAGGTACACCAAGGCAAGAACCTGAGATACAGAAAGCCCTCTCTCCTGGAGACAAGGTAGAGCGTCTAACTGAGCTGGTTAACGTAAGCTGCCTATCAACGGAAAAACTAAAAGAGCACATGGTAGCTCATGCCCACTGGGCCTTCAGGAGCTGTACACATACACCCCTAGACACTGCCTTGGGGTAAGTCCCACAGCCTGCCTTTCTATATGCTCCCCCAGATGTTTGAGCAGTGGGGCACTGAAGAAGCAAGCTGCACGGGGGACAACAAAACTCTTGTTTCACTACCAGTGGTTTTCCATTTTGACTGTACAGTAGAATTGTATACAAGGCTTTGAACAGTTTTGAATTAATTCATCCAGAAATCAAATAATTTATTCACTGAAGACAATGTTTTAGAATCTTAAAATATGGATTAAGATGCTAGATGTGAGAATTGGTAAATTATGATTTAAAATGACAATTTTCTTCTATTCACGTATGGACTCGCTAGTTATATGTAAAGCAGAAGTAAATTAGCACATAGAAGATTAAGAGATATATAGATTTCTGATTCTTATTCTGATTTAAATTTAATAAAGGATTATGTGAAATAGACTCTACGGTATAGAAATGCTCATGTTTTCATAGGACAATGGGGGAAAAAAGAGAGGATAAGAGTGGTTTCGTATATGGGCCTGAAAATATTTGTAGTGTAAACAGAAAAATAAAAATACCAAATCCCAGTAAAAATGACATTTTTTTGTGTACTGGTGAAAACTTTCGTTTGCTTACTTCTAAATATATCTATTGATCGAATAGGCCACATTATGTTGTTATTTAAATCTATATAAAATAATATTTATAGCAAAGATATAAAGAAACCAAGTAATGACCCCCAAAATTACCTCTATTATTTCTCTATCTCAGAATTTTTCAATCACCTAGTTAGCAGTGTGCTGTATTCATTTCATGACCTCACAATTTACACACGTGATGCTTTGAACCCACCTTTGAAATTCTTGAGAAACTTTGCTGTGTGTATTTCACAGCTAGCCCAGCAGCTTAGGAATGTAAGGTCTAACCGAGAGACAGAGTAGGAAGAGGGTTTGGCTATAGAGAAAGGAAACTCAGTAACATGGCATGCCAGCAAATGGGTAAGAATTTCCTATCACCCAGGCTTCCAGATTCTGTCTCTCTGTGCGAACTGGTTGCGTGAATGGTAAAAATCATTGCTTGTTTCCTCAGCAAGGTTTTAATGAATGGGTAAAAGGATTTGTGAGACTACCGTTAGGCTGAAGTGAAGCTGATGGCCTTTGTGCTATAAATTTGTCATTCTGTGTCATTGTGTCATGGAGAAGGGTGCCACAGGATAGAATGTGGGCCTAGTACCCCTATTTGCCCACTGTTCCAGCTGGCCCAGCAGACTGATCAACTACAAACTTTGCTGGGAGTCCCTAAAAGGAAAACTGGATGAGATTTCCCTCTCATCTTGTTTTATGCCCTTGAGAACTTGACTGTGACAGCATTGGGGTACTTTCTTTTGGTCTCTGTCATCCGGAGGGTGAGAATTTTTTAGTTCCTCTCAGTCATGTGGTCTGAAAGGACACCTTATAATGTCATGGTTATCCCGAATAATTTCCCTGAGGGATTAAAAGCCTTTGCAAGTTCAAAAATGACTGCTTTAGATTTCTTCTGGGAAAAGTGATAGGAACTCCCCTCTGTAGCTCAGTAGCTAAGGCTTAAATTTTCCTTTCTCTGAGTTACCTTTGGGGTGATTCTAGATCTTGTAAAAACTGTTTGCCATCTCTTTGGAGATACCTTGTGCCCCCATGGTTAAGTCATAACCTCAGTTAAGGCTTGTTGGTTCCACTTGGGAAAATATTGCTGGGGACAATAAAAAGACTAAAAAGCCAGAGGTATTGGCTGTTTGTTCTGTATAAATCTGTTAATAAAATATTTAAAAGGATTTTTTTAAAAAGAGCTCTATGATTAAAAGTCAGCTTTTACAAGGGAATATCCAAGGTATATATACATTTAAAAGTCCTTTATGGTTTTTTCTTTTCTTGGATTTTGTTTTTCTAAAAAGACGTTTTTTTGTTTTATTTTTATTTTTCAGTAGACTGAATTGTTCATACTTTTTTAAATGTCTAAAGGCAGGATGCATACGGTGACTAGCAATTCTACTAGATCTGCTTCTGTCTAACTGTGTATTTATACGTGCCATGTCTGTGATGTTTTGCTGCCAAAATATATAAAAGAGTTCAAATTAATTGGGTTAAAAAATAAGCATTTAAATAAAATACTTTGTCAGAAGAAAGAAAAACGTTAACACCTTTTAGTTCAAATCACTTCAGTAATCTTTGGTAAATAAAGGTAGTTTTAAAGACCACTGGTTTTAAAAAGATAATAAAAACGTTTTCAAAATTTAGGCATTTGGTCTCAGTTACTGCCTTTGTTAGATGCTTTTGTTAATGCACCTGATACTTTCTTTTCTAGATGATTTTGTTACTACCACTGAACCCTGAGTTCTTTGTCTCTTGTGTAAGGAAAAATTAGCTCCAGGCCAAACAGAGCTTTTGCTCCACCAGGTTTAATAGGCTTGCGGCTGGAGAGCACAAGAAGAAAGTGCTCAGGAAGGGGATCCTGGTGCTAGCTCTCTGAAGGGACTCAGTTTTTGTCATTTTAAGGAAGTTGGGGTGGGAAAGAGAATGATTTACAGGCATGTTTTGGCAGGGGCTTCTCTGCGCTTCAGTAGTAGGACCATATGCTCTGACATGCACCATATGACCAGAATATGGCAGAAAAGCCCCACCGTGGTGGAGATTGTAGTACTACAATGAGACAGGATGAGGAGAACATCAGTGAAAGGTTGGTGCTGAAGTCCATCTGGTCTTCAGGCAGTTGGATCTGGTCAGGTTCTTTGCGGGATGCCAGAGCCTTGCTTCAGCGACCTTGGAAAACATCACTCCAAGAGATACATGGTTAGGTTTTTCACTTCATGGTTGCTTTTTTTTAAGCAACCATGAGTGTGCTTTTTTTTAAGAGAAAATAATTTTGTCTAATTTAGAGGATTTAAGAATTGTCTTAAGTTTAAATAAAGAATACAACAAGTTTTAGGTTAGGAATGGTTAGGAATTTAGCATGGTCAGCTAAGTTAGAAAAGGTTCCCTCTTCCTGCCATTTGACTTAAGGTAGGGAGAAAATATGCCCTGGCATTTAAGACCCATCAGGACTTTGGTTATGTTAAAAGAAAGACCTTAGCCAAAGTTAATTTAACAGAGCTTAATTGAGCAAGGAACGATTCACAAATTAGGTGGTTTATAGAACCAGAGTAGGCTCAAAGAGACTCTAGCAAAGCCACATGGTGGAAAGAGATTTATGGACAAAAAAAGGAAAGTGATGTACGGAAAATGGAAGTGAGGTACAGAAACAGCTGGATTTGTTAGAGCTCAACGTGTGCTCACTTTGAACACAATTTGAACAGTTGGCCCCCTTTGGCCACAACTCAGCGATTGGCACAAGAGAAGGTTACAATCTGCTTATACCTCCATTTAGGTTATAGTTCACCGTGTACAGAGAAACCTTTAGACCAAATTTAAAATATATAAGGAGGCAGCTTTAGGCTGAATTTGATTTAGCAGTTACCATTTCATCTGTGTGACTTGTCAGGGCTGATTTTTTTTTCCTATACTGCCTCACTTTAAATTTTTAAACTGCTTGTATGACTTGTGATACTTTTTCAACTTTCTCTGCTTTAGAGTTATTAGAGTTATGTCCCAGGTACGCCTGGGAATATATGAAGTTAGCCATAGCTTTGTCAGAAGAGTCAGACATTATCTGTGATTCTGTCATTTGTTAGATGCTTTTGTTAATGCACCTGATACGGTCTTTTCTAGATGCTTTTGTTACTACCCCTGAACCTTGAGTTCTTTGGCTTATGTATCGGGTGCAGGTCATAGACTTTACACCTGATACATAATTAAAACTGCTTACACTAAAAATAAAATGTATGAGTTTTTGATTAAAAGGTATGGAAGAGTGTGCTTTTTTTTAAGAGAAAATAATTTTGTCTAATTTAGAGGATTTAAGAATTGTCTTAAGTTTAAATAAAGAATACAACAAGTTTTAAGACAGTTGCATAAGGTTTACAAAAGATTCATCATATTAAAATATTTGTGTATGAGCAAGCTGGTCAAAATTTAAAGGATTTTATTTATTTTTTTCATATATTAGACATTAAAATAAAAGCATACTGATGCAGAGCCAGAATCTTTGCCCATGTCTCAGAATAACAGGATTTTTTAGACCGCTGGTCTACTCTTTAGCAGTTAAATGTAACAGATTATAAACAGTTATGAAAATCTCACCTTATGATTAAACTAGCTAAAATCAGATAGCTTCAGGTTTATAAAACTTTTATTAAAATTTGCTTTAGTATAAATATAGTAATTCAAGAGTAAAATCTTGTTTTCCCTTTGAAACAAGATATTCATATAATATAGAGAGACAATAGATTTTTGTTTTCCTTTGAGGTAGACTACAGGAAAAAAGAGGGAGGTAAGACACAGATTCATTTGGCCTTATTCTGTCCTTTTTGGGTCTTGTTGCTTGGAAAATTGAGTCTCCCCTCTATCAGTAAGTAAAGGATTTTGTCTTTTTAAAATCTTGGATTATTATTTGACTGAATAAATGTCTTATAGTGACCTGGAATTCTATTTTTTAATATCAAATGTTTTAAACCATTTGATGTTTAACACATTTTTCAAGATCAAATTAAGTAAAATGGTTATTTATTATATTCAACAAGGGGTGCAGATGGTTTATGACTTCAAGGCTTAAACAGTTTCAAGTCCCTAGATGTCTTTAGAACAATCAGTAAGACATTTTCATGCCCTCTATGGTGAGTCAAAAGTAACAATCCTATTCAGCATGAAGTAGCTTCAGAAGATGAGAGTTTTGGCCCTTTCCCCTTAACAATAAGAAAGACAAAGCTGGAAGTGGTGGTTCATGCCTGTAATCCTAGCACTTTCGGAGACTGAGATGGGTGAATCACTTGATTCCAGGAGTTGGAGACCAACCTGGCCAACATGATGAAATCCCTTCTCTACTAAAAATAGAAAAATTAGCCAGGTGTCCTGGCACATGCCTATAATCTAAGCTACTTAGGAGGCTGAGACATGAGAATTCCTTAACCCCAGGAGGTGGAGGTTGCAGTGAGCCAAGATCACACCACTGAACTCCAGCCTGGGTGAGAGTGAGATTCTGTCTCAAATAAAAGTAATAATAATAATAAGGATAAAATCTCTCAAGGGGGAATGAGATAGAGTAGGAACAGGGCTTCCTTCAACTCACTCCCACTAGAGAGAGCATTCTTTCATGCATTCATACTAATCACAAAACCCACACCACTCTCTCACTGATACCATTGCACTAACCCTAAATCTTTAGTTATACAAAGATAATAGTTATTCTATATTGTGCTCTGCACTCTCATAATGTTTAAACATTATGTATTTTACTTAAAGACTTCCAGGAACTTGCCTTAGGAGGTTCAAAATATCAAAGCAATGTTGTGAAGTGTCCCACCTTGGGAAGGAATGCTAATCAACTGATTTGCAGACTGTTGCCACCAACCAGACCACTAGGTGAGTCATTATACAAGATAATCTTTGTAATGATATATGATAACCTGTAAATTCTACCCTTCATGTGCTTTGCCCATCTTGACCTGCATATACTATCCCTGATAATTACTGCACTTTGCCTAATAAAAAATTGCAAATGGCTCTTTTTGGAAAGTCAATCAGGGAATTCTCTCTCTCTCTCTCTCTCTCTCTCTCTCTCTCTCTCTCTCTCTCTCTCTCTCTCTCTCGTGTTATCTCCATTATGCCTGGGCATAAGATTCAATGAAGCCTTGTCTGGGAAAACTCTTTTGGCCTCATGTCAATTTTTATTGCATTGGGAGTCCAAGACCCCATGATCGGTAATATAACATTTTTTATTCATTTTACATTTTTTACGTTTTACATAATCTAAGATTCATTCAAATATTTTGCTCTGTTTGTATTAAAAACTGAGAAGTTTTGTGTTTCTTACATTAATAAAATTGTTTATATATCTTCTCATTTAATGATTTTTTCACCCATAATAACTGCAATTATTATTACCAAGTAAAGATATAGCAGTGCTAATTAAGCAAAAACCTAGGCAGTTAGACAATAATAGAAAAGCAGTTACTTAAATAACTTGACTAAATATATGTAAATTGTTCTTATTTGGTATAAATTACAAAGAAACAAGGATATAGAAAAATATCTTCATTTAAATCTTGATTTTGGAAAAGTTATTCCTTAAGATGTTGCACTGGTTCTACACTTTCCCACCTTAACAGTGAAAAAATACGAGATGTTAGGTGGTTAACATAGCACAAAATAAAGAACAAACACTTTTACCCAGAATGAAATACAAAAGTACACCCCCAAGAGATAAGTACACGTGGTCCATATGTCATATAGTTTTCCATAATAAGGAAAATTTTGAAAGGTAAAGAAAAAAGAAGAGGAAGTAGAGTAGGACAAGGAGAAGGTGGAGGAGGAGCAGGAAGAAGAGAAACAGGAGGCCCGGCCACGATGGCTCACGCTTGTAATCTCAGCACTTTCGGAGGCCGAGTCGGGCAGATCACGAGGTGAGGAGATTGAGACCATCCTGGCCAACATGGTGAAACCTTGTCTCTACTAAAAATACAAAAATTAGCTGGGCATTGTGGCTCATGCCTGTAATCCCAGCTACTTGGGAGGCTGATGGAGGAAAATCGCTTGAACCAAGGAGATGGAGGTTGCAGTGAGCCGAGATCGCGCCAGTGCACTCCAGCCTGGCAACAAAGAGAGACTCCGTGTAAATGAACGAACGAATGAACGAATGAACGAACGAACGAACGAACGAAAGAAAGAAAAGAAAAGAAAGAAAGACAAACAGGGAAAAGAGAATCAGGAAGTAGATGAATGTTTGTAAATATTCGGATGAGAATAGGATGTCCAGGGTCAATAATAAAAAGAAAAGGAAGTAACAATTTGAAGGTGGAATTTAATCTGATATTATTTAGAGCGCTACTGAATGCATAATTTAATAGATTGCGATTTTTTTTTTCTATTGGGCAGTACCAACTATGCATTCTCTAGGAGGAGGAAGGACAGTAAAGTTACCAAAGAATGCGCTTTTAAAATAAGATAAAGGTGGACTGTTGTCTTGGCCCTTACTAGATGTATATTTCTGTCAAAATTACTGATATAACCATGAAGGCTCAGTTTCCATCCTGGTAAAAGGAGAATAATAATTTTTGATTTATAAACTGTGTGGGAAGTTTAAATCAGATTCTACATATAAAGTGCTTTTCAATCTTTCATGTTATTTTATTACTACTTCTGAGGTATGAAGTGATGACTTTTGTTAGAGCCACAGGCTTCACCCTTTTGCTATTTCTCAGAAGCTGTAGTCTCTAAATATAGGTCAAACAATTTAAAATTCATTTCATCGAAGAAAAATGACTTCCCTGAAACCACTTTTACTATGTACATTTATACATTTTCTTTTGTGGCTCTGCTTTTTGGTACAAGTGATTCTTGGAGCATTGCCCAGTTGGCGACAATGATATGTTAAAGACAAAATAATTCCATCTCCATAGGAGAATCTATGTCCATACTGCTAGGATCTGAAGAAGAAGCTGTTCTTTATTTTGAGAGCCATATGCAGACTCAACATGAGCAAATGAAAGCTATGAGAATGTTCATTCTGAATACACTTGGGATGAACAAAATGGGGCAAGTGTGAAGGCCCTTTTCTGTCAATTCTCCTCGCAACAGTCCTCAAGAACATTTTTTTTTTCTCAAGATCAAGGTGGTGACAGTAATAACAGACTTCAGAATTTCTCCCAAATTTAGTAGCAGCTACACTTTGGAATATTATAAAAATAGGATGTTGTTTAAATGATGGCTTTGAAGGAGGGAATAGAATTTATGATATTTTAGAAAAATATGGGTATAATAGACCATTCAATTTAGGGCAACCAGTTTCCTTTACCTCTCACTTTTGTGGTGCTGTGAAACTCATATTCAGTTGCTTTTATTCTCTTGCTTACTTTATTTTTAAACCTGATCTATAATTTGACTTGTACATATTGATTCTAGATAACATACAGAGTAATAGAAATGGTAAGTGGAAGTTCCAATGTTTTAAATAAGATTACAACTTCACAGTCATTTTGAGTGATATCAAAAACTATTATGAAGGTTTATTAGAAAACCGTTTTACATTGTCTTTATAATATTAATGAAGAGAAGGGATAGTGGTTTTGTATGGGAATTGTTATGGATTGAGGGTATGTTTCCCTCCCAAAATGTATGTTACATTTTAAAGCAATAACTACCAAAGTTATGGTATTTGGAGATGTGGCCTTGAGAGATAATTAAGTTCACATGAGGTCATCAGTGTGGTGTTCTACTGATGGTATCAGTGTCCTTATAAGAAGAGACCCAAGAGAGATTCTCTTTCTGTGTCCCCTCCATGAGCAGATATAGCAAGATGACATCTGCAAGCTAGGAAGAGAAACTTCCCTAGGAACTGAAAAGACTAACAGTTTATGACTTCCAAGCCTCCAAAACTGTCAGAAATAAATGTCTGTTGCTTAAGCCACCCAGTCTGTCATATTTCATTACAGCAGCCAGCTGACTAAGACAGGCATATCATAATTCTTAACTTTTTTTTTTTCAAGAAGCTCCATGAATTACAGAAACTTTCTTTACTAGCACATTCTAATATTTAACTTCTTAACAATGTGCAGATGACTTCTCTCCACCCCCTCAACTTATCTCATCAAGGAGTCAAAGGAGATCAAAGGTAAAATCTTCAAGTGCCTATGGGGTATTTAAGTGGAATTTACCTTTTAAAAATGGCGATTACAAAGTCAAACAAAGCGCACCTGTGGGATGAAGTCGGCCCGGGGCCTATATGACTTTTAAGCTAGAGTCTCATTTAAAGAGCGTGATTTTAGAACATTTTATTTCTGACCCATCAAATTCAGACTTCAAAAATATATGTATTTAGAGCTTGAAAATTAAAATATATGTTTATAGATAAATATATATGCATATGTATGTATAAAAACATATGTTCAATGCTCTAGAACATAATAAAGACTATCAAAAATAGGAACTGCTTTAGTTTGACATAGCTGTAGCGTATGTTTTCAAAATATTCATAACAATATTTATGACCTAAAGAAATAAGCAACTAAAAACATTAAGAAATTTGACAAAATAAGTGATCACCAAGACTTCACAGGAAGAAATTTTTGAACTAGATTGGTAAAAATTAAATAAAGAGAAAAATCCTCTCTTAAAGTATGTAATTTTTCTTTATTTCAACAATTATTGAAGTGACTTTAACTAAATAACAGAGAAAAAAATTTGGAAATCTAAATAATATTCTCCTGAGATGTAACCTAAAATGATTAGGAAAGTTTTTTGTCTCTATAATAATTGAAGAGTTTTGTCAATGCAAAAAAGTGACTTTACATGCAGCTTAGCACAGACATAAAGATATATTCTAGTCTACTGAGGAAAGTCTACCAAATATTATTGATTTTTTTCTTTACTTTAAATTCCCTAGTCTCAATGGTCTTTTATCATGTTTATTTGGAAGTGAATAAAAGGTCAAAATTCAATTTTACTGTATATTTTAGATTATTATTTATAATCATATCCTGGAATATCAAATATCATTAGTTACCCATTTACGGTTTCAATCCAAGAAGCAAGCTTTAGAATTTCCTCCAGAGGAAACTAAATTCCCCATTCATTTTATGTAGTTTCTATATTTTTAAACAGGTAAAATCGTTACTGAGGGAGAAAAGCAGTGGCAGTGTTTATTGTTGTTAAGCTATGAGTGGGTTTTAAAAAACATAAATAACTTTTGATTTTTATCGCTTAATAATTGCATAGCTATTTTATTATAGAATGGGGAAGATTTATTTTATGTATATGTCCTTCTACATCCCACAACAGATGTTATGCTATTTCATAAAAAATGCATTATTTAAACATTTTAAAATATTTTAGGCATTTAAACATTTCAGAGAAGCCACATGATAGATTCTTAACTTATTTCTTCAAATCGACATGTAATATTATACATATTTATTATGTACAACATGATGTTTTACAGTAAATATATATTGTGGAATGGTTAAATTTAGATAACTAACATGCATTACTTCACATAGCTAGAGCTTTTGTGGTGAGAACACTTAATGTTCACAATAGGTTTGTACTCTTTTCTCCCTCAGCTTTATTGAAGATAAACTCGAAAATAAACAGGTGTATATTTAAGTTGTACAACAGATGCTTTGATATGTGTATTCATTATGAAATGGTTACCACAATCAATCTAATTAACAAGGTTTTGTACCTTGAGTGCCTTTCATCCTTGGGTTTTGATTACTCCTTCCTTTACTACTTGAAGTAGTATTGAGAACTAGATTTACGCACTGACAAAAATAGGCATGCCGGCTGGGCGCGGTGGCTCAAGCCTGTAATCCCAGCACTTTGGGAGGCCGAGGCGGGTGGATCACGAGATCAGGAGATCGAGACTATCCTGGCTAACATGGTGAAACCCCGTCTCTGCTAAAAATACAAAAAACTAGCCGGGCGAGGTGGCGGGCACCTGTAGTCTCAGCTACTTGGGAGGCTGAGGCGGGAGAATGGCGTGAACCCGGGAGGCGGAGCTTGCAGTGAGCCGAGATCATGCCACTGCACTCCAGCCTGGGAGACACAGCGAGACTCCGTCTCAAAAAAAAAAAAAAAAAAAAAAAAATAGGCATGCCAACGAATACTCAAAAAAATGCAGAAATTTAGTTTTACTTCTGTTATTTGTAGTTTTCAACCTGAGAAATATTCATTACTTCACATTCCTAGGTCTCCCTACTCCATAGACTTACTGAGTGTTAATCATTACATTGCTAATCATTGTTTAGCAATAGTTGATAGATTGGTTAGATTTTATATATCTACATAAACAAATCTCTCTCATTGTCTCCCTGTCTCTCTGTTTCCTTTATTTCTATAAATTTGTGCCTTCGTTACTACTGGTAATATTTTCACTTTTCATTTTTGGTTAAATGTTATATAATCAATGAAAATAGAGAATTGTATCATAGAAAGGTAGGAGCTAAAGTTGTACATTGGATTTATACAGATATAGGAATTATAAAATATAAATATATCTCAGTTATTTGACATTTCTCTGTGAACTTGCCTATTATGTCTATGCTTTAGAACAAAGACACTCACTTCTTTACTTTTCTAATATAAACCAGAGACCACACATATTCCTTTTCTCTCATTAAAAATTCTTGTTTTATATGATACTTATGATACTTCTGTAAAACTGCCACAAATACTCTTTGCCTTTCTAATATTGAGATGGCCTTAATCATTGTTTTTTGTCATTTTCTTGTCAAATATGGAACATATTTCATCAATTTCTAAGTAATTATGTTTCAAAAGTTGTATATGTAATGTCCGTGTCATATATAAATATCAAAACCCTCAAAATAGGTGGTGTTTAACTGCTCAACAAACTATTAACTTGGTTGGATAACATGCTGTGCCTCCTGCCATTTGAAGGTCATGCTGATTTTATTGATCCGGTTTTCTGTTTTTTTTCCCATTAGCTTTTCCTTTAAAGGCAATTGTGCTAAAGAAGTAGCAGTGTTCACTGACAGCTTTCTGCTCCATGTCACCCATGGAGATCTTTAGTTTTCTATGGTGTTTTCGTGGTTTAGGTTGCTAATGAGCTGTCTTCTTCAAGGTGATTGTCAGTTCATAATACTATGCTGATTCTGCAAAGCTGTCCCTAATCTCCTTATGTCTGAACTTGTAAAGAATGCTTATCAACTTTCTAGAGTATCTCCATGTCTGATGTCTAAAGGACTTGTGATGATGCCCTTGCCTTATTGGGCTGGAAAGTTTCCTTAGACAAACTAAGGAATGGGAATCTAATATGGTCCTCTGAATGTTTTGTTGCCTTTTTGTATGGGAGAATACAAAAATAATTGGATAAAATCAATCTTACTCTGCACTTTTATAAACTTTCTTAGCAAAGAAAGATAAAGTAGTCAGTCTATAAGCTATACTGATATAATACTCAAGGAATGGTCATTCACATAACACACAGTATACAACCTTACAAAAATGAAATGATGAGTATTGCTATAAGAGAATAATTAACACTTAAGACAATCAATGTCATATTTAGTTATTAGAAATTTTTCCTATCAAAAAGATAACTTCTTAGTTATACTGGCTTAAATAACAAAGGAAAGGTTGGTAGGGGTGTAAATTAGCTCAACCATTGTGGAACACAATGTAGAGATTCCCAAAGACCTAAAAACAGAAATATCATTCAATCTAACAATCTTATTAATGGGTATATACTCAAAGAAATGTAAATTGTTCTACCATAAAGACACATGCATGTGTATGTACATTGCAGCACTATTCACAATATCATAGACCTGGAATCAACCTAAATGCCCCTCAGTGGTAGACTGCATAAATAAAATGTGGTACATATACACCATGGAATACCATACAGCCAAAAAAAGAACAAGATTATATCCTACACAGGAGCATGGATGAAGCTAGAGGTCGTTATCCTTAGCAAACTAACACAGGAACAGAAAACCAAAAGCTGCATGTTCTCACTTATAAGAGTGGGAGCTAAATAATAAGAACACATGGAAACACAGAAGGGAACAACACACTCAGACATATTCGAGGGGAAGAGTGGGAGAAGGGAGAGGATAAGGAAGAATAACTAGTGAGTATTAGGTTTAATACTTGAGTGATGAAGTAATCTGTAAAACAAACCCCATGACATAAGTTTACCTATATAACAAACCTGCACAGGTACTGCTGAACTTAAAACAAAAGTTAAAAAAAAAAAAAGGCCACTAGAATTCAGTAGTAGGAATGTTGCCTTCTGGCTGTGTGCTCTTCAAAAAGAGAGTGGTCTTTAGATCTTGAAGGTGGAGTTGATGGAAGGAATTGCATGAGCAATGCTGGACTTGCTAAGCATTTGAAAGGGTAACAGAATAGATACATTTTCATGGGGAATATTTGCATGGAACTTGGGTTAATTCAAAGAGTTGTAAAGAAATCCAGGAAAAAAATCCACCATCTCCTCTCCTCCCTGACTCCTAGAGCTACCAGTTATACTGTGCCTTCCTTTCATAGTCTAACCTGGACTATGCAACCACTTGCTAACTTCAGGTCTCAGCATAATCAGCTTAAATGTCACTACTTATGAGAGGCCTTCTCTGGTCACCCTCCCAAAACTTGGTTCCTTCCCTGATCTTTTGTTCGATTCCATCATGGATCTTTAATTATGTTATTTACTTGATTGGAAGGGTTGGCATTGAAAAAGTGCTATAGGGAGAGAGCACATAGATTGACTGGGGGAAATATAAGGACCATACAGGCCTGTTAAGAAGTGATGGTTAAGGTGTGAAATGATGTGAACATTGCTTAATGCTGTTGTGGCAGTGGGAATGGAACGAGAGAAGCACTAAAGTTTAAAAAATGTACAAATGTATTTTGTGGGGTATATAGCACATGCTATAATTACCAGAATTTATAGTTATGACCTCTGTTGTTTTATAGACTAAACCATTGTGTTTAAATCAAAAAGAAGAAGAAGAAAGGAAAATTAGAAATCAAAAACTATCAAATCCAGTGTTAGGGAGGTCCCACCATAATTTCTTTGTGGGTTTTTTGACTCTATCATTGGCTTTCCTCATGGAAGCTGACCCAGGCCTTATAAATACCTTCAGTATTTGATTACATAGCATAAATTGCATGTTAATCTCTGCATTGCTCATTCCAGAGAGATAGAAAGCACAAATTAAAAAACTGGATTAAACTGGCTGGGATATGGATTTAGTTTGCCTGAAACTACATTGCACTCCATCTAAAATTAAGAAGGAATGACAAATAGATGCTGCAGAAGCAAACAGAAAGATTCAGCTTCAGCATGGCTGAGCCTCTGAAGAATGCAGTGGGAAGGAAATGTGATGTTTCTCAGCTTTTTCACTCCATTTCCACCTAACTCTTCAATTCACTCTTCCATCTTCTTCATGTGATCCTGACTGTGCAGGGGAAACAATAACTGATGTGGCTATCCATGCCTTCTGAATGACCTACGTTTAAATGCCAGCTCTTTGTCTTGTGGGGCTTTTGTGGAAAGCACCTGTTTAAACATAAAGTATGCAGTATTCAGGAATAGAGACGTAATTTGTTGTTTTGTTTATTTCTACCGAACCAAACACAAAGTAGTGTACACTTTGTTCTGTGTTTGATTATCTCTGCATATTAATTTATTCCTCCTTCTTTCAATATGTGCTTAAATTGGGGTCTCTTTTCTCCAGAGAGAATCTCCCTCTCTTTTTTTTTTTTTTTTTTTGAGACGGAGTCTCCCTCTGTGGCCCAGGCTGGAGTGCCGTGGCGCAATCTCGGCTCACTGTAAGCTCCGCCTCCCGGGTTTACGCCATTCTCCTGTCTCAGCCTCCCGAGCAGCTGGGACTACAGGCGCCCGCCACCTCGCCCGGCTAGTTTTTTGTACTTTTTAGTAGAGACGGGGTTTCACCGGGTTAGCCAGGATGGTCTCGATCTTCTGACCTCGTGATCCCCCCGTCTCGGCCTCCCAAAGTGCTGGGATTACAGGCTTGAGCCACCGCGCCCGGCCCCTCCCTCTCATTTTGATTGCAGTTAGGAGCATCACCAAATTGGAAACTCTTTGTTTGCAACAAGTCATCTGGCTCAGTGAGTGTGATGGATGAGGAGGGAGGAAAGACAGAGAGAGAGACAGAGAGAGGAAATGAACCACACAGCCAGGTTCAGATAACTTTGCTACTTGCTGAAGTTTTTGTTCTGATATTGATGCTTCTCTTAGTGTCCTGTGATGTTTGTCCTCAGGGAAACCCGTATTTTTTTCTCTCCAAAACGTGCCTGTTGTTTCCTTATTGGTGCTCCTAGCTCCCACTGTAACAGCATTTCTAAAAGGCAGTTCTTAAGTACTTCTCTACTACTTGGGTGACCATCAGAACCTCAAACACTGTGGTTTCTGAGAGCCCTAGTCTCTTGGATGATGACTTCTCAGAGTACCAAACAAATCAAAACAAACTAATTCAAGTTAATTTCTCATGTGATGGTGTCATATGTGCCTATGTGACCATTTCTTAGATTTATCTCACCTTAATGTAATGTTTGCATAAAAGAATTCTTCTGTTATGCTGTCAGTGATATCGAACTCTTTTAAAGGACTTGGATCTGGAAAGGTTTATTATAGCCACTTATATATTGAATCAGCAATCCATAAAACTCCAGAGCACATATTGGGATTGCCAAATGCAAATTAAATGTAAAGAGTACATCAATAATATTGTAATGAAATGTTTTTATGGTGAATTTTTTGCTTTTTTAGGACTTTCATGTACAAAAAATATGTTTTCATCAAAAAGTGTTACTTGAGGTAATACTATGCACGTATTTATCTTTGCATTAACTCTTTCTTCATGATGATAAGTTGAATTAAGGACAACACAAACTACGAAGCATATGAAATCACATAATACATTTAAAATATCTGAGGAACAATAAGTTAAAAATTTTAGAGGTCCTGCCTATATTAAGACATTAAAATGAATAAATACATTTTTGTTTTTATTTTCTTTTTAAATACCATTTAACATGACACATGTAAGTAACTTGTGCTTTAAATGACTATAAGCAACTGATTTGTTTGTTGAAAACATAAGATCAATTTTATACATGTTCAGCTTTAAGTTAATTGAACAACACAGAGTTAAAATAGAAACTGCCTACTTTCACAAGCGAATATTTATAAGATATATGAAAACAAGTTTTGACAGGCATCCCCTGGGAATTCCACATTACTATACTACATTGACGTACCAAGAGTTTTAATAATATGTTTTCTATTACCATAATATAACCAATAGCCTAATAAGAAATGATGAATGAGAAATATAAACTTTAATCACAAAATTGTTTCCCTGGGGGAGACAAAATATCTCATGAATAAAAGCTCTGGACTTGAGTTATTTTCCCTTCACATACTTCTTATATGTTGCTTACACTCTTGATAACATCCTAGAAGAAAACTTGGTAGAAACTCTCTGTCAAGTTCCTTCCATTTTTCCTTGGACTCTTAATAATGTCAAATTTAAGGAAAAATGTGTATTATCTGGCAAGTTAATATTTTATTTAAAAGTTTTTTTAAAGTATAAATTTCCTACAAAATATACAATGAATGTATGGACTTAGATTAACAAATTTAAAGTAATTGACTTTGCACATTGAAGACCATGAGTAATGACAAGAATGGGAGTTACGACACAAAGAAATGACAAATACCCTGTCCATAAGATCACACAAATGTGTGTTAAAAATCCAGAGGTCTCAGTCATGTACAAGTATAGGAAAAAGTGGAATACAGAGGCTCAGGTTTTCACTTTGAGTTTGTTTAATCTTTGAAGAATGTCACACAAAAAAACAAAATCAGTTCAAATGATAGGTTTCAAGTTATAACATGGGCACAATTATTTTTTTTTTTTCAAAAAGTTATTTACTCTTCATCATGGTGTAGTGTATGTATGTAAGTGAAAAACCTCACATAGACAAGAAAAGTTCTACAGGTTCTCTAGGTGGATTTTATTGTGGCAGAAGCATATTTTTAAAAGCCAACCCCAAGCTCTCCAAAAGTTTTCCATGAGTAAAGCATACATACAAATACCTCAATAATTAGAGCCAGTACCTTTTATATCTCATGATGTAGACAAGGAATAGCAACTCCTTGGACTTAGTGACACTTCATTTATTATGAATTTGATACCTTTTGACATATGATGCACGAATATTGAGATACATTTAAATAAACATTTAAGTAACTACTGAGTTATGTTTAAGTAAAATGTATTTGGGTCCAGGCGTGATGGCTCACACCTGTAATTCCTGAACTTTGGGAGGCTAAAGTGGGCAGATTACTTGAGGTTAGGAGTTTGAGACCAGCCTGACCAACATGGTGAAACCCCGTCTCCATTAAAAAATGCTCACAAAATATTAGCTGGGTGTGCTGGCACATGCCTATAATCTCAGCTACCAGAGAGGCTGAGGCAGGAGAATCCCTTGAACACAGGAGGTGGGGAGGTGGAGATTGCAGTGAGCCAAGAACATGCCATTGCACTCCAGCTTGGGTGACAGAACGAGGCTCCAACTCAAAAAAAATAATGTATTTGTTAGGGCTAATGTTAAAAAACATATACTCACTGCTGCAATGTCCAACTTTTTACTGTAATATTTATTTTATAGAAACCTGATTATGTGAGTGAGTACAGTTTGCTCTGAAGTATGTAAATATGTCTATGGACTATGTTATTAACTGAATTTTGAAGCCCCAATATTGACATAACTAACATTACAGGGAGATGTGTGATTATAAGGCATTTCAGAGTAGTGGCAACTTAATTTGGAAACTCGCTCTCTTCAGACTAGAGGAGGTTTCTTGACCCTGAAAGAGACTTTGAAGTCTGCAAACTTTGAAGGCTGCAGTGAATGTTCTCCACCAGATATTTCTTCATATTTTGTAATATTACTGAGTAATTCAAATGAATTGTTCAATTTTTCTAAATTCTAAAGTACAATACTAAATTTTGGTTTCAAAAACAAAACATCTAGATCAAATTTTTTTACACCTTAGTGAGTTATGAATAGATGACAGTAAACTAACTGTTTAAATTATTTTGGCCAATTCAAGTAGCAGGTACTTAGAACAAAAGTGGAGTATGCCTGCATTTGTGCAAATAATTATTTCTATATAATTCAGTACATATATTATTGATCAATAAAATTAAAACTCCCTAGACAATGTTTAATTCTTATTATTAAAATGAATAAATAATCTGAGACTTTTTAAAGGAAGTCTTCAGAGTTTTAGCCTGTGAAATATAGTTGTTCTGTTGAGTGAATATCTATTCATGTCAGTCTTATACAAAAACATATGAAAATCACACATTAGGAAATATTTTTCCATGGAATAGTAGTGAGAGCAGCAGGAGACAGACAAATGGTAAGGCAGACAGGGTTGGACCCCAGAGAAACCCCCCCACCTTCGACCCAAAGACAGTTTAAATCCTAGCTATACGTCCCAAGTAAATCCATGGACCAGATTGAGAACCTGTCTTCTGGTTTGGTGTGATTTCCCCATGATTGATCTTCACCCTTTACCTGTTTTACATATGCCTACCCTTCCCTAATTGGCTTTTTTTTACACTGTCATGCCCACCTTTGAGTGGTGCCTTTGTTGTAACTTTTTTTTGTCTACTCACAAACCAATCAGTACACACTCCCCTATTCTGAGCCCATACAAGCCCCAGACCCAGCCACGCTGGGAGAGAAACCACTGACTTCCGGTGGGGATCCACCCCTCCGTCCCCTTTTCTGCTGAGAGGTTTCCCATCACTCAATAAAATTATTCTCCACCTTCGTCATCCTTCAGTTGGCAGCATATCCACATTCTTCTTGGATATGGGACGAGAACTCAGGAACTGCCAAACACAGGTATAAGCTAACACAAGTGGGTTGGGGCATGCCCAGCTCAGCCACGGGGTGAGCCAGTGCACAAGTCAGGTGTGGCCTCAGCAGGCCAAGTGAACATGCCATCTCCTGCGGTAGAGAGTGTGGCTGAGCAAGCAGGGAGCATTGTTATCCAGAGGTTCCCAGCTGGCAAAATGGCCAGGAAAAGCCTTGCATTTGTAGAAATATCCAGAGAGAGAGAGAGAGAGAGAGACAGAGAGACAGAGAGAGAGAGAGTTAAGATTGTAGAGGTGGAGTAGAGTCTCTAATGGTGCATAATAATTCACACATGGAAAAAATTTTAAAAGAGGCAATCAAGAAAGAGACAAGCAAAATATTAAGATATAGAGTCCAAGATAGAAAATAAATATATGTATCCATCAAATTACTCTGTTTCAGGCAAAGTTTGTGGAAGAGCAACACTTTA